>NC_052954.1:6659203-7273578 GCF_013358895.1 Oreochromis aureus | reverse complement strand
TTTTGATTTTGCCACCCCATTTGATTTCCTTGCCACCCTCATGCCACCCTAAGAAAATTTCTCTAGATCCGCCCCTGGTGAGGATATGTCGGCCAATTTCCAATGGAAATGCCTTTTGGTTAAACTGTCAGCAAGGAATTTGCATTTGCACTGTTAAATTTTTATATAACTTTAATGCACATAAAAAACAGCTGCTTGTTTAAGTGAAAATACATTGATGGGTTTTTTTTGCAATAATAAAATTGTGGAGTTGTAAAGTATTTTGTCTAGTGTTAATTATATTGTCAGTTATATCGTTATCGCAAATTTTCAAATGTATATCGTGATAAATATTTTTGGTCATATCGCCCTGTTCTACTATAAGGCACACTGAAAATCCTTTAATGTTCTCAAAAATCAACAGTGCGCCTTATGTATTAATTCTTGTTGTGCTTACTGACCTCGAACTGATTTTATCTGGTACACGGCGCTCAAAAATCTGTCAAAATTTTTTAGTACGACTTTGGTAAGCTAAGAAGCTGCACCGCTTGATACATTGTTGGAGCATTACGCCTCCAGAAGCCTTGCAGAGTAAAACCTACTGTGCTTCAACATGATATTATGGTGTGTGTGTGTGTATAAGGACCCCAAAATGGCACCTGTTAAGAGACACAACTGTGTCTTAACTGCCCAAATGTTAACTCAGACACTGAAGATGAAGAATTTGATGGATTTGTGGAAGAGGAATGAACTGAAAAAGTGAGTGTATTGTTCTGTATTTTTTTGTGTTACAACTGACAATGTTGAGAGTTATTTTGAATGAGTTGAATAACGTTTGACTTATCTGACAGTTTTTTTTTCCGCTTTATAAGCCTTATAATCCGGTGCGCCCTAGTGTCCAAAAAATACGGTGTAAATTGTAACTTTCTTGCTTTCTTTGCATTCTTTCCTGCAGCGCTCTGTGAACCAGAATCTCTAAAGGCCACCTTCAGTCACCAAGTTATCTCATCTGAAACCTTGGCCCTTTCTCAATTCTCAAGTACGCGAGTCCGTACTTGCGTTCTCGGCGAGTCCAGGCTTGCCGAGAACGCGAGCACAGACTCGCGATTTGTACAATTGGAACACCAGCGTACTTGATGATGTCACAGGTGTGGAGTTTTTACTGCCGTCCGCTCTTAATTTAACTGTGAATAATATGTTATGAAGCTTAACTTTAATCTCAGCCAAACCGATTTACTCAGGAACAAATAAAACACTGAAGAAAGCCAAACAATAATAAAAAACATTTTTAAGTTATCTAAGAGACTTATATATCATGTTTAACCTGAGTAGCGAAAGATCGTTGGGGGGTTCAAAACGATGTGCCGCGAGTCCGCTGTTCTCGCCGGCTCTAGTGATCCTCGACCTCCTGGTCTGCTATGGAGCTGGCGGGTAACAGACGTCTCCGAAAACAACGGAGCACGTTTGGAAATATATGATATCTTGGTAAATTTAGCAGATATTTGAAGCTTACACAGCTACATTCTCGCTTGAAAACAACTTAAAAGTTTATTTTGTGACCCAGAAAGAGTGATCTTTAAAAGTTTTTAGCTGCGCTCCTCCGCCATTGCTGCGTTTGGGTTTGGGACGAAATGCATTCTGGGATATTTAGCTGTACCAAGTACATACAAGTCACCACCGATGAATGCTTGATAAAACAGGCGGAGCGAGAACACATCCAGGAATTTTTCATGTTCTCGGCTTGATGCGTACTTTGGAACAGTAATCTCTGACTGATGACGTATCATGGTCAAAGGAGTTTGCAAAGAAAAGCGTCTGGACTTCTTTAAGTTGCTTGAAGACGTTTCACTTCTCATCCGAGAAGCTTCTTCAGTTCTAAGGTCAAATGGCCGAGAGTCCCAGATTTAAACCCAGTGGGAGTATCCCCCCAAAGAGGGACAAAGGACCCCCTGGTGATCCTCTAATCACATGCGCCAAGGTGTGAAAGCAGGTGTGGTACCTAATCAGCCAGGGTTTCGGGTGAGCCCATTGTGAAACCTGGCCCCACCTTGTCATGTGAATTCCTGAGGTCAGATGGCCCAGGATGTGAGTGGGCGTTAAGGCGTCTGGGGAGGGAACTCAAAACTGGATTATAGATGGCAGACAGTTGGTGTCGTAAACCACCGCCTCTGTTCAAAGATGGTCGCTCACAGTGGACATAGATGGCCTCTTTCACTCCTCTTTCAAACCATCTGTCCTCTCTGTCCAAAATGTGAACATTGGCATCCTCGAAAGAGTGACCTTTATCCTTAAGATGCAGATGGACTGCTGAGTCTTGTCCTGTGGAGGTGGCTCTTCTATGCTGTGCCATGCGCTTGTGAAGTGGCTGTTTGGTCTCTCCAATGTAGAGGTCTGGGCATTCCTCGCTGCACTGTACAGCATACACCACGTTGTTCAGTCTGTGTTTTGGAGTTTTGTCTTTCGGGTGAACCAGTTTGTGTCTGAGTGTGTTGCTGGGTCTGAAGTACACTGGGATGTCGTGCTTGGAGAAAACTCTCCTGAGTTTCTCTGATACACCGGCTACATAGGGGATGACAACGTTGTTGCGTCTGTCTTTCTTATCCTCCCTCGCTGGTGTCTGATCTGCTAGAAGAGCCACCTCCACAGGACAAGACTCAGCAGTCCATCTGCATCTTAACACTAGAATTACTGAGCCTTTTTTCCCTGGTGCAAGTCCCTACTACTAGATTTACTGGCCTGCGCAGATTTGCGTAAATTCCCCCCGACCTTAACACCTCTTGGCACCCCGCTGAGATTTTCACAGGTCGTCAGCTCCATTGTTCTCCTGCTTTTGTTGTGCAAACACACCCTCCCCAACAACTAACCATGAGAGATTCAAGTTTTTCCTTCCTGCAAGGCTGCTTTCCTTCCTTACCTGCCTGCATGCCTGTCCATAAACACATATACACAGAGTTGTACATATATTTATATATTTATATAGCCACACCTTATATAATATGCATAAAGTCTAGTTATACACACAGACACATCTATATCATATATACACACACACACACACACACACATACATATATATATATATGTGTGTGTGTGTATATATGATATAGATGTGTCTGTGTGTATAATATGTGTATAATATGTATATATATATATATATATATATATATATATATATATATATATATATATAGATATATGTATAGTGCACTTTCTATACCTTGCTCTGTCCACTTTTTTGCAATGACAATGCAGATTTTCCACTTGTGGGACAAATAAATGCAGATTTGCTGTGTGTGTGTGTGTGTGTGTGTGTGCGCGCAACATTGGCATTTGTTTACTCAGATCCAAGGCAGGCCAAACCTCTGTGTTACAACCTACATACAAAAGACAGACATTCACAATAAGTCTTTCAGCTCTAATTCCCTGCACCTGCGCACCAGTTTTCTTATTTTGGCTGCTCATAAAGACGGGGACGGGGTTATCTGTCTCACCATAGCTCTAGCATCCTCCTCCGTCACACCAACTCCTCCTTCACTACATCTACAAATCTTCACTGTGGTCTTCCCTTTCTCTTCGTGCTTCCCTTTCATCTGTTGCTTTGGATCATTGACCCCAGTTATTTAAACGAATCCATCTTTACTACCTCTACTCCTTGCACGTTCACTGTTACATGACTTTATATACTGCCGCGCTCTTATTCACACACATGTATTCAGTCTTGTTTCCACTGCCTTTCACTTCAGTGCATACCTCCAGCTCTTCATGCTCTCTTCCACGTGCGCCCTACTCCCAAATTACAACGTGATCTGTGAACATCATAATCCACGGACACACCTTCCTGACCTCATGCCTTCATTAGTCTAACAGTGACCACTCTAAAGCCTGTGCCCCCAGTGCCCAACACCTACATCTAACATCAACATGTAACAATATTTGATACTTGATATACTGGGTATATTTTCAGTACCAAATTATACACAGAGCTAGCAGCTAGCAGTTTCCCCATTAAATGCCTTCATGCTAAGCTACGTTCCTGCTCTCTGTAACTTCATATTTACCACACAGATATAAACTTAGTAACCTTCTCAGGTAAGTCAGCACACAAGAAAAAAACGTTTAAACTATTCCTTTAAAACAGGGGGGTCAAACATAAGACCTGGGGTTAGATTTAGCCCACGAAAGACTCCAACTGGAAAATGTTAAGAAGGGTATAGATGTTGGACTTCTGTGTTTTGATAAGTTTACAGCTTTTCCTACTGATCAAGAACTCCCACGTGGTCATTCATACTGCACTAAAGTAACTAAAGAATAGGTTAAAAAACAAACAAAGAAAAAAATAATTCTGTGAATTAGCAAAAAACTAGCAACCAAACTTTTCCTGTAATTTTATACATCTATTTCAGACACAATTCCTCCATTTACTACAGTAACATTACTCTAGTACGTAGAAAAACTGAGACGTGCTGTGGAAACCTCTCTTTCATTAAAATGAAGTTGTCTCAGTAATTCATTGTGTACATAGATAAAGGGTCATTTCACTGGTCGGGCCCGCTTGCATGTGGTCCACCACGTAAAATGAGTTTGACATCCCTGCTTTAAAACATTGCAATAGCTGATTGAGTTCACGGTGCTGTTTTAGACATTTCGCTGAAAGCCAACATTATGTCTAAGTATAAATAAAACCTGAAAGATTTGTTCCGCCAATGGATGTTCTCCCCTCATCAATACTCTGGTTTACGCTTTATTGTACCCGTAACTATTCCTCAGTGTTACCCAAGTGCAGTTTCATAACTCGGCCCAAAGCTGTTAGTAGGAAGTGTCTTTGTTTAATATAGCAGTAGAGTGGGCAGTCTGTACTCCAACTGAGAAGTTAAATAGGAGGACGACGGTGCTGCAGCAGCAGAACAGCAGACAGGATTTAAAGCCTTCAAGTTGCTGCAGAAGATTGTCTCTGGGCAGACCTACTTGACTACTGTACCTTGAAATGCACAGTGTGTAACTGTGTTTGTGCGCAAGCAATGTATGTGCGTGTTGGCCCGGTCACTCCCTGCAGCAGTACATCTTTTGATGACCTGCAATAAACCTGGTTTCACCCTGCCCAAAGGAGCTGCTGACCCACCTGAAAGCATGTTTTATATTTATTCATTAGAGTTTTAGTGCCCCACGAAGGTCTGGCTAATTTGTAGGCTTTGTCTCAGCATGGCTTTTCTGAGCCTGTAAAACTCATTACAGACCAGAACACATGATGCATGGTGCTCACTGTGCGCCAGGAGACAACAGTGTCATATGAATGAAAAAAAAGAAACACACTGGAAATTAACACTGGTGTTCTTGGATCGTAAAGGGCAGTGAGTTCATGGATCATTAATTCCTAGCTATCAAAATGTGGCGTTAGTCACTGAAAACATTAACTTTTATATTTCAGATTGCATTCATGATATGTATGAATTTAAAACTGTATGTAAGCTCGTGTCACTCACTCTCCAGTAACAGTCTTCTTGCGGCAGCAGAAGAAGCAGGCCAGAACAGCCAGGAGCAGTAGCAGCAGCAGAGGGATGCAGATGCCCAGAACCAGCCCCAGGACCAGGTTTATCTCTGTGTCATTCACTTCGCCGCTGTCTGTCATAGATCAGCCACTAATGAGCCAAATAACACACTTTGTCTCGTCTTTACAGGCCCGTGATCTCTCAGCCTCACACACATCACTTACAACCAAAACACCTCAGTAAAAGTACGATGAGGGAGATTTCTATCAAACAATGGTTGCTATGCAACCTGAGCAGCGTTTTGAATGTTATACCATCCGATTTAACAGCCACTCACTTCAACTCTAAAAAACTAATTTGGTAACTTGATGTAAAACCAGGACGGACACAAGATGAATACAGTGCACGCTCACCTATGATGCAGGACTGGTTTTTATCCACTTCAGTCCCGTTGCAAATACACCTGTAGCCACCGTAGGTGTTGGTGCACAGAGCAGGATGGGCACACGTATGCTCGTTACTATTACACTCATCCACGTCTGTAGGCAGGGAAACAGTCTTACTAACACTTTAAAGAGAGCTGTTATGCTTCTGCTAATAAAATACACACAAATACACGCATAAATATCCAAATAATGACATCAGAGTATGTATGTGTCATTCATGCAATACCATTTATGCTAATGTCTTTAATGCTGAACTCCAGTGGAGTAGATTTTTTTGTGATTAAAAGTTAAAAATAATCTTTATTTATCTTGTACCATGTCTCCGTGCAGCTGTGTGTCTTTAAACCAACTTTCTTCTGATTAACTTTCCCTCACAAACAGAAGGTTTGAACGGTGGATGGGTGCGGCTTCTCTGCTTACAGCCACATTATTGACATCTTACAGAAACAAGTGGGCAAAAACCTTTAAGAAACTTGGAATTTAGAGCGGTCTGAAGCCTGAACTCTTGCATACTCTGATGTCATTACTTGAAACTTTGGCTGTGTTTATAATCGGCATCCACACTAGTAAGAGCGCATATACAGATAAAAGATATTTTACCATTAACTTCTATGGCATGGATGCCATAGTGGCTGCTGACTCTGGTCAGGTAGTCTGTGATGTACCAGTGGGGGGTGTCACTGGACACTTTGATTCGATATTCAAGCACATCCGGCGTGAATCCCTGATTGATCTCGGTGAGGTTATAATACTTGTTTGTAAAACCTTTGGTTAACATGTCATCCAACTGAGAAAAAAAGACATTATCACTGTAAACTACTGATAAACCTGTATTACTGTTACAGATGAACATGTTACCAGACATCTCTGATGAGCAAACACACCTGTTGGATCCCACCAGCTGGGTTCTTTTTCCAGACCACAGAGACATTGAACATGTTATAGCCTGTCAGCAGAAAGAGCAGCTTTAAGCATCTTTGCTATAATAAAAGCGGATGTTTTCCATAAAACACCTGAGGAACAGGTGAGCTGTGATGAAGCTACAGGGGAAACCATATGGGAGCGCTTACCTGGGGGATTGGGAGAGTCACCTGCAGAGAAACACATCAGCTGAGTTATAATAAACCAGCAGGTATGCTCTGCTGTAGAGCACAACTACAGTTTTTACATATGCAGAGATTACAGCAACTTCAATTTTTGCATTTCTGAGTGTGGAGGAGATTGTAATACTCCATCACCCTTAAGAGAGTTTCATCAATAGGCTGTACATAAATGATGGAAGTAGGCACCATGAGTTACAAGTGAGCATATTTAGGAAATGTCATGGTCTTAGTCCAGTTGGATTCCTGTTTTGATTCCTTAATTCGGCAGCACAGTGCAGTATGTAGAGCACTATATTTCCAAGATTAGGTTTAAAACTTTCCCTTTTCATAAAGCATAGAGTTAGATCAGGTGACCTTGAATCCTCATTTAGTTACGCTGCAATAGGCCTATTCTGCCGGGTGTTTCCTCTTCACTCACCTCTTTTCTTTTGGTGTTTATATATCACTATGCATTTAACCATTAGTTATTATTAATCTCTGACTCTTCAACAGTGAGTCTTTTATCCTGTCTTCCTTCCCTTCACCCTCAAACAGTCGCAGCAGATGGCCCCGCCCCTCCCTGAGTTCTGCTGGAGGTTTCTTCCTGTTAAAAGGGAGTTTTTCCTTCTCACTGTCACCAAAGTGCTTGCTCATAGGGGACATATGATTGTTGGATTTTTCTCTGTATGTATTATTGTAGGGTCTACCTTACAATATAAAGCGCCTTGAGGCAACAATGTTGTGATTTCGCCCTGTATAAATAAAACTGAATTGAATAGTTGAATTCTTCTAGCACCATCCAGCTGTCAGCAGCTTCAATATGACTCGTATCAGCTGGCAAGAGGATGTTTGCACATCTGTACTATCCTTAGCCAAACAATCATTTTGTACCCAGCATTATAAAGTGACATGGTCTTTCTCATAGAGGGTTGTCTGATTGTTGGAGTTTACTCTCGAATATTGTAGGGTCTTTACTGTATAATATAAAGCACCTTGGGGCAACTGCTGTTGTTTTGATTTGCCCCTATATAAATATAACTGAATTGAATTGAACTGAATAGCAAATATGTCCTGGATTTAAACCCTCTGTTGTCTTTATTACATGTGGAGTTCACATGTTCTAGCTTCCTATGCACAGTCCAATGACATGTATGTTAGCTACATCTGTAGATGTGAATGTGAGCATGAATGCTTATTTGTCTCTTGTGATAGCTGACAGACTGGTGACCTCCCCTAGCTGGGATCGTTTCCAAGTAAAAGACGCTAAATGGTTTGGATTCATTTGCTGTTCTAGCGTTGCTGAAGCTTTTTGAATCTTGAGTGTGCATTTATTTGATTTCCTGCTGTAACTTTAGAGGTATTCTAGTAACTACAGTGGAAGCTATGTGTTGAACACCTGTTGAAGTTTCCACAGTTTAAATAAAGTTTAAAAGGGTTAGTTATCAAAAAGAGGAAGTACTCTTTGTCACTAACTAGTCATTAACCAACTCACTCGCTAAGTAAAAACTTCTCCACATGAAACTGGGTAAGATCTCATTAGGACATACATAGAAAAACCTATTTAGTTTTTTGTTTTTTCTTAAGGCAAATTTTGCTTATAGGTTAAATAAGTGCCTTGTGTCTGCCTCTACACTTATAAGTGTAGATATTAACTACAAGGCCTAAGTGTAGTGGTAACGTGTGGGGCTTGCTATTTATGCACAAAATTGTTTATTCCTCACATTACATAACTCTGAAATCAGACTCACTCTAATGCATTTATGGATATTTAGACTTTGACACAATAGTCCACTACATGTGAGGATGAACGTACCACATCCTTCAGCATCCTTGGGGTTTTTATATCTGCAGATGCATTCATAGGTACCAATCTTGTTCTTACACTCATACTTGGCATTTTCACAAGCCATAATCTCCACGCACTCGTCTTTATCTACAATACAGACACAAAGGATGAAGTGAAAACATTTTAAAAAGCTGCATTATTATTCATGCTCGAGTGCTGAGTGCTCACTACCTGTGCAGTTGTGTCCATCTCCATTAAAGCCTTCCATACATGTGCAGGTGTAGCTCTGTTTTGTGCTGTTGCAATAAGCATATTTGTGGCAGGGGAAGGGAAAAGGAGGGATGCACATGTCTGGGAAAACGTACAGGGTGAAATTATGGGGTCAGTCATGGTGGTTTTTAGAAGGTGATAATGTGATGACAGGTAAAGAAAGCTCTACATACTACTTTCAAAGCACTTGTATCCTTTTTTCCCATTAGCGAAAGTGTTATCTGGACATTCACCGCAGGTGAACTGGCCAGACTCTGACCGGCACTGCACTCCTCGGAAACAGGGTTTGCCTCGACATAAATCTGTGGTGTTCCCACAGAATTTCCCACTGAATCCCTTTGGACACAGACACCCCACCACCTGGAAGGATAGGCACATTTTAGATCACACATAGCATTCCTATTTCCCCACAAAGCTGCCCTCTCCCTTTAAATAAACTAACTTTCTTCAGATTGGTTGCCCTTTCCTTAAGAAGGTCCAAACCACAGACTGTAAATAAAACACAGTTGTGGCCACTGTGAGCTTGCCCACTGGTTTCTGGACTGGACTGGACATTTTGAAGGAGGTATTTTGTCTTTTCAGGGGAAAAAACAACCTAGGAGACAGTGTAGTGCTAAGCTATCAGCTAACTAGCGAGCATGGTTAGCAAGCTCCATAAAGTGTATGGCTCTATTGCACAGGTCCAAATTCCTGCTAAACCGTTTAGAATTTGATCAGAACCAAAGCACTAACTTTTTGGAAAGTCTGTATCAAACATCAAGACATGTTAGTGGTCAGTTAATAATGCTAAAAGGCATCAACAGCAGAAACATAGTCGAAGTGTCCAGTTGAGTGACTTAAGTTAGCGGAGGTATTAACAGACAGCTATTAGCTACAGTTGCCTGTGTTGTGACACCTCCTAGTCAAAGTAGTCAAAGTAGTCATACATCTAACTTAGTCTTAACTCTTACCTGAGTAACAGAAATATCAATTTTTTAAAAAGACAGTTGTTATAAAGGGGAAACTATCCGTGAAGGCCACACACAGTCGTGCAAAAAAGAATGTATGTGGTAAATACATGCTAACTGCTAGGAATTAAAAGGCTAAGTATCAGTAAGTATCTTTAATATGACCATTCACCACTGTAACAGTATATATACAAACAAAAGCAAGGAAAAGAAAATAGTTCCCCTTTAATTTTGTATTTAAAAAGCCAATATCAAAAAACTGCATACAGATTTAAATGGTTTGGCTTATATTTGTTTGTTTCTATAGTGAGGATATAAATATATATATTTTTGTTCTTTAGGGATGATTAACGTTCAGTATACTATGAGCTCTTGTCATAGCTGCCACTACATCATCTTCTGTTACACCTGCTCATCGCTGTTCAAGGTTGACACTGGCACAAAGCTGCAATTTTGTAAACAGAAGTCATGAATGCCATGACAAGAAATGCTGCAGTTAGATGAAAGTATCAGCTCAACTGAGACAATAGAGCACCTGGAACTTTCCCTGCAGATGGTTTTCAGCGATGCTGTCATACTGGCAGGTTCCTCCGTTGAGGCAGTTGCAGACACGCAGGATGGGAGTGAACAGGGAGCTGCTCAGTTTGTCACTGACCTTGATGCTCAGCTGGACAGGCTGGGTGCTTAGAGGGGTCCACGTCAGCTGGCCATTACCTGGACAGGAGAACACAAGAGGCTGTAAAAACCTACATCACTGAAACAGCATTTCATATTTTTTCATGTTTTGTGTATTTTGTGTCCTTGTGCTCGTCACTCTCAGCATTACAGTCTACTGACTCAGCTCTGAAATGTCCCATCTGCTGACAGACTGCACTGCTGGCTACAGCGGCAGCCTCTCCATCCCTCTAACAAATGTCAACAGTAACGTCATCTGTAACAGCAACAAATGGAGCGAGGCACGGAGAGTCTGAGTAGGTGTCTCACCGCTGTCGATCGAAGCTTGTGGAGGCCTGGGTAAGAGCAGCGAATAAGTGATGCTGTCTCTGTTGGCATCCTCAGCCATGATCTGAACGCTGACCTGGGATTTGACCTGAGAGCGGATCACTGTGGGCTGTGTCACTATGGGAGGCATGTTACCTGCCAGATCACAAAAAGATTGTATCTAATTATTACAGGTCAGTGATAAAAATGCACCATTTTCTTTTACAGACGAGTACAGACAAGTTCACCTTTGATCAGGGCCAGATTTTGAAATTCTGTCTCAGCCTTCAGAGTCTCCTGGCCCAGTTCAGGGACACTGGTTGCTACTGTGTCATGGACACATTGCATGCTGCTTTTACAGGTTCTTGTCAGCTCTTCAATCTCAACAGGACTGAGGCTTTTCAGCAGGTTCTCAGTGGGGGTGACCACCAGTGAATTATTAGGAGTTTGAGAGGACAATAGGCTCTCTGGGCCTGGGACTGCCCCTAAACACACACAGACACATGATTAAAATGATACTGTATCGTTTAAAAGTACACATACACCAGCAAAATAAGCATAATGTGTTCTATGCTTCATCTTCTGTTATCTTTGGGCCAGAAATTTTGATGTTTATGCAACACAGCGCTTAAATCTGTCATGAATTTACTAAATTCTTTTAGGATACAACAAACTATTCTTCCTGTGGTATTGTTTGGCTTTTTAGCCAGCTAGCTCGCAAGCAAGGGGAAATATTGAGTCAGTCCACAAGCGATGTTAAGCATAAATCAGTTAAATTGTTTTAAAACTTTAAGTAAGTCCTTAGAAAAGTTTCTAGAACCCCTGCTCCAATAAATCAGAATCTGTAGTTTGGTATTAAGGATAATGGTTTAGCAACAGAAAACTCAAAAGGCAGCACAGCTCAAGTGTATAAATAAAAACAGTACCACAAGCTTTAGTCATAGATTTTTGCCACCTAGTGGCAGGATGGCACCTTACACTTAGATTAGCATTCACTTGGAGTTGTGCTTCAGACAAATTGATGAACATCAAATAAAAACACTCCTCTTAGAAATGATTTGTATTAAGCTAATGCCCCAACCGGTCTTTATAAAAACAGCAATGATCCACTCACAGGACAAACCAAAGGGATGCAGTTTTTCCTCTGCAGGGGTGCTGACATCTGTCGAGCGAATGACCTTGCCATTGGACATGAGGAAATCATCAGAGGGGTTGGCACTCCAGAGGCCCATGAGACCCACGGTGCGGTTGAAGAAGGTCTCAGGAACCTCCACTACGGCGCACAGCTGATTGCTGCCCATGCTTCGCCACACCACCACGTGGAGGCCGTTGGCGTACACAGCCGCGCAGCGGTTCAGTTCAGTACAGCGCACTGCAAAGTTATTCTTACTGGCATGTACAAGACCTGAAATGACAGCAAACATATATGCGTCACATAGTTAAGACTGTAATCTTTGTTTATAATAGCTTTTAAATCTGTAATACTTCACACACGTGCCTAGGTTAAAGTTTGATGATTTACTGTTATATAATTGTTACATGCTTTTTATAAGGGATCTATTATTACTGCTTTTCCTCCTTTTTAGTCATGTATACACTGTTACAATGATGGATGATTGTATTAAATGTGTTGAAAATTTCAAATAATGAGGTAATAACCAGGAAATCCCTCTTCAGTGATGGTGAATAAGCCTTATTTGGTCATCTCAGGCACACACTCACACAGACTCCTCCCCCAGCAGCGGTGAATGCAAAGCTTCTCTAGTATACTTTGAAATTAAAAATATACACTTAGTCCCCTTAAGATGTGTGTGGTGATCATTACCAACGGTGACTGGGACTTCAACGTCATCCACCAAAACTCGCAGTCCGCTGTCCTGCTCTGAACTCCTCCATTCAATCTGAAAATGGTAAATGGTTATCTAGAGCTTGGTTCATCCATGGAGTATCAACAATATCAGCTAATATCTATTTAAGCCTGCATGCATCTTGCAACGAAAGAAGCATAGGAACAATATGGAGTTAAGATTTCAGATAAATTCATTACTGCCTAAAGATTTTGAGACTGAACCTCATGTACCTGCCACAACAGAGCTAATCGCACATGTTCAGTCAAATTGATATAGATCTATTTGCAGCAGATTTCTACTCTTTTATGAAAAATAAAGAAAATGTAATCATCTTATTACTTCACGAAAGTTAGAGGATTACTGCCATGTGCATTTTATAATGAAGTGGAGATGATAAGCTTAGCTTAGAAAATCTCGCTTAAGCTAAAAATCCATCTCCTGAGCTAACTCCCAGAAGTGAATATGTGTACTTCCCCAAATGGAACTATTCCTTTAGTGCACACAGACTTTCTCGCTCTTATCCTGACCTTGCCAATGCCTTGGTAGAAGGCAGCCATGCGCACCACCGCTGGGACTTCAGTGATCCTGTTTGCGTCTGGGTGTAGCCTGTCAATCTGTCCTTGCAGGGTGAAGATATTAGAGCCGGTGGCAGATGAGAGACGCAATATCACAAACTCTCCCAGGGCCTTGAAGGAGTACGTTCTCCCATCGAAGGTGATGAAATGGAGGCTGCCATACACCATTGCTGCAGGGGGGGAAATGAGAAATTAAGAAGTTTTTCACATCTTACTGTCAGGGGCTGGGCCTATGACCCAGTGTTTTGATTTTTTTTTATGTTAGATTGCGATAATGTTACTTTCTTGTGTTATTATTTAGTTAGGGTTTAATTGAGTTTTATTCTAGTTTTTATTTCATCCATGTCTCTGTGTTTATAAGTCTTTTCCTGTCTTCTGTCTGTCTTGTCCTCTATAACGTGTAGTTATGCCCGTGCTTTTGTCTCCCTTATCTGTTCCCATGTGTCTCTCTTTTTGTTCTGTTTCCCCAGTGAGTCATTTGTTTGTGTTTCCATGTCTATTGTCAAGCTTGTGTTGTCATGTCTACATTCCATTATATTCCTGTTGTGTGTGTGTCTGTTTTCCTCCCTTTATGTCATGTCAGGTGTTTAGGTACGTCATGATTCTCTTCAGGTCATGCTCATGTTCATGTTTATTCTCAAAGCTTCCCGTATGCTCCTGCCATGTCTTTTTTTCATAGTCATCACAGTCTAGTTTTTCATAGTTTAGGTTTTAGTTTCAGTTTTCGCCACTGTTCATTTTTTGCCTTTTGTATTCATGTTTTTCGGCAAAATAAATGAGTCGCCTTTTGTTAAAGTTCATCTCTCCACTTGGGTCCACATCAAAAACACACCGGCTTCTCAGTCGTGACACTTACTTATACAGACAGATAGATATGTATTAGTTTTTCTTAAAATGGAGCAGCCCCTCACCTATACCCTGTGTCACCTTCTTGGATTGGGTGAAGCCGTCAGGTCTAGTCCAGCTGTAACCTTGACAGCGGTCCAGCGGCCTGTTGTCGAGGTAAAAGTGGCAAAGTGGAGACTCAATACAACACCACTGAAAGGGCAGGAGATCTTCATCTGAAGAGAGAAGTTTAATGAAATAATATTATTTCATCAAGTGGCCGTGACAAGTTTGTACATTACATTAATATGTTAGTAGTTATACTAGTTTTGTGGCTGATGTGACCAAAAAAAATCCTGTATTACCAATATGTTTCTGTATGCTGTCTCCAGAGAAGTAGCGTTCATTGTATCCAGCTAGCAGGGCACCATCAGGTTCATACACACACCTCTTCCCTGAGCCATATATATTGGTGAGGACTGAGCGGAAGGTCTGCCCCTGTGCACTCCCCCACCGCTGACCCCTCAGCCTCACCACAGTTGGACTAGGCACAGATGTATCCTGCATAAATGAAAGATCCTCCAGAACCTGGTTCCGTGTACAGGGACAGGCAGGCAGCCCTTTTGTCCACTCATCAGGATCAGGCTCCATCACTGCCCACTCCTGGCACCTGAAGCCGGGATCTACGTCTGACCCCGTCGGCCCTGTCAAATCATACACCAGCTGACCTAAGTTCCCCATGGTTCCTTTCACTTGCTGAGGCCTGTATCTTCCCCCAGGGCCAAAGAGGTTTTCAGGAGCGACTGGGATTTCCTTGATGGACAGCTTTCCATTTGTGTAGCCGATAAGAGCATCGTGGTATTTTCTCTGACCTGGGTCCCATTTCATCTCCCCGTATCGCAGGAGGGCAAAGGAACGTGCTCCATCTGTGGTCAGGATACACTGGAAAGTGTTGCTCTAAAAATAACAAACATTAACTTTAACAAACATTAAGTCAACATGTTGCAACAATAAGTAAATCTAATGAATTCAATCACTTATTCAAAGTGGCTAATAAATGTATATTTTTGTTTTGATGTACTTTGCTTCTAGTATTGTCAGTACAAAAGAGCAACATGGGCTTAGATACAGTGTAAAAGTGATCTAGGATGAAGACAGGTGGCAGCAGATATCACTGCACTCTGCATTCAAGGCCTTCAGGGTAACACAGCCCCAAGGTGGCACCAGAGCTAAACAAAACAGCATGTTCCAGGACTCAGGACCGAATGGCTTTCTTTCAGCTCACTGTTCAAAAGGCTCACGTTGCATAAAAGAATAACACTTAAATGAGGTCAATCTGACAAGTAACCAGTTACACTCCCTGCTCAATCAAACCTTTTACTGAAACTGGTACATAAGAGCCTGAATCAGAGGTTCAGATCATAAACTGGTCATTAACTTTTCTTATGGAGCATTTTATCCAGTAAACACTATGAATATGAACATATATAGCACAGTATTATAGTAAAAAACACACACACGAAAAAAAAAGTTACTGCATTTTTGTGAGATGGAGTTTGGTAGTTTTGACAATAAAGCAAAACTTTTACAAACATCATTAACATCAAAACCTAAACTACTGATTATGACCATATGTTTGTGTGTTATATCCATATAAAACAAGAATCCAAGCAACGTTGGCTGACACTCACCTCTGAGAAGTTGACCTTCTGGAAGGAGACAGGCATCACATTGTGCCACGTGATTTTCAGGATCCAGGCAGGGGTAAAAGCTGGCTTGTTTTTCAGGCGCTCAAATTTTGTTACTTCCTCAGCCGTACGATTAACCACTACCTGGGAGTAGACATCTGACAGATTCCGTGTGTGGTATTCCTAACATTTAACAAGAAAGACAGTATTAAAATAAAGCAAGTACACCATGGTGAGCTTGCTCTGTAAACTGTAAAAAATAGGTTGTTCTTTGTCTTCGTTTTTGGTTTTACTTTATTGTTTCAACCAAACAAAATCATGTAAAATGAACTTCAAGAGTCATTTTGATCCTATAGCTCAACAATGACATCTGATGGCATTCAACCTGATAGAGGAGCCGTCCTTTCCCTTGGGTGAGATCTGCATCATCCCAGAACACAGCTAACAAAGTCAAGTTCATGTCGTCAGGGAAACCACTGGCGAAAGGAGACGGGAGGAGATACTGCTCATTCTCAACAACAGATTGAAACTGGACAAGCCCATTATCAGAAAACTAAGAAAACAAAACGGAGAGACAATATCAGACACACATTAAAATACCAATCTTCTCCTATGAAACTCGATATTTATGGCTAATTTTACTGTATATTAACATGCCATCCTCAGTATATTTACTTTATTATAGAGAGCTGAGTGCATGAACTCCTGCTGTAAACCTTTAAGTAAAATCTACATTATTTGCATATTTTGTGGCTAATACCCTGCTGCAATCAGTGCATTATGTGTATGCATAATTCAACAAATGTATAAGTCAGAAAATGTCATTCTCATTTCTGAAATGTGTTTTTTCTATTATATTACTGCATTTGCATCACAATTTAAACATTTCTCAATAGTTGCTGCAACTTTAAAGGAACATTTTACAACATTATAATAAATTGGGCACTTTTGTTCTAGTATTTGTAGAGAAGTGTAGTAAGAACTCACATAAATCCTGTCGTACAATTTCCCCATGAAGGGGAAGCCCATTGGTGGTGTGATATATGGAGAATTTCCATCTTCTGTGTCTATGTTTACTACATTATCCCCGACATCATCTCCATAGGGAAACAGATTGCCCTCTGTGGGGGGAATAACAGAAAATTAATAAGTTACAAATTAATGTGAACTGTATTTCAACAGACAATCATCAACTAAACACATCAGTTTGCTAAAAACATGTGCAATTAGTTTATGTGTCATTAACAGCAATCCAACTGAGCTTTACTGCTACCACAACATGCTGTGAGCTAGACTATTGTCCTTTTTGCTAATATGACATGCTGAAAACTTTCTTGATGCATACTCAGTCATCCAGGTAAGGCAATCGCAGAAAGTTGATATTTTTTAATCTGAATGTAGTGTTTGTCACTCATCCAAGTCTCCATTGAGGACTGAAGAAGTCACTTGGATGAGTGACGAAATGTTTCTACCACTGAAAACACTACGTTCAGCTAGCAGCCTAAGCTACACTGGGTTAGATAAATATATTTAGTCGTGCTGTCAGCGTTAATCTCGTTAAAATGACATTAATGCCATAACCGCAAATCTCCGTTAGCGAAATCTGCCGCTCGTGGGCAAGCTCGTTAACAAGGCGCTAACACCGCTAACTTCCTAACGGAGATTTGCCACATTAATTTGCCACGTTATGGCGTTAACATCATTTTAACGAGATTAACGTTGACAGCACTAATATTTAACCATCCTTAGTGGTAATATAAGGAAGATCCACAACCATCGACTGAAAACGTGTACGTAAAGATAAGGTTTTCTTATTTCTTTGTTTTTTGTTTTCGTTTTGTTTTCTCATTTTGCAGCAAAGTTAGCTTAATCAGTAAGGCAACGCAGGTATACTAACAAACGCCTTATAAGTTACACAATATATTTCAATTAAGTTACATGAATACCCTTCAAATTAATTTCAAGAAGCTTAGCATTATTTGCAGATTGTTTTTGAAGTGATAATGTTGTTTCAAATAGAATTTGCAAATTTAGCTTGCCAGAAGGACTTGCTAATAGATGCTTGTAGGACTGTGAAAACCTTGTTTTGCTCAACATCAAAAATGCACAATTTGACCAAAAGAAAGTTTTGAGAGCATAAAATAAGATAATATTTACATTCCAAACACAAACACTGGTTTATAATTATTAAGGTGATTAACTAAGACATAGCCAACCCGTCAGAGCTATCCTTCTGCATAATGTGCTGTTTCTCAGACAGGAGCAGGTATGAGACCCTGGTAGGTTAATACAGGATGATTCCCTAGGACATGGATGGAGTGACACACACTCATTCAAGTCTGCACATCCTTCTTTTCCATGACCGTTATCATTGGTGGGCTTCCAGCCCTGATTGCACGAGCATTTAAAACCTCCTACATTGTTGATACATGTGGCAGCAGAGTGACAATCCCCATTCATGACATTGCATTCATTAATATCCACACACAGTGGCCCCAAACTCATAAACCCTGGCATACATATACAAACAAATAAGCCTGGGGTGTTGTGACAGTGAGCAAGAGGGTGGCATGGTTTCCTCAAGACAGCGCATTCATCCACATCTCTGCACCAGGAGCCATTCCCATTGAAACCTGTTGGGCAGTGGCATGAAAAGGATCCGGGTGTGTTCAAGCAACGTGCCACTGGGTGACAAGGTGACTCCTTGCATTCATCGGTGTCAGCACATGCCAGCTTCTCTTCATGATATCCCAATGGACAAGAGCAGTTGTACGATCCAGGCAGGTTTTTGCAAACTTGGTCAAAGCGGCAGGCGTTGGTGTCTTTGCATTCATCTATATCCTCACAGCCTGAGCTAATGGGTTTGTACCCCGGAGAGCACTGACAGAAGAAGGACCCTATGGTGTTGTTACAAAATGAGTGCTCAGGACACTGGCTGTTTTCTGGTTCCTGACACTCATCCACGTCCTGACACTCAGTACCATTCAGTATGAACCCTTCATTACAGGGGCAGTCATAAGACCCATGGCTGTTGACGCATTTGGAATGGGGCTGGCACACTGAAGAGTTTGAGCACTCATCCACATCTACACATTCCGTATTGTTACTCCAGAATCCTTCGACACATTCACAGTAATATGAGCCAATAGCATTGACACACGTTCCATTGGTGCAAAGCTCCCCTAGTTCTTTGTTACTACATTCATCAATGTCCACACACAAGTTATCAATGCTAGAAAATCCTCTGTCACAAGGACACAGGTAACTGCCGTTGGTGTTGATACACCTACTATGTTCGGGACAGGTAATGTTATCTAGGCATTCATTGATCTCCTCGCAGACCGTGCTATTTCCTTGGTAACCTTCCCAGCATTTACAAAAGGAAGATCCAACTGTGTTTAAGCAGTTGGAAAAGTTAGGGCACCGGGTAAGGCCAAGGGAGCACTCGTCTATGTCCACACATAGAGTGCCATTCCTTGTGAAACCGGGGTCACAGGTACACTTGTAGCTCCCTTCGAAGTTAGTACAGGTACTGTTGTCAGGGCAAGGGAAGTCACCCATCGCACATTCATCTATATCCAGACAGTGGGTTCCATTGTCTTGAAAACCACTCCAACACGTGCAGGTGAAGGAACCATTTGTGTTGACACAGTAGGAGAAGGCAGGGCAGATTTGATGTTGTAATTTGTCACATTCATCCACATCCCAACAGTCAGTTCCTGTTCCTTCATAACCATCTGTACACTGACAGTAGAAGGAACCCTCATGTGGGAGGCATTTGGCGAGTGGGTGGCAGTTGGCACTAGCGTTCAGGCAGGTTGTTTCATTCACGCATGTGCCCTTGTTGTATTCCCGTCCCAAGATACATGAACAGGTGTACGATCCGGGAATGTTGTTACACGTCATGTTCCTGCTACAGGCTGTGGCCAGCTGACATTCATCCACATCATCACACACAAAGCCATCACCCTGGTATCCATGCTTGCACTGGCAGCGGTAGGACCCGTCGGCATTGAGGCATAAAGCCAGGGCACTGCAGTTGTGTGGCAGGGTACTATTCTCCTCGCATTCGTTCACATCGTGACAGTCAAAGCCATTTCCCTCCATGCCAGGTGGGCAGACACAGGAGAATGATCCAGGTGTGTTACTGCAGCTGGCAGCTGGGTGGCATCCTTCATTTTGGCCTTGGCACTCATCAAAGTCTATAATTTATCCAAAATGGGACAGTGTCAACGAAACAGCTCCGAATGGTGCTAAAAACAAAGCTCCAAAGAAAGTCCACTGATTGGTGCAAAAGAACCAAATATTCCAACTGAAGTTTAAATGAGGATTTATTACTTACCAGAGCAGTTTTTTCCATCACCCATAAAACCGCTGAGACAGAAACAGGAATGGCTGCCCACTGTGTTGACACACTTAGCAAACTCACTGCAATCCTGTTGCCCTGTCTCACATTCGTTCACATCTACAAAGGTAACAGGAAATGAGGTGTAAGGTAGGGTAGAAAAAAAGGAAAATAATATAGATTCAAATTTTTTTATAAGCAAACTTTAATCTAGAAGTGAGATAAAATACATATAGTTTAACCTCCTAAGACCTGAACTCTTTCATGGCGTGCATTTTTAATTTCTCTTTGCTATTTGGGCTGATTGGGACCTGATGAATGTAAAAACAAAGAATTACGTGATTTTTTTTAACCTGATTTTTCTTTCTGAGAAAAATGAGATCCACATGTGAGGACGTTCGCTTTAAATTTCGATAAAAGAGAGGCAGTACAACGTCCTCGTAAGTGGATATCAGGCCCTTGTAGAGCAAAATTTAGTATTTAAGTCTAGACAACCCTAAATGTGATGTCCACATATGTGGACGCCAGGTCCTAGGAGGTTAAAACAAATATTAGGAAATAAATACTATAAATGAAGTAACTCATTATTCTGGATCCAGGAAGAGTGGGGTGGTTTCTTAATCAGTATTAAGCCTGGTGTCTTAAACAGTTTGAATAAAAAGCCCAATCAAACAGTATATGAGAGATACACAATTATATTATTGAGAATATTGTTTGTTTAACTGTGTAATAAAGTGCACATGACAGAGTAATTGTGAGACATATGAAAAGTTTGTTTTACCGACACACTGAGTTCCATTGAGAGTGTAGCCCTGTTTGCAGATGCAGGAAAATGATCCTGGGATATTTTTACACTCCATTTCATTTTGAGGACAAACATTTTCCCTCTGGCACTCATCTATGTCGGAGCAAGTCAGTCCATTACCCGTGTAGCCCAAGTCACAGACACACTGGTATCCAGTTGGTGAACGGTGGCACAGGCCACGACTGTGGCACGCAGGGTCACACAGTGGGCTGGGTGGCACACAAGTGTTATTAAAGGCCACTGTACCATTCAAACATGAGCAGACGTGAGAACCGGCCGAGTTGATACATGTGGAGAAAGCGGGGCAGGTTGTATTAGTGATGGAGCATTCGTCCACGTCCTGACAGAAGAAGCCATCGCCTCTGAAACCCTCCTGACAAGTGCATAAGAAGTTCCCTATTAGGTTAGTGCAGTTTGCTCGTGCGTGGCATATATCCTTCTGAGAACACTCGTCTGCATCCACGCATTGAGTGCCGTTTGCTACAAAGCCACTCTTGCAGGTGCAGGTGTATGAGCCTTGCGTGTTGATACACGCAGCATGGAGATGACATGGGTTGTCTTTACACTCATCAATATCGATGCAATTCATGTTGCTACCAGGGCGGTAGTACCCAACCCGGCATGGGCACTGGTAAGCCCCATCGGTGTTATTGCACTCTTCATTCACACCACAGGGATTGTTCAATTCCTTGCACTCATTTATATCCTGGCAAAGAGTACGGTTAATCAAGACGTAGCCAGGCTGACACAGGCATGAAAAGGAACCCTGATTGTTGACACATGTAGCTTTGTTTCTGCAACCTCCGTTATCCACCACACACTCATTTATATCCCTGCACTGCTTTATCCCATCTCCAGAATAACCCACCTGACAAGTACAGTTGTAGGAGCCTGGAAGGTTAATGCAAAGAGCACTGGTGTGGCACTGCTTAGCCTGCGAGCATTCATCCACATCCTCACAGGTAAAACCGTTCCCCCTGTATCCCTCCATGCACTGACATGAGAAGGACCCAGGTGAATTGGTGCAGGTTGCGTAGGGGCTGCAGCGGCCGGGCACGCACTCATCCACGTCAATGCACTGGGAGTTATTGAAGATAAAGCCGCGGCCACAGTCACAGTAGTACGAGCCACCGGTGTTCACACAGGTAGTGGTAGAAGGACAGATGTTAGCTCTTTCACACTCATTTATGTCGTTACACTGTCTTCCGTTTCCAACAAAACCAGCTGGACAAGAGCACTCATAACTGCCCATCCTGTTGATGCACACCGCCCTGGGGTCACATTCATTGTTTCCATTGCATTCGTTTATGTCTACACACGTCAGCCCATTCCCAGCAAAGCCACTTTTGCAAGTACACATGTATGACCCTATGCTGTTTTCACAATCTGCAAAACGGCTGCAGGTGTTGGCGGCACATTCATCGATGTCCACACAATTCTTTCCATTATTTTCAAAGCCAGTGCTGCATACGCAACTGTAGGATCCAGGGAGATTTGTACAACCTCTGTAGCCAACTCCAGAAAGACACACGTTTGGAGTCTCTGAGCATTCATCTATATCGAGACACAGGTACTTTCCGTTGCCCTTATAGCCAGGATTACAGGTACAGACGTGAGACCCTGGGGTGTTGGTGCAGGTGGCGTTCCAATGGCAAATATTCGGTGTTGTGCATTCATTAATATCAGTACACTGAAAGCCGTTACCACTGAAGCCACTTTTACACTGGCACTTTCGTCCACCCTCAAAATTACTACAGAGAGCATATTCATGGCAACCCCCATTGTTTCTTTGACACTCATCTATGTCCTGGCAGTTTGTACCATCTCCAGTGTATCCACTGCGGCAGACACAGTTATAGCTGCCTAAGGTATTGGTGCAGTCTGCCTGTTTGTGGCACTTGTTCAGGCCACTGCCACATTCGTCAATATCGCTGCACGTCAGACCATCGCCCTGGTAACCCATTCTACACGCACAGGTAAAGGTGTTACTGATCCTTATACAGTCAGCGTTGGGGTTACATTTGCTGCCCGCTTCCTCACAGTCCTTCAGATCAGCTGAAAAGAACATAAAGACAAGAAATGAGCTTGAAAGAAGATGAACCTGATCATGTGTCACCTGAAAGTATTACGCAGAAGTCTGATACCTGCACTGCAGTAATCCAGCACTGCAAATAGACTGAACAGCCACAGAAGTGAAAACCTGTGAAGGCAAAGAAAAGAAAATTATAGGAACTGCCCATAACTATTTACAGTAGCATATGCAACAATATACTTTTTCTAGAAACATTGTAGGCATTCTGTACTCTTCTTGGACAATGGATAAACAAGAAAAGAGTTCATACAAAGGTATACAAAGGTAAGGAGAGAGGAATTTCATCCAACTTAGACTTTTTATAGCTCTCTAAGTACAGATAAACACCCATGTTATACCCAAGTGGCCTCAGTTTCTACCTTATGTAGAGTGAGATGAAATGTCATCCAGGTTTGTTTGTCAAGCTTTGGTGTGTAACTAGGCTTTTGTAACCAGAGAGTATGTGTTACCTTTTTCACTCTACTTACAGGCCTACTTTCATCACTCATCATTGTTATGGTCGATTTAACACAAATAAACCTACAGGGTTATCTTGACTCACCATCTAAGTAGGACTGTCGTTTACAATAAGAAAAAACATGTTTCTGTTGAGTTCCTAAAAATATACTATGGCTACATCATACCATAAAATTAGATGTCCTAGAGTGTCAAAGTAATCGTATCACTTTCTAAGACATAGCATGCCTAAATATTCCAACCTGGTTTTACCATAAATGAAGACATTGAGTTTTATATTTAAAGCAAATGTTTTCTTCCACCTAAAAAATAAACGCCCCAAACCTGATTAAGGGTCTTTGTGTGATTAATTTGTCTTTTGTCAGAAAATGAGAAATAGATTTTGTGGACTTGTAAGATCTGGCAGTTATTTGGCTTCTGAAAAAATGTCATGTGCTGCACAAACTGGGTGATGGTATTAAAGATTCAAAAGCAAAAATCATTTCTGTTGATGACGTTATAATTTTTGGCATTATGATGACAAAATTTTCAGTTTTTTGTCGACTTCAGAGAAGTAATAACAAATTAAGGTAATTATAATGCTCTGCTCTGATAATCCAGATTTACAAAACGAAAAAAGTGAAGCACTTTTATTATTTATTCATTTGTTTTTTTGGTTTTGTTTTAGGTTCTGTTCATCCTCTTTGTGTTGTAAACTAAAAGAAACACAGTTCACCATTCCAGTGCCATATTTTCTACTTGCTTTGCATGATTAAAAGTTAAAAGTAATTACAGCTGACAGCTATAGGATTTTAATGGATTTTGGATACCAGTATTTGGGTATTTAAAAGTACTATATTCCAATATATGAGACAACTTTTTAAAATTTATTTGGACACACAAAATTAAAACTGGTTTTTATAACCTTTGTTATATGGGTTTTTTTAATCTACTCACTTGCACTTATCACCGATTGCTCGGATCAGCAGCTGGGTAGTTGTATTTGTGGAATTCCAAACACTGGTTTTCACAACGGAATATTGATTTTACATAGTCAAGTAAACGACTATGTAGTAGTCAAGTAAAGGAAGTCTGCTGTTTTTTGTTTTGTTGTAATGCATGTTACATGCATTACATAGTAAAATCAATATTCCCGTGTCTTTATGTCTTGAGCATTTGAAAATGCCATATTAACGTGAGTTGAGAGGACAACCTCATTACAGGCTAAATACCTGGAACTCTCCTTAAGTTGCATTAAACTGGGGGAGGCTGCTGGATGAGTTAAAATGTCTCCATTATTCAAAAAAAGGTGATCAAGACTGTGCAACCCATAGTTAAAAGGTGTTTTTCTCATCTCTTTACTTTAAAAACATTTTGTAACTTTGATAAATTGCAACACCGATAAAATGGCAAATAGCTAACACTAGCAGGCAATAATGTCAGCCGGTATTATTTGCTGATTGGTTGAGGTCTAAAAAACCTCCTTAATTAGCCTTGGTGCAGATCATATTTATTACTTCTAGGCTGGACTACTGTAATTCATTATTATCAGGAAGTCCTAAAAACTCCCTGAAAAGTCTTCAGTTAATCCAAAATGCTGCAGCAAGAGTCCTGACAGGGACTGGAAAGAGAGAGCATATTTCTCCTGTTTTGGCTTCCCTTCATTGGCTTCCTGTTAAATCCAGAATTGAATTCAAAATCCTGCTCCTCACATACAAGGTCTTAAATAATCAGGCCCCATCTTATCTTAATGACCTTGTAGTACCATATCACCCTATTAGAGCACTTCGCTCTCACACTGCAGGCTTACTTGTTGTTCCTAAAGTATTTAAAAGTAGAATGGGAGGGAGAGCCTTCAGTTTTCAGGCCCCTCTTCTATGGAACCTGTCATGGGCCTGGGTCTGTGACCCGGGGATCATGTGTTATTTTTGAGTTTAATGAATATTATGAGTTTTATTCGTTTTTCTTAATCATTTATGGTTGTGGTGTGATCTGCTCCTGGTTCCTTGTTTCCCTGTGTGTTGTTATGTCAGTTTTGCTGCCCCACCAGGCCTGGAGAGTCCCTGCCTTGGAGCCAGCCACACCAGTGATCATCACTCACCTGTTCCTGATCTGCCTAATCAAGGAGCTCTACTCGGCGCGGGATCGTTAATCTAGAAATACAGTTAGTGCTCAGCTCGTATAGTCGTATAGTCCAAATTCAGGAAACGCATCCTCCTGTGTCCGCATTTGTAGGCCGGTTACGTTACAGCGACACGACGAAGACTGTCCAAATTCGAAGACTCCAACAAATGCGGCCGACAAATGCGGCCTTTGTTTCCCCAGATTTGAAGGATGGCTCAGGTGTATACTTTGTGGCCCAACCTATCCCAGAATTCATAGCGCAGCCCTGCTCAGTTTCCAACAATGGCGGCAGCTAGTTAGTTTTAATATTGCTCTTATTATTCTTTCTGGGTCACAAAATAAATGTTTAACATATTTTCAGGCGAGAATGTAGCTGTGTAAACTTCAAATATCTCCTGAGTTTTCAAAAGCGCTCCGACGTTTTAGGAGACATCTGTTACCCACCAGCTCGATAGCTAGCCGGGATTCAAGGCTCACTAGAGCCCGGCAAATCGTTTTCAAACCCACCGCCGTCTGTCGCTACTCAGGTTAAACATGATATATAAGTCACTTAGGCTGCGTTCACACTGCAGGCGAAAGCGCATCAAATCCGACTTTTTTGACCCTATGCGACCCATGTCCGATCATGGTATGACAGTGTGAACAGCACAAATCCGATATTTTCAAATCCGATCTGGGTCACTTTCGTATGTGGTACTGATTCCGTTACATATCTGATGTTTTAGAAAGCGACTGCTGTTTGAACGGTCATGTCGCACTAAATCCGTCTTTTACGTCACTGACACAAGACAGACGCCAATTGTCAGCGCCCAAGAAGACATCGTGAACGCTTCCTGGCCATCCAGTGTAGATGTTAGTGAAACTGTTGGGAAGACAACGTTGGAGAAACGTGAACATTTTATTTGTACTGTATAATCTGCAGATTCTGACAGAAATCTGCAACTATCCTTTGAAGCACCGATCCTCTAAAACAGCAATAAGGATAATTATTAGGCCATATGTAAATAACAAAATAACTTTACAACTTAAAGCAAACTTGGGAAACGTAAAGTCCGAAACAAGTCTTTATATTAAGGGCCATCAGTCAAACAATACTGTTTGGTCTGGGTCTAAACAGAGCGCGTTGTGTGTGACGTCTTCTTTTGCGCATGCGGGCCGCTTTGAGCGTTCACACTAGAGCGCGTTTGCTGTCACATTTTATTTGTAGTGTGAACAAGCAGACAAAAAAATCGGATTTGATCAAAAAATCGGAATTGAGCATTAAGACCTGCAGTGTGAACGTAGCCTAAGATAACTTAAATATGTTATTGTTTGGCTTTTTTTAGTATTTTATTTGTTCCTGAGTAAATCGGTTTGGCAGAGATTAAAGTTATAGTTTTTACACAGCTGAATACACTTGCTCAGGTTTTCAGTATTTGAAACTTTGACCTTTTTAATATGAACACCTATCACGGGAAACACGAGTATTGGCTCCTTTTACATATATAACTATAGATGATAAATTAAACTCAGAGTTTCAACTGTGAGTTAGTTTTGAGGTGAGGGGTTCGGTTTGAAATCTTTTTGGCATAATGTCATGTAGTTTTCCAGCCACCAAACCATTTTTATGGGAAATGACTCAGAGTACAGTTGAGCTAAATTATGAGAATAATACCAACAATCCCCTGTTTCTTCTGCTCAAATTACCATCTAAATGTTAATACTGTCTCCAGGGCATGCAACACTATTGTCTGTGTCTCAGGAGAAGGTTCTGGATGGACAGTCAGTACTGAGGCTGACTCCAGTTACATCAATATGGGCACGCCTAGTGTAAATCATATTAATCTGCTTTGAGGGAGTCCTGCTTTAGCAAATGACAAATAAGAAGTCCATTGCCACGAATGCTCTTAGTCTTGCTAAAACTTTGTGTACTCTGATTTTTTAATTGGTCTGCTGTTCCTTACTCTAACTCTACACTTTCTGTGAGTGGAAAAGGTTGGACCATTTAAAAAAAGTACTAGTCTCATGTCAAGCTGTACTTGATTAGCTTAGCATAGCACAAAGACTCTAAACATGGAAACAGATATTCCCTGCACAGCCCAAAGTAAAAGAGACAGGCTTGTGAACATATATCTTCTTTGTTTAGCTGCAAAAAGAAAAAGGAAAAAAGATCAAAATAAGTGACAGCCTTCTCAGAAACAGTGCAACATATAAGCCTCTGTAAAAGCCAGAGGTGAAAAAATGCACACAGAAAGTAAAGATATTTAAGCTGAAGTGTAGGAAGTAAAAGTAAAATTACCTAAAGATAAATACTCAGGTAAAGCACATAGTTAAGTACAGTAATGTAGAATTTGTACTTCCCACCTCTATAAAAACCACATTGTATTTTTTAAACTTTATTTGCTCCCAGATTGTAAAAATTATGCAAAGTATATTTATGAATTTAATTCATGCTAAAAGCAGGTTTTGTAAAAGGTTTTAGAGCGACAGTTAACGTACATTTGCATTGGCCAAAGTATGTCACAAACTGACCCATGTAACAGTCCAGTGAAGCTTTCGTACTTTATTTATATTCAAGCTGACGTTAATTTTCAATAAAAAATATCAGTGCATTAGTGAAACGCAATAATGATTATTTTACATTACCTTTACACGTGAGGCTGGGTAACTCATGACAGTGCCTTGCCCCCAACAAAAGAATAAAATAAGAGCAGAATAAAGTAGATCCTTCCTCACCTCATATTTCTGAGTCCACTGGTCCTGTTTAAGTCTGAAATGGGGTAGAGAGTGTGGGCTTGCCACCTCCAGATCCCTCTCTTTCTCTGCTCTTTCCTCACAGGGTTGAACTTTATTTCTCGAGCAGCTTCTCTCGCTTTCTTCTCCTCCAACTCTACCTGGATTTCCCCACCCCTCTGGGTACAATAGCCCAACGCATCATACTGTCCACTGCCTTGACATCTTAAACCTCTGGGAAGGGGAACACCCATGTTGCCCTGATGTATCAGCTCATACACAATAAGTGGAACAGACCCCGAGGCCCTGGCTTGTCCTCCCTATTGCAGACAAAAGATGGCAAAATTATTTCCATTCACCTGTTCAGCACAGGTGAAAGAGATCTGAAGCCTTCTAGTGATATCTTAGAGGTTTGACTGTGTTACTTAGAAAAAATCCATTTAAATATTTTCTTATTTACACATTTTTGAATTCTGGATCCTGGAATTCTTATATCAAAAAAAGGAAAAGATGAGGAAAAGACAGTTGAGCTAGTCCCCGAATCAGAGTTTGCAAGCCTGGATTTTTTGCTATTACGCTCTTCTTCATCTTCATCTTCCTTTCTGGACCTTTTCGTGGATCTACCAGGCAGCGGTTCTTCTTCTGTTACCTGCTGATTGATGTCCTCATCAGCAATATTACCAACATGAGGACAGCCCTCGCTATCAGTGTCACAAGCAGAGATGAAGTCAGAGTCATCATCAGAAAACTCCTCGCTCCATCTGAATCTTTTGTTTGGTTCCACATCTTCTTCATCCATCTCTCTAGACCTCCTCCTGGATACAGCTGGCTGAGGATCCTCCTCTGGGATGTACTGGTGAACATCCACACAGTCTTCAAATGCCTCATCAGAATCATCACTTTCAATGCCAACAACAACAACAGCAACATTATGATCATTGTTGTCAACATTGGCATTATTGTCTCTCACATCAATATTGTGAATGTTTACATTGTTGTCATTGACATTGTCAAAGTCAATGTCAAAGTCATCATCATATCCTCCCTCCATTTTTATCTAACAGCTCATTCAGCCTCCAAAAAATGATATCATAGAGAGATAAAGATTGTTCAGTAAACCCCAGAGTCCAGCAATAGGTTCATAAGCTGGTTCCTGATCTCCACTTGGAAACATTTCTGGGTTAACCTGTCGGCCTGCAAGATCATTTTATCTTTTAATTAGCATTCATAAATATCTGCTGAAAATCTGTTTTTTTTATCAATTTCAAGAATGAGTACATGTGCTTACCATTACGGTTATTTTCTGATCCATCTCCTCTTCCATTCATTTTGACTACAAGGAACACAAAACCTCAACTCAGAATATTCAGCGAATTTTTGTGATAACTTTAGGCTACGTCCACACGTACACGGGTATTTTTGAAAATGGAAATTTTCCTTTTTCTTTTAAAAAATAAATAAATCCCGTCCACATGTGCAGCTTTGAAAAAATATCTCCGTCCACATGTAAATGCTAAAAACAAAGTCAAACGCTGTCAGGAACATGCCAAATCCTATCCGTGTAGAAATGCTGGCCAATCAGAAGTCTAGAAGCCTGGGAGGAAAACCTCACAAAACCTTACGTACTTCTGAAAAGTTTTTGTCTTTTTCTGGAAAAGCAGCTAATTTTGTGTTACTTTCAAGTGCCTTCATCATTTTAAATGTTAATAACTAAAGACAGCATTTTTGGCTGGTATAGACTCACAACTTTGGAATGGGCAAAATGCATATAGCATACATAATTGTAATTGTTTTAAATTACATTTATTCCAAACCGACTTCAGGATTTGGGTTGTGAGAACTTCTGTGTTGAATGTAGATGCTCACTCTGACGCCTGTCTTTCTAAATGGAGGCACAGTAACTGTGTGTATATATGTAAGTGTGTAAAAACTGCAGATACTAAGATTAACAGCAACAGTATTTTGTCGATATCCGCCATTGTAGAAACTGATCTCATGTAAACAATAGCGTGACGTCAAAAACGGCGCACACTTTTGACATTGCCTGAGTAAATCTCAGTTTTCCTCGTCTACTGCTAAACACAAAAACGTAGTTTTTAAAGATCTCACCTTTGAGTAACTAAATATGCTGTTTACGTGTGGACAAAAGGCCCAAATGCATAGACAAAGCTGCGTTTTCAAAAATAGCCGTGTACATGTGGACGTAGCCTCAGTTTCTCAAAAAATGCTCTCAGAAATGCTAATCGTTTGTTTGAGAACAAAACTTATGTGTTCTCTATTTTCCTAAATTAACAAGATAATTTCAGAAATAATCGTGTTAAAAAGAGCTTCTGTCACTAAGATATGAGTAAGAACATTTTCTAATTTATGTATACCGTAGTTTTCGGGTCATAAGCGGCCTACATTTTTCCCACACTGTGAACACTGCGGCTTATACTGACGTGCGGCTAATGCATATTTCTTTTCATGCGGCCAAAAACATTTTGCCTGGTAACAGTAGACCAATCAAAATTAAAGCTGCAAGCAGCGTTATGAGGGCCCTCGCACCCCCGGCGCGTCGAGCCATGCCCAACTCCTACAACCAGCGCGTCCGATCTGATGTCACATTGATGGAATTCGTGCATTTAACCACCAGCTAACATTTCATCTAATTCAACCATTATTATAGTCATCCCACTAGGTGGCGCTCTAACCATTACTGACAAATGGCATAACTAACATTTCCGAGCTCGAGTCTCATCACGCCTGCGACCTTTGGGAGAGATTGGACATTGTGTTTTTGAGTGATAGCAGATTACTGCTTTTTGGCGAGTGATTGAAACTCCACGTGCCGCCATTCAATTCAATTCAATTCAATTCAATTTTATTTATATAGCGCCAAATCACAACAAAAGTCGCCTCAAGGCGCTTTATATTGTACAGTAGATAGCACAATAATAAATACAGAGAAAACCCAACAATCATATGACCCCCCTATGAGCAAGCACTTTGGCGACAGTGGGAAGGAAAAACTCCCTTTAACAGGAAGAAACCTCCGGCAGAACCAGGCTCAGGGAGGGGCGGCCATCTGCTGCGACCGGTTGGGGTGAAAGAAGGAAAACAGGATGAAAGACATGCTGTGGAAGAGAGACAGAGATTAATAACAGATATGATTCGATGCAGAGAGGTCTATTAGCACATAGTGAGTGAGAAAGGTGACTGGAAGGAAAAACTCAATGCATCATGGGAATCCCCGGCAGCCTACGTCTATTGCAGCATAACTAAGGGAGGATTCAGGGTCACCTGGTCCAGCCCTAACTATATGCTTTAGCAAAAGGAAAGTTTTAAGCCTAATCTTGAAAGTAGAGATAGTGTCTGTCTCCCGAATCCAAACTGGAAGTTGGTTCCACAGAAGAGGGGCCTGAAAACTGAAGGCTCTGCCTCCCATTCTACTTTTAAATACTCTAGGAACAACAAGTAGGCCTGCAGTGCAAGAGCGAAGTGCTCTAATAGGGTGATATGGTACTACAAGGTCATTAAGATAAGATGGGGCCTGATTATTTAAGACCTTGTATGTGAGGAGCAGGATTTTGAATTCAATTCTGGATTTAACAGGAAGCCAATGAAGGAAGCTAAAACAGGAGAAATATGCTCTCTCTTTCTAGTCCCTGTCAGTACTCTTGCTGCAGCATTTTGGATTAGCTGAAGGCTTTTCAGCGAGTTTTAGGACATCCTGATAATAGTGAATTACAGTAGTCCAGCCTGGAAGTAATAAATGCATGAACTAGTTTTTCAGCATCACTCTGAGACAGGATATTTCTAATTTTAGAGATGTTGCATAAATGGAAGAAAGCAGTCTTACATATTTGTTTAATATGTGCGTTGAAGGACATGTCCTGGTCAAAAATGACTCAAGGTTTCTCACAGTGTTACTGGAGGCCAAGGTAATGCCATCCAGAGTAAGAATCTGCTTAGATACCATATTTCTAAGATTTTCAGGGCCGAGTACAATAACCTCAGTTTTATCTGAATTAAGAAGCAGAAAGTTAGCGGCCATCCAGGTCTTTATGTCTTTAAGACATTCCTGCAGTTTAACTAATTGGTGTGTGTTACCTGGCTTCATGGATAGATAGAGCTGTGTGTCATCTGCATAGCAGTGAAAATTTATGCTATGTCTTCTAATGATGTTGCCTAGGGAAGCATGTATAATGTAAATAGAATTGGTCCTAGCACTGAACCCTGTGGAACACCATAATTGACCTTAGTGTCTGAAGAGGGCTCTCCATTTACATGTACAAATTGGAGTCTATTAGATAGATATGATACAAACCACTGCAGTGCAGTACCTGTAATACCTACAGCATGTTCTAATCGCTCTAATAGGATATTATGGTCAACAGTATCGAATGCAGCACTGAGGTCTAGCAGGACAAGCACAGAGATGAGTCCACTGTCAGAGGCCATAAGAAGATCATTTGTAACCTTCACTAAAGCTGTTTCTGTGCTGTGCTGAGCTCTGAAACCTGACTGAAACGCTTCAAATAAGCCATTCCTCTGCAGATGATCAGTTAGCTGTTTGACAACTACTCTTTCAAGGATTTTTGATATGAAAGGAAGGTTGGAGATTGGCCTATAATTAGCTAAGACAGCTGGGTCTAGAGATGGCTTTTTGAGTAAAGGTTTAACTACAGCCACCTTGAAGGCCTGTGGTACATAGCCGATTATTAGAGATAGGTTGATCATATTTAAGATTGAAGCATTAATTAATGGCAGGACTTCTTTGAGCAGTTTTGTAGGAATGGGGTCTAAAAGACACGTTGATGGTTTGGAGGAATTAATTATGACCACCCCGTTTCTCTGAACGTAAAAAGCTTCGCAATTTAACATCACAAAGGTCTTTAGATTCCACACACTGGAGATTGGGTCAATATGATGAAATCCCTTGGAGGAGTTCGTCAAAGAACGGTGCCTGAAAAGAAGGGAAATTGTCGCCAAAATTACACATTAATTTCAAAATGGCTGACTTCCTGTTGGATTTGGGATATTGCTCCAAGAGACTTTTTTGTACATCTTGATATCTTCCATAAGCTTACCAGGTTTCAGATTTATAGATAAAACACAGAGCAGGGGCTGTTGTTTTGAAATTTTGTAGGGGGTGCTGTGGAGCCATGTTGGGCTATTCAATGAAAATGGTAAAATAACAAGAAAGCGCTCATCACATTGGAGGTATGCGCCAAATTTGAAGACTTTTCAAACTTTCCAAGCCTCTCAAAAGCCACTTCCATGGTCATGGTGAACAGCGTTGCCACCAGGGTGCGCCGTTCAGTTTAAAGTCATAATTTTCACACTGAAGCATCATGAGCGACTGATGGTGATGTTCACCACTTTTGAAGTGGCCACGATGAACCTGTGAAAATCAGTGCAGCAAAATATAAGACATGACATTTCCTGTTCCCAGTAGGTGGCGCTCTACGTATTCCTGACAATGGGCACATCAAACTGTTCAGGGCGGGTCTGACATCATGCCTGTAAAGTCTGGTACTGATCAGTTTGGATTTCATTGAGTTATACTAATTTGTTTCTTCATGGTGAGACATCAATGTTCGCCATGCTGCTGGGTCACACCCTTCCGCGAAAACTCACACTTTTCACTGTAACCCAAGACCAACTCCTTTAGGCTTTCCTGGAGAAATTTGAGGCTGCAGATGTCACCCATCACTATACTGTACTCCAAATTGTAAAACATGACATTTCCTGTTCCCACTAGGTGGCGCTCTCCCTGGTGTCAAATATGGCAGTTGAAATATGTTCAGGGGTGGAACCTTATCATATGTGTGCTCTTTGGTCCACGTCGGACCATGTATGACAGAATGAGAGGAAATAAGATTTTCATGGCGAGTCATCGAAATTCGCCGTGGCACCGCCGCTTCACCGTATTGCGAAAACTCAAAAGCTCCGCAATTTAACATGGCCCAGGTGTGTAGTTGACACTGACCAAAGATGAAGCTTATACGACCAAATCCCAAGGAGGAGTTCGAAAAAGTTCGAGGCATGGAAATGGCAAAATTAGAGCCAAAATGTCACCTTCACCTCTAAATGGCGGACTTCCTGTTGGGTTTGTGACAATGGTCCCACTGACTTTTTTGTTCATCTTGGCATGATACACATGTGTGCCAATTTTCATACATGTTACTCAAACGATGTGGTCGTACGGCTGCATTTAACAAGGCATAGGTGGCGCTACAGAGCCATTTCCCAGTGCTCATATGTAAAACCATTAAAATACAAAATTTTTCGCCAGACCTGGCATGTGTGCAAAATTTCAAGAGTTTTTGAGCATGTTAAAGCCTTCAAAAAGGCCCTTGTTTTGCCTGAATAATAATAAGAAGAAACGGAGCAGATACAATAGGGCCTTCGCACTCTCAGTGCGAGGGCCCTAATGATAAGTAGTACATATAGATATTAACAACCGATAAAAAATATAGACAGGAATATCGTTGCTACATGTTTACTGAACCTTCTTTTAGTCACATGTTCATAACATCAGTGTCCGTTCCTGCCTCCTACAGGACACACTCTTCTTCCACTTTCTTACAGAACATTCATGTAACACAAAACCAATATATTAATATAAACAAATAATTTCTTACGATACCACATCTCCTCCCCCCTTAAGTCAACAAGTCCCTTGACTAATAAAATAACTGCTTATCTAAAGAATGCTTAACAAGCAATAAACATAATTAGGGTACCCATACAACTGTACATATGTTTCAATGTTTGTTTCTTTTTCATACTAATTGGGAAGTAACATCCTTCCTGTGAGATCAGTGCGCATTGTTGCTGTATTCCTGGAAGATCTCACACTATCTCACAAAGTCCTTTAAAATCTCTGGTGGACGTCTTTCTCTTTCTGAGAACGTTGCAACCCTGGTGCCACTGGGGAGTCTCCTGGAGCCGGAGTCTCCGGAGCATATGGCAACTTTTGGATCTCCGATGATGGGGTTTGTGACGATGTTTCCAACTCTGATGGCAAGCAGCACTCAGGAACTGTTTCTGTGTCATGAAATGGCTCCACCTCCCTGTCCGATGCCCTGGGAACAGTGTCTGCTACTCTTGCTCTCACCTGATCCACATGTCGCTTCCCAGTTTATCCAACGGTTACAATGTAAGACACTGGACCCGATCTTCTCACAATGACTTCTTGAATCCACTTCGGACCATAGGAGTAGTTTCTGATGAACACCTTGTCTCCTGGTGTGAAACTTCTCAGTATTTTCATGTTGTCATGAGTTTCTTTCTGTTTCCATTGCTTGTGCTGCACTTTTGTTTTCACATCAGGCATGAGCAAGCCCAAAACATGGTCAATGCCATTCTGCTTCATGAATGACTCAAACTCAGCACTTGTGAAACATGTTCCGTTGTCTGAAACTAACATTTTAGGTGGTCCAAACACACTGAAACTCTGTCGCAGTTTCTCTATAGTCACCTGTGATGTAGAGGATTTCACAGGGTAAATGTCCATCCACCTGGAAGGAGCATCCACTATGATTAGAAATATCTCCCCGAGGAAAGGCCCTGCATAGTCCACATGGATCCTGGACTATGGTGACTCCGGCCATTTGCAAGGGTGTAATGGTGCCGTAGGTGGTGACTTGTGGTGTTTCTGACACTCCTCACATGCCTGCACTTCCATTTCAACGTTCTCATCCATCCCTGGCCACCATACATAAGACCATGCCAAGCCTTCATCTTCGACATGCCTGTATGAGTCTGGTGCAGGAGTTTCAATATTTTGTCTCTGCCTTTGGTGGGAATAATTACTTGGGCTCAGCAGAGCACGCAACCATCCCTCACACTCAGTTCCAGCTTTCTCTGTCGATATGGCTTGAAACAGGCCCCGGTCTGAACAGGCCAGCCTTTTAAGGTGTACTCACGAACTCGGGACAACAAGACATCCTTAGCTGTCCAACGTTTGCTCTGTGCAGTGTCAACTAATGTGTCATCCAGTAGATTCATCATCAAAACCTGCTCGGCCATCTCTTCAGGCGCTGAGTCCGGTACAGCGGTACCTTATCTCTATGAAAGTCATAGAGAGGTGTTCTTTAGTTGTTCCCAGTTTAGGTTTGGTTTTTCCCTCGTTTTTGTTGTGTACACCGTCTGCAATAAAGCTCACTCGCATCACAGCCAGTGCCAGCGTTTTGGGTCCTCATTCTTACTGCACCACACGACTGCTGCCGCGGGGTGATAGCAGGTATTTTTTCAGCCCTAATTGAATTGTCTGCACTTGAATTTGCAGCAAAGGTCAGTTCATAACATAGTGACAGTGTTTTGAAACGTGCCAGTCAGTTCTAGCACCAGTCACATGGTGGCGCCATCAATTAAACATCCTGTTCACAGAATGACACAGTAATAAATCCTTGGATGATAAAACAGCCACAGGTACTGCGCAGGCTCATTAACTCTGTCCACTGTTGAGAAAACTGGGACAGTTTTATGGCCTTTCACTAAGATTTAAGTGTCTGATCCCTTTTGACTGCACAATTGGTTACCCTGGTTACATGTAGTAGTGATAGACTGCACCGCTATCAGTGTCTGTATGTGTAATAAGCTCAGCGTCTATTATGCATCGTCTAGGCAGGCGCTTTTTTTTTCTTAAAGAAATCTTTCACTTCTTGTAATTTTTTGTAATGTAATGTTTTTCCATTGCAAATATTAATCACGGTTAAATTAAGGGGGCTGGCAGTTAAAACTAAGCTAAGCTGTGATGTCATCAAGTACAGCTCAGTTCCTATTGTAGAACGATACGGACTTGGTTCCTCATCTCACCTGTGAGTGCACGTGCTTTAGTTCCTGTCCAAAACAGCCTGTGCAGAGAAAAGGAGCCTTGTTGGGTGCGTGGACAGAATTTTTCATTTGGTCTTTGACTCTGCAGGAGACGGATGCATAGGAAGCGGACAGACGAAAACTTTTTTCTTCACGTTTGATTATGACAACGTGGATATTTTCTGTTCTGGCCGCTCTCGCAGTAGCAGCCTCGGCTCAGAGCTGTAAGAAGTTTAAATTTGATACAAATTTTATTCTGCTGAAAAGAAATGCACATTTAATGAAAATTTTCACCAAAAAAAAAAAACACATTTCAAATTTAAGACATAGATATATTATGATTATATGTGAGTTTTGCTTTTTATTTGACCAAATATTGTAATTAGCCGCCAGAGGTGGACCAAAAAGCTGTTTTTAATGTTATGCTAGCTAGTTTTGTTGGTGGGTGGCGGTTTAGAAGGTTTGTACCGCTCTGTTGGGACTCGCAGCCGAAAGATTCATCCTTATATAATACTGCAACTTTTTTTTGTTAAATTTAAACATCTTTAAGTCACAGTATAGTAATGTGGTTACATATACAGACGCTAGAATGATTATTGTCGATGTGAATAAGGTGAAAGGAGATCGCACATATGACCTGTCCACAATGGCCTACTACATGGAGAAAGACGTATGTAGAACCTTTTTTGTTGTGCGCGCGTTTTGTATAATGGACCCATTGCCTAACTTCATCATTTCACGTGACTTTCTGCAGATGAAGGTGCTGCCACTGTTTACTGACCAGAGCAGAAACTTTACTGCTTCTGTGGATGGGCAGAACCTGGAGATGGAGAAGATCATCATTTACTACGTGGATGAGGAGCCCCCGACTGTTCATGCATCTCGTCCTCCTTGTCCATTTTTTTTTTTACATTTTTAAAAGAAATTTTAAAAACGCTTTTTTAAAGTAATCCCTTACCATCTAAATGTTAATACTGTCTCCAGGGCATGCAACACTATTGTCTGTGTCTCAGGAGAAGGTTCTGGATGGACAGTCAGTTACATCAATAGGGGCACACCTGGTGTAAATCATATTAATCGTCTTTGAGGGAGAACAGCTTTAGCAAATGATAAATAAGAAGTCCATTGCCATGAACGCTCTTGCTAAAACTTTATGGAGTTTGATTTTTTTTATTGATGTGTTTCTATATTATATCTTGATTTTTCAGCCACAAAAAAGGAAAAAAGATCAGAAAATCAGCACAGCCTTCCAAGAAACAGTGCAACATATAAGCCTCTGTAAAAAGCCAGAGCCAAAAAAAGATATTTATGTTGAAGCGTTGGATGGTAAAGTAACATTTCAGAAAAATAAGTACTCAAATAAAGCAACTGTAACATAACTGAAATCCTAGTTAAGCGCAGTAATGTAGAATTTGTAACTGTAGCCTTAGCTGGTTTGTATTACTAGTGTGCCGATTACAAGAAGCTTGACTTTATCATATTAAAATATTTTGATTTTTATCATCTTTATAAACATTCTGCAGGGATTAGCAGCCAGAAATTCACAACACAGACCATTGATTAAACTCAGTGTTGAAATAAAAAACATCTGGACTTCACACTTATTTGCACCTTTTTTTAAATAGTAAGAAACCTTTAGTATCTTAAGGTATCTCTATAGAATCTACTAAACTTGTCACGGTTTGACATGGCAGACCGTGGGGATATGGGGAATGGAGGACCCAGGCGCGGTGCTCTTAGTACAAGCAGTGCGTTTATTTACAGTGATGGAAAAACATGACAATAAATCCCGTGCTCTCCCGACTCCCGTGACGTGTCCTCTTCCCAGTGTTAGTGCTCCTGTCTCCGCTTCTCCGTGATGAGCACCCCGTGCTCGCTGCCCTCTCGTCTCTCGCTACTCCTGGGGACATAAGAGAGAGGCAGCTGTCAGACACACAATAATGCAGGAGACTCAAACTAAGAACTGGTCAAGAGACTAACGTGAAGCCACGCAATGATCCAGCGTCGGAGAGAGCTCCACCACACTCTCAAGTAGCTCCTCCGACTAGGCCTGATCAGCTGCAGGTGTGACATGGTCTTCAGGTGTGGCCAACAGTGTTGGGAAGGTTACTTTTAAAATGTATTCCACTACAGAATACTGAATACATGCCCCAAAATGTATTCTGTAACGTATTCCGTTACGTTACTCAATGAGAGTAACGTATTCTGAATACTTTGGAATACTTAATATATTATCATGCTGTTTACAACTACATGAATGTCCTATTGCTGTGATTTATTACTGTTACTGAAGGTCCGCGGCTCCGAAACGTAGTAAAGGGACCTCTGGCTAATACGTCGGGTTCGTGTCGGGCTGGTAGCCGAAAACTAGCTTTACTTTGTTGTCTGGGTCAACTTTGCTTGCGGGAGACAGAGAGAGGCGTTGAAAGGCTGCTCCAACAGAACTTATTTTTTCCGGAGGAAAACACGAACACAGTGTACAGTTGAGTCTTAATAGCTTACTTACAGCTGGGCTCCTCAGGCACTCTTCTTGGTTGCTGTGGTTATTATTATATTTACATGCTTCCAGCTCCCGTTTTGCTCCGTGACAGCTCGGACTTTTCCTTTCTCTCCCTCCCTCGCTCACAGACACATCACGTGTATGGCAGTCCATTCTCGCTGCAGCACGGACTACACTGCCCATGAGGCTACATGCTTTAGAGCTATGCCTGTAGCATTCTGCCTTTTAGCTTAGCACAACAACAACAACAAAAAAGCGCTCTCTCACCCAGGAAACACGCAGAGAGAGAGCGCGTCACCCTGTAACCATGGCAACCGTAACGCTGCCGCCTGGAACAACAGAACGTAGCTGTCAAACAAACCCAAACAATCCTGACCCGCGACAATATGAAACAGGAAAGTACCGCCGTGTATTCCATTTATTTCAACAAAGTAACTGTATTCTGAATACCACCTTTTTAAACGGTAACTGTAACGGAATACAGTTACTCATATTTTGTATTCTGAATACGTAACGGCGGTACATGTATTCCGTTACTCCCCAACACTGGTGGCCAATCACCTGCCAGGGCCACACCCACACACACATATGCAGGGAGAACGAGGGACAGCACTACAAAATACATATATTATAATATTAGTCCAAAACTGCTCAGGGTCCCTGGGTCGCTCAGACCCAGGACCCTGACAAAACTGCAGACATTTGTGTTTTTAACAATGGGTCCACAGGAGGAAACAACGTTTTCTGAGCAGCATTTCTTTATTGTGTAGAAAAACTGAGATGCACTCTTGAAATTTCACTTCTTTTTATATTAAAGGGGATTAAATGCATGGTTAAACATTTTTATACTGAGACAAAGAGGAGTTTCTCTGGTTTGGCCCACTTAAGACTAAAGTGGGCTGGATGTGGACATCGATGCAAAACGACTTTGACAGCAGGTCACAGTTAACGTACACTTGTATTTGCCAAAGTATGTCACAAACTGACACGTGTAATAGTCCAGTGAAGCTTTTGTATATTCAAGCTGACATTAATTTTTAGTAAAAATATCAGTGCATTAGTAAAACGCAATAACGATTATTTTGCGTTACCTTTACACGTGAGGCTGGGTAACTAAAAGTCATGACAGTGCCTTGCCACCAACAAAAGAATAAAATAAGAGCAGAATAAAGTAGATCCTTCCTCACCTCATATTTCTGAGTCCTCTGGTCCTGTTTAAGCCTTTGAGTTGATCGATTTTGGTAGGCTTGTGGATATTCTGGGGTTCCTGTAACTCAGGAGGAAAGTCTCTGAGTGAAGATCAGATAAAACCTGATTTCGGATGTTTATGGTTTGTGTTAATGTGTGTTCGTACTAGAACATAAAATAACCATTCTCTCTCTTATTTTTAAAGGAAGTGTGCATGCATCCAGCCAAATTTTTAGGTACACATGTTCAACTGCTTTCTAATGCAAATATCTAATCAGCCAATCACATGGCAGGAACTCAGTGCAGTATGTAAACATGGTCAAGACAAGCTGTCATGGGGGTTTATGTTTTAGACTTCATCTGGGTGAGATTATATTCTAAGTTGAGTTATACTCTGAGTGGTTTATGCTTGTTTTCTTGAAGTTTTCTGTTCTCGTTTGACCCATGATCAAGAGTTCGATCATGAGTTTCTGTTACGTTGTGGGTCTTGGGTTCTTAGTCATTCTTTCATTATGTTTAGAGCGTGTTTCTGTTTTCCTTCAGTTGTTTGTGATTATAATTCTCCCTCCCTCAGTGTCTGCTCCTGTGTTTACCAAGTTTCTGTGTTTTTGTCTCTTCATTGGTTTACCTGTCATGTCTCTTGTTTCCTCTTTTATTTTGATAGACCTTTGTCATGTGTTCAGCTTACTTAGTTTTGCTTCCTCCCTGTCTCGTCAGCTCTGGTTAGTCCCAGTTGTGAAACCGCCTGTTCCAGTCCCCTCGTTATCCTGCCTGTGTATATAAGTCTTCAGTCTCCCTGCTTGTTCTCACGTCCTCCACGTTAGCTGTGTGTTGTAGTTCCATGGTCTCAAGTCTCTGCAGTTGTTAGTTCTAATTTGTCTTTATTTTTTTTCCTTAGTGTTTGTTTTTAGTTCATTTTACCAACAATTAAAGCTGCTGCTTTAAAGTTTGTGTCTCAAAGTCCTGCATTTGTTCCAACCCTTGCTTGCCGCACAGCTCACCATGACACGAGCTGCTGGAGTTCAAGCCAAGCATCAGAATGGGAAAGAAAGGTTTAATTTAACTGATTTGGGACCTGGCATAGTTGTTAGTGCCAGGCAGGTGAGTATTCTGGAAACTGTTGATCTACTGGGATTTTGACACACAAACATCTTTTGGGTGGAGAGAGGAGAATGGCCACACTGCTTTAACGTGACACAAAGGCAACAGTAACTCAAATAACCACTTGTTACAAACATGTTATGCAGAAGAGTGTCTCTGAATTCATGCAGAAGCAGATGGGCTGCAGTAACAGACCACACCGGTGCTGCTTCTGTTAGCTAAGTACGGTGGCCCCTAGAGACAAAGCATGTACAAACTCCAAAACACGTACAGAATCCAAAACACATGCAAACTCCAAATCACAACGGAAGTGCTCCAGGACGCTAGGGGCAGTGTTGAGCTCGATTTGCAAAATAAACGGCAAGTTTGTTGCAAACGCATGGGCTGTATGGGACGGTCTAGGCTGTGTCCCAATTCAGGGTATGCACGCTTGAAGTACGCACACTACGCGTACTACGTACGGTGCTACAAGGTACTACAAGTACGGGAAGTGCGGAAGTGAGAGGCTTGTGAAATGGGACGGTCTAGCCTTCGTCGCGCTGTTCAGGTTGCCTAGCAACCATGATACTAACCGTGAGAAACGTTTCATACAGCTTTGTGTGATAGAAATGAAGGAGAAAAAATGTTGTGTTGTTCATTCATTTTTGTCATGACATCACTTTGATTAGTTGAGACCACAGGACTGTAAAACATGATAGTTGGGCTTCATTTCTGTACTGAACAGTCATTTCAAGATTAGTTAGTAAATAATAATTAGCTAATGTTGTTCATGAGACTAAAGTCATCTCACTGTGGTAATGTTAATATAATATGGACAATATTATATGTATTGTCAGATTATCATAGATATATATACACATATATATACATATATATATGAGCTTGAACTCTGGGTCAAAGATGCAAGTAGCAGTTATTTATATTTCCTATCACCTTAAATCTTCACTCAAAGACAAGTATCTCTGACAGTGTATATACAGATGTATTATATATAAGAGACAAACATTGTTCTTTTAATATGTTGGCATTACTAAATTTGGCTCAATGCTTACATATATGTGTAAAAAGAAAATGTACGAGCTGTGATAACTGTTGGTGATAGAATGAAGAGTAGACTGATATATTAAATATTCCTTTATTGGGTGAGAAAATCAGACCATGTCATAACTGCTTTAAGTCATACAGAATAGATATCAGAGCCTTAAACAGGCTGACTTCTGCTAAATGGGTCAAATTGGGCAGAAAGTATACAAACACATAACATCCTTATAGAATATGATGTAACACTATAGATCAACTTACCTCAGAATACATAAAGCATATAAACAATTACAGCAATATGATGCAACAAACACAGCAGTGCTACTAATCCAAAATACTCAAAGCTTCATAGAACTGAAACAAACATTTATTTTTAGCTCCATTCTGCTGCTGATACATACTTTAGGTTTCTGAATATTAAACTTGTTGCTGCCTTTCATAGTGTGTAACTTGAAGGCCCTGAGTACTTTCTCCCACACTGAAAACAGTGGAATGATAAAATTATTTGAACATTACCTAATAAGACTGATTCAGGACAGACAATTAGTTATTTTACACTTTTCTAGCAGTCCTTCACAAACAGGGAACAGTCTGTCTATTCTCTCCATCTGTCAGCTGCTGCTGGCTCTTCCTCCTCCTCTTCCTCACACACTGCTGAGTTTGTCCTGGTGGATCATCAGGGGTGCAAAGCCTCACAGATGACGTGCAGCAGTGGGTCAGTCTGTCCTCACTCTGGACACTTGCAGTCGTCACACATGGAAACCAAATGTGTGATAAGCTGCAGGATTCAAACACAAGTGTAACTTATAAATACATGTTCATACTTTTATTCCACAATCAGAGAGAAAGGAACAGAGAGAGAGTGCAAGACAGACAGACAGGTGACAGTCTCAGGTGTACACACTGCTACAAAACAGCACAAGAGAAGGAGGATTTAGTGTTTGTGTTATTACGAGTGCTAAACAAGAAGAGTTCCCAGATGGTCCAGTGGACACATGTGTGACTCCTGTGATTAAAGCATCTTTCTTTCAGCTTAACGAGTGAACCGTCAGCTCGTTCAAACACACGTTAAAGTCCGTTTGGCTCGACACCACCGAACAGAGGCAGCAATATAACATAGCTAACATTAACAGTGCAGTGAATCCTGCTTGTGCCGTCATATTCAGGACTGCAAACCGAGCAGCATCACTGACTTTCAGCTTGTTGTGTTTGTGGATATATGACTGACTTTAATTATCCATAAAATCATCACATTCTCTGTAAGATTAAGGTCGACTATTGAACGGCGTATATTTTGAAGTAAAGGCTTTAAAACCAAGTTAGTACAAACATCGCTAATGTCACATAACTTTGCTGACATGTGGCCAACAGTAATGTTTTAATGTTCTTCATTATTAAACATTTGCGCATAAATAAGTGACATAATATTCAGTACTTACTTTTGAAAGTTTACTCTTCGGCCGCTCCGCTTCCACCGTTTTTTTCGGCAAAATTATCCACACCACCGCTGCGCTATGAAGGCTGGGATATGTTGGGCCATGAAGGCTACATCGAACCATCCTTAAAATTCAGGAAAATGAAGGACGCATTTGAGGGCCGCATTTCGAGCAGCCTTTGAATTGGGACAGCCTTCGTCACGGCGCTGTGACGTAATCGGCCTTAAAATGCGGCCCAAATCCGGTCATTGGTACTTCCTGGCTTGTGTAGTTACTAGGTAACAAAAGCTCAACACTGCCCCTAGCGTCTTGGAGCACTTCCGTTGTGATTTGAAGTTTGCATGTGTTTTGTATTTTGCATGTGTTTTGGAGTTTGCATGTGTTTTGGATTGTGTTTTGGATTTTGTACGTGTTTTGAAGTTTGCATGTGTTTTGGATTTTGTACGTGTTTTGAAGTTTGCATGTGTTTTGGGGTTTGCATGTGTTTTGGAGTTTGCATGTGTTTTGGATTGTGTTTTGGATTTTGTACGTGTTTTGAAGTTTGCATGTGTTTTGGATTTTGTACGTGTTTTGAAGTTTGCATGTGTTTTGGAGTTTGCATGTGTTTTGGGGTTTGCATGTGTTTTGGAGTTTGCATGTGTTTTGGATTGTGTTTTGGAGTTTGCATGTGTTTTGGATTGTGTTTTGGATTTTGTACGTGTTTTGGAGTTTGCATGTGTTTTGTATTTTGCATGTGTTTTGTATTTTGCATGTGTTTTGGGGTTTGCATGTTTTTTGGAGTTTGCATGTGTTTTGGATTGTGTTTTGGATTTTGTACGTGTTTTGAAGTTTGCATGTGTTTTGGATTTTGTACGTGTTTTGAAGTTTGCATGTGTTTTGGAGTTTGCATGTGTTTTGGAGTTTGCATGTGTTTTGGGGTTTGCATCTGTTTTGGAGTTTGCATGTGTTTTGGAGTTTGCATGTGTTTTGGATTGTGTTTTGGATTTTGTACGTGTTTTGGGGTTTGCATCTGTTTTGGAGTTTGCATGTGTTTTGGGGTTTGCATGTGTTTTGGATTTTGTACGTGTTTTGGATTTTGTACGTGTTTTGGATTTTGCACGTGTTTTGGAGTTTGCACGTGTTTTGGAGTTTGCATGTGTTTTGTATTTTGCATGTGTTTTGGGGTTTGCATGTGTTTTGTATTTTGTACGTGTTTTGGATTTTGTATGTGTTTTGGATTTTGTATGTGTTTTGGATTTTGTACGTGTTTTGAAGTTTGCATGTGTTTTGGATTTTGTACGTGTTTTGAAGTTTGCATGTGTTTTGGAGTTGCACGTGTTTTGGAGTTTGCATGTGTTTTGGATTTTGTACGTGTTTTGGAGTTTGTACATGTTTTGTCTCTAGGGGCCACCGAAAACCGAGGCTACAGTTTGCATGTGCTCACCACAATAATCTGGTTCGATGAGTTTCGATTTTGTTGCAACATCTAGATGGTACGATCCAAATATAGCATGAACAACATGAAAGCAGGTTTCCGTCTTAACAGTTCAGGCTATCAGTAGTGGTGTAATGGTGTGAGGGAAATCTTCTTGGCATCAAAGAACAGAAAGCCGAGGTTATAGTTTACATAAGATCACTAAAATGTTCTGGTCTGATTAGTCTTGAGTTCTGCTGCTGTAGGGTCAGACTTTACTGTAAACAACCATGAACCATGGTTCAACATGTATTTTTTCTTGATGTTACCTTGTCACGGTTTAGGCTCTTTAGTACCAACTGAAATTTTCAGGGTGAGATTAATAAAAAACAGAGAATTATCTTTCAGTTAACACTACTGATTTACATCCTGCATGGCAGCCATACATACTGGAAGAAAAGAAAGAAAGAGATCATATGTAAAAGGGAATTTTGATAAAGTGCTTATAAACGTTATAAATGATCTTTTTTTTCTTAAAGAAATCTTTTACTTCGTGTAATGTTTTTCATACCATATGTAATTTCCATTGCAAAAATTAATCACAGTTAAATTAGGGGAGATGGCATTAAAAACTAAGCTAAGCTGTGACGTCATCAAGAAAAAAACTCCCGTTTGAACGAACTTGCGCCCACCGGAGCCTCGACGGATTTCTTCGTTCGGACTCTGCGGGAGACAGACGCATAGGAAGCGGACAAACGAAGACTTCTTTCTTCACGTTTGATCATGAAAATGTGGATTTTTGCTGTTCTGGCCGCTCTCGCGGTCGGAGCCTCGGCTCAGGACTGTAAGTAGTTTAAATTTGTTCCAAACTTTATTCTAAAAAGAAAGGCACAGCTCAGTTTTAGTAGATTTAATGGAAATTTTCACAAAAACGAACAAAAAAACCAAGTACATTTTAAAAGTTCAGAGCAGCTTTATTTAAGACATAGATAAATTATCTTTCTATGAGATGTAGTTTTGCTTGTTTTATTTGGTCAAATATTGTAATTTGCCACCAGAGTTGAACCAAAAAGCTGTTTTTAATGTTACACTAGCTAGTTTTGTTGGTGGGTGGGGAAGGTTTGTTCCGCTGTGTTGGGACTAGCACCCAAAAGATTCATTCTTATATTCTTATTCATTCTTATATTCTTATTCATTCTTATATAATACTAACTATACTGTACAGTCACAGTATAGTAATGTGGTTACGTATCTGAGTTCCTGTTAATAACCTGCTAGTATGGTGGGGTTTTTTTCCTCTTTCTCTTTAGGTCCAAGTACATGTCAGACTATGAAGTGGGCTACATGCGACGGACCCCCATGTTCGTGTTATCTTCTGGTTGGCGAAGGTGTAAAACAGACCATAGACTGCACAGCATGTAAGTTTAGAAGTGATAAACGGACTCCTTCCTGTTTCATGTCCTCTGTTTGAAACTCCAGCCTGCTCATGGTGTGCATTTTGTTCCCCCCTCAGTGGTCCCCAAGTGCTTCTTGATGAAAGCTGAAATGTACAGAGCTAGAAAGGGTATGAGCACTCGCAGTAATGCAGGAAAGCCACACGAGACTGCCATTGTGGACAACGATGGCATCTATGACCCCGAGTGTGAGAGTGACGGCAAATTCAAGGCCAAGCAGTGCAACAACACAGATGTGTGCTGGTGCGTCAACAGCGCTGGAGTTCGTCGGACTGACAAGGGAGACCAGAACCTCAAGTGTGAGAAACTGGTGGAGACCTAGTAAGTGATTTCACTATAGTGAAGGATTGCTGTGAGGATGAATAGTTCAAATATTCAACATCATTTTTTTATTTTATTTTTTCCCCTCTTCCAGCTGGATCCGTCTTCAGCTGACACACAAGCAGGGGCCCACCGTGACTAAAGACAATTTGAAGACGTAAGTCCACTTCAGCCCTTATTAAAAGTTAAGAAGCATGCTGAGGCTGACATTTCCAGATCTCACCATCCTAATGTCTTTTTAAAACAGTGCTATTTCGACTGAACTTAACAAGCGTTACAAACTTGACCGTAGCCTTGTGAAGGATGTTCAGGTGAGTGAGAGTCCAACAAAAAACTGCTTATAATTTAGAACAAAGCAAAAAGCATCACTGCCATGCTAACTAACATCCTGTCATTCTACAGTATGACCCAGACGCTCGCATGATTGTGGTTGATGTGAATAAGGTGAAAGGAGACCGCACACAGGACCTGTCCACAATGGCCTACTACATGGAGAAAGACGTACGTAGAACCTTTTTGTGTGTGTGTGCGTTTTGTATAATGGACCCACTGGCTAACTTCATCATGTCGCGTGACTTTCTGCAGGTGAAGGTGCTGCCACTGTTTACTGACCAGAGCAGACGCTTTACTCCTTCTGTGGATGGGCAGACCCTGGAGATGGAGAAGATCATCGTGTACTATGTGGACGAGGAGGCCCCAACCATGACCATGAAGCACCCGACAGGCGGGATCATCCGCATCATTGTGGTGGTGGTGCTGGCTGTGATTGCTGGCCTGCTGGCTGTGGTGAGCGCATCTGCATGTCAGAAGTGTCGTTTAAAGAACGAATGTTAAAAACAAAAAGCCATAATTTAGTTTCTTCTCTGTGTTTGTAGTTCTTTGTCCAGAAGCAACAGAGGAAGTACAAAAAAACTCAGGTGAGATAAACGACCTGTTGTCGGTAAATTCATCTTTTGAGAAAAAGGAAAAAAGGGTCATTGTATAAACTTTTTTTGTGTCTGCTCTTTCCTCCAATTCAGCAAAGAGAGATGGAGCAAATGTAAAGCAGAGAGAGTGTGAAGAGTCGACGCATACGCGTACCTGACAGGTGGGATCATCGCTGTCATCGTGGTGGTAGTGATTGGTGTGATTGCTGTGGCGAGCGTATTTGCATGTCAGAAGTGTCGTTTAAAGAACAAATGTTAAAATAAAAAGCCATAATTTGCAACTGTTTTATGACCAGAGCAGAACCTCACAGGAGTCCTTCACTCATGTTATTGCCTGGCTCCTAGACGGGTCGTAACAACCTGCTTTAGCAAATGACAAATAAGGAGTCCATTGCCATGAACATGCTTAGTCTTGCTAAAACTTTATGTAGTTTGATTTTTTTATTGATGTGTTTCTGTATTATATCTTATTTGTTCAGCTGCAAAAGAGGAAAAAAGATCAAAATAAGTGTTGTTACTTCAGAAAATTATTATTTTTTAATTGGCACAGTGAAGACTGACAGGAAAGTGGAGGATGGAGAGGGGAAGACGGCCCGGGTTCGTCCACAGTCAGCAGATCTCAGAGCACCTTTGGGAAGTGTTGGAACAAGAGATTCACATTGTGGATGCGTAGCCAACAAATCTGCAGCAGCTGTTTGATGCTTTCATGTCAGCGTCTGAGGAGTGTCCAAAATATGTCTATGAATTTAATTCATGCTAAAAGCAGGTTTTGTAAAAGGACTTAGAGCCATGCCTCTCACCCCTCCTGTTATTTAATAAAGCTAACATGACAGTAATAAGGCTCTTTGTGGGTATTTTTTTTTTTAAGATCTAATTGAATTTTCTGGATTTGGGTTGAATTTGCCACGAAGATCAGTTCATAACAAAGTGACAGTGTTTTGAAATGTGTGCCTGTCAGTTTTAGCACCAGTCACATGGTGGCGCCATCTCTCAGCCATCCTGTTCACGTAATAAATCCTTGGATGATAAAACAGCCACAGACACTGCGCAGGTTCATTAACTCCGTCCACTGTTGAGAAAACTGGGACAATCTTATGACCCGTCATAAAGATTAAGGTGTCTGATCCCTTTTGACTGCACAATTGGTTACCCTGGTTACATGTAGCAGTGATAGGCTTTGCACAGCAACAAGCAACAGTTACAAGCTCAGCATCTATGCTGCATTGTTCAGGCAGGCGGTGAAAAAGCCAAATTTAGCTGTTGGCTAACTGGCATCCAGAATGGATGTGTTAAATAGCCTGTATGGCTTCACACAGAGTTCCAAACTTGTCCTACAAGCTTCCTTAAAGTAAGCTAGGAGGCTAAGTTTTTAAGTATGAGTAGTTATTTTTATATAACTTACAAAAAGAAGCTCAAGTGGTTTTATTGTCATTTCAACCACTGAGACCATGGTGCTTCATGTAACAGTAAATCAGCAAAGGACTGCATAAAGTGCAAGTATGCAAAAATTAAAAAACTGTGCAACAGAACGATGCATACACTAGTCGGTGCAATAGAAACGTGCAACAATGACAGTGGGTTGTGCAAAAAGTACCTGAAGTAATTAAATGAAGGTACAAAGGTATGTGTGAGTCTGTGATTTTGGGTATGTTTATGGTTTGTGTTAATGTGTGTTCCCACTAGAAAATAAAATTAACAATTCTCTCTCAGGCCCTCCAAATTATGGAGGCCTTTCTGCCCTCACCACACTCCCTGCCAGTGGCTGATGCCCTCAGGCGTCGGTGTGTTGGTGGTTCTTGGTGTCCGGGGCTGGGCGCTCAGGTATGTACCGGCTCACTGTAAAACATGGGCCCGGGCACCCGTGACTTGGTTGGGGGGCCCTCAGGCCTCTGGGCCTGCGGCTCGGTTCACTCTGGCACAGCTGGCTGCCGGCAGAGCCCATGGGCACGCCACTGCAGCCCCCTCTGGCTTCTGCTCCGTGGCTGCTTGGTAACCCCTCGTCAGGGGCTCTCCTTTGCTCTTCCCAGAAGGGTGGCATGGATGCCCCTCTGGTGGTCCTCCTTGGGCTCTCACACTCTGGGGCATCTGGATGTCTGGGGCCTGAATCTACTCCATGCATGCTTCATGCCCTGGGGGACGGGGCTATGGCCCCCCACACCCTCTAGCAGATCGTTACATGGAGAAACCTTTTGAATACAAGCGCGCTCATCCACACAGGTGTGCACACAGGTGTTCACTGTTCATAGACACAAACCATACCTTTCTTGGCTGCTCCCTCAAAGCACATTGTGTGCTGTTGGTCCTTCGTGCTGCACAACAACATTCAATATTTAGTATTTACTGTTTATTTAATTACTACTCTTAAACCGGACTAACAAGGACTAAGGACATTACAGGCCACCAGCTGGACCCTCTGCAGTTTGCCTACCGGGCAAACAGGTCAGTGGATGATGCAGTGAACATGGGGCTGCATTACATCCTGCAACACCTCGACCGCCCGGGAACTTATGCCAGGGTCCTGTTTGTGGACTTTAGTTCGGCTTTCAACACCATCGTGCCTGAACTTCTCTCTTCCAAACTCTCCCAGCTCAGTGTGTCACCAGCTTCCTGACAGACAGAAAGCAACAAGTGAGGCTGGGGGAGATCACCTCTGAAACTCGGTCCCTCAGTATTGGTGCCCCTCAAGGATGTGTCCTCTCACCACTACCGTTCTCCCTCTACACTAATGACTGCACCGCCAAGAACTCGGCTGTTAAACTCCTAAAGTTTGCAGATGACACCACCGTCATTGGCCTCATTCAGGATGGTGATGAGTCTGCATACCGGCAGGAAGTTGAGCGGCTGGTACTCTGGTGCAGTCAGCACAATCTGGAGCTGAACACTCTTAAGACTGTAGAGATGACAGTGGACTTCAGGAGACATCCTTCAACTCTGCCCCCCCTTACCATATCAGACAGCCCTATGTCGACTATGAAGATCTTCAAGTTCCTGGGTACCACCATCTCCCAGGACCTGAAGTGGGAGACCAACATCTCCTCCATCCTCAAAAAGACCCAGCAGAGGATGTACTTCCTGAGACAACTGGGGAAGTACAGTCTTCCACAGGAGCTGCTAATCCAGTTCTACACTGCAGTCATTGAGTCTGTCCTGTGCTCCTCCATCACAGTCTGGTATGGTGCAGCCACTAAACAGGACAGGAGCAGACTGCAGTGGACTGTACTGGGCAGCAGAAAGGATCATCGCGCCCCCTGCCCTCCATCCAGGATCTGTACCTCTCAAGAACCAGGAAACGGGCAGGAAAATCATCACAGACCCCTCACACCCTGGACACAGACTTTTGATCTGCTGCCCTCTGGCAGACGGTACAGAAGCCTGCAGACCAGGACCACCCGACACAGGAACAGTTTCTTTCCCTCGCCATCTCCTCCTAAACAGTTGACCTGTCACACTGCTCCCACTGCCAGACTGCAACTGCACCTTATGTACATTCTGTAGTATTCATGCCACCTCATTCATTTCTGTATTTTATGTATATAAGTTTAGATTAGTTATTTATAGTTAGTTTACACAGCTATGTGTATGCATGTGTATGCATGTGTAATGTATATATAGACACGTGTGTGTGTGTGTGTGTGTGTGTGTGTGATTTACATTGCTGTGCTTAGGTGGGGTTAGGCCTGTGCTTAGGCCTAACCCAGTTAGGCGAGTTTTTCGGAAACGGTTGATCTACTGGGATTTTGATACAAAAACATCTTTTGGGTGGAGAGAGGAGAATGGCCAGACTGCCTTAACATGACACAAAGGCAACAGTAACTCAAATAAACACTTGTTAAGAACAAGGGGTTCTCTGAATTCATGTTGAAGCACATGGGCTGCACCGGGTGCTACTCCTGTGAGCCAGGACTGGACTGGGACAAAAAATCAGCCCGGGCATTTTTACCAGAGACCGGCCCACCAGGTATTACAGGAAAAGCCATAAAGCCTTTGAATGAAAACAAATGCTGTTGTGACAGTGATGTACACTGTTTTGTTGGTATATATGTATCAATCTAATAAACTTAAACCTAGATAGCTCACTAGCTGTAAACCGCAAAAACACAGCTCACTAGCTGTAACCATTCACATGGCACTCTGGCCCAGAGCTCACCTTTCTCTGGGCTTAAATCCCTTTAATTACTGATGTGAGTCAGCTGTGTAAAAGAGAAAAGGCGGCACCTCAGGCAAAAATATTTTACTTGTGTAATGTTTTTCATACCATATGTAATTTCCATTGCAAATATTAATCACAGTTCAATTAAGGGGGATGGCAGTAAAAACTAAGCTAAGCTATGACATCATCAAGTACACTTCCGTTCATATTGTAGAACCACCGCGCTGCGTTCTCCTAAAGACTCTTGTGAAGACGTTTGAAAGAAGTACGGACTTGTGGCCACCGGAGATGTGTTGGGCGCGTCGACAGAATTCTTCGTTCGGTCTTTGACCTCTGCGGGAGACTGATGCACAGGAAGCGGACAGACGAAGACTTCTATCTTCACTTTTGATCATGAAAATGTGGATTTTTGCTTTTCTGGCCGCTCTCGCGGTCGGAGCCTCAGCTCAGAGCTGTAAGTAGTTTAAATTATAGTCACTTCATTCCCCCTTTTTAACCCTCAAAACCCACCTATTCAAGATAGCCTGGTGATGGTGTAAAACAGCCCATAGACTGCACAGCATGTAAGTTTAGAAGTGATAAACGGACTCCTTCCTGTTTCATGTCCTCTGTTTGAAACTCCAGCCTGCTCATGGTGTGCATTTTGTTTCCCCCTCAGTGGTCCCCAAGTGCTTCTTGATGAAAGCTGAAATGTACAGAGCTAGAAAGGGTATGAGCACTCGCACATTTGCAGGACAGCCAGATGAGACTGCCATTGTGGACAACGATGGCATCTATGACCCCGAGTGTGAGAGTAACGGCAAATTCAAGGCCAAGCAGTGCAACGGCACAGATGTGTGCTGGTGCGTCAACAGCGCTGGAGTTCGTCGGACTGACAAGGGAGACCAGAACCTCAAGTGTGAGAAACTGGTGGAGACCTAGTAAGTGATTTCACTATAGTGAAGGATTGCTGTGAGGATGAATAGTTCAAATATTCAACATCATTTCTTTATTTTTTTTCTTTTCCCTCTCTTCCAGCTGGGTCCGTCTTCAGCTGACACACAAGCAGGGGCCCACCGTGACTAAAGACAAGTTGAAGACGTAAGTCCACTTCAGCCCTTATTAAAAGTTAAGAAGCATGCTGAGGCTGACATTTCCAGATCTCACCATCCTAATGTCTTTTTAAAACAGTGCCATTGCAACTGAACTTAACAAGCGTTACCAAATGAACCCCAGCCTGGTGAAGGACGTTCAGGTGAGTGAGAGTCCAACAAAAAACTGCTTATAATTTAGAACAAAGCAAAAAGCATCACTGCCATGCTAACTAACATCCTGTCATTCTTCAGTATGACCCAGACACCCGCATGATTGTGGTTGATGTGAATAAGGAGAAAGGAGACCGCACATATGACCTGTCCACAATGGCCTACTACATGGAGAAAGACGTATGTAGAACCTTTGTGTGTGTGTGTGTGTGTGTGTGTGTGTGCGTTTTGTATAATGGACCCACTGGCTAACTTCATCATGTCACGTGACTTTCTGCAGGTGAAGGTGCTGCCACTGTTTACTGACCAGAGCAGACGCTTTACTCCTTCTGTGGATGGGCAGAACCTGGAGATGGAGAAGATCATCGTGTACTATGTGGACGAGGAGCCCCCGAGTCTTCGTGCGAGGAGCCCCCGACTCTTCGTCCATCTCATCCTCCTTTTCCAATGTTTTTTACATTTTTAAAAGAAATTTTGAAAAACTTTAAAAAAAAAAAAAAAGAAAAAAAAAAGTCCCTTACCATCTACAGCTCCACATTGACTGGTTCCAGCTGGAGGACCCGCTCAGCTGGGTGAGAGGATGGAGCGCCGCGGTGAGAGAGGTTCTTGTTTTTCTCCCAACATCCAAGCAGTACGCCTGTGACAGCCACTTCAGTGACTTTGTGACAGTTGAAGTGGAGTGGGTAGGGGTGAGCTGCTGTTTCTTTTGATCCCCTGTTTTCTCCTGTTTTGAGTAAGCTAAGGAGGTCAGACTCTATCTGTGTTTTTGACTCTTGTTGTGGTAAGGTTAGGTGTGTGGGAATCAGTTTAGATTCGTTTTGTTTATTATTTTGGCCTTAGCTCACCCCGACGTGTTGACACTCCCGTTTTGTTGTATCTTTTTTATCACTTTGTAAATAAATCACCTTTTAACAAACTGATTTGTTTCCTGTCACTGCTTCGGTCTTGTGGAGCGAGCGAGTGCTTCACTCATGTTATTGCCTGGCTCCTAAATAAGAAGTCCATTGCCATGAACACGCTTAGTCTTGCTAAAACTTTATGTAGTTTGATTTTTTTATTGATGTGTTTCTGTATTATATCTTATTTGTTCAGCTGCAAAAGAGGAAAAAAGATCAAAGTAAGTGTTGTTACTTCAGAAAATTATTATTTTTTGATAGGCACAGTGAAGACTGACAGGAAAGTGGAGGATGGAGAGGGGAAGACGGCCCGGGTTCGTCCACAGTCAGCAGATCTCAGATAGAGCACCTTTGGGAAGTGTTGGAACAAGAGATTCACATTGTGGATGCGTAGCCAACAAATCTGCAGCAGCTGTTTGATGCTTTCATGTCAGCGTCTGAGGAGTGTCCAAAATATGTCTATGAATTTAATTCATGCTAAAAGCAGGTTTTAGAGCCATTCTTCTCACCCCTCCAGGTATTTAATAATGCTAACATATTCTAACTGTAGCTTTAGCTGGTTTGTATTACTAATGTACACTAATGACAGTAACTCTTTGTGGGGGGGGGGGTTTGTTTTTTTTTTTAGATGTAATTGAATTTTCTGGATTTGGGTTGAATTCGCCACGAAGGTCAGTTCATAACAAAGTGACAGTGTTTTGAAATGTGTGCCTGTTAGTTCTAGCACCAGTCACATGGTGGCGCCATCTCTCAGCCATCCTGTTCACGTAATAAATCCTTGGATGATAAAACAGCCACAGACACTGCGCAGGTTTATTAGCTCTGTCCACTGGTGAGAAAACTGGGACAATCTTATGACCCGTCATAAAGATTAAGGTGTCTGATCCCTTTGGACTGCGCAATTGGTTACCCTGGTTACACGTAGCAGTGATAGGCTATGCACAGCAACAAGCAACAGTTACAAGCTCAGCATCTACCACATACAGCGGTGCACTACAAACTGAAATGAGACAGGGTTCCTCTGAGACCATGGTGCTACATGTAACAGTAAATCAGCACAGGACTGCATAAAGTGCAAGTATGCAAAAATTAAAAACAAAACAGTTCAACAGAACGATGCATACACTAGTCGGTGCAATAGAAACGTGCAACAATGACACTGGGTTGTGCAAAAAGTACCTGGGGTAATGAAATGAATGTACAAACATATGTGTGTGAGAGTCTCTGAGTGAAGATCAGATAAAACCTGATTTCGGATGTTTATGGTTTGTGTTAATGTGTGTTCCTACTAGAAAATAAAATAAACCGTTCCCTCTTTTTATTTTAAAGGAAATGTGCATGCATCTGGTCAAATTTTTAGGTACACTGCTTGCTAATGCAAATATCTAATCAGCCAATCACATGGCAGCAACTCAGCGCAGTATGTAGACATGGTCAAGACAAGCTGTCACGAGGCTTTATGTTTTAGACTTCATCTGGGTGAGATTATATTCTAAATCGTTATACTCTCCGAGGGGTTTGTGTTTATTTTCTTGTAGTTCTGTTTTTGTTTGATCATTGATCAGGAGTTCGATCATTCCTTCACTATGTTTAGAGCATATTCCTGTTTTCCTTCAGTTCATTGTGATTATAATTCACACACAGGACTCAGTTCTGCTTCTGTGGGCCATCTCTTTCCCACCCGGGCTTCTAGACTTCTGATTGACCAACATTTCTACACGATTAGGAATTCATCGCCACCTGTTGCTTTGGCATGTTCCTGGCAGCATTTTCCTTCGTTTTTGGTGTTTACGTGTGGACAGGATTTTTTTTAGAAACGAAAACTGAAAAACTGTATTCAAAAATGCCCGTGCACGTGTGGATGTAGCCTCAGCCCTCAGTCTCCCTCTGCTTGTTGTCATGTGTTCTCAAGTCTCTGCATTTGTTAGTACTAATTTGTCTTTATTTTGTTTCCTTAGTGTTCATCTGCTTTGTTTTTAGTTCATTTTACCAACAATTAAAGCTGCTGCTTTAAAGTTTGTGTCGCAGAGTCCTGCATTTGTTCCTTGCTTGCCACACAGCTCACCATGACACGAGCTGCTGGAGTTCAAGCCAAGCATCAGAATGGGAAAGAAAGGTTTAATTTAATTGATTTGGGACCTGGCATAGTTGTTAGTGCCAGCCAAGTGAGTCTTTTGGAAACTGTTGATCTACTGGGATTTTGACAGACAAACATCTTTTGGATGAACAGAAAATAGTGGAAGTTCTTTGGGTGAAAATATTGATGTTAGAGGAAAATGGCCACACCGCTTTAGCGTGACACAAAGGCAACAGCAACCCATAATCACTCATTACAAACAAGAGTTTCTCTGAATACATGCAGAAGCAGATGGGCTGCAGTAACAGACCACACCGGTGCTGCTCCTGTTAGCTAAGAACAGAAAACCGAGGCTACAGTTTGCATGTGCTCACCACAATTCTCTGGTTTGATGAGTCTCGATTTTTGTTGCAACATCCAGATCAAACGATCCAAATATAGCATGAAAAACTTGAAAGCCCTTTTCTATCTTCCCATATATCAACAGTTCAGGCTACCAGTGGTGGTGTAATGGTGTGCGGGAAATCTTCTTGGCACGCACTCTTCTGGTCTGATTAGTCTTGAGTTCTGCTGCTGTCGGGTCAGATTTCTCTGTAAACACCCATGAATCTGTTCTACCATTTATCAGTGGTTCAACATGTATTTTTCCTTGATGTTACCTTGTCACAGTTTAGGCTCCTTAGTACCACCTGAACATTGTTTATACACCACAGCCTACCTGAGTCTTGTTCCTGACTATTCCCATCACTTTATGACAACAGTGTACTCATCTCCTGATGCCTTCTTACAGCAGGATAACGCACCATGTCACAAGGCTCAGATCATCTCAAACTGACTTCGTTTACATGACAGCGAGTTCACAGCACTCCACCGGCCTCTACAGTCAGCAGATCTCAGTCCAATAGAGCACCTTTGGGAAGTGGTGAAACCAGAGATTCACATCATGGATGTGTGATGCTGTCATGTCAACATGTGCCAAAATCTGAGGAATGTCTAAACTGGTAAAAACAAGGTGTGTTCTTGGACTGTTACTAAAAAAGTATACTTAAATAATCCTGTATAATAAAATATAAAAATCTTATGGGGGAACCAAAAATTATTCATGCAGCTTTTCGACATTTCTAGAACCACTTAGTAGACAGAATAGATTTGGACCACAAATACCTGAACTACAGGTTCAAGGCCTCACACATTCATGTTATTAGTTACATTTGTGTCACTAACAACATAATCTTTGTGAGTGTCAAGGTTCATGACTCACTCTGAATGAAAGTCAAAAGGTGGTTTATTTATACAAGTGACACCAGGTGAGAATATATCCACACACAGTGCAGGGGGTCCAGGGCGAGGTCCAAACTCCTTTTCACACTGCCAGTGACTCACAATAATCCAAAAGCCACTCCAGCCCAAGCTCACTCACCCTTATCCACTCAGGGTTCACAAAGAAGGGAAGCGGTTCAGGGAAGTCTATACTGAAGGGGAAAGTCAACGTTAGCAAAGCACATGAATAAAACACCAGGTGAGCGGGATTACACTGATACAGGTCAGCACAACAATCCAACAACAAGTCAGCCTCCACCAAGGCCTTAAGTAGTGCAGGAGTAATCAACAGCAATGGATGGCATGTGTGTAACTATCAGTGATGGCAGACAGGTGAGTAGAGCTGAACAGGTGAGTACTGAGGCGGGGACCAGAGTCAGACTCCACCCTGGTGGTGAGGAGTAAAGGAAAAACAACAACAGACAATCCAGGAAACCCTGGGACCATGACAGTGAGCTGTCCTTTTGTTCTTGGTTTCAGTGTTATTTCATTCATTACTCAGACTGTCACTCCTTACACGACAACTATTGTTACTTGTGTGCTGCTCCTACCACAAATGTCTGACATGAGCTGCAATTACAGCTAATAGTTTATCACAGACTGTAATGAGAGACATGAGGTTATAATATCTAGTATGTAGAGCTAATACGAAACGCTGTAAAACTGATACTTTTGCACCTATATGTACTTGTTTTGAACAATTTGGATAAGCTTTGTGTTTATATCGGCCTCATTTTTATTGTAGCTAAAAGGCAATTCCTTTTTGTTTAAGTTAAATGTGACCATACTTGGATTAGAGAATGGAGCGCTAAGTTACCAGCGAAGGCTTCATCCAGACACAGTGACCTGCTAATTAGTGCCAAGAAACCTTCAATTAAAATACCAGAACCTCAAGCAACAAAACTGAAGCACAAATATCTCGAACCATTTGTTCCTGAAAAAACTGTAGTGCTTTTTTTTTTTTTTACAGTGCACACACAAAGCCATGTTTTTACAATTTTTTTTTGTAAAAAATGTTATTGTACGGCACTCTCCAGTGACACAGCATTTGAGAAATAAAGTAGAAATATAAGATATGCAAAATATATCCAAGTAAAATAAAAGAAGCTGCAACAAACTACATTTTTTTACTCTTTCAAAAGAACAAAGAAAACAAAATGAATATCTAGAAAATATATATAAATACGACACTCTTCCCTTCAAAATAAATACCAGAGAGTGAGCTGTGTCGGCGGAGGTTTGCTTCTTGTAGTTTCCAGTTTAGTTTTAGTAAATTATAATAACTTTGGTGCACGATATGAAAGACTTACACCACTTACAGATACCATCTGGTGTTTTTAAACAGACAGACATCACACTTTCTTGTTAAATGTAGTTCCAAAGATTTAATATGTTCTCATGACAAGTCTGGAAACCTATTTGGCGTTCGCCTGACCTTTCTGTGTAGTTAGTAGTTATGGGCTACAACTTCCTGTTTCATATAGGCACGGCTTTTGTATGCAGATGAATTTAAAAAAGGCTACTAATTGAAATAAAGATCTATATCATTCTGAATCTAATGGATGATATTCATTAGACTTTTGAAAAACTGTTTACCTTCTCGGCCTTGTCAGATTGGCTCGGACACTAGCAATCAGCAGACCTTTTGTTCCCAACCACAGAATTTTGTACATTTAATCACAAGTATCTGCTTGTAGACAATATTTGTGTCTAAAAACATATAAAGAAAGCACCTGTTAGTATTTCTATAGCACTTTGTTTATGGTGTACAAAAAGAACAGGGTGTGTTTTTTAATTGGGAAATACATGCAACACATGTTTTCAGTTTTTCCTAGTGTTACGGGTCCGAAATTGAGGATGAGAGTAAAACAATGATGGTCCAGAAGAGGTGGTTCAAACAATTGATTTTAATGAATGCACGCAGCGTGGAGAGGTGCAAACTGCAAAACAGTTGTACATCTCTACCCAAAATACACTCTAGATTGCTTTTATAACATCAGGGTATTGTAACGCCCCTTCTTGCGTTTACAAGCACCTAATTTGCATGTACAGAACATTCATGTATTTTAAGAATTAAATGCAACATAGAGGTTCCTCCTTGTGGCATACTCTTCCGAATATGGTGATGACCTAAGGCTTTTGAGGTCACCATGGACTGGACATCCTTCCGTCACCTGTAACTAAGCAAACTCAAATACCACAAGAAGCTGAATACATCCAGGCCTTTGCTCAGCTACTATTTTACTGTAACAATATACTCAGCATATGAGTTATGATACATATATATTTAACTCAATCATTTTAAAGTAGTTATAACTGCACCTGTAATGCCAGCAGCTTCAATAAACACTTCGATGAAATGATAATTAATGCAATGATAAGATGATGGTTATGTAAAATAATCCCTGTAATTCCACAATTCCCCCTTTTGACGTCTTCCAAAGACGTCACTAGTGAAGCGATTTCTTTCCAATATGTCTTCTTTAAACGGGCAACTGTCCAGACTGAAGAAGAGGCAGTTAAAGATTCTCAATCTGTAAACACGTTCATGAAAAAGAAAGGTGTGTCAGGAAAAACACAAAAAGCAGACTGTGTGCCGCAGGTGGCAGCAGAGCATTCGTCTGGTTCGCTGTGCATGAAGCCCAAATAAAAACTGTCCCCAACTTAAAAGTTTAATCTTTCAAAACAACACTTTATGCCACTTGATCCTAGCTAGATCAGGAAAGAAAGGATTTGTGCAGAGCTGATGAGAATATCTCTCAGACAGAGACTCGAGGCTGTGACTCATCCGTGAGAATGTGACTCACAACACCTGAGAAATGTTTTCTCCCGCTCCGGTTTCTGTTAGATACCTGCTGATGATGTCATCGCATCGCAGTGTTTCACAACTCATAACAAGGAAAAACATCTGCATGAACAACACTTATGTATTTTAAAGTGAAACTGCACCATTAGGTAGTTTCAGTGTAGCAACATGGGATTTCTAGTTATCTGCCACAAAATGCTGCGGGAACATTATGATGGCGGTCTTACAATAAAATACGTTGAGTATAATAATTGTAATTAAAAAACGCTTTTATTTGTTTAAAAGTAAAGTTTATGATATGAATCAACACCACATGACATGGCGTGTAGTCTATAGCCTAGGAGAGTTTGCCTTTTTCTACATGTTTTACACGAAACTCAACAAGCACGTCAGGAAAATATCAACACGGAAAACAGGGGAAAAGAGGGGAAAACACCTTAATAACCAGTTCCTTGCAGTTCCTAACGGACTCCTTTCTGTGTTAGTGAACCCCCAAACACTAAAAGAACTAAAAGAAGCGGAGGTTACATAGGAATTTAAAGGTTTTTAAAGATGTAATTAACCAAATTTTAAACCAAAATTCAGTTTAGATAATTTTTGACAAATATAACAAGATGATGACGTCACAAGGGGTGAACGTTAAATTTATTTATGATTTGAAAGATGAAAATATGTCAACAGAGACAGAGAGGGCAAATATGGTCATACCGGATTCAGGTGCGTTTCTCCCGACCCCTCCCCCCTCGCACGGCACCGCCTATGCAAATGAGCCTGACGTCATGAGAGTAATTCTCTTATAAATTTTACTGCTCAGGTCCTTCCTCCGACAGGTGGACAACAACTACCAAACGGAGTATAATCCAGGATAAGCTCTGCTTTGAATTTGAATTCAACTTTTAAGCGTGTGCTCGCGCTCGTTCGGTTCCTCGTCTCACCTGTGAGTGCGCGCGCTTTAGTTCCTCTCTAAAACAGGTTTGACCGGGACACACCTGCGCCGAGAAAAGGAGCCTTGTTGGGCGCGTCGAGGGCATTCTTCATTCGGTCTTTGACCTCTGCGGGAGACGGACGCATAGGAAACGGATAAACGAAGACTTTTTTTCTTCAAGTTTGATCATGAAAATGTGGATTTTTGCTGTTCTCGCCGCTCTCGCGGTCGGAGCCTCAGCTCAGAACTGTGAGTAGTTTCAATTTGATATAAAATTGTATTCGGCTGAAAAATCGCGCAGTTCATTTTGACGTAGATTTGATGGACGTTTTCACAAAAACAAACATTTTTAAAGTTTGAAGCAGCTTTATTTAAGACATAGAAAAATTAGCTTCCTATGAGATGTAGTTTTGCTTGTTTTATTTGTTAAAATATTGTAATTAGCCGCCAGAGTTGAACCAAAAAGCTGTTTTTAATGTAACACTAGCTAGTTCAGGTGGGTGGGGGTTGGGAAGGTTTGTTCCTCTCTGTGGGGAGAAACCAACGCCCAGGCAAACCTGCTGGTCTACCTGTACGAGCTCTAAAGAAGACAAAAGACTAAATCTTTTCAAACACTATCATACCAAAGATTCATCTTTCTATTGTATTCCAGCTTTATTTGTGTGTGGGGGGGTGGGGGGGTTTCTCCCTTTTTCTTTTAAGCCTCGGGAAGTCACAGTATAGTAATGTGGTTACATATTTGAGTACCTGTTAATAACCTGCTAGTATGGTGGGGTTTTTTCCTTTCTCTTTAGGTCCAAGTACATGTGAGACTATGAAGTGGGGTACATGCGACGGACCCCCATGTTCGTGTTATCTTCTGGTTGATAATGGTGTAAAACAGCCCATAAACTGCACAGCATGTAAGTTTAGAAGTGATAAACGGGCTCCTTCCTGTTTCATGTCCTCTGATTGAAACTCCAGCCTGCTCATGGTGTGCATTTTGTTTCCCCCTCAGTGGTCCCCAAGTGCTTCTTGATGAAAGCTGAAATGTACAGAGCTAGAAAGGGTATGAACACTCGCAGTATTGCAGGAAAGCCAGATGAGACTGCCATTGTGGACAACGATGGCATCTATGACCCCGAGTGTGAGAGTGACGGCAAATTCAAGGCCAAGCAGTGCAACGGCACAGATGTGTGCTGGTGTGTCAACAGCGCTGGAGTTCGTCGGACTGACAAGGGAGACCAGAACCTCAAGTGTGAGAAGCTGGTGGAGACACAGTAAGTGATTTCAATATAGTGAAGGATTGCTGTGAGGATGAATAGTTCAAATATTCAACATAATTTAATTTCTTTGTTTTTCCCTCTTCCAGCTGGGTCCGTCTTCAGCTGACACACAAGCAGGGGCCCGCCACCGTGGATAAAGACAAGTTGAAGACGTAAGTCCACTTCAGCCCTTATTAAAAGTTAAGAAGCATGCTGAGGCTGACATTTCCAGATCTCACCATTCTAATGTCTTTTTAAAACAGTGCCATTTCGACTGAACTTAACAAGCGTTACCAAATGAACCCCAGCCTGGTGAAGGAGATTCAGGTGAGTGAGAGTCCAACAAAAAACTGCTTATAATTTAGAACAAAGCAAAAAGCATCACTGCCATGCTAACTAACATCCTGTCATTCTACAGTATGACCCAGACGCTCGCATGATTGTGGTTGATGTGAATAAGGGGAAAGGAGACCGCTCATATGACCTGTCCAAAATGGCCTACTACATGGAGAAAGACGTACGTAGAACCTTTTTGTGTGTGTGTGTGCGTTTTGTATAATGGACCCACTGGCTAACTTCATCATGTCACATGACTTTCTGCAGGTGAAGATCCTGCCACTGTTTAATGACCAGAGCAGACGCTTTACTCCTTCTGTGGATGGGCAGACCCTGGAGATGGAGAATATCGTGGTGTACTATGTGGACGAGGAGGCCCCGACCATCACCATGAAGCACCTGACAGGCGGGATCATCGCCGTCATCGTGGTGGTGGTGCTGGCTGTGGTTGCTGGCCTGCTGGCTGTGGTGAGCGCATCTGCATGTCAGAAGTGTCGTTTAAAGAACGAATGTTAAAACAAAAAGCCATAATTTGGTTTCTTCTCTGTGTTTGTAGTTCTTTGTCCAGAAGCGACAGAGGAAGTACAAAAAAACTCAGGTGAGATAAACGACCTGCTGTCGGTAAATTCATCTTTTGAGAAAAAGGAAAAAAGGGTCATTGTATTAATTTTTTGTTGTCTGCTCTTTCCTCCAATTCAGCAAAGAGAGATGGAGCAAATGTAAAGCAGAGAGAGTGAGAAGAGTCGACGCATACAATCGCCTTTTTTGGATTACCTTGTTTTGTTTTCTTCGCTGTGGGAGTGTGCCATTTTTATCTTTTGAGACTTGCAGATTGTAAATGAATACTCACCTTTCTTTTTTTCCTTGTTGGGGTGTCATTACTGCTACAATTTATTTATAAATCATGTAAAGTCTTAAAGCATCATCCCTCTGGTCTACATGCCATATAAAGTACTGTGCATTTTTAAAGTGTGCCTGACATGCCTCATTTTAACATTAGAATTTAAATTCCACATAGAGTGTACAGTTTCTTACTTTCTATTGTGTTTGTTTGGATTGTTTTTAATAAAACATGCTTTAAAAGACACTGAAGCAGGTTTCTTGATGTTTCGTCTGAACTTTCCTGTATTTTTCCACTGTTAACAGACTAAATGTGGGGGATGGGTACAAGATGGAGGAAACTACTCTGAAAACCTCTGAACATGATGAGGCAATGATCGAAGCTGATTTAAAGTTGTGTGGGTTTTTAATTATTCTCCCCCCTTCCTCGATACTCCACCCCTCAGACATATTTTGGTGTATTTCCTTAGAAGCGTAAAGCCTCGTTCTCTGGGAAGATGGCTGCTCCGATAGTTGTTGTTCGTAATAGGCACTTTGTTTACAGGTGGCAGGTCTGCTGGAGATCAGCTACTGCACGGGTGTGGCAGGAATCATGTGAATGTGCTTTTCAGTAAACTTTTGTATGCTAAGCAAAACTCACAGATCTTAGTTTTGTGCTACTATGGCCAAGATGGAAAGGAGTTGTTTTTGTGTGTCACACTGCCTCAGGTGAGACAGACTACCTTTTATTATAGGTAGTCATTTCTAGCTGCGCTCAGTCATTGGCGACGTGTTGAACCTGTCGGACAGGTTCCATCTCAGTCACGAATGCATGCATATGCTTGTACTGAGAGTGCCCTCGGTTTAAAATGTTAGGGCAGGAATGATTGACTGAGTCAGGTGAAAGGGCCGAAGTCCAAGTGGACTAAAATGGCAGACATCTCATCAAACAGAAACTGTGAAGTTGGCATTATCTTTACATCTGAATATATAAATAAACCGCCTGGTTTCCTGTTGCAACATGTTTGTATTGCAAGAAGTATGTGGTTGGTTCTGTACAGCTGTGGTCTGTGAACCTAGCACTCGAGGAGGCCGTGCGTGTTTACTTTTTCAGTGTGGAGCCTTGCTGTAGGTTGGAGCACATTTGAAAGAATACTGACCTAAAGAAGTATACCTTCCTGTTTATTGTATGCATTTGCATTTTCAACATCAGCAGTTGACTTACTTTCTTTTAACCTCCGTCCCCACATAAAGCACAGTATCAGTCACCTGCTCTACCTTAGTTCCCTCTGGCCTCACCCAAGCGCGCTCCCGTGAGCCTCGCCCCCTCGCTCTAGCTCCATAGCAACAAGAGGACAAAAGCAGATCTCTAACTTGTTCAGCCAGGTTAGGTATCATATAGCTTCTCTCCTTTTACCCTCCCCCACCCCTCGATTCTGTGAAAGACTGCAGGAATGAAGGTGTGCCGCTTGCTGTGAGGTACCTGCTGCAGGTATCGACAGGTCAGTTTTCAGTTTGCTTCAGTGGGGCGAATTTAAAGCTTACTATAGATTTATACAGTTTCCTACAGGGTGAGGATTTTATATGAATGTCAGGGATTTACACCAGTGGCTCAAGCAAACTTTCATTTCCAGGACACAGGATTTAGATACAATGTATTCCATGTCACAAATAAATATTGATTATTTGATATTATTTGATGCCTGATTATTCTCACTGTATACTGGATCATGATAATACTAGGAGTACCTTACATTAAACTGTCATGCCTTTCCCGTTTGTCTTCAGGTTTATATCAGATTCGGTTTCGTGTTGTCTCACCAGCAAACAAAGAAAAACGTTACAGTTCTCTGGAATCTGCTCAACGACCAACGGATGTTTTCAACAACATGCTAAAAACACATTTCTCACATCTTCTCACCTTCTTTTTACATACTTTTAAAAAAATACACACTTCTTAAAGCTGAGTTCACACTGCTGAATTTTCCAAAAAAAGACCCCTTAGCCATTAGTGTGTGTGTGATTCTTTTTATTATCCACACCTTTAACAATTACAAGTGCTTTCTCATTCAGACTTGACACCCGTCAAGGCTCCATTTTGAATGTTTACTCACCATATTGTTTACTGGAAAAACGGGCAGTGGTGTTTCATCACTGTCTTCCAGTTTGACCTGTTCACAGCACAGTTTTCATTCACCTTCAACATTGTTCCTGATATGAACCGAGGATTTTTTCTCTCTCTCTCTGTGTGTGTGTGTGTGTGTGTGTGTGGAGGTGGAAAGTTTATGATGAATGCTTAGACTGGACTGGAACCTTCTGGGCAGAATAAAATGAAGCCAATGGAAAGTGCAGTTCCTCACATGGCCACTTGAGGCTGGATACAAAAGTGTTAAAATGTCAAACTTTGACTTTATAACAACTAAACAAGGAGGGTTTTTTTAAATAATACCTAAGATTTTATATGTTAATACCTAAAGTGGGGCAGCTGTAGCAGATGGCCACTGAACTGTGAGATGGACTCAGTATAGAGTCCGTATATGAGCAATCCTATTTATCCATATTGTATATTCTGTATCTATATATGTGTATATGTGTATATATGGTGTATTTATGCTTATATCCTTACTCTCATTCCCCTTATTGTATCTGTAACATGCAACTTCTTTCGGTGCTTTGCTACTGGAAACTGAATTTCCCAGAGGAACCCACCCGAGGGATTAATAAAGTTTCATCTAATCTAATCTAATCTAATCTAATCTAATCTAGAAGAATGTGTGTCATAAAGAAACAGCTGTACATAAAGTACACTTTTCCATACTTCCCCAAAAGCTGTCAAGTAACATTCTGAGTCGAAACCTCCTGCTGATTCAATCCACTGACCTCACGAGAAAGGCCTTATGTATTTGTACATGATTAAAGTTTTACCACTCTCCTGGCTGTTCAGTAACCAGGAGCACAAAGAGGACAATCTGGTCCCTTTATAACAACACAACCCACCAAGTCCACAGTTCTTTTTCTCACATCTACTGCAAAAAGGCGCACACAGCCCCAGATGAGGTGGTTTAAACACATTTTAAACAGCTGTGCTCCACTTCCATCTGGTTACCTGTTATTGCCTCCTGCTTTCATCATAATGTCCTTCATTATGCATGACTGTAACACTAAGAGTTTCACTTCCTGCTGGGGCCACTCTGCCCTACAGGAAGGCAGGAAACAACAGGCACCCTCTCTAAATGATTTTTTAATAACAACTGATCATTACCTCCTCTGCACTGTGCATTACTTTATAAAGGCAGAAATACAAAAATTAACTGAACACACAGAGAAATGTACCAGGTAACACTGATTGATAGAGACGTTTCAGAACATTTGCTCAGTCTGTCAATAAATACTGTTGATTTTTCTCCTTGGAGTGACAAAATGAAAGCAACACAGTCATTAGGGACACAAAAAATGTTAAGCAAAGCCTCTTAGTGCTTCTTGACCCTATTGTACCTTTGTATAAAGCCTTTAGCTCAAGTCTGAGCCACAGATCTCATCAAATGTTCTCTGAGGAAGGTACCAAGGCGCTACATGGTGATACCTGCAAATTGCTGCAGCCTCAGCTGGTCTGCGATATTAAACTGCACTCAACAGATATGTTTTGTTAGCGCCCGGCTTGTCACGAAGGGGTAACCGTTCCACTTTTCAGAATTTAGCTGGGCTAAAGTGCACAGATGAAACCATGCAGCTAAAGATCCTACATTTCTAATGTAAATTAAGACCAGGGTGTAAGTCTTTGTGCCATCACAGCAGAGTGGGGGCCTTGCTGGGGCGTCCCAGAGCTGGGGGGGATTTGCTCCTCAACTCTTTGCTCTTCAGTCTCACGGGCTGGGCCACCATCAGGGCCGGGGCAGAGAGGTGGTGGGCGGCGGCCTTCTGCTGATGTGCGCTGTTGATGTAACTGGAAATGAGGAGCGTGACCTCCCTGATCTGTGGACAAAACAAAAACAGGGATGCATTTCAGTTTTTGTACATCTCCTAGACTATATATAAAAGATGGACATGGTCTTTGCATCTAAAAAGTGAAGCCAATGCAGAGGCGCTTGTATCTGCAGGAGGGAAAGTCCTCTGTTTGCAGAGAGAAGTCGACTGTATAGAAGGAAAACAACCCTGATCTGTGACCTCAGATGGATGAAAGTAAGTTTGTTTGTGGTCCCAGTTGTGGGTTTCAGGTCTTCTCTATAAATACATTATCTATTGCCAACTTTGCATTTGTTTATAATGTGGTAAGAAATGCACAGCGGCTAAAGGAATAGCATTTAAGCCAAATTGTCAGTGTAAAAGATTCAAACATGAAGCTAACTCCAACACCAAAGTGTCATTAATGAAACATTTACCAGTCCCAAGACATTTTTATTTTGTCTGTATCCAAAGAATGTAGTACAGACATGAACGAACCTGTTTTTTTAATGTCAAAAAGACAGTAGCATTGTTTTAAATTAAAAAGACCAAATGTTACTTAATGGATAAGACAAGCTTTAGCTTTAAAAGAAGGTAAAACAGATGAACTTGTTTGAATCATGCAGTATTTGTTCTGCTGTGATTTCAACAGTTCAACAGTTTGTTTTCTGTTCTTCCCTTTTTCTATAGAGAACCGGAGAATAGAGGAACAGTGGTTAGCACTGTTGGTTTACAGTAAAAAGACCCTGGGTTCAAATCCACCAGCAGGCTGTGCGGAGCCTGCGTTCTCTACAGGTACTCCAGCTTCCTCCCACAAATGACCACAGACATGAATGTAGTGTTAACTGATGATTCTAAATTGGGTGTTGGTGTGGATGTGAGCATGCACGGTTGTCTGTCTCACTCTGTGTTAGGCCTGCAATAGTATAGACCTATCCAGTGTGTGCCCCGCCTCTCTTCTCATGACACCCTCCCCACAACCTTCGGCTAAGTGCAAGAAAATGGATGGATGTTAAAAACTAATAAAGGCATTCTTCAAAAAACACTAAACTCACACATTTTGTGATTAACAACAAAAAACAAAGAATTAGACACTCATCTTTTATATAATGTCTGTGTTATTTCTTTGTGTCGGTGCCTTTAATTTCCCAGAGAAATCTGTTACATTCTGTTTCACTTTGGTCGACTCCACTCATTACAGGTAATGAAGAGTCAGGCAGGAGTTAATTGTCTAACTTGTCCTGTTGTTTTGCAACATGTACTGACACACACTGAGATAGAATGAGTGGAATTAAAGGCAGCAGTGTGACACAGTTTTAACTTTTACTACGACAACAAATGTGCCATCCATTTTAAGAATACAAACTCTGCTTTGCCGTCTGGACTTTCGCCCTCTGGCACGACCGCGGCCCGCCCTCTCACTGACCTTGGAGGGGTCCATAGCAAACAGATGTTTCTCTGTAGGTTTGTCTTTGCTGGCGTTAGTGCCGACGTTCTGACCCATCACCAGCATAAAGTCCTGCTTGCAGCCTCCAAATGTCATCAGGTTCTTGTAGGAGTAGCACACCAGCAGTTTCTGAGTACCAGACACAAAAATAAATTGTGGTAACAGAATTCCGATTAAAAAATAGGATGTGAAATGTAAAAACTGAATTCTGGGCCTCAGTTTTAAGATTAAAGCAAACAACAACGACATCAAAAACGATGTAACACTCTGTGCTTTACATTATGATATTTAAAAGTGATTTTACACCGTATGCAAATGTTTACTTCTGGAGTTTGAAGAAACACATGACGACTAAGTAACTGTTAATCTGAAATCACGGCAGCAAAGCGGAGGAATCTTTCCTCTGCAGGTTTCTGAGACTGTGTTGCACAAAGCTGCTCACGATGGAGTTGTGCTCCAGGACGCTGATACCATCTTCATGTACAGCCAGCCAAACACGAACACCGGGCTCCGGAGAGGGCGTGATGGACTAAGGCAGAGAGAACAGAGGGTGAGGTTAGTTATGAGCATGTTTTCATGATGTGTCCAAAAATCCCCAGCACTCACTCTGTCAGATACTGTTTACACTGTAGTGGGAAACAATGCAAAGAAACCTATTTGGAGTTTTTTTCCCCTACTTTTTTCTTTTCTTTTCTTTGGAGCACACTGACACTTTATTTAGTTTACATGTTAGGCTCCATTCATGCTACTTCTTTGTCATTTGTAACATATATTCAGTATCTGAGATGATAAGATAAACCTTATTTACATTTACATTGCTCACCTCTGCTTCAAACAGTCTGGCACCAAAGAACGGCCACTTCCTGGCTACGGTCAGGTAGATCCTGATGCACTCTGGTGAACTTCGACCCCTGAGTGAGGCCCAGCGGGCAGAGAGACGCTGTAGCAGTTGTCTGAGGGAAAGCAGAGGACAAAATAGAGTTTGCTTTTAAAACATTTACAGTTTTGTAAGTCTCTTTTTGACCATTAAAGACTTGAGAAAACAAAGACAGGTACTGTATGATGACAAAAAAAACCCACAAGCAGTCACAAAGCTGCTTTCTGGGATGGAAACCTTGATGTTATAGGTGTAATAAAAGACTATAAAAGCATAAACAGATAATGTCCATGCACTACAAAGTAGGACGTGAGTTCAGATTTAAAGCCACTGTTTCTCGGGGTGTTTTGTGTCTGGTACCTGAGCTGCTCCTCAGATGTGCTCCTGCGGTAATGTTTGGGGTAGAATCTGTCCAACACCTGCTTCAGGTTCTGATTAGACTTAGTCTGGGCCGATCCAGAGGTGGAGAAGGGACGCTCAAAATCTCCAAATTCCACCTGTACACAGACACGGAGTGCAGGCAGTAAGTATTCAGAAATTCTTCACGCTCTGTTTCTCACTTTAATCCAGGAGTGGATACGACATATGTGGCATCATTCAGCTATAAATTACATAAAAATGACGAAAAATGTGTCAGATATCACTGTTTTTAGACCAGGGCCTGAGTTACACATGAACCATTACATAAAGCCAGGCCACATTACACACGCTGTAAAAGAGATATGAAACGCAAGAAGTGAGTTAAAAGAAAAATCACTTGATATCAGACCTGTGCGAGCAGTGCGGCCATTTCCAGAGCCAGCTCCTTGTTGACAGGAAAGTGTCCGGCTACGATGGCTTCATTGGTCTGATATGCCAGCAGTAACCTCTCCCTCTCTGACTCCCCCCTCACTTGGAGAGAGAAGTAAAGTCTGAAGATGGAGAGGAAAAGTTAAAGAGAACCAATATGAGGACAAAGCGACCGGGTGATAAATCCTCCTGAGAGAAACATGTAATCCAGGCAGTAACTCCAGTCCACATTTCCACTTTGTGTGGTGACAACAAATCCTGATCTTTATATGCAGTCTGCCTCTGATCCGCCATCTAGTTTAATTTACAGTGAAGAGCGATGCCATCAAGCTAACAAACTATTTTATCCCAATGAGCATTATTTCAGCACTGAACTGTTGAACCTGATGTTCTTACACTACCTGTTCTTGTAGGTGAGGCGGACAGTCCTGGTGTTTTCTGACTTGCCGGTGTGATGCTCCTTGGAGGCCTGCTCCCATTTGGAGATAATGTCGCAAATCTGCACATGAGATGAGACACCTTTGTGTGGGAAAATGCGGATTTTTCAATCTTCCTAAAGTAATCACCGCACGACTAAAAGGCGCACCTTCAGGCCTCCTTGCAGACAGTGTTCCAGCGACCGTCCAGTGGGGTCATCGGTGTACAAGCTGAAACCAGAAAGTCCCGTTTTCCTCATGCCGGTGTCCTGGTTGAGACGACACTGGAACTCGTCCACTGTTGTTGAGGCGTCAAAGCTCACCACCTACAGTACAAGGTGTAGGTGAACAAGGGATTAAATGCATAAGTTCAAGACGGCAGTGAGACGCAATAATCTAATCTGAGTGTGCAATGATTCTTCAGAGTTTTCAAAATAAATCCGGGTCAAACTTCAGCTCAAAAGAACAAAATTTCTGACCCAAATCATCTGCATGGTGTTAAACTTTAAATGCTGTATACAGAAAACTGTGATATATCGACACTGACTCAGGTAACACCTGTTAATGTTTAACAGGTGTTATGACTGGCTGATGTGGAAAGATGAATTGTTGTGCGCATGTGTGAAAATGCATCTACTTCCTGTCATAGCGACAGAACAGTTTTCTCTCTTCCCGCTGCTGACTCACTGTGCCGCGTTATTAGTGCCGATACAGAAATAAACTTCACAGACAGGAAAACACAAGACAAATGTTCTTTGATCTTCTGTTCTGTTAACATTATACATTAGATATTATGGATGAATATCACGAATAAATTATATTTGCCTGGTTATTCAATGAATAATGAAATATCCAACATCATCATTCTGGTGGTAACATCAAAGTTGCACTAATCATGTGCAGCATGACTTCAGTGCAAGCTTTCCTTTACTAATACAGGCACATAACAAAGGACATAAAAGTATAATCTAACATAGATTTTATATGCTGGCTTGGAAAGTTCTGGAAAATATATTTACATAGTCTCGCCAGCAATAATAATAGACTCAAAAAGAGATTTTTCATCCTCAATAAACAGATGAGATCAAAGGTTTATTTATTAAAAGACTTTTAAAAAATGTCCTCGGTATAAACTGAATTTATACCAACCAAGTTAATTTCATTTGATCAGATCCCTTTAAATGTAACATTGTACTTATGCAATAAAAATGTATGGAATTAAATGAGTTAAAGCCAGCATTTTGGGCAGAAAAGTTTTCATAGTCCATATAACACAGCAATCAACATGGACATGGAGTACAGATACTAACAGCAGCTTTGTCCCATATAGTCAAGTTAAACAAACTAGTAGCAAGAAATGCAAATTTTTACTCCGGGGTAATACAAATAAGATATCCAGAACAGATTTGGCAGAATTTGCCTTTTTTTTGGACGGGGTGATCATAAAGCAAATAAATAAAATGAGGAGCTAAAAGAAAGTTTAGGTTTCATTCTGAGAGGATCATGAAGCTCTGGACCAAAAACAATGTCAGTGCAACCTGTTAGTCGAGACGTTAGGGTGGATACTACATGGTTAACCTCAAAATGAAGGGAGCAGCGGGGTCATAACGATAACAAATAATTATCAAAGCTGTCAAATTAAAAAATATTAAAATTTAATTAAAATTAAAAATATCTTTTGTCTTATTTGTCTTATTTCTAGTCAAAATTATCTCATTACACTTAAAATAAGACAGAATCAGCTAAAGGGCAACATTTCAGTAAGCTAAAGGAACTTGTTTCAAGACAGTAAATCTTAAAACTAGAAAAAAACTAGACAATTTTCACTTATTTCATTGGCAGATTTTTTTTTACTTAATACAAGATATTTTAGCTGTGAAAAAATCTGCCAATGAAACAAGTGAAAATTGTCTAGTTTTTTTTCTAGTTTTAAGATTTACTGTCTTGAAACAAGTTCCTTTAGCTTATTGAAATGTTGCCCTTTAGCTGATTCTGTCTTATTTTAAGTGTGATGGGATAATTTTGACTAGAAATAAGACAAATACTCTTGTAAGATTTTGAGTTTTTGCAGTGTATGTTTTGCCTTTTGCTTTATTCTCTCACACAATAAGCTTGACATCGATTATAGACAGACACCAAACAGGTTTTCATAGCTTTGTTTGTTTTTGAGTCCAGAGCTGTTAATACATGTAAAGGTGATGATCTCATCACTTCCAGTATGTATAGGCGGGGACAACCAGGAAGCAGGTAGCGACAAAGGGAAACACACACACACAGGGGAGAGATGCAAGGTTAGCTTGATACTGGGTGGAGCAGTGAAGCGAAGAGAGCGACAATGGTGCGCCGAGGGACAAAGTGAACAGATAAACATCTCCGTGTGACTTTGATGACACCAAGGAATAATCATTGACATTTTTCTCATATCAGAGATATTGAGTGCACATTGGGAGAGTTAGTTAGCAAGAATCAAGCTGCGTGGATGAGTTAGTTTCACTCAACCATCGTTTAAACTAGGGAAAAAAAGCACATCCGCACAAAAAACAAGCAGACATCAAAAACAACAACCACAAACAGAGCCACAGTTCATGTACTGCACGGCTCCAGTTTAACATTTAGGGCAGCGGTCCCCAACCCCCGGGACCCCGGACCGGTACCGGTCCGTGAGTCGTTTGGTACCGGGCCGCGAGAGCTGAGGCTCAGGTGTGAAATGTATGGTTTTCAGGGTTTTTATCGGTTTTCAGGGTTATTTTGTTATTGTTTTTATCGTTAACTCGGTTTTCCTGGGTCTTTTCACGTGTGTAATGAATAAATCTTCTTTTTTTCGGTACCAGTACTGGTTTTATTTTGTTGTATTTATCCGCGACACCTTAAAGGCCAGTCCGTGAAAATATTGTCGGGCATAAACCGGTCCGTGGGGCAAAAAAGGTTGGGGACCGCTGATTTAGGGCACGGGTTCCTGTTTATTGCGTCACAAACAACTTGACATTTTGAACAATTCTGCACTTCCTGTAGGCACAATAAACGGGATATCTGAGGACTTAGATGTACACAGGTCTGTGCAGAATACGACCTAAACGCCTTAATGTGTAAATAGTTCTTTATTGAAAAGCAAAAAAAGGAAAAAAAGGAAAAGTGAACAGGGAGGGTCTCACATCGGGCACTAACCAACCATAAAGAACATAGTTCTGGAAAAGTGATACTCAGTAGCATGATTTTATGAGGTTAAAGGTAGAAAAGCAGTGGATCCTTGTATAAAACACCCTTCAGTAGAGTATCTGTCAGTGGGGTTGGGCTATCATCTAGTGCAAGAAAACATTACAGAAGTGACTCTGTTACGGTTTATTAAAGAGCCGAGGCAAAGGTCGAATGGCTTTCAAACTTATACCATAATCCTGCACAACTGTAAATCCATGTAACTGGTTCATGTGACTCACAGCATGTGATTTAAAATGGTGTATATGGATTCTTCTACTGTCAGTTGAAAAATAGCAGTGCTCAAACTGCCACATACATCATGTCGCATTAAACTGTTAGGACTGGAGGCAGGCAGCCATTGATCGTTGTTTTTTCTGTGTAGTGAGTGACTATTATACCTGGTATGTATTGTTGAGGAAGTGCACGGGCACACTGAAGGGCAGGGAGTGATGATAGGGATTCCTCAGAAGAATCGAAAGAATCTCCATACGGGAAGGCCTGGCCTGTCTCTCGCCCTTCTGCTGTGTCCGCTCCATGGAGCGCTGGCAGTAGATGGTATACTTACCCACCTCTGTCCTGAGGACAAAATGTAGCCACGCTTTAGTTTCACATACATGAACATTTTTATAGCCAAAATTCCCTGAAAGCAACTCAGATATCAAAGCAAGGGAAATGAAAACGCCCATCAGTAAAATAAAAGAGAAAGAGAATAAATATGTACTTATGACATAACTCGGTCTTTCAATCCCAAAATACTGTATAATTCCTGGGAAGGAATTATACAGTATTCCTGGGAAGGAAGTAAAGAAGTGCTCAAGTGCAAAGAGCATATATATCCAGATGGTACATACACAGTACACTGGTTGTATTTTGTGCTTTGCTTCGTTGTGTCAGTTTTCAGGGCCCCTGTGTTTTCTCACCTGGCATCTGCATGTCTTTTGAGGTGGATCTGGAGCAGCCAGAGGAAAGGGTGCTGAGGCAGAAACAGTCCCACACACAAGGCTAGAAACTGCCAGCCCTGGAGAGTGACGTGCAAACACTCAGTCACCACATCTTTAACAAACTGTCACATGCATGACTCTGTGAATTTCTATGCAAGACCACAGCTGACAGACTTAAGACTGCATAGTTCCCTTGTTTCGTAAAAGCATAAAACAAGTGGCCATACTGGATCCTGTTAATCGGCTACACTGAGTTCATTCGTGTAAGGGATGACTGAGCTGTGACACAGTGTTTTGGTTTTTAGCTGAATTAGACATCAGCACACGCTGGAATCTGATGTTTCTTTTGAAAGCGTCTGCTGTTCTTTCTGCCCTCTGACAGTATTTCTGGTATTTCTGGTTACTGGCTATGGAAGATTACCACAGAGTGACGGAGAACAGACAGTCTACAAAACTCTTCTGGTTTTCATGCCAGCATAAGAGAGGCAAGACTCTCTTATGCTGGCACTGTTTTAAAATTGATCCGTATAGTAATAGATACTAAAAGATCTCCTTTTAGGCAGTTTTGATATTCGTTAGGTCAATGAACCCTGATGATACCACGCCTTTTTTGCCAGCCTTTCCACTTAACAATGCATACTGCTGCTGCCACTGTGTGGTGAGAATGCAAACCTGCAGGGGTCCCGGATGGCCGTGTGGCTGCCTCTTGCGGGTCTGCTTGATGAGCTGGCAGAAAAACTCATTCTGAAGCTCGGGGTGGGCCAGGCACACCTGCAGGGCGCTCTGGGCCAGGGAGACGTGGTAGTCGATGGCCGGAGCATCGATGGCCACATTAATGAAGAGCTGACAAGTCTGAGAGGCGGTGATGGAGTTTAAAAGAGAGAAAATATTTGTGATACAATTAGTTATTTGATAGAAGAAACATTCAGTGACCACATTTTTTATTTGAACATGTGGAGGTTTGTGGTACCTTGAAGAGTTTCACTGCCTCTGTCTGCAGAGCTTGTGAGGGCAGGGTGGTGAGAGGAAATGACAAGGCTTCTTTGCTGAAACACAACATGGGGTGTCTCCAAATCTGAGAGTCTGAAGGCAGGTAGGAGAGTGGGTTATAAGAATAAAAGATGGAAGGAATAAAGGCAAAAATAAGCCCAAAACAAAACAACCAGACGGAACTTCAAAGGACGTAAATGGGAAAGCTTAGAAATGACTAAAATAAAAATGAAAGCTCAAATTTAACTTTGTACTTCCAAAACTGAACTAAACTGAGTCAAATTTGTCAAAACAACCTTCAATAACAGACAGTGGTGCATGCATTTTTATTATTGAGCTTTATTACTGTACTGCTGTAAACGTGACCTGACAAATAACGTCCCTACATTAATAAGAAAAACAAAAATGAAGCAGGAAAAGTTTTGCAGAATTTACAGTCTGTTGACAAAAAAAATGCTCATTTGTGCTGAAATTCAACTGTGACTCTGTGCAGAGGACAGCAAGTCCTACTGTATTTCACACAAGTCTCCCTAACTGCAGAGTCCAAAATGAGGCTGCAGTTGTCGAGCTGTTACTGAATGACTTTGAAAAATAAAACACTGTTGAAAGAAGAACAATCTTTGCTTCTACTTAAGAAATTCCGGAGCTAGAGTTAATTTCTGTCCCTACAAGTAAAATGTACCCTCGATGTACACTGTAGGGCTATTTAATGTCCCTAGGGGTAACTGTGTGTGCACCATTTTGACGACCAAATAAAATAATATGTTCACATGCAGTAAAACGTGTGCAGGACACAGTTTGTGGTCAGTAAAATACAGAAAAAAGACAAATATAATTTAATACATTCTGATAAGTTAGTAATGTCACCTCAAACATAAGAGGTCAAGGTTTGAAACTTTATGCCAGTGTCTAATTTAGCAATTCACTCAGTAAGTGCTTTCTATCACAGAGTCACACTCCAATAAACACAACCTGGGGTTCACTATCTTGCCCAAGGATACTTAGTCATGCAGACCAGAGAAACCAGGGATCAGACCGCCAACCTTTCAGTTAGCTGATGACCTGCTCTATCTCCTGAGCTAATAGTAATCACAAGGGCAAAAATAGCCTTATTGTACCTTAAGGTACAATAAGGTACTTAACTTTCTGAGTCCACGTCTTCCTTCACGTCTCACTAAACATGAGGGCTCATTTAACTGGTCACACAGTTTGCAGTGAGAAATGTTTCTTTATTTAATTCAGACTTCCTTATTAATATTACATCAGTATGTTTTTTTGGTTATTCATGTGACGAAAGACATTTTAAGTCGCAATAAAATTATCTGTGGATGAGAGAAAGTCTGAAAACAACTGCATCAAGTAAAACAAAACTATAAAACACAACACAAGACAAAATCATTTGTACTCACTTGGATCTCCATCCAGCTGGAAGAGTTTTCCCACCAGTTGTTCAAATTCAGTGCCAACTTTGCCCACCGTAGTGCCTGCCGCCACAGACAGATGGTACAGCCATGACTCCTACACAGTGATCCCAGAGACACGTGAGAAAACATCACAACAGGAAACATAATATGCATAATCATCAGTTTGTAGTTTAAAATTGACTGGATTGGTTTTAGCTTCAAGTAAAATACAGGAAGCCCCTCTCATGGAGCTGCTCTCAGTCTCAGAGCTCAGGAGCAGATTTGTTGCAGTAGAGAAAAATGACTGTACACATGAGCTTAAACGCCATGGTCAGAAGACACACGGGTCTGCCTGCCTTACAGAACAGAAAAGTTCAACCTTTCAGTCCCGCGCTGACCTTTTCATGGCAGGATTCAACGAGCAAGTAAGTGGGTCCTTGCTCCTGTGGGTGGATGGCGATGGTGAAGGGTGTCGGCTGTAGGCCTCGCCCGCATGCCTTCAGGTCGTCATCTGAATCTCTTGACCTGTCCACCTCCTCCACCCGAGCCTCCCACAGCTTAATCTGACCCAGTGGGAACTGGAAACAAAAGCAGACGTGCGCTCCACGTTCAGTGACAAGTAACAGCTCAGGTCAGTTTTAAATTGATCACCTGCTCCTGACAAAGGCTACAGATGTATTTCTACAGATGCACACCTTGTCCTCTTGGCTGCGAAAGTAGTACAACGTTTTGCCGATCAGAGCACACCAAACCCGCTTAGAGTAGCCGTGTTTCACCTGCAGCAGAGGAAATACAAATCGGAGCGTAAAACACAGAAGTTTGTGAAATATTGTGTTACACGTAAAGCCATTTTTCTCTGTAGTTTTAGGAAATGAGTAAACTTTGATGCGGGGACCTTGATGAGCAGTCCCTTCATGCCAGGGCGAATATCCGGCTGAGTGAAGAGAGGACTGGCGGCTTTCAGCCTCAGCACGCTCTGCAGGACCCGAAGCCACTCCTCGAGCAGGTTAGGAGAGTCCGCCTTCAGGTAGTAAACGCGCTTTCCTGTTACTATCTACACACAAGGATAAATAAAAGCCCAGGTGGACGTGAAAATGTGAAGGAAAGGATTTAAAAGAAAATAAATTCAAGTCTAGAAATGTTAGATGATTGTGGCCGTTCATCGAAGACCGAATACCTGGAGAACTTGTTTGCCGTCGCCACGGGCGATGCTGCTGGTGGCGCTGATCTTGATCTGACCCTGAGGTTTCCTGATCACATCGCTCTGTGGAAGAATCAGAAATCCTAATCTTGTTCAGAAAAAGTAGATGAAGTGATACTGTCTGGCATAAAAATCTGCCAAATCAAACATGCGGAGCAGCCGAAAGTAGCTTTTGTTGTTGAAACCAACATACCGGTGACTTATAGTAGAGCAGCTCTCCATCTTTGAGGACAAACCAGCGTCTCTTCCAGGTCTTCTTCCAGGTTTTGACCATTTTCAGCAAATAGCCTGACTTCTCCATTGGCTCCTAAAGGTTGTGACACTGTTCAGTTTTATGCAGTAAAACTGAGAACCGCTAATGAAACAGACCTGAGAAATTAACTAAAGGTTGGCTAATGAGCCTTAGGTTCAAAAACATGATGTCATCATGCTGTGTGCAGAAAAAACAAAGTCAATACTCATATAGCTTTTGAAGGTAGTAATGTTCAGTCGCATGAATTTCTAATCTTAGAGTTACCTCAAAGACTTCAGTTGTAGTTTTCTTATTAAAATTAGCTTTAATTGATTGACTTAACCAGTCAGCATAGTTTAAAGCATGGAAACTAACAACAAAGTGTTGAGCGTGTCAGAGGTAAAGCGATCTGTCACTAACACTCTTGCCGTTGTCACTGGGTGAACAGCAGGTTTTGGGCAGTTTCTGCTCAGGTTCAGAGCACTCCGTGTCAGTGGAGTAAGCATCAGGAGGGATGGCATAGTCACACTCTGATGTCATCGACGCCACGGACACAGCTTGAAGACAGTAAGTTCACACATGAAAAACAGAGAAAGACAGTCTTTGGAGGTGAAGAATTAAACAAAAAGACTTCTTAAATCTCCAGGTCCTGTGATAGCCACATGAGACTAGCTCCAAAAATGAGTCCATCCCCACAGATATCAATCTTAAAATCTGTGTTGTCAAAAAAAAAAAATCAATTCTCAAATACAAAAAATTATTATTATTTTTTTTAGCTATAAGCAGTTAGCCAATAGCTACAAATTTAGCCTGTGGTTCACAAGCTAGTGCTCTATGGGAGGGTTGTGTCAAATTAAACATGCAGAACCATTCACTGTGTCAACGATAGCCACATTAGCCATTTAGTTATAAATAAGTTAGTAGCTAGTAGCTATGGCTAATAATAAAACTATAGCATTAGTGTGCAGCAAATGTTATTAGTCATGCCTGTCTGTAACATTATAACAGATGGTATCAATTTAACAGGATAACATAATTATCTGGGTTTAAAAACTATTCTGCTTCTCTTAAGGACTGAACCTGGCAAGTGTACTAACAATTCAAAAAATGGCAGCTGACCTTAAGTGGTCAGTTGGACTCATAGCCTGTCTAATTCAAGTATTTTAATTAGTATGGTACTAATATAGATCTGTGTGATGCTCTTACACAGTCTATGGTCACCGGGGATACAAAAAAGTAAAAATGGGGAAGGTCACAATGTAAAACTAGAGGCTATGTCCATCTTTTATATTCAGTGGTTGTTTGTACCTCTCTTGAGAGAGCGTGGGCTGCCTGGGCTGCTGTCTTTTCTGGAGCTGGAGGAGGTGTGGGAGCTGCACAGGGAGCCGTCCTCATCTCCTGAACTAGATGACTCCTCAGAGCTTGATGACTCATCCGAGAAGGGACTGCTGCTCAGCAGAGTAGCTTTCTGCAATTTGAAAATGGCACACACTCAGAGCCATATACTGGATATTAAAATCCACTTTGGTGACACAATTACTGTTAACTATAAAAAAAAGCACTTTCTTTTCAAGTTTACAAGTGATCAAATAGACAGTGAGGGAGTGTACATGGCTGTAAAACTTGCTGTGTACTCTTATACTTACCCCCTTCAGAGTAGTGTAAACTGGTGTAGTCATGTTTTTATAGATGAGTGATGTGTACATTACAAAGGCTGGATAGGAAGACTGAAGGGATGGGTCTAGGACACAAAGTACAGTTTGTTTATTAGAAACCACTACAGCAGACTAAGCTGTCAACGAAGTAGCCAGACACTCTCTTACCTTTGTTAGACAGGCCTGTGCATGAAGTGTCAGACAGTCTGATTCCTGATTTAGCTACAGCATATATACGACTTTCCTGAAAAGAAAATGTGCTATGCCATTAGTCAATTTTAAAAACAAGTCTGCCATTAAGAATAGAATAGAATAGAATAATCCTTTAATTGTCCCACAAGGGGAAATTTGGTTGTAACAGCAGCCAGAAAGACACATATACAAACAAACAGTACACAGAACAGAAACATACACAATTTTTCTTACATATTTACATTAAGGACAATTAAGATAATAACATTCAAAAGCTGATAACTGTATACACTATATTTATTTTTGTATATCATCTCCCTTCAGTATATGAAGGCAGCTCCTGGTTAATAATCTGAGCAAGAGGTCATTTTACCTTTAATCTGACTCTCTCAGCTGTTTATGAGTAGCAAAGTAGCAAATATTTCAACAACCTGCCCATTACTTTAATTTGCATCTTAATTTAATACATATTTATTATCTTTTGTGACTTTAGTGCTTTTAACTGTTATTTTTACTTAAAAATTTCAAATGTTACTACTTTGAGCTTACTACTTTAGCTGATAGCGCATGATTAGCTAATACTTAATAGCCATTTGTTTAGCATGGTTAAAGCTAGCAATTTAGCTAACAATTTTATCAATTCAGTGAGCTAATTTAACTTTTTGTTTATTGTATATCCAGTAATTTACTAATATTTATTTTGACTGGATATTTTCTTTTACTATTTATTGACTTTAGGCTTCAGTTAATTTTCAGTTTAAACCTGCTTAGCCGCCCCATTGCTAAGACGGCTTTCTAATTCTAATCACAGAAAACTGCTGTTTTCTATTTGAAACCGTTCTGTTTATGCACATTTACAGCAGATGGCAGTGTAACCAAAAGAATTACAAACATGGAGAAGTTCCTGTACTTAGTCCAACACTTGTAGAAGAAAATATGTTGTTAAAATTGTAATGTTTCACATGAAGGACTTTATTTGTGTTTCACAGTAGTGTAAAATATTGTTTCCTTAATCTAGAAAAAACAAATTCTGTAGAAAAAAATTAATTGCCTAAAACATCAGCAGCTTTCCAATGTATTAAGGATTAATTTCTGTAAGAAACAAATGTGATTTCTTTATCCATACTTAGCTGAACATTGGGAATTTGTTTGGGAATTTGTTTGGGAATACCAAATTTGCAATTTAAAAAAAAACTTGGTGTGCCTAACATGAACCTTGGGCAGTCTTACCCAGGAGGGGAGCCTGTGTAAAGGTGGAGTAGGAGGTTTGCTGCCAGGTGTGGTGCTATCACAGTCTGACCTCTCTGAGCCCATCTCTGTCCCAGGTTCAGATGAATTTGGTGCGGATGGCACGGTGGTTGCTGCTTGTGAGCCGGGAAGGATTTCGGGAACTATGGCTTTGCCCGTTTCCATGCCAACCTCCTGCTGTGCGTCAACATCAGTCTCCTGAGGCTGGAGGGGGCGCAGCATGCTGAGTGCATTACGCGTTTGGCCGTGTGCTGCCTCACTGCTGATTGACGGCTGGCTTAGGTGTTTCTTGGCCAGAGACACGTTCATCAACCCAAACCCTGTGGGAGTCCTCAGGCGGGGCTGTTTGGGTGAGGCAGGGTTGTCTTTTGGATCCTGGGGCGGGTTGGGCCGTTTAGGGGTGAGAGCTGGTGTGAGGATGGGGCTGGGAGTGTTAGGTTCACTGGAAGATGATGAGGAGTCAAGTCTCTGTGACTGGAATCGTTTGTTGAGCTCCTCAGAGGTGCAGTCCTCCAACTTAGCCGTGCATCCCTCCTCCTCTTCATTCTTACACCCTGCTAGCGTTCCATCTGATGACTCCAGCAGGCTAAAGCTGGGGCGCTCTGTACGCTGCATGTCATCGTCAAACAGAGAGCTGCTGTCATCTGAAGCTGTCAGGTAGGTCTCGCTGCTGGGCCGGCTGATCTCCAGACCACACGCTCCGCTTCTGCTCTCACACACTTCTTCCTCCACTGATGCAGCACTGGAGAGCACAGACAATACACGGCGGGACTCGGGTCCACATGCATTGCTAACAGAGCTTTCAGGTGCACCGTCATCCTCTAGCGGAGAACACAGCAGTCCAGTTTGGCTCGGTTTATGGCCTTCACCATCTGTCACCGATGAGGCTGTCTTCTTACTACTCTTATCTGCCAAAGAAAACATAAAAATGTGCAATAATTTCACATCTGGTGGACCACGAAAGACGAAGCATTTGAGATCTTTCTAGATTACAGTACAAATTTAAATGAACTATATATTTCAAAAAAAGAAAGAAAGTTAAATAATTCAAATTAAATAAGTTAATTGAAGGATTATTAGTTGCCCCCTCTTTACTTTTGATCTAATTTCTCCCCCTCATTTATTTTCTGGTGAATTTGCAAATCTACGCTAGTGCTAACGTCACAAACAGAAATATATCTGACAGCTCGGGTGGAGGCAGCATTCACCATGCAAACCTGACATCTGTGTTCCATCTGACCAGTGCAGTGTGCAAAAGCACAGGAATAATCATTTACTGTCAGATCCTGACTCATCCTTTTCCTGTTTGCCCTGTAATGCTGTGTATTAGTTAAAGTGACTATTATATATCGCAAGACTCAGACACTTCTGATCTTTCGGAGTCTCATTAACTACATTTTGACAGACATTTCAATGTAAAACTCAGAAACACTGCAAGGCGCTTTAAATAGTATTTTTATTGGCCGGATTTTATATTATGGCTGACTTGCAGGATCTGAAAGTGAATCTAAATACATATTTAATGAGGTCTGCAATAATAAGTGTGTTCACGGGCCAGATTTACTAATGCTCTGCACCACAGCAAAAACCTCTTTTGACTTTGAAAAGCTGCTGTCAGGATTTAATGAAGAGATGTGGCATCAGTTTTGCAGCAGATGTTTTGGTGGTTGGTCTTTTTGTTTATCGATTTGGAGTTTCCCTGTCAGAGCACAAAACTTTGTGAGGAGAGTATTTAAATGAAACACACAGTGTGAATCAATAAGTTCGGCACGTGTTATTTTTGTTGTGAGACTCATCTTGACTGAAAGTATGATCAAGGAACTGACCTCACATTGTCTCCGTTGTTCATTCAGTGGAGCTGGTTTCAGTCATTGTGCAAATGTACTGTTTATAAGGTTGGGGAAACCTGCAGTCAGCTGAGACTGAAGAAGTCGCTATAAAAACGTTACGTCCACATGAACAGAATCAACCTTTTGGCAACAGAACTGAACCGTTTCAGATTTTCAGAGTTCAGTACATGATTAAAACGTCTCTGTGGGTCTTTTATCAGCAGTGCGCACACAGAACATTTTTTTCACATAATGAGAAAAAAACAAAAACCTGCTGTTATGCTGTATTTTTTAGGTTAGTTATTTTTAAACTGCTGATTTGCGCTGGTCTTGGTAAAAGTCTGGTTATTATTGTAATGTCTCCGTCTCTTTCTTAAGGGGTGGCTGTAGCTCAGGTGGTAGAGCAGGTCATCTACTGATCGGAAGGTTGGTGGTTCGATTCCTGGCTTCCCCTAGTCTGCATGCCAAATATCCTTGGGCAAGATACTAACCCCAAATTGCTCTCCGATGCATCCATCGGAGTATGAATGTGTGTGAATGGCACTTAGAACAATGTGCTTGTGCGAATGTGGTGTGAATGGGTGAATGCACAAGTTGTGTAAAGCGCTTTGAGTGCTCAGATGAGTAGAAAAGCACTATATAAGAACCAGTCCATTTCCATAATGTACTGGCTGTATCTTTGTCTGTAAGTTAGACCATTTTTTGTAGATCACCTGCAGAACTTTCCAACCCCATTCGTGCAAATCTGCAATTGCCGCATCACACAAACTCCCCCCAGTTAGTACATCCTCCCCTATGTGTGAAAGCCTTTCCTGTGGCTTCCCTCCAGGTTCCTTTCTGACCCACCTGACACACATCACTGATCACTGAGCAGCAGTATATTAACTCCAGCTCTTCAACCCACTTTTAGCCTCTCTTCAGGCTTTTTTTCTGGACCTTTGTGCCCAGGAACACCATTTCTTAACTGCTTTGTTTTGAATAAAGCTTTCAGCTCTCGCTCTTCCTTTAAAACAACACTTGGTTTATGACCAAACACTAGGAAAACCAATTCTTGTTCTCATCAGCCTCTGTTATGCTGTGTGTTTATAGCTAATTAGTGAGTGTTGGCTTTCTAACACACTAAAACCAGTTTGGCAAACAATGTTAATACAATTCCAGCACCACATTAAATAGATCTGCACAATTATGACTGAAGAATCTTAGTATCTCACAATGTAACTATATTGTTTCTTCACATTCTTACTCTAACAATCAGTGATGTTATTATGTTATATAACTATCACACATTATTATTATTATTAAAAGTCTCCAAATAGCCCATAAAATACTCCAGTGGCAAATACTTTCCTTAATACAGCATGACTATGACCTCACTCAGATAGTTACCATCCTGTGTCCAGCTCTGCCCCGGAGTCCCATCTAACCACTCACAGATGCTGTTTTCATTATCCATAGCTGCGTGACTGTGTGGGGACTTACCCGTTTTGTCCCTGGCGTCTGTCTCCCCCTGCGTGCTCAGGGTCTTCTGGGACGGTGCTGGTCCAGTCAGGACCTGCGGGTTCTTCCCTCTCACCTGAAAGCAGCCGAACGTCAGGCTGCTAAGACGCTGGGCTTCACCTGGCCTACACAGGGCTCCAGCTCCACCCTTGCACTTCTGCTCAAAGGCTGCAAAAGCAGCAAACAGTCATGCACATACTGCAGCGTGTGCTTACAATGTATTAGCATTTATAAATCTATTTTTGCTAGTAGCAGGCATTTAGGAGTTTTAACCTGCATATAACTTGCAGGTTAACATGTTCCAACAAAGTTCCAAAAGCTTATACCTTGTATTTGTTTTTGAAGCTCCAAAATCTGAGCCTCCTGTTGTTTGTTGGTTTCTCTTAATGCTGCATTCTCTACCTCAAACTGAAGCACAAACATGTTCTCACATAAACCAGCAACCTCATTAAATACTTTAACTTATCTTCCAGATTTCCGTCTCTTTCTTATCTGTGTTTTAGGAACCTTTACAGCTGACATACACACAGATTTACCTCTGACAACTTCAGCATCACCCACTCTTTGATCTTAGCTGCCTTCTCTTCCACCGTCTTGGCATCTTGAAGGCGGAGCTGTTTCTGTTGAAAGAAGTAAAAATGAGCCGTCTGTCTCTCTGGGTGAATATATTTTGGAACATGAAGAGCAGATCGAGACGAAGCAAACAGAGAACAGGGCGGGGAAACACAAATGAACAGTAAGAAGGTTAAAGATGGTGTTCATAGAGATACATGTGGTATTAAATAAAAAAAGGGGATTATGAATTACTCCACTGGCATCACATCTGTTGAAATTCTTAGTGCGTGTGCTTTTTTTTACCTGCTCCTCCAGCTGCTGCTCCAGCTGTGCGATTACATCCTCCTTCTCCTGCACTAATGCCTGCAGCTCCTGGCACCGCTGAAACAGACGCACCTCTGAGTCTCCAGACTGACCATCTGCTGCTTTGAGCTTCTCCTCCATCCACTGCATCTGGAATCATCACACATGCACTCACATAATTGCATTCTGATGCGCCGAAAGGAAAGACAAACAGCCGAACTTGTGTTTCTGGTCCTCACCTGCTGCTGAGCTGTGAACGCCCGTTTCTCTGCATCGATCACCTGCGTCTCCAGTTGCTGAATCTGGAAAAGCAAATATTTTATTTCAACTGGACTTTTTTTTCCCTAAAAAATCCTAATATCTTACTAGTCTTGTTGCATCTTAATACAAGGACCACATAAACCATACAATAACCCCGTCCGATCTAAAATTAGTAATCAGTTTCCTTTCAGTGATCCAGACTGCAAATGTTTGCAAATGCATAGAGATGAAATATCCACTCCACTCGAGGCTGAAGCCAAACACAACAGCACCAAATAAAGACAAAGAAAGTCTCGCATGCCTAATGAGAACTCCACTCAAGATAACGCTGCCACGCTAGAAAGGAGCAGATGCGATTCAGCTGGGTTCTGTTATTCGAAGGAATGTTTCTATTCACATAGATTCACATTCATTTGCAGCCATTTTTAACACAAACTACTGAGATTTTAAGCAACCTCCAATGCTAGTTTATTTATCTTCCACATGCTGAACTTGTGCTTTTGCTTTACAGACAAAATACAAAATAACACTCTATAACATTTGGTAACTGGGAGGCTAGGGATGGCTTCATTTGTTTACAACATTGTTATAAAGTCTTTTCATGGTTGTAGAAGTGCAGCATATAGCGCCTTTAACCATTACATAATGGTGATGAGGTGCCAATGTTACAAGTAGCCCTTTGTGTGCTAAGATCACAGCAGTACATGTGGAAGCTAGCAGGAGTGTGCTAAAACAACAGCAAAAGGTCACATGGATTAAACACACGCACACACACACAGACATGAGATTTAAAAAAATCTGTGGGAATGAGGAGCGAGACAGAGGGATGACTTTATGGACAACATTCCTCTGAAATTCCTCAGCTCAGAGTGGCGGAAGCAGCGTAGGAACCACTGTCTTCTGAGGAAACTCTCTCCAACCTCAGAAGTTTTGAGCAGGAAAATATGCAGGATTGTAGATGGAAACTGTCTGCGCAGCAACCACCATGGCAAAAATATTCCTCGACATGTCCACATGTGTACAAAATGCATTTAAAAAAATTAATCAGTAAATAACATGTAGTGTATAGTATATGTACATCACTGGTCCTTTTTATTAATACTAAGAAAGAGAATGGGCTGGCATCACTTTATGTTATATACACACAGCATCCATCTTCTGCTTATCGAATTTAAGGTTGCACGGCAATCAAAGGGCAGGAGGTGGGGCACACCCTGGACAGGCCACCAGTCTGTCACAGGGCTAACACAGAGAGACAACCATTCCCACTCACATTCACACCTACGGGAAATTAACCTAACCCCACTAACTCCATGTCTTTGGACTGTGGGAGGAAACTAGAGGACCTGGAGAAAACCCACACAGACACAGTGGGAACATGCAAAAAACATTTTTTGTGGGGGAAAGTTGAGGCAATTTTATCTGTTCACAGGTACAATAAACAGGGTTTCTATGTGTACTGAACATCCTTTTATTACTGTGTGGATTGCAATGTAAGTTTTCCTGAAGGAATTGTAGACTTGGATGTCTCCATCAATCGCTTAAAAAAATATGTTTTACAATTATTACAGTTTGAGGAAAACATATCAGTTGCTTTCATTTTAATCAAAAATGATTTCTTCCTTCAAAAGGCAAATAAAGTATCATTCTATCTGCAGCCAGCTCACACACTCATGTGTCACATCACGGTGCCAGCTACGCGCTGTGAATAGCTCCTTGTCTTATGTTACTCCGTAGAAATCGACAAATTAGCACTTAAATTAGTAGCTGCCATATCCAAACTTGATGGAAACCGCTGTGAAGAGCGACATCTGTATTTAGCCTGGAGACAGGCATGGCTGAGCTCCAGTTTTCCCCTGCTTCTGTTCACTTCTAGAGACCAGAAGAAGTGGACCGAGCTCAGGCCAAGGCCGGGAAGCCACACCCTGCCAGACACCCACACTGTTTCCACCACGCAACGTTTTCTGGACCAAAGTGGAAGCGAGGCCTTTTACACAACTGCTGTTCCACCTGACATTTGAACAACATTTCACAGAAGCGGATTCTAGGAAGAAGAATTTATAGGATTATGTCACTGCGTGTCCACATCTGGAAAAAGGCTGTGGGTGTATTCAACTCAGTATTTGGACAGTTGAGGTAGAGCTTTTGCACATCTGGTTTTTGAAGATACTTTTGTCCTGATAAAACTGATAAACTGTGACGAATCCAACAATAACACAGATGCAGCAAACTTTTCTTCACCTACTGCTGCAGTCCCTGTGAACCCCAGAAGCATTACTGTTAAAGATTACTTACTTACAGGAAAAAGCACATTGTGATGAAGAGCAGACATGAATGAAGGTCAATGCATATCACACACAAATACACAGTCTTTCTCTTCCCTATATAGATCCTCCGCTGTACCACAAACGAACAACCACATGTGCCTCTCTCAATGACAGATATAGCATCTGGCAGAACACGCCATGCTAATTACAGGCCATGTATATTGTAGGCTACAGCTGGAGTCGACACGCACACAGACTTTTACGCACACACCAGACATAACAGTGTATAAAAAGGCTTAAACACATTAACTGCTGCATATCAGAGCATGCGAGTAAGTGTGTGTTTGCTTCATGATGTTATATATAGGATGAACCCAACCTGGGCGTGTGTGTGTCACATCCTGTACAGCTCACTTAGGACGGGATAAGAGTAACGCCTTGCTACTCTCTTTGTGTTCACGCACAATACGAGCACTGCTATTGCCGCTTCGTCGCGTAAGGCCTGACGCTCACGTACACGTGATCTCTGTGCTTTCCCTCAGCCTCCACAGAGCTCTATCACCTCTGCAGTCGACTCCCCGTCCACATCCAAAATCTGAAATCCAGTTCAACTTCCATTCCTGGAATTCCACAACTGACGCCCTGTGGCCAACCTCCCCCTGAACTCGCTCCATCCATCCATCCCTCCCCCACCACTCCATCCGCAGGCCAGACAGCCAGCTCACAAAGCCTCTTTCTGTAGGCTGCGACCCACAGTGCTTACCTTACAGTTAAAACGGGTTTAACACCACAGATGTACACTCAGTATGGTAACTTGCAGCGGGGGCTAACGCTGACAAAGACTTTATTGACACATTAAGTACAAGTAACTAAGTAAGGACATATATTTTACATTTCATAGGGGATCTAATACGTTCATTTCACAACATTCAGTTCAGAATAATCTTAATTATTATTTGAATGGTTCTGGCAGTTCACACAAAGTCTGAAATCAGCTGTTTTAGCTTCTGCTTCACTTCAAGCCATTTTCTTCTGATCAGGCGGGTGGGGCTTCTGTGCTCCCAGTCAGAGCTGTGTGTGTGTGAGATGGCCATGTTAGTTCTTTAGCTCTCTGTGACCTCAAACAGACCGAAGAGCAGGAAAAGCCTCTGAAACAGAGCTATTAGAGCAGTATGCAGCTTTTGGCCCACAGGAATTACTTGTACAAAGTTTGACCTCATTATATGAAACTTTGACCACATTTACTATGAGGATCCACCACTGTAACAATAGATATATGATTTTAAAAAAATATAGCAATGCCAGTTGGGCTTCCCTTACAATCTAAGCAATAAAGTCTCTAGTTTCTTTGGCACACTCTGGGGCAGGCACATACCATAGCTGTCCAAAAAACAGAACCCCAGCACGTGCAAAGTGGAGATGGACACGCATGAGGAAAAGCAACATCTGTTTGAAAATGTTAAGGTTAGCCGTAGGCATCTATGTGCCTGTGACTGGGCAGCCAGAGACCAAAATTGCAAGCGGATGTTTATGTGTAGCAAAGAAAGAGCAGAAAGCTTTGTGCTTAAACTGAGACACTTTCTCTCATATCACGTCACTGATTTGTTTATCAAATCTGCATTTTGAAGCATTAAAATGAGCATTTTTGGCTCCACAACAATATTTTCTTTTTAATAAAGTTACCGGATAACATTTGCGAGGGTCGATAATATTCGCCCACTCAAAAACGGACCTTTTTATAGAGCCATAGCAGAAACCACTGCTGTGCAATGATGTGCTTTCAGCTTTCAGCGTGTCTGGAAATGGAAATCTTGTCAAGGTCGAAGAAATCATTCAGCAAAAAGGATATTTTTGAATATTTTGAAAGGAAACCTCAAGCAGTCAGCAAAACACTGAGTTCTCACTTTGTCTGCAAATACAACAACGACCCAAAATATTCGTTGTTGGACAAGAACTACATCCAAAAGACCAAAGTGAACACTGAATATTCTTGGAGCTTGAGAGATTCAAGCTGTTTAACAGCAGCTGGGAAATACTCAGCTGTACCTTTTAATAAGTGTCAACTAACAGACAGATTAAAATGTCAAACACCAAAATCTAAACATAACATCTTGGAGGGGATGTGCTTAGGGTGACCAGATATCCCATGTGGGACTGCCTACAGATGCACAAATACTAACAGAAAGAATAGCATCTGAAATAACAAACAATGGTCTCAACCGTAATTAAACGAGAAGAAGGGAATCCACAAAGACAATCACAGAAGGCCACGAAAACAATGGTTTGGGGGATAACACATTTATCTGACTATCCAAGCCTGGATAAATGGGAGGACTGTGTCAGGAAGGGGATCTCGCAGGAAACCTGTGCCAAATCAAAATATGGATCCACATAATTCGGCAACATGGTTTGTGTGTGTTTATGTACAGGGCTGCACATAAGTGGTCCGCAGGTGCGCATTTGTTGTCAAAATAAAAGACGCGCACTAGACAAGAAGTTGCAACGCGCGTTTGCTTACATATAAAAGGCGCTGTTTTTGTCCGCTCGAGTGGGATTACCACGGCATATTCTGCACCACATCTCTGTGCATTCATCATCTGTTTGAAGCCAGCTCACCTCCTGCAACCACTTTTCCAAGAATACGCGTTTCTTTTGCGGTTCGGAGTCCTTCTGACATTTCTTTGGAGGTGGAGGAACACCAAAGTAATTGCTTAAAGGAGCTTCTTCGACATCTTTAAGAGTTCTAAACAAATGTCTGTCCTCCTCCAGAAAATCTTATGTACGCAAACGCGCGTTGCAACTTCTTATCTGGTGCGCGTCTTTTATTTTGACAGCGAATGCGCACCTGCGGACCACTTACGTGCACCTCTGCTTATGTATTATCTTTGATATCCCAACACGTCTGACGCAAACATACTCTTTGTTACTCTGGATCTAGCCGTGCTTACAGCACCACACAAATAACTTGTCAGATAATTTAATTAAAACGCTCCAAACAGCCAACAGGCCCATTTTCCAGGTCTGAATTGGTGAAAGTATCTGTGCTGGGGCATGTGCCAGTCAAGTGGCCACGCCCCCTCTAACTTTGACCACTAATTTCACCTCCTGTGTGTTTTGATTTTATCTCTAGTTCATTTTAACATTTAGCATCCTGTCCTTTTATTTTCCTAAATTTTATAGGGAGTTTGAGAATCTCTCCTGAGACAGACACACATGCACATGGACAGAAGAGAAGAAGTGAATGAATGCATTAGTTTAAAAAAAGGAGGGGAGAAAGCTGATACATAGAAAATGTAACACACATGGTCGCTTTGTCTTCATAAGGAGATGTGTAGCCTACTGTTTCAGCTGAGAGACCCCACTGGCCAAAACTAACATGCCTCCCAAATCCAAATATCTGTACCCACACACACACACACGCACACACACACAACATCAGTTTTCACTTTTGTGCAAAGTCTCAGTGAAAACAGTTTAGACGTGAATTTAACTTGACCTGCATGCACACAGGTTCACCCACAGAATAACTGAACATTTCAGCTTCAGACTCACTTCCTGTGTGACACACACACACACACACACACACACACACACACACTATTTACTAAACTGGGTATTTCCTCCCCTGGGCAGTTCAATCCTTACACAAGGCTTCATTTTTTTTCTTTCTTTCTTTTTCTTCCTCCCCCGTTTTCCCTCTCAGTCACCTCATACAGGCTTTCTAGGATTTCAGTAATTTGCCAAGTCTACCCAGACTGCTGTCAATTCATTTTATGTTCCAGTTTTGTGGAACAGCAAATTCAAAACCTTTGTTATCTTCTTTCAAGGTAATTCTGCAAAAAAGGGGGGAAAAAACCTACAATAAGAAACACAAGAAACTGCAACATATTGCTGGTTGATCAATAATAAAAACTATAACAAAAAGGAAAAATAAATATAAAAATAAAAAAAGGACATATATTGTACCCACTGCAGATGTAATTATCCATGGCTCCTTAGTTTTCCTCTTCCTTTGTGTTTCTGAATCCCTTTCCTATTACTCCTGCATTCCTCTCCCAAAAATGGTCAGTCTGACCCCTTAACCCTTTCTCTACAAATTTTCATTCTGTTTGCGTGTTCATATGGACGGCCTGTCGTATTACACTGACCTGGAGTCCTCCAGCACAGCGTCTGCTCTGACTCAAGCCTGAATGTTCTGCAGCTGGATCTGTGTGAACATTTCGATACAGTAATAAACAGGAGCCACTGACCCCGCTGTTGTCTCGTCTCCATGTGTTTCCTGTTTTATTTTGAAGGTTGCTCTGAATGTGGTGTTTTGGGCTTGTAGTTTCCTCCATTGCCATTTTTCCCGTCTTTGTTAGCGTTAATTCAGCTGTAGATTTTTGTCCGTTTCTCTTTTCTAAAGTTCAGCGACAAAGTTAAACTTTGGTTCAGTTACTGGGGTAACAAACTGTTTCTCTCTGACTCCTCCCATCCTGCTGCTGTTGCAGCGGCTGACTGACACTCGGTTTTATCTCATTGTCCATAAAGTATCAGAGCACATTCATTTGCAAAAGTTTACTTTTGTACAAACACTGAAATCCCAGTTAAGCAGGAGTTCTTTTTGTACCTTGCATTTTTATAACCACAAAGCAGGCTGCAGACAGTTTAACTGTATTCTGACTGCACTTCATATGAAAAAGTGTCCACACATTGAAACATGGCTATTAAATGATGACAACCAGAGCTTCTAACGTATATTTCAGGTCCATAAGGAAACTGTATCTGAGCTGTTTCTCCATTTTTTTATTCTCAGTTTCTGTCAAATATAAAATTAGGATTCTGGCTTCGATTCCCACTGAAGTTGGATAAATGGTGATTACAGACAACATAAAAGGGTCTTACTGATGACAGAGAGGTCCAGTCTAATTAAATCATAACATAAGATAAATATCACAGTCCACATGGACATCCACTGATGTTGGTCGACTGGATTAAAATGGAGACTCCCCTCTTTATTTATCCATTGCCAGAGTGAATCACACACACTCAGCTCATACTCATACTGCTGAACTAACTCAGCTCAGAGTTTGTTGAACCTTCTTTTAGGAACAGCATTTTCTTGATCTTACAGTATTACCAGCATTTTAGCTCTTTCAGGGTTATATGCCACAAGCCGCGATCTGCCTTTATGCACATGCTGCAGTGCCATCAATACATCAGAAACAGTAAACAGTTTTTAGCACCAGTTATTTGGGAATCTGAAATGTACAATGAATCACTGCTCCTAATTAATTCTTTTAAACCCACTCCTCACTGGTTTATGAGTCTACCTCTGTGAAGCGATATTAGGGGGATTTTGCAGTGACGTACATCCGCCCCCACGCGGCTTTAAAAACAACAAGCTCGGGCTGAGGCGGTGGGAGCCACAGCAGAGAAAAACACACCAGCAGGGGTCTGGATGTTAACGTGATGAGCTCAGAGCATTACGAGGTCAGTGAAAACATGTTGACCCGTCATTATACAACAAAGCCACATGAGCAAAGTCAGAACATATTACTTCAGACCGCGTACACAGTATTTGGACTGTGCTTAAACTTTTTATCAAATAAAATAATTGCTTAAAGGATCTGAATGAGACTGGGAATTATAAAGGATGTGGATGATTCAGAATTGTGTTTGTATGTTCACATTAAACTTACTTGGCTTTACTGGAGTACTGACATGTGCTTTTGTTTTTGTTTTTTCTCAATATCATTGTTTGTGTTGGTGTTTTTAGAAATGCTGCTGAACTCTGACTGAACTCTGGATCCTGATGACATCAGTCATCTTTGGTATGCAGTCAGGACTTAAGGATTACTGCTATTCTTCATCAGAATTAGAGCAGTCATACTGACCAAATATTACAGGGTGCTGAGCAACAGTTTAATGCAGGATAAAGGCTTTGTTGATGTCTACCAAGATTACACACTACAGCTGCCTCTGTCGTCCCCATCAAGACCAAGACCAAGTCCGCTTCTGGCCTCAGAACTGGCTTCCTAACAGAACTGAGGCTGAAGGGGACGAGACAACTAGAGTAGCTTTACATGATTCAAACATGAGCACATGCTGTACGACCAAAAACATGACAAAAAATAAGAAAAAGATGAACAAATCCCCTGTAAAATTCCTCCGTGTGGCTACGTAGCAAAAAAATAAGTCAGTGGAAGCTTCCGATTGATTAAACTGATCCATGAGGTAACTTAAAAAACCCCATTTTGACCCCCCTTTGACAAACAGCCAGCCTGTCTGTGGGTAGGCTCCAGCCTTCCTGTGACCCTCAGTTAGATAAGCAGTTAATAAAACTGAGTGATGGATGATTTTTAACTTTACTACAATTTCCTCAATTTTTCAAAATTTCTATCAGGCCGATTCATCTCCCTGATCTCACCTTATATTTTGTTTTTACACGGCACGTAACCTCCAAAGAGCAAAGCTAGGACTGAGTAAACACACCAAAGAAGAAAAACACAGTGTGTGTTATGGTGTGTTTAACAGTGTGTTTTCTACTGCTGAGTGGAAAAAGGCCGTAAACCTGTCAAACAGGATGGATAGAGCCAAAAATACACGGCAGAGACTTTCACATGTGCTACGTGGGCTGCAAAAACCCACCGAAGCCAATCTCTCTTCCAAGTCTCTCCGGGAGTTTGTTTTGCTGTCCAGCTGAGCTTACTTTGAGTCTGTAATTGACTGGAGCTGGGTCAATCCCATCATGCACTTCGTAGCGCAGCCCTGTGGTCAGACTGCTGTTTACATTAGAGCTCTAATCAGCATCCCTGGAGAGCCGCTTCAGATCTAGGCCACTGAGCAGTTTGGGCCGGCCCAGTGTTGGCCAGCTGGGAGGGACGGCCCATTCTGTGCCCACCAGACACACGACCACTCTGTTTGAGAATGCGCATCATCTTCCCATACATGCGAGGACCTTCTTCCTCTTCCCAGAGATCATTTGTTAAATAGTGTGTCTAAGCTTTTGTGAGCAGCACCACTTCCTTCGTCTGCTGCCCTTGAACATAAGTTTGTTTGCATAATCTCTGATTCTGAAAGAACTGGTTTTGGTGGATAATCGGGACTGAGTCGTAAATAACTGGACATGAATATTGCAGTATATTTCTAACTAACTAGTTCAAGTTTAAGTTCAAGTTTAAATTTATTTATATAGCACTTTTTAAAAAAAAAAATCAAGTGTTGACCAAAGTACTGTACAATAAAATGGACAAAGCAGAAGACATAAAAGAAAAACAGAATAGTGTTTTAGAAGAGAATAAAATCATAGAAAGAATAATGGTAACAAACTAATGATGAATCAAAAGCCAGAGAATAAAAATGGGTCTTTACATGGATTTTAAAAGTATCCAGTGTTGGGGAGGACCTGATATGCAAAGGCAATGTATTCCACAGTTTGGGGGCAGTCACGGCAAATGTCTGGTCTCCTCTGTGCTTTAGTCTGGACCTAGGGACAACCAAAAGCATTCGGACTGCAGACCTCAAGGATCTTGGGGGAGAATACCAGGTTAGGAGATCAGCAAGATATGTAGGGGCTATTCCACGTCTTAAAAACAAGTGTTAAGATCTTAAAATCAATTCAAAAGCTCTCTGGCAGCCAGTGTAGTGATGCAAGTATAGGAGATATATGATCTCGCTTGCGTGTGCCAGTTAGGAGCCATGCAGCGTTTTGGACTAGCTGCAGTCGGCCAATTGATGACGAGGTAACACCAGAGCAGAGGCTATTACAGAAGTCGAAGCGAGATGAGATGAGGCAGCTCTTTCTCTTTCTTCTGACAATACTTTCCTTAAAGATGTAACACATTTCGGGGTCAACTTAAAAAAGGCAGCGATGTAACGTAAAAGTGAGGTCAGGAGTCAAATGTGACAGGATAGTTGGAAGCAAACTACAATGTGATATTTAGAATCCCCACATACCTGTATCATTCCCTAAATGTTGTTAATAATAAACAATGGCAGCAAGAAACATGCTTTTATTATCACTCTGACCTTCAGATTGGTCTTGAAGGAGAGGTCAGAGGTCCTTGGCCGAGGTAAAAAAGTGTTGAGCGTAATACTACAGGATAAACAAGCCACCCATGGGAAAAGGATAATCATTGGATCCAGTATTTTATTAGTAATGTGTATTTTAATTCAGCATTATCTTCTAACAAATTCCAGTTAGGTTAGGCAACTGGTTATTGGCTGTAGCCGAGTCAACTGACGGTTGCTTTCTTCTTCCCTTTTCTTCCTCTTTATTTTGGTACTGTATTGGTCTGCCTGCTGGACCATTCAACACTGTAAAAAATTTAATCTGTCATAATACAGACTGTGATCATATTTGGAGTACTCATTCACTGACGAGCACATCCTTCAGCTTTAAAACCAAATGAATCCCAGTTAAGGGAGTTTTCTCTGAAAATGTCATTCGCGTGGCCAGTCTCTGCTTGTTGGACTGATGATGGCCAGCTGGGATATTTTACCATATCATTTCCATATGACAGAATTTTCAGCATTGCCATAATTCGGTATTGCCGTCATGTCTGTTCTGCTCTTTCAGATATAACAAACAGTATCTGCCTGTCGATCATCAGCATAGCTTTTCTTGCAAAATAGCTTTGTACCTGTTTGACCAGGTTTATCTCGCACAGATGAATGTACTCAAGCCAACCTTGTCTGCTGTGAGCTCTCGGATCTTGATGATCTGCACTCTGAACTTCATGAGCAGTGCTTCCAGGACCACACACTTCTCCTTCCAGTCCTCTTGGCTCATCGCCTCCTCCCCCTCCGCCATATCCCTCTGAAAAATACCCTAAGCAGCGAGACACAGAGGGTATATACAGTACATTATGTGTAGCAAAACATTTTTGTGCAGACATTTAACATTTTCACATTATCTCCATAAGAGCAGATGAAGAAACACAGGCGTGAAAAAAATGGTCCGGAGGCTTGTTGTTGACCAGATGTGTTGGCACCAGCCAGGCAGCACCTGAAATATTCCAGGGTGTAGCCCAGCTGGACCAGTGTGGGCAGTGGGCGTATCACTCACAAACAGGAAAACAGCTCTATTAGTCCAAAACACCTCGACACCCTCTCCAAAAGAGAGTTGTATCACATTTTCCACGACTAATGTAGGAAAACAGGCAGCAGAGAGAGAGAGTGTCTGTGATGTTGGATAGAAAGCCTGGGTTTCTCTCTTCCTAGTAATAACCTCTCATTACCAGCCTGGCCTCCTCACAAAGAGACTGCAAACATGTGTGGAGGAACGCCATAAAGTAGTTTCCACAGGCTTATTTCTGCTGCCTGTTTGCTGTGGTAAACACTGACGAGGGGAAAGGAATAAACCAAGTCTCACCCCACAAAACAAAACAGCACGAGGGACTGAGGGGACGGAGTTTAATATGACAAAGTTGTTGTTATAAACATTAAGAAACGCTTTGTATTCTAAATTTACGTTTCACATATCACACATTTAACCGCTAGTATCTCATTAAATATGCTGGAATTTGACACTTGGTGTTTTTATAGCAGTTGTAATATTCAAAATGTTTATGTTTAGCTACAACACCACCCTTCAGCTGGTTACATTTTAAAGGTAAATGAACAACATCTTATTAGAATATTAGTCATTTTTTGATATTGGAGCACACACATTCTTAAAGAAAACATGTGGTCATTTGACCTCTAAAGCCCGGCCCCCATTGTTTTCTTTTGCAATCTTTCTCTCAGACTTCCTGTTGGTCAAAGTCAGAATCAGCACACACAGACACAATCGGGACTCTTTTGAAAGCTCATCTGGATGTGGTCTGCTGATGAAGTTATTCTGGTTTTATAAATAAAGGTTTAAAGGAAGTCAAATTGACTCTGATCGAATAAAATCTCTTGACTGTTTAGAAAACGTATCAGCTGAGCGCAACACGTTCCAGTGGTATATACACTGATACGTCACCTACATCTACATCTTGCTTGTTGGCTTGGACCACCTGTTCCCATCAGAACCGCCTTTTTCTTTATTTCATAGATTCTACAAAGTGTTTGAATCAATCCCCAGCATTACACAGCTGCTGCAGATTTGTTGGTTGCACATCTATGATGTCATCCTCCTGTTCGTTCCACCGCTTCCTAAAGGTGCTCTTGACTGTGGACACTATTTCAGTGCAGTGAACTACCTCACTTCTCAGTTCGAGATGATTTGAGATTCGTGACATTGGTGCGTTATCCTGCTGGACGTAGCCATCAGGAGATATGCACACTGTGGTCAGCAATAATATTATATACCATTTAAAATATACTCAATCAGTACAAAGGGGCCAAAGTGAGGCATGAAAATGTCCTCCACACCAATACACCACCAGCACCAGCCTGAACAGTCGCTACAAGGCAGGATGGATCCATGTTTTCACACTATTTATAACAAATTCTAATCCTGCTGCAGTGGAAATTGAAACAAATCAGACCAGACAATGTCTTGATGCATGCTCAATAATCAGGTAAGGAAATCCCCAAACGTTTCAGACCAGACAATGTTTTTTTTTTTTTTCTATTTTCCAGTTCTGGTGATGCAGTTTCATTACAGCCTCTGTTTCCTGTCTGATAAGCTGATACGAGTGGCACCCAGTGTGGTCTTCCACTGCTGTAACATTCAAGGCTGGATGTGCTGTGGATTCGGAGATGCTCTTCTGCATATCCTGGTTGTAACGAGCTGTTATTAGAGTTACTGCTGCCCTAATATCAGCACAGAGCAGTCTGGTCTTCTCCTCTGACCTGACATCCAACTTGCCTCATTTGAATCAACATTGAACTTCAGCAGGCTATCTTGACCATGTCTACGTGCCTAAATATACAGATCTGCTGCCATTTGATTGGCTGATTAGATATCAAACAGGTGTACCTAACAAAGTCACCGGTGAATATATGTCATGCTAATTTAAAGCAGAGCTGCAGACAGTTACATTATTCAAATAGAGTTCAAATACATCCAATATTATCACTAACACTAACCTATTTGAATATTGAGGTTTTTTCCTCTTATTAAAAACCAAATCCAAATATATGACCATGTTTAATTATTATCATCACTCGTATCTGACTAACCAAACTGACCCTTTTAACCCATCCCTTAGATGTCAACATCATGTGCTGGTTTGTTGCACCTCACACATTTCACTACAGCTGTCTGAGCTCTAACCTTCTTCTTTCAAACATTTCTAATTTCTGTCTTGGACTAGGAGTTTCTTTCCTATTTCCTTCTTTCTTTTGAAAATATAACCAAAAAAGATTTTGTAAATTATTACAATATAATACTTTAAAAAAAAAAAGTTCATTCTGTATACTCTCATCAGAAAGACTTGAGCCCCAAATTGAGCCTCAACAGTTCTGAGTTAAGTTTCAGGTGTGCGCTAATTCTATTATTACTATCATTAAACAATAAACAATTATTACATATAGTAGTTCGTGCATAACTTTTTTACAAAAACTTTTAGAGATGAAAAATAAAAAGCTACTGTTACTTTGAGCACATGAACCCCAAAAGTCAAAGCTGAACAGCATGTTTTCTCACACAGTAGCTGTTTGATTTGTCAGAAAGACCACTGTGACTTGCCCAGTTCCCCCGACTAACAATAATCCATCTACTTTCCCAAGTATTCCTGAAGAGACTCAAAACAGTTTGTAGCAAGAAAAGAAAACTGAGGTGATGAGGTGCAACAAAACTAACAATGTCTGTGGTAGCACACTTTCTATGATGTGGCAAAGGGATATTTTAAACATTGGTTTGTGAGTACATTAATGGGGGGTAACTTTCAAATATTAAAAGTTAAACTTATAATCTGCTATCAATAAAATACATAAATAGCATTTCTTCATTTTCCTACAAAAATTGTTTTTTTAGTGCTGATAAACAAAATTCATTAGTCTATTTAAGTTATTATAAATATTATATGACTGTTGATGTACATTGCTGCTAAACCGTTATTAAAATACATAATTCATTTCCTAATAATTAAAACCATCCATTTTCATCGACTTACCCTTAATAATATTAACGTAAAGACACTTTACGAGGAGCTTCACGTCATGTCGAGTCCAGCGTTTCTTTATCTGCTGTTATTCCTGTGAAGAAAATGCTAATTCATGGCTTAAAACGGTGAATTTCTGTCTTTCCCAGAGGTTTTCATTGCATTTCTCGAGCAAAGTTGGTGAAGGGCTGGCGTTTTTTTTAAAGGTGTGGCTTCATCAAATACGTCCAATCAAAAACTAGGTAGGAGTTGCTCAGCAGCGCCGGAAAGGTACGTCTGCCTTTGATTGACGTGTGTCATCCACCAATAAAAATCCCGAGCGCCACTTCTCGGGCAGCTCAGTTTCTGAGGGCGGGCTAAGACATTTTGTCGGAAGTGACGTCTACTATGTGCGGCATGGCCCCAGGAGCGTCAGGTTTGCGACAACACCATAGAAAGCTGAAAAGGTTTGGTGTCAAAGTAAAAGTTTGCTGACATAAAAATACAAATTCAGAGTCTGAACGTCACAATTTTTATTTTTACATTTAAATGAAAACAAACAATATTGCCGAAGGTCACATATCAGCTTTATTTTGTTTGTTTTATTGGGCACGATATTTAATGGGTGTTTTATTCTGAAAAAACGTTTCGGAAGTAAGAGGTTTTAGTCCTGTTTGACACTATTCACAGCTACCATCTGAAGCTGAAGGGCTCAAGTGAGTAAAGCACATGCCGAATAGAGTTGAATGCTTTTTACATTTAATTTTGCGGGTGTGTAGAGCTGCTCTAGTAAAGCCGCGGTTTGTTGTTTTGTTGTTTGAGGGTTTGTTGTATCTGTCTGGCATTTAATTTTGTACGTGTAGTCAGTCTCGAGCAGCTAGCAATAGTTGGCTAACATCTAGCAGCAAGAATTTCAAGCAGTAAATAAGCCCCTATTTTGTGTGGTTGTTTCTAAATTATGTTTGTATGTTTGCTCCTCACACAGAGGCAGAGCCATGGTAGTGAAGAAGAAGACTTCCAAAGTGGAGGCTGTGGCACTGGATGAGGAGAAACTGCACAAGCTGTTAGGTGAGGGAGTAAAAGTACAGGTAACTGTGCCTAAAAAGTTATTATAACAGTAAATAAGTCTCATCATACATTGCAGGTAGAGCAGTCACTGTGTGTGTACCCTTCACTTGATGTTACGCATGTCTTATAATATTTATTTTGACCTTTTCCCAGCATCCCTCTCAGTTGATGGAGGAGAAGACGGAGTCAGGCAGGTTGCCCAAACCCTGCAGTCCTGTTTGGAGCTGACAGAGCCGGTGCAGCAGATCCAGCTGGTTAAAAAGGTCTGTCTGGTATAGCACGGTATGAATAGTGTGATAAATGGTAAATGGACCGGTTCTTATATAGCCCTTTTCTACTTTGCTTGAGCACTCAATGCGACTAAGACTAAGATGTCCAAGCAAGATGTTAGCAGCAGATTGTTTAGGTCTAGTAAGTGGTAAAGTGGAACAGACGTGTGAGATCAGCATATGTTCTGAAAGCTCTGCATCATAAGTCTTTAAAGGCACTAAGCCGTCAAATTTAGACTTCTGTCAGTCTCTCAGATACTTACACGTCCCATGTTTCCTGTTTACAAGACAACACTGTGTTCATTTGCAGCCTGATTCATCCCACCCTTTGACAGGTAGCACTGTAAATGAGATCATAAATGTTTGTCACTTCTCCAGGTTTTAATGTTTGTTTGTTTTCCATACTTCATCAGGCAGGGTCCCAGCTGGAGGCACTGAGTGAAGAGCAAATGGGTGGAGTTCTTTTAGATGCTTGTCTACACACGGTAGCTGTGGTCTACACCTCCCTGCAGTCCAAGAACCCCCTCCGAAGAGCCATTGCAAGGTAGACATATACTTCATTTTCTTCTATTTTCATTTGTGGACAAGCTGAGCCTGAGCAGCTGTTTATTTGTGGTTTTAAAGGAGAAGATATAAAGAGGCCATAGTAGCTGATTTATCTTTCACTTACGTGTGTGTGTGTGTGTGTGTGTGTGTGTGTGTGTGTGTGTGTGTGTGTGTGTTCTTAGTGAATTCTGAGGCTCTCAGATAAATAACTTGTCTGTGTTGCACTTCTCAGTGCCTTGGGTTCAGTACCAGCTTGGCTTCAGGAGCAGACTGTGAGCTGTTTGGCTGGTTGCTTGTCTGATTGTCTGTCCAGCGCATCTTCAGACCGGTATCCCCACATCGTCGACTCCATCACTGCCTGTCTGGATGGCTTCCCTCTCGGTTAGTGGTTAATTCTGCTCTTTGAGTGATCACTGCTAATATCAAACAACAGTTCATGTTCTATAAATAAGTACCAATCATAGCAAAATTGTACATCTACAGGTGAGAGCTGCATTAACAAACTATTACCAGAAGGTTAGTATCCACCTTACTATAACCTGCTTTAAGTTCATGTATTTTTGAGGAAAGCTTCTGTCTCGATCTCATCTCATTGAGTCCTCTTCTGTGTAGTTCTGCAGTTCCTTCACAAGGCGCTGAGTGAATACCTTCATCAAAACAGGTATGCAGGCATGCTCTTATCCCTCCTTTCAACAAATCACAAATGAGAGTGTCTCAAAATCAGACTTCCAGTCTCTTGACTCTCTCTGGACTCCAGTTGGTGCTCACTGATTTCAACAGTTTGTAGGTTTATATCCTCTGTGTAACCATTGATACATGAGGAAGCTTACCAGCCTTGTATTTGTATCAAATTGTGTGCCTCTGTCGCCCTCTGCTGTTCTCCCAGTGGTCTCGTAGGCCGCCACATTGCCCAGGCTCAGCTGATGCAGTCCTGTCTAGCTGCAGTGAAGACCTCCATGCTGGTGGTCCAGAGGTCTCAGGACACGATCAGCATGGCTCTACAGGCCCAACCGGACTGCTGCAGGCTGCAGGACACACTGGGCGACCTCTTGGGCTGCTACATACACATCCTCACTGATGGTAAGAAAGTTAGGAACTAACAAGATGAGCAGAGGATAAACAGCTGGAAGCAAACATGCAGATCCACCGTCGTCTCACTGGAAAACAGGCAGCTGTCCTCATCAGTCACTGAATCTAAGACTTTTTCACTTTATGTTTATGGACAAGCTGAAGCCTCATCTTCCACACACTCACACTCTCTCTCACTGTAGCTTTGCAGGTAAAGCTTAAATGATTTATAAACATGGAATACATTTTTTTTTTCATTGATTTGTCTCCACTCTGTTCTTCTTCCTGTCTTTAGAGGAGTTCATCCAGTCTGTCCAGAGCACAGCTGGCATGGCTGTGGTGTTATTGATCAGGTCTGTTATGGGCTCTGGAGACGATGTTGCTTCAGTGGTGAGTGAAAGGGACTTTTATCACTCTATGTATACGCTATAACACTAATAAATTACAATCGTAGTGTTTATCCATATACAAATTTAAACTTAAGAAGTACCTTACATTGACTTGTTTTGGGCAAAAATTATATTGAGCTGCTGTAGTCCCTCAATACTGGGATCATACTCTCAGATTATTTATTTAAAAGTTTTTTTTCATTGAATTTAATGAGTTATTTCAGTGTTGTTGTTTTTTCCTTCTATAAGCAATATTGTTATACATTGGTACTTCCTTCTGTAAGCAACAATATCAGTCAGGTTCTTGCTTCTTACTGTCAAATATTCGAAATCTTGGAGTAATATTTGATTCTTCTCTGGGCCTTGACTGGCAGTAAAGTCTTTGTCTCGTTCCTGTTTCTTTCATTTAGGGAACATTTCTAAACATATGACCTTTCAGCTAAGGTGTCCTTAGCTGAACTGGAAAAATTGTTCATGCATTTGTGTCATCGTGTTTAGATTATTGTAATGCCCTGTTTACCAGCTTGGACAAGTCATCGCTTTCTCGCCTCCAGTCTATACAAAATGCATTAGTCAGACTACTAACTCGTTCTAGCAAGCGTGCTCCCATTACTCCTATTTTATATTCTTTACATTGGCTCCCAATTGATTTTAGAATTAGTTTTAAAACTCGTTTTAGCATACAGAGCACTAAATGGCCAGGCCCCAGATTATTTATCCAAGCTTCTTACAAACGACACTGCTGCTCGTTGTCTCCGCTCACAGGCTCAGAGTTTGAAGATGAAAGTGGGACAGAGCCTTTCAGTCTGTGGCACCAAGGCTGTCGAACGGTCTACCACCACAGCTACGTTTGGTTGACTCTGTGGAATCCTTTAAAAAGCAGTTAAAAACTGTTTAAACAAGCTTTCTGTTGATCAACGCTGTTTAGTTTTTTTTAATATAATTTTATTTACATTGAACATTTATATTGTGTATATTGTCTGTTTTGTTACTTAACGTTCTATTTATTTTAATCTTTGTGTACAGCGCTTTGTGACTGCCTGTCTATGTAAAGCGCTTAATAAATAAACTTTACTTACTTACTTAGACATTTTATTTTACTGCAATCTATTTATGTTTGTGAACTGCATTAAGTAATTAAATCATAGATTCTGGCTATAAAGAGGATCTTTTATGCTTTGTGTAGGTGTGCAGTTTGCTGCGTAGCTCTGTGCAGGATTTGGATTCGGCTCCTCAGTGGCTCAAGCAGAGGTGTGAGGGTCTGTGCAGCAGTGGACGCCCACCGGGTGTCTCTCTGTATCTGTGTCACGGTGCCCTTGCTATGCTGAGCTGGAAGGGTGCCCTACCAGGGCCACAGTGGGAACAGCTGCTGCTGCTGGTCCCAAACACGCTGCTGGATCTGGATGTTAGGTAGCTCTGCTCTGATACCCAGTCTGCATTCTGAATTCACATATTTTTCCAGATTCTGATGAAATGGAGTGTGCTAGGATGCAGTTTACAACTTTTATTTTAAGTTTTGCTTTTGTTTTTTTCCTTTCAATAGTATAAAGGAGTCGAGTACAGCCATGGTGGTGGCTCGGGTCCTGACCCTGTGGAGTGGGGCTGCCCTGGATTGCCTGCAGGGGCAGACGCAGTTGTGTCCTCCCAGCCTCCAGCAGTCCCTGAGTGGAGGCTCTGACCTACAGCGACACCTGCTGGAGCACATCTACTCCCACTGGGAGCATCCGCTGGACGGTGTCCGCCACCAAACCCGGTCCTTGTTCCGCAACCACCTCCTCATCCATCAGCACACCAGCCCGTCTGTCTCTGACCCCACTGAGGATCCTTACATCACAGCCCTGACTCATAACCTACTAGGGCTTGAGTGGCATATGAGGGGGAAGTTTGGCTCCTTAGGCTGCCTGGTGGAGCTCTATGGGGCAGGGTATCTGCTTAACATCCAGCCCCAATTGCCTTCATGTCTCCTGGGTTTGATGGGTGACCAGACCTTAGCTCCGTATGCCAGCGACCTACTGGAAAGGCTGTTTGTCAGCCACAAGGCACAGCTGGTGAGTGAGGCTGGTGCAGCAGCGGGAGAGACGGAGGCTTGGATGGAGCGCTGGCACCAGACGTGGGTAACTCCTCTGCTACATGGGTTGTGCCGATCCAGGCTGGACCAAACAACGTACATCCTGGACTACTTCCTGCCCAAGCTGCTACGCTGTAGCCCCTCCAGTCTGGCACACATGGTGCAGGCCCTGCAGGACATGCCACCCACAGGTAAAGACTTGCATGTCCTTTACATCGGCAACTGTTTTCACTCAACCCTTATTTCTCAAATGCATATTAATGTCTCTCAGCTCGATAAAGTGTTATGAATGCAGTCAAAGAGTATATTATAGTCCCAAATAATAGGGCATAATGTCATTCTGCTATTTTGCTGTTCTTATTAGGTTCTGCAGGCAGCAGAGGAGCTCTAGGCGCTCTGATGACGTGCCTACGGGCAGCCAGGGCCCAGGGAGTCATACCGTCCACAGAGAGTGGTCTGTGGGGAGGACTAGTGCCGCTGCCCCTGCTCCAACAAGCTCTGATACACAAACATGATCAGGTAAGTCTATCTATGTCCTCAAAGCAGATGCAAGTGTTGCAAGTGTTCTTATGCATTTATCTCTCCCTGTTCAGGTAAGGATGGATGCTTTGGGCTTGGTGTGTGAGAGCCACCGCAGCACAGAGGTTCTGACCTCACAGGAAATGGACCTGATCCGCCACTTTCTCCTGCCCAACCTCAACAGCCAGTCACCAGGCATCAGACAGCAAACAGTCAGCCTGCTAAAGAAGGTTAGCAGCCTTACACCTGAGGCCGTCTGTAATGTTTGGAAATGTTTTTGCTGAGCAAAGCAGACTGTGGATTCATGTGGAGGGAAACATCAAAATCGGCACTTAATGACACTTTGAATGTTTTGCTACACAGCTGCTCTGCAGGGTGAAGGACAGCACTCAGCTGCTGCAGAAGAGACTGAGCCAGAAGAGAGACCAGGAGGAGGGAGACACAGACCAACACACTCTACATCAGTACAAGGTAAAACTCAAACACTGCGTTTTGTTTTTTTTCCAATAGTGTTGATATTTTTGCCTGATGAATTTATTTGTCTTGTTGCAGGCATTCCTGCGCTGGCTGTGTGAGAGGCTGCTGGAGGTTTTGCTCCCCGGAGCCTCTTTTTCTAAATGCCTCATGTCTCTGCATTTACTGGGTCTGCTGGGTCAGCTCTTCAGCTTTAGCACTGGTACATCAGCTGATCGCTAGTCACCAATTGCTCACTGAACTAAAACATCACTGATGTGTAAATATGCTGTATTAGACTCCAAGGATTACATGCATGTTAATCAGGATTTGAGGCCTTATTTCAAGATCCCAAATAGCTTTGCATGATTCAGAATTCAAAATAATCCTTATTATTCTAACTGGGCCTTGGTACAGCTTCTCAGTTCATCTGAAACCAGCTGTTTTAACTCTTCTCCCTCTAACCGAGCCGCCTTTGTAGAAAGAAAGTGAGTGCTGTGCTTAGAGCTGAGAGGACTGTATAGGACAGGGGTCGGCAACCCTGGGCGCTTATGCCATAGCTGGCATGCGAAGGGTTAACTGATGGCACGACATGCAGGGAATTAATCTGAAAGGTGCATTAAAAAATAAATGGCCAGGCCAGCGGTGCACATCGCAAATTAGGTCGCATAGACACATTAGTTGTGCCGCTTCTTAATGATGGTATCTTATCTAACAACCCAAACTACCAGATTCAGCTTGTAATTGGCTAAAAATCACTTAGCCTGCCTGTGAGAGAGATGTTGCTAGCTCGCAGTTTTGTCCGCTCAGTGCAGCATCAGCACTGCGGAAATACACGGATACAGTTCGTTTGCAGAACTACAAACGCAGCTGGAATCCACAGCTGTGCGTGTTCATGGAGTTTGCATTTTCACCTGCTGGACATCACCACCTGACAAGTTTCACTGTCTTGAGAACATTGCAGAGGCCTTATTGACAGTATTTGGCTCTACATATCTGTGTGAGCAGATTTTCTCTCACATGAGTGTCCTCAGGTAGCTGTCTGAATGTTGGACACTCGGAGACCTGTGTCTCTGAGTGGGAGACCAGAGATCACATTAACATGTGTGTCTCTGTATTAACAAACATCCAATATTTCCCCAGTTTATTTTTCTTATCATTGTTGTGAGGAGACCATAAATAGCATTTGCATTTTCTGTTGTGCAGTTCATTTGCTGTTATGAAGTTCTTGTTATTGATAAAAAGTGTCTTTCTTTCTTTTTAAAAAAAATAGCTGATCTGCACTATGCCAACATCTGCAAACAAAATGTATTGCTAATGCATTAGTTGATACGGCACATTGACTTCTGAGGAAATTTTAGATGGCACTCATCATCAGAAAGGTTGCCGACCCCTGGTGTGGGATCTCAGTGATGTCATACATAATGTCTAAAAAGGAGCTTTTAGAGCAGTCGAGGCTACTTTTTCATACATTGACCTCATTAATTAAAACCTGGGCTATGTTTAACATGAGCGTTCATCATTCTAACAGTGTAAATATAAGAGAAACGAATGAAAACCAGAATGAGGCCCCTTAAAGTTCCTTATGGCTAAACTGCCATCTGAGACTCAACTTTTAATAAACTGTTTCAGGTGGTAAAACGGAAAGATGGTGGTGTTGGGCTCTGATATGCTGAAACAGTTTGGATTTGAGAGCTGTGTTCAAGGACGCAGTAACAGTGATTCTTGGCACAATGCATGTATGTATGTGCCTGAACCAGCAGCTTGTCTGGTGCTGGCCAGCCTCTTTATTTTGATGCCAGCCTGGTGCTCCAGCTGCGTCAGCTGCATACTCTGCCTGTTGTCACGGACTGTCCCCTCCTGTGTTTTCTCACCTCTGCCTCTCTGTTTCTCAGAGCCTGATGTTTTCGCCCTCGGCGAAGTTGTGACCTCTACATATGCTCAGAACGTCCTCTACTGTGTCGCCAGCAATTTCCTGGAAGTCAAACAGCTCGCCTCGTCGTTAATACAGCAGCTCCCACCATCAGCTGTTGGACTTGAGGTTCTGACACTCGTCTAAATAAAAGTTTCTGTTACTTCAAACACAAAAAAACTTTTTTTTTCTTAGATTTTTGTAATTCTTGTTTTTGTTTAGTGCAGACGTTGATCTCTGGTCTCTTTGTTTCCAGGTGCCTGAGAGGATGCGCTCCATTCTTCAGGCTGCTCTGGACCTTAGTACAAGCACCAAACCTTTTGACAGCGTTACAGCTGCCCACCTCCTCAACCTGCTGCTCCCGCAGCCACACCTGAGCCAGTCTTTGCTGCACTGCGCCCAGCAGCAAGGCCTCGATTACCAGCCTCTCTCCATACCAGCCCAGGCTTCTGATATGCTCATTTTGGAGCTCAACACTCTGGCAGGTGAGATCCATGTTCGCAGACCAGCCTCAGAATTTCGTGTGCGTATAGCGCATGTTGAACTGCTGCTTTCTGTCCTCAGTGGTTCAGTTCTTGCTGCGCTGCCTGCAGTCTGAGGTGTCGAGGGCAGAGGCGTCTCTGTTGCAGGCAGCTGCTTCCTTTCCTCTCTACGGCAGAGCTCACTGCATCACTGCTGTCCTGCAACATCTAAACACAGAGTGAGGACAAGAATTGCATCTACACAATATTCAAATTAGCAACAATCTCTTATCATGGAATAATTACATGTATATATGTGCGCGTGTGTGTTTAGGAGCTTGAGTCAGACCGAGCAGTGGAGATTTCTGGTGTCAGAGCTGATTGCTGTGTGCTACAGGATGTCTGACGTGGTCTCCCCTGTAGTCCAGAGCTCCTCTCCAGAAGGACTCATCCCCATGGATAATGACTCAGGTCTTCGTCTTTCTATGTGCAGTATAACTACAAGTCTACACTACAATTCATCAGGAAAACAGTTGCTGAAATTACAAGAACCCTGGAACACAAATAGAGAAACTCCAGCTTGCCTTGTTTGTGTTTTGGACAGAGACCTCAGCAGGTCTGCAGAAGATCCTGCAGGAGATTCAGCCCAGGGACACCAATGACTTCTTCACCAGCGCCAGAGAGCTGGACACACAGCAGGGGGACAGTCACACACAGACCCCATCACTTGACACAGGTAATGTAAACATTTCCTTGGTATCTTTGCTCTTGTAAGTGCAATACCTGTGATCTCCTGGTGAGGGAAGTGTTTCATGTGGTAACTTCACATGATGCACAGTCTGGACTCTGCAAGTGCAACAAGTGCAACTTCACTGTCATAAGGAAAACTGAATGGTGTTCATGTGTAACAAACATGAACATAAATATTGAATTTGAGCATATTATGAGACTTTCTGTTTCTGAGGTTTAGTTTGCCACATTACTTAATAAGACAACCAAACCTTGCCCTCCACGTGTATGTGCTGGCTGTAGGTGGTGAGGGCTATAGGGTGACAGCCCAGATGGTGCTGGTGTGCTGCTGGCGGACAATGAAGGAAGTGGCCATGCTGCTCGGACAGCTGTGTCAGAGCCTGCCTCTGCACTACACCAATGACAACATGTACACGCACACCGGGCTCATCACAGAGCAACAGGTGAGACCCCAGACTACTAAACACACCAACGCATACACTGCTCGCATCCTACTACTGCTTTTATCTCATACACAACAGAGGGTAGTTGAGCATGTTAGGTTTATTACTGTTGTCTAAAATATGAAAATAAAATTGTTCTGACTGTTAACTTTTTTTATAGAAGTTTGATTAACAGGTTATGGGCCAGGGTCAGTGATGTAAAACATCAAGTTATTGTTCATTCAAAGCTATAATTAATAATTAAGGTAGTTAAATGTGACAGTTTTTAAATTTTAGACATTTTTTAAGTTATAATGTCTGAATGATTTGTAATGTAAGTAATAATAGACCTTCCTGACTCTCAGTTGCAACCTGTGGAGGGATTTCTGTTTGATGCAGGTAGAATTTTTTGCATAAATTAAAAGCATGTCATGTTTCCTGAGTGAGCTCCCTTAATATCAGTCTCTGTTCCTTTCGGTGGAAATGAGGAACACCAGCTAACAGTAACTTAGAATGAGTCAGTCACTGATTTGAACTCAGACCATTTATTCAAAAACAGACTTGAAATGAGGACAACCAAGCAAACATGCTGTGGTTCAGATAGTATTTTGCTAGCACAATTAGCACAGGTGAGCAAATAAGCTAAGGTTAGACAGCTACCTTCTACATCGAGTATCGAGCAATATGTTTGTACTAGCAGGCGAGCTAACGGTAGCTAGCATTAGTCCTCCAGTTTCATCAGATGAAGCCTGTCTGGCAAAACTGGAACTTGACTGACATCAGGTGAGCATCCACGGAGGAGTGATTGGGTTTTCGGGATCAAATTTCATCATTGGTAATTATTTTATCACATCACGTGTTTTGTGCAGTGTAGCTAATTTACAGTTAGCTTACTAACTTTTGTTATACACAGTAAATGATATAGAAGAGTGCGCTCAGTAGTGTAACATATTCATACAGGGCACTGTTACCTCATTCTGCTAGCAGGCAAGCATGAACTGTGAGCCACACAGTGCAAACTGGAGGTGTCATTACTAGCAGTGGATTTTTAGGAGTTATTCTGAGCGTGTGTAAAAGATAAGCTGGTAATAGTCTGGTATACTTTTCTAATAATCAGACTGTCCCTTTAAAAAAAAAAAGCTAAGTCTGAGTACTACAGTGACCTGTTTGTATTCAAAGCCCCACATATCCCACTCGTCTGTATTAACATAATGCTCCATTGTTGTTCCAAACTACCTGAAACATTGAGTCAGACTGTTGCATCGTTACCAGTTAGAACCAATGCACCTGGGTGCAATAACAGAAACAAGCTGTGGAAGTGGGAAAGTATTAAGAGTCAGACAAACACTATCACCCAGTTTCCCAGACATGGATTAATTGTAGTCATGGACTTGAAGAAAAAATTGGCAAAAAAGACGAGGCTTAAGTCATGTCTGGGAAAACAAGACGTGAGCTTCAGTCTTTTTTATATTATTTCTTGCCAGTGAAAAACTAGAATATTTCATACATTCACACATAGATTTTAAGAACAGCTTTTACCTTAAAAATTAACATTATAGGTCATATGTTTTATAATTTAATGTTTTATAAATCTAAATCATGTTTGATGTTGGATTTCAAATCACTCAAATCAGTAGGGATGTTCCAAAGAACAGGAACTTATTGGCGACAGTCAGGGGCTGATTTTATGAATAATTGAATAAATGTTAAACAGCCCAAAGTGGAAGGGAGGAAAAACTGCTAAAGGACTACAGCATGTAGATGTGGTCTGCAAACTGGGTAGCACCTACATGCAAACAAGGCAGTTATCTTGCCAAAACCTTCAGTTTTTATTGTCACAGTGATCTTTCAGAATTATCCAGACTGTGAATGTAGTGAAAGACGAGCATTGATATTAGTCAGTGCATCCCTACATGTCAGTATGAACTGCATAAACCTCTTAAACTATCTGTTGTAGTTAACCTGTAGAAGAAATGACATTTAAAATAGCCTAAGCTCTGCTCGCTCCAGGGTATTAATTGTATGTCAGGGTCTGTGGATGTGTGTCAGATCGTCCTCAAACACTGCTGCCACATCTCAGCTCTGTCATGTCACTATTCCTAATACTTTGAAGTCATATTTTGAAAGTATGGGATGACTAACGAGCCTAACCAAGCTGTAACAGCTAAGCTATGTTACTATAGTGTGCTGCCAAGGATAGGGCAGCCCTCCCTGTTATTACTGATTTTATACAATGTACAAAGACAAACGCCTGACCCGAATGTGGACTCCACTGGGGTCTCATCTGGGATCTAGAAAGCTGTTTACACTCTACTATCCCAGTACGAGTTCAAAAAAACCCCAGGAAAACAGTGTACGGCTATACAGTTTATGTGTGTGTATACTGTGAATTCTGTAGAAAGGAATGCTGTGAATGTGTGTGTGTGTGTGTGTGTGTGTGTGTGTGTGTGTGTGTGTGTGTGTGTGTGTGTGTGTGTGTGAGACCCCCACAGCAGGAGGCCCTTCAATTAGCATCCGCCCTCGTTAGCACCGCGCTTTCATTTGAGGCCCAATCCCGCTGGTTTAACGGCCACGATGCCTCTCCCTTTCCACTGCATTCTTTCCAAATCACTTCCACCACCAGCAGGAAAGACAGAGCACTGCAAACAACACACACACACACACACACACACACACACACACACACACACACACACACACACACACACACACACACACACACACACACACACACAGACAAACAAACACACAGACAGGAATAGTTGTCTGAGTGTTTCAGCATGTGAGCGTCCATAATAACAACGGTACCAGACATAGGCTGTGTTTGTCTGTGTAGGGGGTAATGAGTGTGTGTGTGTGTGTGTTTGTTTGCTTGTTGACAGTGTATTTACACTGAGAGAGAAAGCAGGAAGGATCAGAGGCTATTATGTGCTGAATGGGTGGTTTTTCTTTGTTTTGGACTGCAGGTTAACCTGCAGCATCTTGAGCAGTGTTGGCCAACAATTGCGTGCAATCTGTGGCGCATACTGTGTGTTCTAAAGCAGCTTGTGGATTTCACACTTTGGTTCTAGTTGTACTTTTTTTTTCTCATTCGTATGCTTCATGACGCTTTCGCAACTCTGTAAGATTGTGCAATGTTTTTCTTTTCATTGTTGTTACATTGATTTTAAATCTAGGTGATGTGGGAAGGGTGTAGATGAAGATCCAAGTAATCCCAAAGGAAAAATCTCACATTTGGAAAATGTTTTTTGTGGTGGTGTCGTTCAAAATTTAATCTGTAAATTAAATCCTCTGTGTAAGATGAGACTTGTATAATGGTGGCAGATGGACAGGTCAGAAATTGGCATAAACATGAAGAGAAGATGGCGAGTTTATATATTAAAATCTTGTAAATGAAGTATTTGGATACAGTTTTTGCCAAATCATGTGCCATGAAGTAAAATCCTTTTGCAGATTTTAATGTGACACATTACAAGTTTTTCAATCCTTTTCTTGTAAAGAATAGATCACTAAAATTGACTGGGTGCTGATGTCACAGCCACAGACGTCACATTATCTGATGAGATAACAGGTGATGATGTCATTCTGTATGGCTTATTATATAAGCAGTTATTTAACAAACGCAGGCAGACAAAAGGAAAATCTGAACTTGAGCTCTTCTGTCTTTATTCAGTTGTCATCAGTTCCACACTCTGTGTGTGTGTGTGTGTGTGTGTGTGTGTGTGTGTGTGTGTGTACACATCGATAGTGAATCTGTTCACATTGACAGTGAGATGATTGTAAAAGTGTTTGGAAAGTTGGATCTGCCGAAGTCTCTGCATACAAAGTCTTGCTGCCCTACCGCAGTGATGACATGCATGTGTGTAGTGTTTGTGTGACCGAAACAACTCCTTCCAAAAACGTGTGCGAGCTCGACACCTCCTGTGGTCCTCGCCAGCATCCTGTGTGACATCCTTGTCGGCCTGGCTAGCAGCTCTGCACTGTTGTTGTGGGTGAAACCATGGTAACAGGAGCAGCTGGCACTGATGCTGTGATTTCTTTTAATTCCTGTCCAATTTATTTTTATGACTAAGCGTTTAGGTTGAGACCTTTTCAACTTTCTGAAGTTTTTCAAGATGTTTTTGTTAACAAGATGTAAAGAAATTGGGAAGCTGTCCTGCTGCTCTGTCGCTTCAGAAAGTATTTTTACGTTGTAAAGTTCACATTTTTTTCCCATCTCAGATTTCCCCAATTTTCAAATTATTTAATATTTTGAGTTTTGAGATATATTTAAAAATACCAAAAGGTGGATGTAATTAATTTAGAAGCTGTTTGCCAATCAGCCTTATACAGCTGGAATAGAAGAACATGTTATTTACCATCAGATCAAAAAAGGAGAAGCAGGCGAGGTCAAAAACCACTACAGCTGATTTTTTGAAAAATCACCCATTCACCGCTTTGGTTAGAGAGGCAACTTTAGCCAAAACGCTGGTAGTTTGGTACATTTACCCTGATTTATGGCTATTTTTATCACAGGCGTCCTAATATGCAGTGTGAAATGGTGGCTTTGCATACACACAATTCACCCTTTTCTAAACTATGTGCAATCAATTGAGCTTGTCACACGTGGCCCCCAGTCACGTTATGAAAGCAAACAGGACATGCCCGACTACAACTTGGAGCAACATCTAAGGATTTGAATGCTTGTGTAAATGAGAGATTCTAGATTTTTTTTTTTTTTTTGTTAAAAAATTGAGTGTAGACTTGAATGTCGTCCTTATCCATTCAAAATTAAATCTCCAACACCTGAAAGTTTGCAATAAGATGTGTGTGTGTGTGTGTGTGTTTGAGACAGACCACCAAAGTAGCTGGTCAGCTGGAGTTTGACAGCATATTTGGCATAGCTGGGAGCTCAGAGCTCAGAGCACTGCTTACACAGAGGAGGCAGACCATGTGTTTGGCCTGCTCTGCATCTGAGAGGGAAACACACCCACATCCCTGGACAGGCAGAGAGGCATGCACGCGCAGTCTCACACACAAACACGGAATGCATTGTCTGACATCTCCCTATATTTGCTCTCTTGTACATAATATTTACTTTGCAATGCTTTATTTGAAAATCTAAATTCTAAAAATAAAAGAGTTTCTCCTCAGTTTCCCACAATGGAATAAAAACCTGTCAAAGGTGGTGTGGGGTCTTGAGTTTCATTTTAGGGCTTCCTAAAGAATGAATTTGGACTACACCTTAACAAAGGGACAGGAGGAGATCCCACAAGCTTACTTACAGTGGGGCAAAAAAGTATTTAGTCAGCCACCAGGTGTGCAAGTTCTCCCACTTAAAAAGATGAGAGGCCTGTAATTGTCATCATAGGTATACCTCAACTATGAGAGACAAAATGAGGAAAAAAAATCCAGAAAAATCATATTGTCTGATTTTTAAAGAATTAGTTTGCAAATTGTTGTGGAAAGAAAGTATTTGGTCAATAACAAAAGTTCATCTAAATACTTTGTTATACCCTTTGTTGGCAATGACAGAGGTCAAATGTTTTCTGTAAGTCTTCATAAGGTTTTCACACACTGTTGCTGGTATTTTGGCCCATTCCTCCATGCAGATCTCCTCTAGAGCAGTGATGTTTGTGTTGCCCAGACCCAAGACTTTCAACTCCCTCCAAAGATTTATCTGTGGGGTTGAGATCTGGAGACTGGCTAGGCCACTCCAGGACCTTGAAATGGTTCTTATGAAGCCACTCCTTCGTTACCTGGGCGGTGTGTTTGGGATCATTGTCATGCTGAAAGATCCAGCCACGTTTCATCTTCGAATATCTTGCTGATGGAAAGAGGTTTTCACTCAAAATCTCACGATACATGGCTCCATTCATTCTTTCCTCTGTACAGATCAGTCGTCCAGGTACCTTTGCAGAAAAACAGCCCCAAAGCGCCAAACCACCCCCATGCTTCACAGTAGGTATGGTGTCCTTTGACAGCTCTTTGGTCTTGGCCGTAGTGGAGTTTGGAGTGTGACTGTTTGAGGTTGTGGACAGGAGTCTTTTATACTGATAACGAGTTCAAACAGGTGCCATTAATACAGGTAATGAGTGGAGGACAGAAGAAGTTACAGGTCTGTGAGAGCCAGAAATCTTGCTTGTTTGTAGGTGACCAAATACTCATTTTCCACCATAATTTGCAGTTCAATTCGTTAAAAATCAGACAATGTGAGTTTCTGAATTTTTTTTTTTTTCTCATTTTGTCTCTCACAGTTGAGGTATAGCTATGATGAAACTTACAGACCTCTCTCATCTTTGCACAATTGGTTGCTGACTAAATACTGTACCAAAGAGTAAAACCACTGATTGTCAACTTTTTGCTTTTCCTAATCTTGTCACATATATACTGTAGAAGTCACAATGATTATGCTGCGAACTTAAACTCTTTTATTAAAACAACATTTGATTGTTGCACAGATGGATTTTCTGTCAATACAAGCAAAACTAGTGCTGAGCAGAAAATGTCAACATCATATTTTGTTGATAGGACACAGACTGAAATGTTTGGATGGTTGCCGAGTTACAACATTAGTTATATCATTTGCCAGTAAGCAGATATATAAAATTAATCACTGCAAACATTCCTGCCTATGGAGCATGGCTGATTTCACAACGACAGCTTTTTCAAACAAAATGGTAGAAAACTTATGTTTCACAATAAAATAAGAAAGAAACAGATCTCTGTATCAGTCTTCTGGCTGCTTTGCCAAATTGGAAGAACTTTCTCCCTGAAAAGCATGATATCATGTTGTGTTTGCAAACCAGTTATCACCCATTGGCCTTTTAGCCAAGGTGTACAAAAGAGCATCACGTCACCTCTAAATGTAGATGAACTACAGCAGCAGGAGACCGCCCAGTGTGCTGTACTTCCATACTGCACACGTACTTAAAGGCAGTATTTATGTGAGCCAGAAGCTGCAGACTGCTCTCACACTCCCTTTCAGACTTGTTTTAACTATGGATCTGTAGGTCAGTGAAACAGGATATCATTAATATGGTCATCCCAAGCACGCAGCTGTGGCTATGAATGCAAAAGCCCCACCCACCTGTTGTTTAGACCATCTGTTTGCAAGTGACAGCCAATCAAAAGAAAGCAGGCTAAAAGGAAGAAGAGTAGTAGCAGATAAAGTCTAAGAACATGGAGTTGGAAATTAGCATAATAGATTTTATAGAAATGTATCAATACCTGTGAAAGGAACCTTGTTATTAGTAAAGTGTCAAATGTAATGGAAAGAAAAATACGAGATTAAAGGAAGAAAAGTATAAGAGATTAAAAAAATAATTGTGATGTGCAGTAGAGAGTTATTATTGTATGCAGTGTATAGTGTGTATAGAATTGTATGCAGTGTTTAGTGTGCTACATTAAATGTGTGGGGTCTTGCAGGAATGATTAGATCTTACTCTTCAGTCCTTCCTTTAAGCAGCAGAGAGTCCAGAGGGAGATTGGTATGAGGAGTTATTGACAGATCCAGTAAAGACAAAAACTAGGAAAAATGTGAAGGAGATGAAAATTACATGCATCTCAAAATCAAGCAGGGGATCACTCCTGGCTGCAGAAATAACTCATTGGACAGAATTTTATGAGAAGGTGCTTCTCCTGTTTTCAGTTGCTGCTGAATTTACGCTCTCAGTCGACAAGTCTTATTTGGTACAAAGTGATTCATTCAGTGAAATATGCTGGCAGTTTAAGTCAACTAGGGGATATAGCAGGGTACAAATTAGGTTTGTCCCACGTTGTGACTGACGGATTTGTACGGCATGCGCTGTTTGTGTTCCAGATTTGGGGGGGGGGAAATAATTCACTGAAACTGAGCAGTGGCAGCAGCAGCAACAACAAACATGGTGAGAGTGCCGTCTAACCCGGGGCCATCAGGGGAGAAGTTAGCTATTTGGGTCACTGTCACAGCCGAGCCATACATGTAATTAGACTTGGGAAACTTCTCTCTCCGCACATGGAAGTTTTTTCTGGGAAACGGGCAAGGCTGCAAACAGGAAGTTGACATCTAAATAAAGTGCACCCCCCCTTTGCCCCCTCCTGCCCCGCGCAGGAAGCTTGCTCGGCCCTTTTTAAACAGTTACACAGACGGGAACCTTCGAAAGGGAAGCTTTAAATAGGCGAAGCCACGGGCCGGCTCGGCCCAGCTCAGCACCGCAGCGGTCTGGGCCCCGGCAGCAAGGGACCATCTTAACAGTGACTGTCGCTGCCATTTTTACCCCGGTGAGGTCAGGCCTGTCCTGGGAGTCCACTCTGGCCACCAGTGTGATAAGTCATTGGGCTTGGTAGGCTGTGGTTTACACAGTCCATACTTTGGTGTCCAAGTTAGTCCACTTTAGGTCTGCAGGGTCAGTTGAGTTTGACCAGTCATGTGGTCAGAAACCGGCTGTCTAAGCCTTTCATCTTTGCCGCATTTATTCTCTTTGTACGATTTTCATGTTGCACATACTTTTCATTCACGTGCAGCATTTTTGTTTCATCGCAGTCTCCTGCTGTTTTTCCTCTTACAGACCAGCTTCATGCATCATTTTCTCTTCCTTCAGTGACATCAGGGCTCGTGGCTGAAGTTTACAGTGACTGGCATATTTCTGGTTCATGTGTGGGTCTGAGTCTGTGTTAGTTTAGATGTTGTGTCTAACCCTACATCCCCTAAGGGGCTGTTGGGATCTTTTTTTCTCTTTTTACACGGGGTATTTTCTTTCTTTTCTTTTTTTTTTGTTTGTGCTTTGGGTCCTCGCCACCCCTCCCTGTGCCCTCCATGCCACCCCTGACTAAGTCGGGGCCTGGCTGCCTCTGTGGTGGCGGTGATACCACAGCCTTAATGACAGGGCTGTGCAGCTCTGCGTCCGCCTCGCCCTGCCGCCTCACCTGCAACACACTCGCCAGTTTACACACTGCTGCAGAAACACCGCTGACTTGTGTTTGTGTGTGTGTGTATAGTTAGAATAATGCTGCTAACACTATTACTAACTGGATGGTTTTACTGACGGTGGCCATTATGTGGATGTCTCAGCATCCTTATTTGAACACACTTGTCACGCTACTGACATGCCGCTCTCACGCTTGACAAGCTCAGTGCTCCCTGGCTGAAAACTAAGTGGTGTCTCTAAAACAAGAGTGCAGCCAGTGTCGCAGCTTTGCCAAGCAGAGGAAAGTCTAAAGTGGGATTAGGTAATGTAGCGAAGAACCATCTTTTGTACACCATGCTGCTTTTTTCTTTTAGCTGGAAGCTGCGAGGCTCTGAGTAATTGTCTAAATGACCAAGCTGGTTATCCAAATGGTTCATTTTACCACCATTCAATGAGCCACAAGTGGAATTGTGTCATTTTCAAGGGTGGAGTGTGGTGGGTGGGTAATTGTTTTGAGATTGTATTGAGTTTATTGGATGTATTTAGACGTAATTGCTCGACTTTACAAAGTGATTCATGCACTCAGAGGACAAAGTCCACTGTGGTGGATTCACTCATGTCTAAATGCTTCATTGTTTCAGTGAAAGATAAAAAGTAGCACATTAGAACTAACATGACACTCACTGTGGGAACCTCCAACTGAGTTGACCAACAATAGATAAATAAATATGTTTTTTGTTTCTTTCAGATATGCAACAACTCTTTAAATTACACTTTGACACCCGACTCATCAGTTAATTCCCCTCTCAAATGTCAAATCTTCAGACGGTTCATCAAGTTTTGAGTAATATGAATGCGTTTGAAGCGGACTTGAATCAGTGTGATGTTACATAGTTTTACAAGTACATCAAAATATCCTACAAGTATATTTTTCCTTCCAAGTACTAAAATGAATAGAAAAGTGCTCAAATTGAAAGTATTAAAATGAATAGAACCTGCTCCTGTGAAATCCATGGTTACTTTGCATTTCTTCTGTTGGTGCTGTATATTGTTAAAGCCTTCCATAGACAGACATGTAGCCAAAGATGAAAGCAACACATCTACAAGTCAGAATATTCTGGGTGATGTCACAACATCCCACATTGACACAACAGTTGTTTTGTGAACCAAAGTGTAACAACCCTGCTTCCATCGTCTTTTCCGTATAGACCTGTGATTAAAAGCTAGCGCTGCTACTGTATGATTGTTGAATATGAAGGCAAATCTTGGCCCTGCAGGCCTCCAGTGGAGAAAAAATGGCCTGGCCTTGTTAAGGTTGCATCACTGGATGCATATAACATGACTTATGTCATTTTGACCCTTTGAAACTGGCATAATTGACTTCAGCTGGAGAGTGCAGCAGGAGGAAAGTTATGTGAACACACACTAAAAATATTTTATATTTTTTACATTATTTACATTTGATCTTTTATATTGTGTACATTGTCTATCGATTTTATTGTTTATTTTAATATTTATGTACAGCGCTTTGTGATTGTGATCTGCGAAAAGCGCTTAACAAATAAAGTTTACTTACTTACTTACGCACAGCCACACAGTTCACCTCTTACAGTTCAGCTGCTGATTTCCTTTCTCTCTCTCTGCGTTACAGGTGGAGGGGGTAGGCCTGTACTTCCGTCAGCAGCTCCTGCAGTCCCGTCATCGTGGCGCCTTCGAACTGGCTTATGTTGGCTTTGTACGCCTCACAGACATGTTGTGCAGGTGCGTATGTGTCTGTGTTCACATTCAGCGTAAAGGGACTGAAAGGTGATACTGTTGGACGGCCATGGGCATTAGCTTCCATCACGACAGTGAGTGTCCCTGTGCCTTGTAATTAGCAGTAGGCAAGCCCGCTCAGTAATATTCTTCAGATATAATCCACTCTAAATAAATCAAGGCTGGATAATCGGATTTATTTCTAATCTGGTGCCCTCTGGATGGCCAGCAGAAAGGCATGGGTGTGAAAGAACTGAACTGCTGGTGACAGAAAACCCACGCTAGCACAGGGCGAACATGCAAGCCTCTGATGATCTCATTAAAAGAAACATGCAGCTCCTAATGGTCGAACACATTAAATCATGGATAGCATGAAAATCTTGGAGAGACATCTGTAATGTTTTGGGGTGTATGAGTGCCCGTCCATCCGTCCTTTTTCTTTGGGTTACCTAATCAAGCTTATCCCAGCTGGTGTGGGGTGAGAGGCGGGACATGACCCTGGACAGGTCGCCAGTCTGTCGCATCTGTAGCCAATTTAGAATCACCGGTTAAACTAACCCTACTAAACTGCATGTCCCCATTAGTGCACACGGTGTGGGTAATTTGTGGATGTGTGAAGGCACCAGGGACATGTATAGGTTTTTGAGCAAAGTACGCTGCAATCCAGACAGCGTCAGGGAAGTCTTTGCTCATTTCAGCAAAACGTTCTGCACGTAACAAAACTGCAGGAAAAGATGTGGTCCCTTATGAAACAGAAAATATGATAAAGGAGGTCCTGAAGTCCTACATCAAGCAAAAACATCTCAGCTTCAGATTGCAAATTCTTGAAATGATAACTACAACTTATAGACTGACAAAAACAGAAAAGTGAAACTCATAGCTCATAACATTTTCCAACTTTTTCTTAGAAAACCAACATTTTGAAAAAGAAAATAACAGTTTTCCTGCACTTAAATTGCACAGTGAAGAGCAATAGCCTGGTTTGGCCTCAGTGCCAGTGTGCCGCCGGGGGCAGCGTTAAACTTGGCTGGAGTGACATATGAAAGTCCTCATCACCTGTGCTATTCATAGAAATAATCTCTCTATTATTCTCCCGAGGAGGAAGAAAATATTTGTTTTAATTCTAAACGACATGAAAGAATTTCTCACTTTCATGTACCTCCCAGTTTTCCTCAATGGTGGGTTGTGGAAAACGTCTTTAGCCCTGCGGCGGGTCACCAACCACAAAACCGTCACAGCAGTGTTGACTTTGAACCACCCAGTGCTGAGCAGTTAAAACAAAACTCACTTGTTTTGTTCTTGTGTAGAAACCAGGCTCTGTGTGCGTTGTGTAACATTTTAGCGGTCGTGTGTAGGAGTACCGGGGAGTGTGTGCGTCCTGCCCCTGGCTTGTGTGGATGCGAGTGTGTGTTTCCAGGAGGGAAAGAGCAATGTGTGGATGGTATGCAGGCCGTGTGCTGGGTTATGGGGTGTTGATTGCGGGGTGCTTAACCGCAGCCTTTTGATGCTCTGCCTCGGGATCTGGCTTTGGTGTGTTCCACTGTGTTTGCACTCTTTCACTCTGTCTCTTTGTCTCTCTCTCCATTCTTCTCAGTTTTCTCTTTCATTCACTATTTCTGTTTATCTTCACTTTCTCTTTTCTGTTTCTTTTTGACTAAATTCTTTGGTTATACAAGTGCATTTCTATCTGCAGTTGTTTATAGCTGTGGTTTCCATTTTTGTCCTGAGACATGCCCCCAGCATTGCTGTGAGATGAACTCATTTACCCCTTAATCAACACCACCGATCATGCAAAAGACACAAATGAGTCCCATAAAAAGCTGTGTCTGTAACAGAAGTGGAGAAATTTAATATTGTTCTACTAATAACAGCGTAATTTTGCAGTAAAACAAATATAGTTAATGTCAGTTCATGTTGAATGTCATGTCTTAATAGGAGGAGTGAAGTTTTTTTTAAAATTTAATGTCTTCAGACCTGAAGAAGCCTTTCAGTAGCTTTCTTTCCAAGCTCCTCAGACAGTCTTGAGACCATCTCTCATAATAATAATTGCAGCACTTTATTGAAGGGCCATATAGATGCATGGAAATACAGTATATAAGGCAAAAACACAATTTGTACAGTTATAACGAGATTGAAAGTCAATATTTGGCATGACCAACTTTACTTTTCAGCACACCTGAACTCTCTTAGGCAAACGTTCTTGTCATTTCTTTAAGAAGTCTTCAAGAATAGTTCTGCAGGGTTCTTGAAGGACATCCAAAGCTCTTTGGCCGTTGGCTGCCATTTGGCCCATTCTCTGTAAAGATGGTCCCACACATGTTGAGGGAGAGGCCAGTCCTTAATTGGTGTTGGTTGTTGGTGTGTTTGTTTGGGATCACTGTCATGATCAAAATGAAGCGGTTTCCAGACAGTATTGCATGGTGGGTCAAATTCTGATGGTAATTTCTACATTTATAATTCTTACAAGATCCCCAACATCACCAGCTTAATGCAGCCCCAAACCATGATGGAGCCTCCACTGTTTTACAGATGATTGTAGACACTCCCTGTTGTACCTCGCTACTGATGTAGTCCGTACATACGGTTTAATCTGGCATACCTAAAGCTTACTCATTATTTTAGTTTTAAGTAAAGGATTGCATTTACTCATTACCGTACTTTAAATGGTTACAACCACTATCCATTACTTGTAGCTAAATATTTTAATATTTATTATGCACTTTTTGCTATTTCAGACCATTTATGGAATACGTGTGACATCATTTTAGATACTTTAACCATCTACTTTTTTGCTTTTGGCTGTTGTCAATCCCGATCAGAAGTTTAAGACCTCTTGAAAAATTGCAAAAAATCCAGTTTTGCTTAGTTGGAATTTAACAAGGTTCCAAGTAGAGCTTCAACATGCAACAAGAAGAAATGGAAGTGAGACAAAACATTGAGCATGCAATTTATTCAAAACAATGCTTAAACTGAAACAGGCTGTTTTACAGCTGATCAAAAGTTCAGGACCACATGCCTTTTAAAGGTCAAATCTGTGCAAAAATGTGGATTCATTGTCATTTTCTGTCAGGTAGTCACTGTCATGTTCTGGTGACAAAGGCAAAAAAACATTTCCTTTTTGAACGTGACAAAGCCACTTACGCTAACCGTTGTGACCATTTTCCTCCTTTTAGCTATTTTCACCATTAACATTTTTGGAGATACTATTTGAACATTTATTCATTGCTTTTTTACTTTTTCAATAATTTAGCTAACTATTTTTGTCCATTTACTTTTAGCTGCTTCACCAGTGTATATTACGAGTTATATATTTTAACATTTATTCAAAACCTTTTACTTTAACTATTTATTGATTATTTGCAGCTACCTGCGTTTAAAAAGAAAGTATCTGTTAGCTTGTTTGCTCAGCTAGGCGGTTATTTTAGCAAACTGTTTCAGTGTCTGTGTTCACTCTTATTTAGAGCAAGTGCTGTGTACTGCTCTGTTCAACATGTGGCTGTTTTTATACATATTTTTTTATATTGAGTACTTTAATGCCAGCAGTATAGTGGGAAGGAACCTCTGGATACAAACACTCTGAAAGAGAAAGCTGGATTTCAGTACGTATTCACTGCATGGTGATGTTTGTACCCTCACTGTGAGGCTGTATTATGCATCAGTACTACATCTGTACGCTTTCCCCCAAATGTCATTGTTTTAATTTGCCCTCTCTGCTCATTTGGCTTTTGTTAAACAGCTGTTTGTTACAGAAGTAACAGATCAGTGTGTGTCCACCGGAGCTGCTTCAGAGATGATCATTTTGAAACTGCAGTTTTTTGTCACTTGAAGCAAAACCCCCAAAACCTACTGTGGGGTCTGTCTGATTGTCAGCGTGGTTTTTAACATGCTAACATGTATCCAGGTTTGATGAGAGTGGCCTGTTTTGGTTGTGTGTAAATGGAAAATCGTCAGTATGACTTTACTCATGAGTGGACTACAGTGCAAAGGGAAACTTAAGATTTCAGTCTTTGTTGCTTACGTCCATGTCATTGTTTTGTGTGTGTTTGTGTTTAAGGAGTGGAAGTGAGGCCCTGCAGCAGCTTCCTGCCCGCTGGCTTTCTGAGGTTCTGGAAGAGGTCAAATCCAGCGACCCATCATCTAAGCTGTGCGCCACGCGACGAAGCGCTGGAATACCTTTCTACATCCAGGTGTGTAAGCAATATTTTTAAAGATATAAACAGAACAAATGGGCTAAAAGAGGATCCAAAGGGTGCTTGTAATGTTTCAGATTTGTTGCTGGAGTTGCTATTGACTCTAAGTGTTGGCAAGAGCCTAATGTTTAAATTTCCGACACTTCAGAAACCACAGGCTTGTCAGTAAACATAACATTCCTGTGACTTAGCTGCTTCAGTGTGTGCGGTGGAGTGGTGGTCACGTTGGTGGTCACACCAATTTCTTCATGAGTATAACCCTCTCAGGACACAGTGACCCTTTGTTGCAGCTGATTGCTTCTCTTGCTTCATCTGATAAAACTTCCAGATCTTTTTTTTATTTTGCAAATAGAAATGTGTCACTGCCGATTGCAGCGGTCATCCCGAAGACGAAACGAGGACCATAAGCAGTAACCATTTGGTCAAAATTAAGGTTTTGCAATAGAAACCCTGTGTGTTTTTGTGTTCCTGTTTACTCCCAAAAGTAGCGCAATAAGCAGTTCTTGGCATACCAGTGAAGCACTCATGCTGGAAGAACACTGCGTTTCTTAATCTAGCCATCTTTTTTTTCCCCCTCAACGTACAACACACACACACACACACACACACACACACACACACACACACACACACTCTCTCTCACTTTCTGGTTGTCCCTCCCGTCAGTTACTATCACTGTGTTAGTCTCTGACTCTTATTTAGTCTCAGCTCGCGTCTCCACTTCCTTTGATTCCTAATATCGAAACTAGACGTGACTGAGGGGATGTTATCAGCAGTCATTTTGAAGCGGCGTACTCTTTTTTTTTTTTGTGGTTTTGGTCAGACCGCCGCATCGGTGATGTCACTGACTCTCTTGTTTTCGTGTGTGTGAGGCACGTGCGCCTCGTAGCTTGATCGAACGGGATGCTTCATTTCATTGTTAACAGACTTTGTGAAATGGACTTTTAAGGGCTCTGATGTCTTCCTGATCCTGTTTCTTTTCTTTTTTTGTTTTTTAAGACTTTCTAAGCATTATCTGTGAGCATCCCTGATGAATAGTAACATAACAGAAGAGCTTTAACAGGGCAGAGCCTGACAAGTAGGCTGGGTGATTAAAATGAGGATGAAGAGAGACGAAGAAGATAAGATGATGGTGAATGAAGCAGAGGAAGTCTGAGACGAAGTAGTTACAACTTTGGCAGAACTCCAGACCACATTCCTAGACAGACATGGAATCAGATCCGGGAAGGCTGGCTCCTGCTCATACTGGTCCTGACTAGTTCATAGGAACCAGGCTAGCTCCTTTTCCTCTTGGCTTCCTCTGCTTCTAACCTCAGAGTTCATAAGAGCCAGACTATGCTCCACCCCCACCCTCTCCATCTTATCCTTCAAGGTCTAAGTCTTTACCATAAGCCAGGTAGTTCAGACACAGCTGGCTTGCATCAGCTCCAGCAGAGATGACTTCTTTCTCACACAGCAAAGTGCCATCACCTCCACACACACTCCCCCGTTCCCATCTCCCACTCCGAGCTCATACAAATGATCTCGTTCAGTCAGCCTGTCAGAACAGACGAACTTATGGGATTTTATGAACGTGTTTTTTGTTATTACCATATAAATGTGGCTCAGTTTAGCGGGCCACAATAAAACTGTGAAGTGTAGACGGATGCAGTAGCTGCAAAGGGCCTATTTGCAGTGTACCAGCACTACCACAGGATATCACACCTGATGTCATAATGTGATTATTTCTTGAAAAGGCTCATCAGTAAAAACAGAAAATCATTATCGGCGAGGTCTTTAAAATAGGATAATGCTGTTGTTTTATTCTTGAACTGTACTAAAATGGCTTTGCAAGCCTCACAGTTGCAAAATAATCCTTATTTATCTCATACGAGGTCTTTGTAGCCCCTCACTTCATCCTCAGTTGGAAATAAAGCAGTTTTAGCTCCCTGTAAGTCTTCTGATTGGCTGTCTCTCACAAACAAAAGGTGGTAACTGTAGCTATATCTGTTTTTTCTCCCCTTGCCCAGGCTCTGCTTTCCTCTGAGCCCAAGTCGTCCAGCTGCAGCCTGTTGAAGATGACCATGAGAGAGCTGATTGCTTTGGCCATGCCTTCTGCTGACAAGATCACTGACACCTCCACCGTGCCTCAGGTTTCGCCACCTAGCAGCTTCATTAATCATAAAACTAGTCAAATCTAGCCTCACAGATCAGGAAGTGAGATTTCCTGAACACAATTATTTGTAAAAGCACAAAGAGTGATTTTTATAATCACCTTAATGTTTCTGACACCGTATTCGAGGTTGAATTTTATCTGTCGCTCACAGGTCCATGCTCTGAACATCCTCAGAGCTCTGTACAGGGACACTCGTCTGGGGGAAAACATTGTTCCTTTTGTCTCAGAAGGGATGCAGGCTGCAGTGCTGGGCTTCACCTCTCCTGTCTGGGCAGTGAGTCTTTACTTCCTGCTTTTTTACCTCCATTTATCGTAATCTGAACATCACAACAAACCAACCTTTGGAGTGCATACTTGATCGGGGGTTACTCACTAACCCATGGTGATAATTTGCTTTTATATTTATTCCAATTTCTTAACCTCCATTTGTTTTGTTTCCCAGGTGAGGAACTCCTCTACTCTTCTTTTCAGCACTCTGATCACAAGGATTTTTGGCGTGAAGAAAGGGAAGGACGAACACTCGAAAAAGAACAGGTTTGCTTCTCGTGCCTCTCTTGAACTCATCTACCCCTCTAAGTTTCATGCTGTGTGCATCAGTGTGTATAAGGTCCAGAAATTCACAAATACTCGAGTAAAAAAGCTCTTACCAACAAAGAAATGTAGCTCTTGTTTAATAGTGAGCATTGTTTGCCTTAAAACAAACAAAATTTAAAAAAAAAAAAATTCACATAATTCAACAGACATAAAATGAGAAATCTAAATCAGGAAAAAATGTTTCCTACTAGACTCAAAATTTGCAGTTCATTTAATGTAATTAATCCATATTTTTACTACAACAACAGCAACATTAAAACACTCATTAAATGTTCTTAAAGCCAAGATAATAAAAAAGGTCCAGTTAAACACTGGTTATTTTACCATATAACCACAAAGGGGTGCTGTTGTAACACCACCCAGGCTGAAGGGCAGTTTTTACTCTGCTCAGGCTTCCTGACTGCAGGAGATGCAGGTTTTCCTCTGTTCCTGGAATATCAACAAGGAAATGACACGGGAAGCACAGAAAAGGGGAAGTCATGCTTGGAAATGTAATCTGCAACTAAATTACTGTTACTGACATTATATGAAAAGTAATTGAGGCTTCCCAGACGAGGTCAACAACATAACAAAAAAGGTACTTTTTGCACCTTGGGGTGCTTTTATGTTTCTTACATAGAGAACAGAGTGGCTGATGATTAAAAACTGAGACAATGGAATCACTAAATCTGAAACTTATTTTATGAAACTTGAATTATTAAAAGTTTAAGAGCTCGATCACATTTTTCCTCTCAGCACCAGCCAGTGTTGGCAGGTGTTTGTTTTTCTGACTGTTCCAGCTGGAGGGTCTTTTTTATCAAAAGGGAGTTCTTCCTCCCCACTGTCACCAGGTGCTGATCATGTCTGTTCTTTCTTTAATATTGTAGGATCTTTAACTTATAAACCCTTTTTTGCTGTGAACTGCTGGTGAATAAATAAAACTAAACAGAGCTGAAATAAATCCTGGTTTCAGACTTGCCGTTTAAGAAGACTTTGTCTTTAAAAGCAGTAAGACAGTAATGTTTAGACTAGCAGTCCCAACAGCACAGGTGATGAAGAGCTGTGGAGCTGTCAGCTGTTGAGTGTTGGATACGATGATATATTTATGTGCTGATCTACAACCATCACCCAGAATGGGTTTTGGCTTGTGTAAATGACAAATGTATCTGTTCGTTATTTTAGCTGGAAGGTTATCAGCTCTGCTGTCAGAGATTGTTTGAAAGATTGTGGATTGTTCTTGAGGTTTCAGAAAGAGTCTTAAATTCTAACAAGCTCCCAAAGCCTTGTCAAACCACCATCCAAGTGTTTGGAAACCTTGAAATTAAAAATTATAGCCTGTGCTTATCGAGTGTTCTTTCTAAGTATGTTGTATAATCTGTTGTTTGTAACTCGAGTGCAGAATAACTGGGCAGATTGTGATGCACTCAGAGTCTATTCAAAAGATTGAAGTAGTTGGTTTGTGATCTTACTATTTTGTCTGGCTCTCGTAGCGCGCACAGATACCTGCTGATAAGTGCTGTGTAACACAAATCTCTGAGGCTGTCCTGTTGCATGAGCCGGTTTTACTACAGCTTGAACTGTCAGGCAGATGGCCTCCCTCTAGAATACTTTGGTGTTCAGAGGAGTCCTTGAAGAGCTCTCTGGTTGCCCACATCTTGGATGCGCTGCGCACTCACGACCTTTGATCGCAAGGCAGTTGAACAGGTTCCCTGATTGGAGGCAATGAGCACAACTTGAGGGGACTCGACTCCACTGGATGCCAGCTGGATGTATTGCTGTAAAGCTGTAAGATTACTGAGCTGTACGGCTGCAGAATTTCTGGGATGATGGGATCACTGCCCCATGCTAAGCTAGGCTCTCTGCATCGCAGCTCTCACTTTGTTCTTTATGTGCTTTGTTTTTGTGAATAAAAACGTGCAAAATCAGCCTGTCAGCACAGGAATATTAGCATGCTATCAGAACCACAGAGCTGTTGGCCCGACCGTAGACTCTGCCTGTTACTTCACTGCCCTTACCCTAACCCTGCAGAGTGGCCTTGCACAACTTGTATCCATAATATATAAGTCCCTCACATGACTGATAGCTTATTTTCCTCTGGTGAAACTGATACAGTGATCCATCTAATATTCCTGGCACATTAAAACAAACATGGTAATAATGTGCATGTACTGTTTGGCTGCCTGTGTGACACTTATGTTCAGGGTCTATATTCAGCTCAGAAGAGATTTGTTACTGCGTGTATAATCTGGGGTAAAGTTTCCCAGGGTTTTGGGTCGTGCTCAGTCTGGTTCCCTGTGCTGTGTTTCTACTGTCTGCTTTACTGAAGCCCGCTGAACGGCCAACAATGCTGCACTTTGTCTTGTCTGCTTTTACTTGTGTTTTCAGTCTGTTGTCGAGCCCTCTGCATAGCTCTCTGTTAGTCACTTCCTCCTTATCTGTTTATTCTTGTTATTAATGCAGGGAGTTATTTTTATGTGCCTGTGGGAGTGTGAGCGTGCTACGGTTAATAACAAATATTAAGTAATGGTGAAGAGAATTAGCATTTGAACCCTGAATCTTTCATTTGACTTTAAGAGGTACATGTTTGTGTTTTAGTGTTCTTGGTCTCTGATTATTTCTCTCTTCTTGCAGCATGTTAGTCATAATACGCGTGGGTCACACTGGATGGAGCTGTGCGTGTGAGCTCCAGAAAGCTGCGTCTCATTTATAATTGTGTCTCTGAGAATTTGAGTGTTTTCCAAAATCTGGTCTGTGTTATTACCGTGATTTTATGGTTGTGAAGTGTGGCAGCAGAAAATGTATTGTGACAGCTTGTCCACTCTAATATTCGGATGTGTGTTTGTGTGTGTTTCTTGGTCGACTGAAGCCGGAGCATAAACGCATCTCCCTTTCTCACACAAACCAGTTTATTTGTATCATTATGTGTATTTGTGTGTTTAAAAGGGTTGAGCATTTCGGGGTGTGTGGGAATTTCAGCTGTGTATTTTCCAAAGTTGCTCACATTCAGGCGCGTCGTTTGCTTGCCGATCGCCGTTCCACTAAGCTCCAGACTCGGGGCCCTCTCGCCTCTCCCTGACCGCACAATGATGCTGATCCGATACAGTTTGTTGAGATAAACGCGAGCATAAACAAAACTGACAGAGCAAAGATTGCACTCTGCATTCCAAGCAACAAAAAAAACCTACCAGTTGTAACAAGCTCTGGAATAGCAGTGGAAAAAGGAACCTGGGATCCATTCAGTGTGTGCTAACCTGGGTGTTAAGATACTGGGAATGCTCTGGGATCAAGATAAGCGTCAGGTTTTTTCTCACTTTAAACTTCAGCTGCACAGTTTGATTTGCTTGTGCTGTAGTAATTATATTTGATACGATATCAGAAAAATGGGCTTAAGCAGCAGTCACATCCCCTAAAAAATCAAAAACCAAATCTGATTTTAAATCTGATCATCCTTCAAACTAAGAGACCAAACGGCAGTTTTCAAAGAGCCTGTTCTGATTAAAACTTAGAGCAGAAGTGCGATCGATCGGTGCACGCTCGTTCTGAGGGAGAGCATTCACCACGAATGACCCCAACTGTGTTTTGTGCCACTTCGCTGCAGGAAACTTTCCTTGGAAAACTCCATTTTTGGCCCCACCTACAAATAGATTTGTTTACAAATGACCCTTCTCGGTAGATTTCATCCTCTTTCCCATCTACGCTCACTGAATGCGTTGCAAATATACAAGTGTGAACGATCAGAATGGGAAGTTGTGCAGAGTTGCAAAAGGAAACTACCTATTAGGCAAGCTATATTTAAATTATGTATGGTTTTTATAGGCGGATGTGTGGAGCTAGTGTGTAACCGCTGATGTACCATTGCGCAAACACTGTTGTGCTATTGTAGCTGGTCAACCTGATGATGGCTGCAACTACGTGACAGTTATTTTAGTTCAGTGGTTTTCATCCTAGAGCTCCTATAAATGGCCAAAAAGGTCATTCTGAGGCAATGTCTTCATCAGAATAAGAAGCTAATTTAAAATTTCACTCTAAAAGTTGTCATTGGACTGTTTCCGGTCAAAAAAGTCCAACAACTCTTTCGATTGAAGCGTGTCAGCACTTCAGTCAAGGACCTGAGTGTGATCAAATTGTTGCACTGCAGCAATCATGATTCATATCTCATAGTTAATGGAACTGAAGATAAACAGTTTTTGGCTGTGAAATGTAGTGAAGAAGAATAAAATTTTATTTTTTAATTTTATTTAACCTTTATTTATACAGGTAGTCACATTGAGACCCAGTGTCTCATTTGCAGGAGAGACCTGTTCCAGACAAACAGATGCTATTAAAATACTTTTTCTCCATCACCTGTTGGTGTAACAACTATGAACCCACAAACGTGACCTGGCCTTTTCTCATACACCTCTGTGGGGCTGTGCGATATGACCAAAATCTCATATCCCGATATGACATTTATCGTCCCGGCAACGTTATATGTCACAAAATTTTTACATTTTCTGTAAATTCTGTGAATCTCGGGCAACTCGATTTGCTTTAAGTGTTTTCAGCTGGGCGTCGTGTACCTGGAGTCGAGTGTTACATAAGTTGAAACAGCCGCAATTGTCTTATCCCCGCAGCACGCCGTGTAATAATAAGTCTGTTCTAAGGTTTATTTTTTAGCACCTAGCGGCTCTTTTTAGCTTCTCGTCCGTAAACACTCTGCATACTATTTCACGTGATTCAGTTTATTTTGAAAATTCTCAACAGGATCTTCAGCTTTATTGTGAAAGGTTTATGTGAAAAATAAACAAGCGGACGGCGGAGCCACGTGATGGTTTTACCGTTGTTGTTGCTAACGACAACGCATAAAAACAGTTGCTTGTCCGTCCGTAGTGTGGTTACATTAAATATAAGAGAAAGAGAGAACTTTAAGAAGTTAATTCTACAGTGACCATCAAAACGATGAAAAAATGTTGCAGTAAATAGTTTATTTTTCAACACCACAAAACAAACTAGAAAAATTTGCATTTCCTGCGAAAATGCAGTGTGGATGCTTTAAAGCTGAAGCTGTCTGCTGAAAGTAGCTGAAAAAGCTGAAAAGTTGCAGAAATTGTAAAAACTTTGCAGAAGCAAAGGAACTTTGCTAAAATGTAGTGACTTAGCAGAACTGCAATATCTTAGAGGAAACATAATACTTGGCAGAAATACAATAGCATAGCAGAACTTAGCAGAAATATTGTAACTTACCAGAAACACGATAACTTCTCAAAAATACAAGAATTTAGGAGAAATTGTATAAGATAACAGAAAGAATATATTTAGCCAAACATTCTTAAACATTACAGAAATACTATGACTTAGAAAAACAGTACAACATAGCAGAAATGCTGTGATTTACCAGAGACACTGTAATATACTATGAATATTTTAATTTTATATGAATACTATGTTTTAACAAAAATACTCCAGTTTAGCACAAATATTATAACATAGCAGAAATACTATTCTATAGCAGAAATGCTATATTTAGAAAGAAAAATATAATATAGTAGAAATACTATGATTTAGCAGAAATCCTACAATATAGCTTAATAACAATGATTTAGAACAGATACTATGATTGAGCAGAATAGTAATAACTTAAGTGAAAATATTGGAAAGGTAAAATGACAAGCTGAATAAAAGGAACATGGTTAAGTTAAGCTGAAAACTATTTGTTATTCACCTGTGAAAAATAAAACAAAAATACATTTAGAAGAAAAACAAATAAGAACAGTCAACAGATACATAAGAAATCAAATATAGATACACAAATGTACAGAGAGAGACACACAGGCAGGGTCTATGCCAGTCAACCAGTCTGAATATATTACATTTTATCCAACAATGAGATGCTACCCTAAAAGGGTCTTTCTGTGTATCTCTCTCTCTCTCTCTCTCTCTCTCTCACACACACACACACACACACACACACACACACACACACACACACACACACACACACACACAGCAGCAGCAGCAGCAGCAGAAAGTGAACAGGGGCTGTTAACAGCATGTTTCTAGGTCAGTCTTGCAAGCCTGGGAGCTGCTAAATTTGAATCCACCAATCAGAGAGGCTGTGTGCTTTTTCCCGCCAAAACTGGTGCACCAAGTGCAGGCTTTTACACATGCAGCACAGAGAGAGACAGGATTTTTGCAGTCTATTTCTCATAGTGAGAATTCCCCTCAAACAAACAGCCATGAATTTCTAACCGTAGGGGCTAAAACAGTCATTCTTAGACCATTTTATTCAGAAGACATAGGGGAATCTTGAAATGCTGACCACTGAAAATAAAAATATGAAATATTAGAGATATATGACATAGAGAATTGGTTGGCTTAGAAGCCATGAAGGTCCCAATATGCAAATCTGAATGTGCCAGGCCTCAGATATGATTGGCTGGCTGGGAAGCCATATAAAAAGCAGTAAAACTGTACTATGATTTGGTAGAAAAACTATAATTAATCGAAAATACTATATTTGGCAGAAATACTATTTTTAGCAGAAACACTATATTTAGCACAAATCTTATAAAATAGCAGAAATAGTATGATTTAGCAGAAATGCTGTATTTAGCACAAATACTGAAAAGCAGCACAAATGCTATGACTTAGCACAATAGTAATAACTTAAATAGAAAAATTGGAAAAGCAAAATGGACAGCTGCAAAAAGTCCCACAAGCACAGAGAGATACACACAGGATCAAATTCAGTCAACCAGTCTAAATATATTGAATTTAAATCATACAATAAGATGCTCCTATAAAAACTCTCTCTCTCTCTCTCTCTGTCACACACACACACACACACACACACACACACACACAGGAGAGAAAATCAAGTTTCTAGGTCAGTCAAGCAGCCTGGGAGCTGCTAAATTTGAATCCACCAATCAGAGAGGCTGTGTACTTTTTCCCGCCAAAACAGGTGCAGCCGTTTTTACACACACAGAGACAGGATTTCTGCAGTGAATTTCTCATAGTGAGGATTCCTCTCAAATAAATGGCCATAATTTCTTAACCGTAGGGGCTAGAACAGTCATTCTTACACCGTTTTGTTCAGAAGAGATGGGGAATCTTACAGTGTTGACAATTTATCATTAAAATATGAATTATTAAAGATATTTGACTTGTAATGCACCATAACTGAGTAGAGGCAAGCGAAAACTGCCTTGACTTGCCCTCAAACAACGCTTTCTAACTCTAAATCTATTTGGAGTATCGATATCATTCTTTCACCGTAAGAGACAGCAGGCTTTGGTGAACAGTCATGGAAATTTTCGGGTCTCTGTGGAAATCCATCAAAAGATATGACGAGAGAAAAAAGTGCCTCATTTCCAGAGTTTGAAAGCTGAAGAAATCTGAGCGAGGGACCAATTTCCTACCCTCAAACAAACCCAATTCATGGCCAAATGGTAATAGGTGAGAAAGAAATTCTTGAATTGTGAGCGTCAGGAGTGTCTGAAGATATATTGGCACAAGCCTCATGTCTTAACTTTGCTGCGTTAAGGAGATATGACGATTTGAAAATGCCTCTCATTAAAGAAATCAAGCGGTGATTGTGAACAAGCTCTCCATTGACTTTCTATGCAGAGTTTCCAGACTTTGTGTTGGTCTGAGGAGATTTGCCAAAATTCTATTATACAGAAATACTGTAATCAGCACATATACTGTAACATGACAGAAATTCCTCCACTTAGTAGTAATACTATAACATAACACAAATATTATGATTTGGCACAAAACCATGATTTGGCAAAATACTATGATTGAGCAGAAGTACTAAGATGTAGTAAAAGTACTTTGATTTAACAGAAATACAATTATAGAGGAGTAATACTTTAAAATGGGAGAAATATTGATACACACACACATACACAGAGCCTAAAGGGAAGAGTATTTGTGCCATGGAGTGTTAACAAGAATCTGAGGTCAATATTAGAAAAGCTGCTAAAATCATAAAAGTTTGCAGAATTGTAGTAAATGATCAATATGAATTAGTGGTCTGTGACAATGTATTAATTTGTAGGAAAAAAACATGTTGACCAAGGTGGAATTGAACCCACGACCTTTGGGTTGCAGACCTGAGTCATTACAAACTGTGCCACTGGGAAAGAGAGCGGCGTCTGGAAAACAGGGTGATGAGCAGTCAGAATTAGATCACGGTGACAGGCAAAAGCGCGTTTTTGGAGTTACAAAATGTCGTGTAACTCAAAAACTAGGTGGACTAGAAGCATAATTCTTGTACTGGGTGAATCAGCGGACTTTCGTGTATTTTGACTGTGATTTGCATTGCTCTTTGTACATCTGTCGCTGAGATATGACGAGAGAAGAAAGGGCAGACCTCAGATATGATTGGCTGGCTGGGAAGCCGTGCAGGCCCTGATATGTAAATTTTATATGTATCAGTCCTCACAGAGGATTAGCTGCCTGGGGACCTGGCAGAAATATATACAAATAGTATGATTAAGCATAAATACTACATTTAGTAGAAATACTATGTTTTAGCACAAATACTATAAAATGGCAGAAATACTATATTTGGCAGAAACACTATATTTAGTACAAATCTTATGAAATAGCAGAAATAGTATGATTTAGCAGAAATGCTGTATTTAGCACAAATACTGAAAAGCAGCAGAAATGCTATGATTTAGCACAACAGTAATAACTTATAGAAAAATTGGAAAAGCAAAATGGACAGCTGGAAAATCCTGAACATGCTAAGGGTCCCTCAAATCTAATTGTTAATTGAAAAAAAAAAAAATCAGCAAAAAAAATATAACAGTCACACAATCACAAATATGGGCACATATTGAAACACACATGCACAGAGACACACACAGGACCAAATTCAGTCAACCAGTCTAAATATATTGAATTTAAATGATATAATAAGATTCTCCCATCAAAAGGCTCTCTCTCGCTCTCTCTCTCTCTCTCTCACACACACACACACACACACACACACACACACACACACACACACACACACACACACACACACACACACACACAGAGCCTAAAGGAATAGTATTTGTGCCATGGAGTGTTAACAAGAATCTGAGGTCCATATTACAAAAGCTGCTAAAATCATAAAAGGTTGCAGAATTGTAATAAATGATGAATATGAATTAGTGGTCTGTGATAGTGTATTAATTTGTAGGAAAAAACACATGTTGCCCAAGGTGTAATTGAACCCACGACCTTTGGGTTGCAGATCTGTGTCATTACCAACTGCGCCACTGGGAAAGAGAGCAAACGCCTGGAAAACAGGGTGATGAGCAGTCAGAATCAGATTGCGGTGAGAGGCGAAAAACGCCGTTTTTGCAGTTACAAAACGTCGTGTAACTCAAAAACTAGGTGGACTAGAAGCATAATTCTTGTACTGGGTGAATCAGCGTACTTTTCGTGTACTTTGACTGTGATTTGCATTGCTCTTTGTACATCTGTCACTGAGATATGACGAGAGAAGAAAGGGCAGACCCCAGATATGATTGGCTGGCTGGGAAGCCGTGCAGGCCCTGATATGTATTTGTATGTATCAGTCCTCACAGAGGATTAGCTGCCTGGGGACCTGGCAGAAATATATAGAAATAGTATGATTAAGCATAAATACTACATTTTTAGAAAAACTATATTAAGCACAAATCCTATAAAAAGCAGAAATACTATATTAAGCAATATAAATATCCTCTAAAAATCCTATAAAAGCAGTAAAACTGTACTATGATTTGGTAGAAAAACCCTAATTAATCAAAAATACTAAATTTGGCAGAAATAGCAGAAACACTATATTTAGCACAAATCTTATGAAATAGCAGAAAGAGTATGATTTAGCAGAAATGCTGTATTTAGCACAAATACTGAAAAGCAGCAGAATGCTATGACTCAACACAATAGTAATAACTTAAATAGAAAAATTGGAAAAGCAAAATGGACAGCTGAAAGAATCCTGAACATGCTAAGGGTCCCTCAAATGTTATTGTTAAATGAAAAAATCAGCAAAAAAAAAGTATAACAGTGACACAATCACAAATATGGACACATATGGAAACACACATGCACAGAGAGACACACACAGGATCAAATTCAGTCAACCAGTCTAAATATATTGAATTTAAATCATATAATAAGATGCTCCCATAAAAAACTCTCTCTCGCCTCCTTCTCTCTCTCTCTGTCACACACACACACACACACACACACACACACACAGAGGGACAGAGAAGAAACTTTCTAGGTCAGTCAAGCAGCCTGGGAGCTGCTAAATTTGAATCCACCAATCAGAGAGGCTGTGTACTTTTTCCCGCCAAAACAGGTGCAGCCCTTTGTACACACACTCAGCACAGACAGAGACAGGATTTCTGCAGTGTATTTCTCATAGTGAGGATTCCTCTCAAACAAATGACCATAATTTCCTAACCGTAGGGGCTAGAACAGTCATTCTTACACCGTTTTGTTCAGAAGAGATGGGGAATCTTCAAGTGTTGACAATTTATCATTACAATATGAATTATTAAAGATATTTGACTTGTAATGCACCATAACTGAGTAGAGGCAAGCGAAAACTGCCTTGACTTGCCCTCAAACAACGCTTTCTAACTCTAAATCTATTTGAGTATCGATATCATTCTTTCACCGTAAGAGACAGCAGGCTTTGGTGAACAGTCATGGAAATTTTCAGGTCTCTGTGGAAATCCAAAAAAAAGATATGACGAGAGAAAAAAGTGGTTCATTTCAGAGTTTGAAATCTGAAGAAATCTGAGCGAAGGACTAATTTCCTACCCTCAAACAAGTCTAACTCATTTCAGAACGGTAATAGGTGAGAAAAAAATTCTTGAATTGTGAGCGTCAGGAGTGTCTGAAGATATACGGGACAAGCCTCATGTTTTAACTTCGCTTCGTTAAGGAGATATGACGATTCGAATATGCCTGTCATTACAGAAATCAAGCGATGATTTTGAACAAACTCTCCATTGACTTTCTATGGAGAGTTTTCCGACTTTGTGTTGGTCTGAGGAGATTTGCCAAAATTCTATGAATCTCACAACAATGATGGTGACATTTTCTGAAAGCCAGCAAAAATACCTACGTTTTGATGTATAATTTGTGGAAGTTGAGTGAAAATTGAGCAAGTAGCAAGAAGCTGTTCGGACATGAAGAGAAGACTGCGAAACCTACAGTGGCACACTGGAAGCCAAGTGCATAGCAACCATAACAACGCATGTATTTTCTGAAAAATCACAAAATGAAACTCAAAACGTAAAGAGGGATAAGATGAAAACGGTAACAGATATGAAAAAGCTGAATCATTAATGAATAGCCCAATAATTTGTGAACATTTTAAAGTTTGAATGGTTGTTCTAGGCGAAAGTATGAGAATGTAGTTAAGTTTCAAAAACAACCAAGTTTTAGCAGAATTGTGGAAGTTTCCCATTCATTTCAATGGGACAAATTAAAGGAAAAAAGCTTAATATTTTAAAAAGTATAATAGCATAAAATACCAAAAGTCATAGCCATCATTAGCAGAAATAGCAGAATAGTTTAAAATTTGAACGGTGGAAATCGGCTGAAAATTGTTAAAGTAGTTAAGTGCCAAAAAACGTACAAAAAGTGGCAACTAGAATAATAAAGTATAAAGAATAAAGAGAAACAGGAACTCAATAGTGTGGATGCATAAAGCATCCACACAATGATAGCGTAATATGAAACAAAGACGTTGTCATATCGCCATCCGATATATATCGTTATATCAAACAGCCCTACACCTCCGCCTTCCTCCTCTCTCCGTCTCTGACGCCTTCAGGGAAAGGAGAGAAAGAAAGGACACACACACACACACACACACACACACACACACATCCCGTTTGACCTGATTTAAGTCAGCATGTCTACTGGATGGATGTGCAAAACCATGACTGTGTGTTTTATATTATATAAGTGTGTGTGTGTGTGTTTGTAGTGTAGAATCCATGCCAGTTGTGACTGAAGCACTATGTGATCTCTCCAGTCTTGTGATCGAGTGTTTGGCAGAGCAGACCTCTTCCCTTTAGGAATGACTTTATTTAGATGGGTTGAGTTAAATAAAAACTTTATTGGCCCTGAGGCTGAATGGCAGTTGTAGCAGAGAGACCGCTTGTGTTAAATATAAAGTTTGTCATTTTATTGACGTGTGTGTGAATATATAAGCAGAAACATGTGACAGCAGAATGGGGTGCAGTGTATATATGGATCCACACACAGATCAGTTTCCATTTGTAGGTGTGGATAAGCAAACATTAAGGTTTGATTTGTTTAGGCACCGAGTATTTATCCTGAGAACGTCTCCTTATCAGAGCTTCACAGTATTTGGCAGGAGGCTCGCTCCATTACCTCCCTCCCCCCATCGCCTATGGCTCGACTTGGTACTGTTTGTCACTTTTATAGAAGGGGAGTGCCTGGGACATAGGAATTTAATCACAACTAACAGTAATTTAAGTAAATGAAGCTCAAGTTGGAGCACAATAAAACTACTAGTTTCCTTTTTTATTTGTCCTCTTGTTTAACGTTATACTTGCTTTATTTGTGAATCTCTTTGTAGCTTAAAATCACCTTCCTGTTTTGCTTCCCAGCTGCTTCCGATCTTCGACTCTAGCTCAGTGGCATCTGGTAAAGTACTTTTTTTCACGGGGATCATTTTCATTCATTTCTCTTTTTGCATAATAATTCTCCTTACAAACAAACAACCCTTCTTTTTATGTTCCTTTGCTCTACATCCAGCATTTTTCAGACTATAATATTTCAAACCTCATAGACACAGACAAGCACTCCAAAAAGTAATAAACTTTCCAGCTTTATTCCTTCTTTCTTTTTTAGGTTTGTTACTCTAATGTTTCAGTGTCTGCTATAAAGGGTGGGCTCCACATATTTCACTTGTCAGAGTCTATTTACTGTTCAGGCAGAGCAGCGCACAGTGTGTGAGAGCAGTCCTGTGACTGTTTAATAGCAGCCTTCTTGAGTTTTGGCTTAAGCCTGCCCCCTGCGAGTTTCAAGAGGAAGTCCTGCATTACAGCTCGGAAAAACAAGAAAAAATACCCTAATTCCATTTATAGGAATCGCAAGTTCCTCTGCTGCTCTGAGTTTGCATTTATTTTAATGTGCACTTTTCAAGGTTGAAAATACATTAAATATGCATATATGTGACTATGTATGTCATATATGTGATTATAGTAAATAATTCAGGGGCAGCAGCTACCTTGTTGGTGGTGTCACTTGCTGTGAAACGTCATACCACAGTGTGTGACCACTGTGGGCGTGTTTTTAAACAAACAGAAAGAAGAAACTTGTTAGCTTGCTAGTATGTTTTTGTTTTAATTCTATAAGCAAACAATCAACATGATGCTTGTATACTTGTTAAAAACATACATAATATACATGATCATTTTTAAATATCATGTTAAAAAGTATTAAAATTATATTTAGTGCTGTCAGCGTTAATCTAGTTAAAATGACATTAACGCCATAACCACATTAACACAGCAAATCTCCTTAGCGAGTTAGCGCGGATCGCCCCGTGCATGGACCTGCACAGCGTTAATGCGTTAGCGCAGTTAGCTCGTTAACACGTTAGCGCCGTGCAGCCCCACGTGAGATTAATATGTTTTGTTTTTCTCACAATTCTCTGTAGACCCTAGAGATGATTGTGTGGGAAACTCCTCATAGATTAGCAGTTTCTGAAATACTCAGACCAGCCTGCCTGTTTCTGAAAACCACGCTATGGTCATTTTGACCATGTTTACATGTCTGATATTGTGATATTGCCATCTGATTGGCTAATTGGGTATCTGCATCTATGAGCGCTTAAGCAGGTGTACCTAACGAATTGGCAGATCATATTTTATACAGAACCCTTACTATACACTTCACCGAATATATCAAAGATTGTTTGTGAATCCTTATTTCTGATTGTGGTTGTAAGAGCTCTCTCTCTTTGCCTGCAGGATGACGGGTCGAGAGTTTTTCACCCGGTTTCCGGCTCTATACCCATTTCTTCTGAACCAGCTGGAGGAAGCTGCAGCCACAGTGGAAAGGTAAGGTGGCGCTCTTAAATCCACACACGCACACTCGCCGTGGCTTTTCGCACATCCTTGATCCTATTACGGGTTCAGTTTGACTTGCATTTCAGCTCTACAAGACAGCCTTTTTTGTTTGCTTAAGCTGATTAAGCAGTAGTGCTTTTGCACCGGCAGGCTTTCTGGTGGAAGAAGCAAGGTTAGCGCAACTTTTCATCAGTCCAAAAGCTAGGTTTTTCTCAAAGAACTCAGCTATTTTTCCTCTGCATTGAATTCTCACGTGGGCCTTTTTCTAAATTGCTTAGCTGACAGACAATTGTTCAAAGCACAGAGCTTTACGAGCGAATAAAACGAATGTCTTGTTGAGATTTTGCTATAGTTTTTGGAGTGGAGAGTTGGGTCCACTTGGGTTCATCGGTCTTATCTTTGTCAGCTCACTCCAGACTCCCTTTTTAAAAGCATATGAGTCATCCAACAGCTGCCCAGGCGGCCTTATCTTAATATGGATCCAATTAATTGAAAGCTCTTTCAGGCCAGCTCTTTCACAATTCCCCCCTACTCCCCGCGACCCTTGTTAAAACATTTGCAAATTTCCCACGGAACCAGATCCCGGCTGTCTGACTTCCCACATCTCAGTGTATCGCGCCACCCAAACAGACCAACCGCACCAAACTGTAGCCATACGCTGCAGGACTGGAGGTAACAGGGCTGCTGTTAGTGGTTTTTCAAACAGACGTGAAGGAGTATGTTTCCAAAATAGGCCAACGGTATAGGAAAGATTATAGAAGCAGGATCTGGACCTGTGTAAGGCTGTATATTTGTGGATTATGTAATCCGCTCTTCCTGCAGAAATCCCTCTTATTACTAAAGCTGCGAGATGTGTAGTAATTCACAAGCTGACATATAAAACACTGGACAAGCAGAGTATGTGCTTCTTCCTGTAGTAAGCATTATTGTTGCATGCAGACAAGTCTTGCCTATGTTGGCATGTTTAAGCCTTGATGAGCTTTGGAATCATAGTTTTTAAATACAATTCTTGGTGGCAGTATTTAAACCTGCAAAGCTGACTCTGATTATCTGATTATCTTTTAATACTCACTGTAGTGACTATTAAACAGTTTTCCTACCTGTATGGATTCAAACAGTTCTGAAGTCTTCACTCCTGATAAAAGACACTTTTCATTACTTTATGAGCTTTATTAGCTCCAAAAGCTCAGTTTCACTTGTTGATAGCAGAGCAATGCAGATGGACCAGCACATGGCATGGCCTCTACAGGCATTAGAGTCATCAAGTGTTTGATGCAGGGCAGCTAGTGTACAGGGTGTTTCCCTGACAGTAGCTGGTTACTGTGAGAGATGACCTGTTATCACTGCCTGTACAGCTGAACAGTGACCTCTGTATAATCAGCCCCCCACACTCTGATTCTTACCTCTTAAAAATGACTCCCATCATTCTTTTTAACTGTTTTTATTTTATTGTTATATAAATATTGTTTAAAGCACCATCTTTCTGCCATCATTCTCCTTTTTTGTTTTTTTGGCAACATGTTACACTGTATATCCATATATTTTGTATATACTATCCTTAAATAAAGATAACGATACTCATCATAGTATCAAACAAAGTAAGATGAACTTCAGGGATATGAATGTGTTGAGTTAGAAAGCACAAAACATTGTGAGTCCATTTCATGTATTTACAAAGTAACCACCAGAGAGCTGCTCATGTACATTTATCCAGTCAAACAGTAAGAAACAAACTCCATGAGCATCATATTAGGTCCTTTGCCCGAGAACACCAAAAGTGGCAGGTGAACCACTTGCACCCCATCCTGTTCACAGATAACAACAGGTTCATACTGAGCACCTGTGATACACATGAAAGAGTTTGGAGACGCGGCGGTGAACGTTAAGAGTAGGTAATACTCGGTTAGCGGACATGGAGAGCTGGAGACCCAACGGCCCAGCAATCATTCCTGTTAGATTTCAGACTTCCACTTGAAGTCCGGTGCCTGGAGAGCATGCATATTTTTACATTGCAATATGGATTCTAAGTGGATGAGTCCACGCAGTCAAAAAAACCAGGCAGGCACATGGAGCTCCACACAGACCCTCTGATGACGAAACTTACGTCACTGAGACCCGAGTGGACCTGAGTGGACCCTAGTGCGTTAGAAAGTCACACAGACTCCATGTGATACCCTGACTGTCTCAGATCCACTCTGAGACCTTATCCTGCTGCAGTGGGTCCTTCCTGGTGCAGGAGTGTCTGGTCCTTAGGTAATCAGACTATTAGACATTTTCTGGATGAGAAAGATTCACAGTTCTTATCCACCCACTGTCAGCCTGAGATATCCCTTCTCTTAAATATCCAAGAGTCGATGAAAATCCCTGAAACCACAGCTTTTTGCTAACACATTACTTGCACATAAATGCTAACCTTGTTTTTTTAAAACTCTGGTCATGCTTAATGTTGGCATCCAGTATTATCACAGTGTACATGTGATGGGACCAAAAAAGGGAAAAGAACAGTTGCTGTCCTTCAATTTCTGAGTCACAGATTATATATCAGATTCACACAGGCCTAGAGATCACTTGGCAGCTTCTTGGCAACCACTGGTTGTTAGGGAAGTAATGCAGATTCGTTGACACCAACCAACCACCAGCTACCTAGCAAATGTAAATTTAAGTCGTTTAGCGGTTGCTGGAGTTCTCGATGTTTGTGTGACCGGGGCTTCAGGTGAGCACATGTTTCTTGACTTATTATAATAGTTATTATTCCTTAAATGGAGGGAAGCAAGGAAAAAAACCTGAAAATCACCTTCATCACACGCCACGGGGGAAGAAAACTGTCTAGACCAAAGTAATCTGATTTATTTATTTACGTGTTCTGCCAGTGCCTTTGTTATTTTGATTCATGATTATTAAATGGAGTATTTTGAATGACCTGTGAGTACATTTTGTGTAGCATTTGTTTCTGGTATCCTGTTTTACCTCCTATAGTACTTCCTATGGTCCTCCTGTCACACAAGGTCTGCTTGTATATGCACTCACTCTAAACACTCTAAATTTAATTTTGGAAAGACTATCTCGGAGGGGCCTAAGATGCTCTCATATATGCTCCGAGACCGACTTGTTGTTTCAGATTTCTAATTTTATTATCTCTGCGTAGCAAAGCAGGTTTATCTGCGAAAGTATTTCAGGTCACCGCCCACATTTTTAATCCGCTCTGATTTGTAGCAGCGCTTCATCTTATCTGCCTCTGCCTGCACGTCCAAAGAAAACAGTTTTCGGATCATATTCCAAGTCATTTTCTAAACACAGTGGACGATTTATTTGTCTACCAGTGGAATAAATCGTAAGCTGCAGCTTGAGTTTACTTTAGAGCTTCTTTGGTGTCTCTTTGCTACTGTGTCCCCTTCACTCCTTTCTAAATGAAGAATTCACATACTTAAGGTCAGTGCTCTGTTTCCACTCTCTTTTTAAACGATACAAAATAAAAATAGGCTGTTTCATCAAACACCCGGCTGTTGGAGATGATTGAGGAGTTTGGATTAGAGAGGGCAAACATTCACAGAAGGATCTGACAGCATTAAATGCCACAGAGTCTCTTTTTTTATCCTGTCAAATGTTTCTGCCTTCAGCTGCATCCCAACAAGGTCTTGTATGCCCCCCTCCCCACCACCAGCCCAGTCCCTTGTTTCTGTGACATCACATCCTGTCCTGCTGTGCTTGACTGAACTGTGACATTAAACACATTAGACCAGTTACTAATTGGGCCGCTATTACATTTCCCATCTTGCCGATCTGCGGCAGTCCCAGTGGACGGTTCTCTGTGAGTGTTTTGTTTAACAAAGTAATGAAAAGCATACGATGTTTTCTCGGGGAAGGGGCGGGAGGGGTGGTCTCCATTCTCTGAGATCCTCATGGCTAATGACAGGGCCCAAAGGATGTACTGCTCTCCTGATACACACATACAGCCACATTAGCAGAACTTCACAAAGTTCAGCGTCAAGCTGAAACACTGTTTCCTCCTCATGTTTCTATATTCAAGACAGGAAAAACTAAAACCCGTGAAGGCAAAGCGCAGCTGGACTTCGTTGTTGATACTACATAAGGTTCATTTTATTTTGCTCTTTGAGTCCTTGTTTCTTTCCCCGTCTCTATTTTCCTGCCTGCTTCCTTCGCTGCGAGTGTGTCAGAGTGAAACTGTGAAACCGCTGGCAGAGAGACACTTTTCCATTCTGACTCAGCTGGCAGTGATGAGACTTGGATGGAGGAGAAGAGGGAGGTGAAAAGCTCGGTTCAAGGACTGATGAGGAGATGACTGTTTGAGAGCGTGGGTGGTTTTTAGACATGCAGAGTCTATTAAAAAGCAAGAGGAATTTAGGCCAGTTAAATTTTGCACGGTAACTTTTGTTATTTGTGCTTTTCAGGTGACTTTTCACTGTTGCAGTGATCGCCACACCAGACTGTTTATTTCTCACCAGTATAGATGAATTCAGGAGCTAAAAAGTGCTTTGCCTCGTGCTCCTGTCACGTGAACACTACACCATGTTTTAACTGCTATGCAAACAAGTGCTGTTCGTTAGCTCGGGCTTTCTGTGCTTTAGCTTTAATCGTCTGCTGCTTTAGCTTCATAGTCAGCCTATAGACAAGAGGATATTCTCATTTAACTATGAACTCTTTAGCAAAAGGCAAGAAAGTGAAGAAAGAATTGCTGTGCAGTTCTGCCATAGAGACTCCTGAAGTTCAACTTCATAGAGTTTGACTGCATGTTAGCATAAGCTCCACAGAGGTGTTGTGCACATTTATCTATGGGCTGTTAACAACCCTTCACTGGAGAAGTGAAGGTTATTCCTAGAGCCCACATTTCAGGCCCTTTCTTTTGCTAACAACTTCTTTTATGTGTACAGAGTCCCTTATGATCATGTCTGAAGAAGATTATCCAAAATAGCGTACAGTTTATCACTGTTCTACCATTACAGTGACGGCAGGAGTGTCGCCTTGTCTTAAAGTGTCGCCACTCGTGTGCTTCTCTTGAATCTCAGTATGTTAGCAATCCTTAAACAGCATTAAAGTATTAGTATCCATTCATTTAACGGCTTTACCATTGATGATTTATGACTTTTACTTTCTAGATAACGTTAATTGTGTGTGTCTTTGTGTTTGTGTACATGTTCAGTGACAGCGGTCAGGTGAAGCTGCACCCCAGTCTCTTCTTGCTGCTGCTGGTTCTCAGTCGGCTCTACCCTTCTCCCATGGATGGATCCTCTTCTCCTTTGGGGCTCGCACCTTTCATGCCCTTCATCATGAGGTAGGTGATCTACGTGTGCACGCACGGGTACAGTGGAAACAGTGGAGTCAAAACATCTGAGACCATTACTGACGATTTTCTACAAATGTGGGTTAGTTTCACAAACAGCAGCAGTTCAGCTGCATGGACTCTACGGGTTTGCCCGAACCACAAAGATGCAAAGCAGGGGACTTAGCAGTATCTCCAGGGAAGCAAAACACATCCAGACCCAAATATGTTTTCTGCTGGTTTGATACACTCCAGTGGATTTCTCTCTCCTGTCTTCTTACATACAGTGAACATGTGACACGGGTGGTCAGGACTGTGGCCGCTTTCTGTGACGTGGAGGATGTTTTAACCCACACCAAGCATTCTGACTGAGACATGGATATCCATCCGCTCTATTCATCTTCTGATTTTGACGTGGTAGTCAGTTCAGCGATGTTCTAATGATGTTTTTATGTATACACTCAATGTGGTCACATAGATTTGCACATCATAAATGAAATTCTTTCACTTTCATCCAGAAAGGGTAAACTCGAGGTGAGGTCATTGCGGAGGATGTAAGATAACTTTCTTTAGAAGCCATTCATCTTTTTTAAAAATAGTAAATGAACTGGATTTTATGTAGTGCTTTACTACTCCACTATACAGCAAGTCTTATTGACCCATTCACACTCATTCATGCTTTCTATCGAACATTCATACTGCAATATTTCCCAGCCTTATGGGGGCTTATTGTAATCATTTCCAACTCCATATTTTACTGTGAACTGCGACTGAGTATCTATGCACGATTGACAGTATTCACAGTAGGGTTGGGCGATTGGATGAATATATCAGCTATTGTCGATCATTTTTAAAGGGCGATTTATTTATTTGCCCATGAGTAAGTTTGCTAATAACGATGGAGCTAATAGAAGCAGTCAACAGAAGAAAAAAAAAAATAGCGCTGTTTTAACAGCAGCCTCGTTCATCTGCGAGCAAATGCCCCCTCCTCAGAGTGCGACCAAATGCTTGTTGATGGAGCTGCAGAAGCTGGTGATAGCCTAGCATACTCCGCCGGATGGTGGACACGTACATGCTCATGCAAGTTAGTCGTGTTTGAGTACTTTGCTTGCGCTATACGTCTGCACAAGTGGCACACCCCTTTGGCTACATCCTTAGGTTTACCTCTTTCATCTGGTTTAAAGCCAAAGAAATCCCAAATTGGCGACTTCATATTTTTTTTAGTGCTGTCAGCGTTAACGCGCCATCATGACGACTAACGCGATTAACAATTAACCCATCTGCAGCACAGACGGAGTCAAAATCTCTGAAATGTCGTTGTCAACGTATTTGGGGCAGTTAGTCCAAGTTTGTTCATTCTGCGCTCCAGATGAGTTGAGCGCGTGAAAACTTTTAATTGCGTTAATCGTGATGACCTCGTTAACGATGACAGCCCTAATTTTTTTTTTTTGGGGGGGGGGGGGGGGATTAGTTCGTCCATGTTCGGACTTCTTTTGTGTTGTAAATGCGCAAATCAGTCTGTGCATGACTACATTGCTCCGCCCATCAAAAAGTCTGCGCATGCACAAATATACCGCCCATCGTCGATTATTGGAGTGACGATTGTCGGTTGGAAAATTTTTACATATCACCCAACCCTGATTCCCAGTCAGCCGTTTTTGACATTGCAAAATTCCAGGTATCAGTTATGGCATTAATAGAGAAAAGCACAGGCTTTAAGGGAGGCTGTGCTTTTGCCTCAGAGGAAATACTTGTTCATACGCTGACCTTTCATTATTAGAAACTTTGGCCGTGCTAGATTGGCACACACTTTTATTTCATGACTGTCGTCCCTGTGTTGTGATGTTTGCTTGGAAACTTCGGTCAAACTGATTCTGTCACTATCCATCCCTCCCCTCATAAAAGTGGACTTGAATGAGCATTTCTCAGACCCTACTAATGATGCCTTTTCCAGTCACTTTGCCTGCTTATGTAAAGTCTGGAAGAAAAAATGTAACCAAAGGAATTCTGTCCAACCCAAGACAGTCCCACACCTGCTGTCTCAGCTGTGATAAACCTCTCAAACTAAGATTATCTGAACTTTTCTTTCTAACTATAGAACAATTCACAATCAGCAAAGGTCTAAACATCAAGTGTGCGCGTGTTTGTGTGTGTGCAGGGCTTCTTTCATTTGCTTTGTTTGCGCAGGTGTTTCTGCATCTTTGATATGGATGTGCTGTCATCATTTCATTGTTGTTTTTCAGTACTGGTACAATCCCTGTGATATAATCGAATGTTTCACCATGGCTACAAGAGAGATTGTTTTGTGTTCATCTGTATGATTTTGTGTCTTTCCACACTAAGACAAAACACCTGTCTAGTGTGAGCTGTTCCTGCAGCGAGCAGCGCATGTGTGTGTTGTCTTGCGTTGCAGCTCGTCTGAATCCACTCGCTGTTTACTGGGGAGTAAACCTCTCTGGCGAGTGGGAAACTTTAGTCACAACTAATTTTGTTACATTCCTCAGATGGAGAAATGTACAAATATTATTGGAACATGTTCATATGCCGCACCTGCAAATAAGAACCGTAAGCTTCAACCTTGTGTGTCCACAAGATTTGGCATCCCAAGAAAAAAATACCTGATCTCAGCATTTAAAAGTCAGTCCTACGCCTAAAAGCCTACACCCTTCAACAGCACCTTGATAAGGTGTATAAAATAAAAGCAGCAGAGCTAAGGTGGTGGAGACTGAAGCTCATTTTTTTTCTGGAATGCAAGCACACAGCTGGTGATGCTTTGTGGCAAAGGAAAGGTGGGTGTGAAGGCTTTTTCACTTTGTACGCCAAATCACTATTGTGTTATGTGTGTAAGGCAGATCCTTCTGATTACATTTTTTTAAGCTGTTCTGTCACTATAGCTATTCTGAATAGTTTATCTGATGTGTAAATTGTCCAGCCAGATGATTGATGCAGTATTTTTACAGCTGGATAGCTTGTGCGTCCGACTTTGTGTGTGTGGGTGTGCGCGCGTGTTTGGGAGGATATAGGGAGTTAAGCTTTGACCTTGAGGTTGGAATGCACTACTGATGGTTTAGATAATAGTACTTGCATGTGGGTGCTGTATGTGTGTTGGTAGGGGCTGGCATAGTGAGGAGACATAAAACTGGTATTGTAGCATGCCTCGTGAGGAGATGTACAGTAGTTGTGGGATTTGGCTTTACTGTTAGTGCACTGGCCTTTTTTTTGGCGGGCGGGTGTCTTTGTCTCCATGGCTACGTCTGCCTTTTTTTTAATGTTTAGCTTAAGTTGCGATGCTTAAGCTTAGGGTAAGATTTTTGGGAATGAGATTTAATGTGAGGCGGTGTCTTCACAAAGCTAGTGGCCCTCACCCTACAGACTGGTCAACTGGAATATAAGAACCACTCATCCAAATACCTCAAACTAACCAACAGTAAATCCTCCAATTTTCAAGTGGATTGAATAAACCACTGTCAAAAATGGCCAAAAATTGTAACATTTTTAGTGAAACGGTAGAGCCGTATTGTTTGCTGCTTACTGTATAATATATTCTGTTGCTGAGCAGCTCTTTTAGTTTGTTTGGCCCAGACTCAAAGTTTGAAAGGAATTCAAGTTTTATGCTAACATCTGTGCTCCACAGAGGAGAAGTCTGACTGTGTCTTCAGTGCCACCGTGAGGGTGACATTTGGTGTTTGCGTGCAAAGTCTCATCGACTGTTTGAAGGATTTGGCGTGAGATTTTTGTTTAGATGTTCACGTTCCTCTGCATCTCACGGTGAATTGTGACCGTTTTGTGTTTTCCTTCATCCAACCTTTGTTATGTTTAAAGGTGGAGATTTGTGGCAACTATTGCTACTGGTCCTTTGCCAGATTAGCGCAGTCATTCTGCTTCCCAGTGATCTTTCAGGATTAGTACTTACTGCACTAAACTCTGGTGTGTGAGGGTGAAACCTCTGCCCTCTAAAACAGTCAAGTTCAACCCTGTTGTATGAGTAATGCTCATGTGTTTGTACATAATAGTGTAGCTCAAGGTTATAAGAGATAACAGACACGTCCAAAGTCAAAGAACAGGAAATGCAAAGCTGCTAGTGCCCCAAAGTTTTAGCCTTTAAAAAAATCATCATGTTTTGTTTTCAGTTTGACAAGTTGGCTCCATTAAACAGTGATTTTAAGTTTTAGCATTTCCTGCTGGCATTGTGCCCTTTATTACAGAGACAATTGTTACTGGACTACGGATATGTGTCAGAATGCTTAAACAATGTCTGGATTCAGTTATGACTACAAAAAGGGTCTAACTTTCTTTTTTCATTTTGGAGTTTTTACCAGCAGCTCTTTAGGCGCTGACGTGTTACCTCAGGATCTTTAGAGACCTCCAAGACTATTTCACGTATATTGGTAATCTCGTCTTGATCGCATTTGGTTTTTCCTCCGTCTCTACACTCTGTCTGACTGCACACAAAACAGTTAAGGGCTGGTTCTGTAACTGTTTCTAGTCTGATCCACTTCTTCAGTCTTATGCTGCAAAACACTACATTTTATTTATATATTCAGATCACAACCACAGTCGCCTTAAGCCGATTACTGTATACTGTAAGGTAAAGGCCATACAGTAATTTGAGCAATCACTTGGCGAGAGTGGGAAAGAAAAACCCCCTTTTAACAGGAAGAAACCTCCAGCAGAAGTACACGCAGGTAGGGGCAGCCATCTAACTCGCATCTGATAATAACCCTGTTGAAAAATTAATTTCACTCCATATTTAGTGACACACATAGAAAATGGAAAGTGAAGTGTGATCAGAAGCTGGTTGGGTCATAAACCGGAGGCGTTACCATTTGTACCTGTAAATGTGTGACTTTGCCTTTATTGCCTTTATTTACGTTCTTAAAAAAATAAAAAATCTGAACCTCAGTGAAATCTCGTAGTTATGCCTTTAGAGTTTCATCTCTTGTGGGTGAAAATAAAAGGGCTTTCGGCTGAGTCTGGCACTGTCAGAGAAGGTATGCAGCACACACATCTAGCCAAATGAAGCCCACATGTTGGAGACGTTAAATATAGCCCAGCCACAACTTCTTTGGCTCCAGCCATGTTTCTCTGCGATATCCCCTTTCCATCCCCCAACCCGTCTACCCCAGGCGTGTGCAGGACGTGTCTGATGAGGCCGATGGCTGTCGCCCCCCGCGTGCTCCCCATCCCCATAAGACCTGACCCGTCACCTCCAAGGATTAAATGTTGCTTAGCTTCACCTGTTGACAGGCCAGAGCACCGTACTCACATACTGTGGTGTAACTCCTTTACACCACATAGCAATTTTTTTTCTTTAATCATAACCTCCCAGCTCATCCTCAGTAGATTTGTAACATTCCCTCGATGCCGGGCCCTGTGCAAGCGTCACACCTGCATGCGTAATGACGGAGTGAATGATGATGATGACGAGAAAACGGGGGAGGATGACGAGAAGCGGACATTTGTTATAATAATTAATGACTTCATTCCTATCCGCAATGTCTTTGAAACAGTTTGTCTTATCTCCTTGGAGCTTCTCTCTTTTTCTCTGTCTCTCCATCTTAACTGTAAGCCCTCAGAGTGTTGTGGTAGTGATTTATATCCCGTGATATCCAGCCCAGGCATTTCTGCTCACCCTGCCTGCCTGCACCACTCCCTTCCTTTCCTTTTTGGCCCGCACTGTCTCATATCTCATTTCTTTTGAAAGGGCACAGAAATGCACTTCAAAAGGGACTGCTATCAGTTTTTTTTGTTTTGTTTTTTAAAATACGATGCAGTGCATTTCCCCACGATGACGAATGGTGAACAAATGCCTAGTGAAGACCGAACTTGCCATCAGTATTTGAACTATGCCTGACATAAAAAGGAAATAGTTTATTGACACATTACAGGATTACATTTCATAATGTAAACTGAGGCTGTACCCTGTGTGGTAATCAGGCCCACTAGTAGCAGCAAGGCGTTTATTAAACTGATGAAAACTAGCACTGCAGTATTAGAAGATACAAGAGGGTATGCCAAAAGCAGTGTAAAGGAGAACATGTAGGAGTTTGCTTGCGTGTAGAGCACTGAAATTCATGCCTGAACCTTCAAACTTAAGACATGAAGTTTGAAGGTACCTGTGTTTTATTAACTGAGAAGGGGTCTCCTTCACCAAATAATAATAATGTGAAGGAAAGGGACAATGTGACTGGCATCTTTATAAAACATCCTCCTCTTCCTCATCATCTCAAGCCTCGTCTTCTGAACCGAAGTCAGAGCTCTAACACAGGAAATGGTGCAACAAGATACTTGTTTATTCCTGATATTGTCACAAGTACTTAATGTGAGCAGATTAGACACGCGACCGTTCTGACTCTGGTCCCCCGACAAGAACCAGCTCATCAACAACAGCTGGGTATAAACTAACGTTAGGTTTAAGTGACCTAAAAACATTAAAACACTCTCACTTTCTCTCCAATAAATAGTTTGATTGTATTTTCACATTGTATGAGAGCTTATACACTAAGCATCAGAGTCCAGTAATCTTAGATCTACACAGATGAGCACAGGAGAACAACATCAGCTTTAACCCTCCAGTTCTGTGCACCCCCACCCCCCTTATTTTAGTGTTCCCGGTCTGTTTTAACAACTCTTAAATTAGCATAACAAACATTTTTCACCACCAAATTCAGTTCAGTGGGTCGTTCATTTGGTCATTCATTGGCCATTCTGTGGGTCGTTCAGTCACTTTAATATGTTCACGTGCATAGTGTGGAGGATGTCATAAGGCCTTGAGGCAATCAGATGTTTAAAAAAACAAAACAATATTTATGAGTGTTTTAAGTTGTAAATCGGTCAGATTTGACCCGAACACGACAAGAAGGAACAACAGTGCTGCTTACCGACGGAAAGGTTCAGGATATCTTCACCAACTCACCTCAGCATCGCTGTTATCAGTCAGGAGTCGGCTTCTCTAAGGCTACGTTCACACTGCAGGCGAAAGCGCATCAAATCCGATTATTTGTGACCCTATGCGGCCCATATCCGATCATGGTATGACAGTGTGAACGGCACAAATCCGATATTTTCAAATCCAATCTGGGTCACTTTCGTATGTGGTACTGAATCCGATACATATCCGATGTTTTAGAAAGCGACTGCTGTTTGAACGGTCATGTCGCATTAAATCCGTCTTACGTCACTGATACAAGACAGACGCCAATTATCAGCGCCGGAGAAGACATCGCGAACGCTTCCTGGCCATCCAGTGTAGATGTTAGTGAAACTGTTGGCAAGACAACGTGAACATTTTATTTGTACTGTATAATCTGCAGATTCTGACAGAAATCTGCCACTATCCTTTGAAGCACCGCTCCTCTAAAACAGCAATAAGGATAATTATTAGGTTATCTACATTATTATGTAAATAACAAAATAACTTAAAGCAAAAATTGGGAAACGTAAAGTCCGAAGTCTTTATATTGAGGGCCATCAGTCAAACAATATTGTTTGCTCTGGGTCTAAACAGAGCGCGTTGTGTGTGACATCTTCTTTTGCGCATGTGGGCCGCTTTGAGCGTTCACACTAGAGCGCGTTTGCTGTCGCATTTTATTTGTAGTGTGAACAAGCAGACAAAAAAATCGGATTTGATCAAAAAATCGGAATTGAGCATTAAGACCTGCAGTGTGAACGTAGCCTAAATGACTGGGCCATATTGGACACCTTTCCCAAAGTTTTACAGTCTCTTCGAGAGTAAATGAGCGTGGACGGCATTGACAGCTGAGGTAAACAGTGGACTGACAGCCTTCCACACATGGGGGGGGAAACACCGGGTTAGATCTGTATCTGGTCCAAATAATAACATAAACACAGCGGCCACCTGCAGACTTATGAGATGCAGTCTAAAGTTGATGTTTTTGATCTCTTCTACAGCGGCCACCATTGCGAGGTTTATACTGTTGAATTGGGAGGAGTAAGAAAATAGAACTGAGTTGAGTGCAATCTGCCGATCTAACGTGAAAATCTTACACAATGTAACTTTCAGTGCAGTTTGATGTCCAGGTGAAAGCTTGACACATATTATTTTAGGTTATGAAATCTTTTTGATACATTCACTGTTAACTGGACGTCTTTGGGTTTTTGCCTGTGGGCAATTTGAATATGGCTCAGTTCATACGGGCTGTTGTAATATCAAAGATGTACACAAACTGACAGAAGCATAAATAGCAGTGCGAACATGATTATGTTTACATGATTACGTTTACATTACGCTGGCTGTCTGCCTAACCAGGCATGTACAGTTACGTGCAGGCATGATTATGCATGGTCGGGTTCATACCGGATGTTTTTTAATTCGACACACATTCTAGTGGTTTTACACACAGCAAAATAGTCAGGACAAAGAGAGTTTTGGTGGTAAAGTAAAAGAAGGATTGTTTTTACTTGGCTACATCGCGTCCATATGAATAAATGAAGGAAGCCAAATTGTTTAACTTGTCACTCCTTGAATCTTAATTTGCTTACAGTAGGTTCTTTGCTGATCAGCTTTGACTCTCAGGCTTGTTTAGCCAACATGCTTGAGTCTCTGTGGAGGAAGCAGTTCTCCCAGCTTTCTAAAATGAGGCCCAGATGAGCCTGATCCAGGCCAGTCAACAGTCTGCCTACTGAACCCCACAGGGGGACGTCCTTGTTCCTAAAATTACAACCTTCCAAACTGTCATTTCCTTTTGCAAAAGACTTTCAATGGGACAAATTAGCACAGATAGTTAACATATGGGGCCCAAATGGGGGCTGGGAGGAGTGGAAAGTGAGGAGTTTGCATGAATTTCGGTGGGTTTGTGTGTGGGACGTTTGGGCTCATAAATTCACGTGTGCAGGCGTGCAGAGCTCAGGAATGCAAACTGTTGTCTGCGTTTGATACAGGGCCCTTTGGTTGTCTGTCTGGCTGTATGTATGTGTGTTCACAGCAGGTGGAAAAAACATTTGTTGACAGTTGGTCTGTTGCTCCAAACAGCCCCCACTTTGTTTCAGTGCATACCGATTGGACGTTTCTTGTCGCTTCTTGTCCCGGTCTCTCAGTCAAATCACCAGGAGATCCAACACTTGATCGTTTATTGGCTTTGCTGCTTCCTCTTAACACATGCTGTTTATTATTAACATACGCTCTCACGGTGCTATCCAGATATCTGCTAACATATCTCGCCTCCGCTCAGAACCAGAGCCAAAAAGATGGGCTTCTTTTTCATCTCCACATGCCGCTGCAGCATGATAGGTGTTTCACATTTCTCTGGAAGCTTCTTTGAATTTTCCAGAGCAAAGCCGAGGGCCGTTTCTGGCCCCAGCAGCCAGTTTTAATTCCATGACAGCCCCTAAACAGCCGGATGTATGAATGTAGCTTTGATCCACTTTTGACTTTTTTGCATGTAAATGAGTATGCATGCTTGTCATAGACACCATGACATCACCTATTGGTTTCTGCACTCTTCATTTTGTAACCTCAACATTAGCATTTTTGGCCGGCACCATGTTAGTTTATTGGAGCCAAAAAGTGACCATATTTGGATTAGAGGGTGGAAAGGGTAAGGACGGCTACATCCATGAACTGTATGGGTGCAATATTGGACTTGAAGAACAAGTTATTAGTAAAGAACTCCTCAAAACTGCAGCACAGACTTCTTGGATGGTATATATCCCACAGCAGTTTGTGATATTTGTCAGTCGGTGACTCAGATTAGTGAAGGTGAGGCCTTGCCAAGGTTGGTTTACACACTTGCCTGGATGAGTTCTAAAAAAAACAAAATTCACCCACCGTGCAGTTATGAAGGGAGAAACTGTCCATAGAAAATACATTTTTTTCTTTAAACAATGTCTTTTTATTAAGAGTTTTTCTTTTATACATATAAACCAAAAGAAAAGAAAAGGATTACAGATGATCTTTACATTCGGGGTAATTAGCCCGTACATTTAAGGCTGTGAAATAAAAGGGGGGAAAAAAGGGAAATATATGAACACATGTATGATATTTCCCAAAGTAACATAATCCCTGCAAAAAAATCTCATTCATTCCCACCCAGGTCACTGCCCTAGACCTGTACACTGTATTTCCACACCTGACATAAGAGACTTTGAAATGCATCAAGGAAAGGACCCCACATGCTTTGAAATTTTCCAGTAGAGTTCTGGACTGAGTGTCTTATTTTTTTTTTTTTTTTCTAGTTTTAGACACGACATGAGGTCATATAACCACTGTTTGTGAGTGGGAGGGGCAGCGTCCCGCCACCTCAGTAGGATTGCTCTCCTAGCTAACAGGGAACAGAATGATAACACCTGTTTTTTCGAGGCCGGTAGAAGCACCCCATTCCCACTGATGCCAAACAGAGCAAGAAGGGGGCCAGGGGCCAGCGTCACACTGAGAATCCTGGACAGGGTATGAAAAACGTCTGTCCAGAACTGAACGAGACTGGGACAAGACCAGTACATGTGGATCAGTGAGGCTTCAGCAGTTTTGCATCTGTCACATTATGGAGTGATTTCAGGATGGATACGAGATCATCTGGATTTTGAGAAACGGGCTCTAGGCACCACTTACGTTTTTTCTTTAAAAGTGGTAAGGTTAGGTATTTTAGCATAGCAGTCTGTAGTAATTGACTCACTCCTGGAGACAGCCCCAAGTGGACATTCTGGAACTGCAGTTTTTAGCAGTTCCAGAATGACTTTTCAGCTCTGGAGGATGTCACATTGTGACTTGACTGTGCTAATATATAAATGCATGTGTATTCTAACGTGTACTGTGACATGTGCATGAGCATTATTAAGACTCAGGGTGTTGTGGTTCCTTTCAGAAACATCTACATACAGTATGTTTGGTACACAGTCTCCAAGAGGCATCCGTTAGACTTTTATGTTTGCTTTTTCCTGCTTATCTGTTGAAGGCAGCCGGTTTAGTAGGTGTCAGTTTTCTTCCAGTGTGACGGCTGTTTTTCGTGGAACTGTACTCCAGCTATCTGTTTCTGCAAGTAGCTGAACTCTTACTCTGCTCCTTTCGAGCCGTCTCACCCTTCCCCCTTTTTATCTCATTCAGGTCTTGGTCATGTCCTTCCCTCATGCATCGGCTCTGTTATGACATCGGAGAAGGAAAGATTATCAGCATGTAAACAAGGTTAATTTTAGCATGCACTCGGGGTGACTGGCTGCAGCCTCCATCACCGACGAACACTGTAAATGACCGTGAGCTGGAGACATCTGCGCCTGTGTGTGGGCGAAAACAAAATGTAGTAGGCCATTTCCTGGCTGGTTAGGTAATGATTCTAAAATATTTGATTCAGGGTTTATCGGTCATCAGCTGACCTGGGAGCAGTTTGTTTTTCCCTTTGCAGTAGAGGAGGGAAACAGGAGATGGAGAAAAAGATGTTACATAAGCAGTGCAATAAAACAGCGGCCAACTGTCCAAACCAAATAGCTCATAGGTCATCACTGAGAATATGTCCATGACTTAATGTGGTCGGAGAACAAAATAATGATACTTCATAATGATAATATACGTGGTGATTATGTTATTTGTCATAGAAAAGTTAGAATAACAATCTTTGACTTGTGATAGCGGGGAAACATCACTACTTTTTCCATTAAATCAAATGATATATTACATAATGCGATACTGAAAGATTATCATAACAACGCCGCCATCCTCTTTCCACAGTTTTTCCATGATACTAATGTTTTTCTCTGCTCCACAGATGCGGCCGTTCGGCTGTGTATCGCACCAGAGAAATGGCAGCTCGGGCTCTTGTCCCTTTTGTCCTGGTCACGCAAATCCCGTCTACCGTCCAGTCCTTGCTGCAGGAACTTCCTCTAGAACCAGGACCCAAACTTCAACAGAACCGCATCCACGGCACTCTGCTGCAGGTCTGCTCCCATGCACACGCCGGCATAAACCAGGACACACACACACTTTGTATAGATAACATCGAGTTGGGGAGGGGGTGTTGGTTTAATGATCGCAAAGATTCTTTTAGAGTTGGATTCAAAATCTCAGTATCTCCGGTGTGTTCATACGTCGTTGTTCTCTGTACAAATCAGCAAAGGAGCGCACAGGTCTAAGTTATGTGCAGCGTTTCTCAACAGTTTAGATTTTAATCCTGTGCCTGTGTGTGAAAAGAGGGTGCACAACAAGGTGCTCCGCTGCAAATATGAGTAGGCACACTTGTCACATACACAATCATACATAGTACGACACGCAATGAAATGCTTGTTGCTGTGCAATTAGAGCAATAAGCAGTTAGCAACAGTACTCCTTGTACTCTGAACTTGTAATCTGCCACATTGGTGAGATGCTTCAGTCGGAGTCTGACCACGGGATGAAGAAACTCACTGGAAAGGAAGCTGAAAGATGCTTGAGGCGGCCACAATATGGACCCGCCTAGCAGCTAAACTTTCAAAATAAAAGTGAAAGAATCTCAGTCTTAGATGGTGTTGTTTCATGGATGATCAAAAGTTCTCAATCACAAGTTTTAAGCCATTGAGCGTATGTGGGAAAATCCTTTTTTGAAACCTCAAATGACCAAAATTTACCCCCCCAGTGCCTTATTCAGGAATAAGGCCCTGGCAACACTTTCAGACCCAGAAGTGACATCCATGTTTTGTCCTGTCTGTGTGCCTGTTGCTGCAGGGATGTAATAAACAGCCAAACACAAAGCTCAGATTACAGTCATAAGCATTTCTTTTGTTAATCTGACCTGTCACAGTACAAATATTACAACTAGTTGTATTCTATAGAGTCTATTCTGTACTAGCTGCGTGAAATTGTAGACCAAAGGCAGTGATGTAAAACAAAGGCGGTTGATTTTGCAGAGGTCTCTGTGAGTGCCTCCAGCTCTTATTGAGAGTCATGAATCAGTGCTGAAGTGTGCCAGAAAGCTGCATGTTCAGATGTTGCCCTGTGTGTTTAAAAAGCATGTTTAGCATGAAGAAGGCGCTATAAGGCTTCTGCTTGTCTGGCATTAGATTAGGGCTAAACGTGGGGTTTTATTTTTCACGTATTTGGGCTGTTTTGTGCATGCTTCAAAACTTGAAAAAAAAGCTTATTAGAGCTAAGGCACACATTTATACATGAAGCCAGCATGTTCACTTGTCAGGAAGATTAGATTGTATGTAGTTTTTACCCCTCAGCTATAAAAGGCAGATGGGGGGCTGTCATCAGGCGCGGCGGCGAGGACAAACGAGGCAACGGGAGCTTCAAATCTCAGTGAAGTCGCTAAAGATTTGATGTACTAATCAGTGTGATGTAGAATAGGAAAAAGAAACTAGACTCCAAGCACGTAAACACGGATGTCAACGCCGCCGGGATGACTTATTACACGAAAATGAGCTTCTCAGTTGTTTTATGAGGGAGGAAATGCATTCATCACAGTTGTTAGCCTTCAAGGACACACAGTGTATCTCCAAAACATAAACTTTATTCCAAATGAAAACATGACAATCATCACCACTGGACCCGAGCTGCGATTTGCGTTTCCACCCAGCAAAGAGAAGAGGCAGAACTCAATTACCAAAGCAGTTATCACGACGGGGCGTATGCGGACGCCAGCGGAGAGGTTGGAGATACAATGCATCACACCTCAGCAAACACACACATTATCTGTCAGTCCCACACACTCAGTTACCGCACAGAGCCTGTCCAGACAAGGCGGTTATCGCAGAGTAAATACCAGTGTTTAGTTCTGTCATCACACTCTGCCAAACACAACCAAACAGTCTGCTGGTAATATCAACACATACGGGAGGGAGGAGTGGGGGAGTGGGAGTTTCCCCGGCCTTTTTATTGAACGCCACTGATGGGGTTGGCCAGGGAGCCGGTGGGCGTGGAGCGGTAGGAACCGGGGGTCAAGACAAAAGAATGAAAAAGTGCACTTTTTTTGGGAGAAGATGGAACACTTACGGGGGGACAGCGGTCTGGACTGCAGGGAGGTCCGCTGTGGGATGAAGGCATGGATGGAGGAGGGGAGGTGGGCCTCTTAAAAGCTTAGAGGAGATTTCAGGAGGAGAGCGGTTTACTCTGCTTTCCTGTCATGGGCGCCACGTGTGAAGCTTGCCCAGATGTCTCCTGATCTAGCTTCATCCATCTTCATCTATGTGTCCTCTGTTTCTGCTCCTCTTCTTTTTATTCTTTTGTTTTGTTGTTGTTCCCTATGATTCACCTCACCTCAGATCTTATTGAATCCAGACTTGTATCATTTAGAAGTCACCACCTTTACATATGTCGCCAGCAGTTTGTTTTCTTGTCACACTGTAACACATAAACACAGGTGAAGTCTTTGTACACAGCGTGCTTCATACAGGCGGCAGCTTCTGAGGCTGAAAATTAGAAACTGCAGTTCCACCAAAAGGCTCATTTCCCTCTTCCTGACAAATGTGGATGTATTTGCTCAGCCTTTCTGTTGAAGCTTGAAGTTGAAGTAAGTGGCGTAGCTGCTTTGACTGGCTGGTTGAGCCTAACGCAGGAGGCTGCAATCACTCGATTGCTAGTGCGATAGTCTCACTGTCATTTGAGGTGTTGGTGGCTTTTGGATCACTTGCAGTGCAATTACCTGAAGAAAACAAATCCTGTTACTTAACACTAACACAGGTAGTGTACCTGTACAGCTTTGCTAAAGCGGCTTGATATCATTGATTAGCAACTTGGACTAAACACGATTACCTCCATGTCCAAAATTAAGACTTCAGGACTGTAAGGTGCAGTTCAGGCCACATTCAGTTCCCCTCTCGCCCCCCGTGGCGGTCTTTATCCTTCAAGCTTGGGTCCTCTACCAGAGGCCTTGGAGCTTAAGAGTCACGTGCAGTATCCTAGCTGTTCCTAGGACTGCGCTCCTCTGGACAGAGATCTCGGATGTTGTTCCTGGGATCTGCTGGAGCCACTCGCCTAGCTTAGGGGTCGCTGTTACCTTCACCCTTTGCATCTTTGCAAGCTCTTCTCTGAGCCCTTGGTCAAAGTCCATATGCTCTCAAGACACAAATCCACTTCTCCATTCTGAGAAACTATGATCCTTGAATCTTAAATAGAGGTTTTACTTAAAAATGACTAAAACAATTTTCAGCTGAGCTCACTAGAACCTGTTTTAACTGAAATCGCTTCTTTCTGCAGTCGGTCTCTTTGAGCATTTGCTGCTGCATACTGGTTACTACAGATACCCCAAGAAATTACGAAATTGGTGTCCAACCACGGTGACTGATCCTCAGCTGTTGCTATGTGGATCTTTTTGAGGGCACAGGCTGAGAAGCAGGGGCTTGGGCCAGGCTCCGTTGGCTCCACTGGCCCCCTCTTTAATCACACTCCTGCATTAGAGTTTGGATTGGAAAAAGTTTATTCACACATCCGCTTATTTGGCTGTTTTAGTCCGTTTCAACCCCGTTTCTCTTCCTCCTCGTGCAGTTTTTTCATTTGAACCTTTTTTGTAGCCATCCTAAGACGGCTCACATGTAGCGTATGTCACATTCGCACAGGCACACAAATATCTGTACGGGATAGAGCAAAGCCGAAGCCTGCAGGCTTCCTTAGACATTTCATTTCCTTTTTCCTTCCACTGAAAGCACACCAGACCATTGTGCCTCACACACTGTCTGCTCAGCCTTACTGCATCCACAGTGTGAATACATAATAACCCACTGCAGCACGTATACATCACGTTTCCTGTTTTTAACTTACAGTTGTGTTGAACATCAGTCCTTTTACTCTGAATTGTTACATATTTGGGTTTAATTCTCCATTTCTTCCTTATTAATAATGCTGCTGTTATTAGGCCTGCTACTTTTTGCTATACAGTTACCCCGCCAATGGTATTGTTTTGTAATCGTACTTATAATAACATTATATAATTGAGATAAAACTGCGAGGACGGAATCCTAATTAATGCTATGATGGTGTGTTTATAATGTAAGATCTCCCACTTGTAGCTCTGAATAGCTCTGTTCATCTGTTTTGTGTTAATCAATAATTTCATTACTGCGTCAAAGCTTCAGGTGTCTCGTGTGTTTCAAGAGTTTAATAAAGTAACGATGAACTCGTTTGATCGGCGGGGATTGATTATCTGTGGGGACTATCTATACGAGGCTACAGATAGCAGGTGAGTAGGTGTATGCTAATGTGAGGGCACAATGAGGGCATTGTGGAGATGATGGAGGCAGATATGCAAAGAGCTGCAGAGTCCAATGCAGGCGAAGTGGTCTAAACTTAGTAAGACAGAGATAGAGGTCTGAGTGTACGTGTGGAAGGGAGCATCTCTCTCTCACACACACACACACACACACACACACACACACGTCACAGATAGAGACGGTAGCCTCCCTGCTCTGTGTGTGAGAAACAAGGACGATGTTTAGACTGGAGCTGCAGAGACTGGAGCGAGCGTGCACGCTAGCAACATGCACGTACGTGTGCACGTTCATGTAAGCCACGCTCTGGCGCTGTGTTTACGCTGAGCTTACGAGGATGCTGGTTTTGGCCTAGGGACCTGTCTGATGCACGTTAATATGCGTCGCTGTGTGTGTTTGTGTATAACAGGTAGCAGATGTTTTTGCTCGAGGCAGAAATGACTTCCTCTGTTATTGTCAAAGAACAACTGTTAGTGGGCCGAGCGCAGAGCTGGGAACCATCACCGCTACCGAGGCCGGCTCTGCCACCCTGCTGACTTTCACACGCGCAGTAACAAGTCTGATACAAAGAAATGTTTCCATCTGACACTTTTTTTTTCTCGTTTTTTTGCACGATTATAAGAATTCTTTTGTACTGAACATTATAAATCAGAGAAAGTTCAACCGCTACTCTGACCTGAAAACATTTGTTAAAGAAAATGTGATTTATTGAAGAGTTTCTGATGCATAAACTACAAATAAACTGTGACTATCTCGCCCCAGATCCTCATCCAGTAGAGCTCTCTGCTATGAGGAGTGGCCTAAAGGTTGTATCAGTGTTTGTATATAGGTAACAACTGACTGTCAAATAAAACAAAGTATAATTCAACAGTATTTCAACAATGGTTATTATTCACTTCCACAGTGACCTAAAGGGTCCACTTTTGAAGAAGTTGTCTTCAAGTTGTTAATGTATAATAATGTAAGACTTTGAGTTTCCCTGTTGCTTCTTTTTCTTAAACTACATCTCACATGTACATCGTCTGAGCTGTAATATTGATTTACTGAAATCTTTCAGATTTTTGCATCTTGTCTCATGAAGTTTTCTGTTTTCACGCACGCTTTTGATTGGATGATTAGCGTCACATGGGATGAGTTACAACGCATGCGTTTGGTCTGCCGCACGTATAAGCCGCATTCAGTGACCTCTGGTGTGGGTTGGTGTGTTCCAGTAGTAAAGTCAGGAAAGCATTAAATATCATAAAGACAAAGGCTGTGCAGATCAAATTAGGCCTACTGTAAATACAAGAAACGTTGCTCAGAATAAAATGCAAACAGTCTGTCAAAATCTAGTAGATCTGGGTCCTTAAAGAACGGCCTCTGGGTCCGGATCCAGACAGCAGTGTGCCTATCAGTGATATCACTGCTGGGATTTACAGAACTGACATTTCAAAATGGGAATCTGAGGGATTTGATTTTGAAGGCAGCCAGTGGCAACTCGAGAAATTGCAGTTTTAGGCACTTTGATTTCAGCTTAATGGATCAGCCTCGAAGCTCGTTCCTTCGCTGAGCCTGGTTCTGCTGAAGGTTTCTTTCTGTTAAAATAGAGTTTTTCCTTCCCACTGTCACCAAGTGCTTGCTCACAGAGGCATCTGAATAATGGGATCTTGTATATATTATTGTAGGCACTAGGGTTGGGCGATATGTAAAAATTTTCCAACCGACAATCGTCAGTCCAATAATCGACCATGGGCGATATATTCACACAGGCGCAGACCTTTTGATGGCCGGCGCAATGTAATTATGCACGGACTGATTTGCTCATTTACAACACAGAAGTCCAAACATGGACGAACTAATTTCCAGAAAAAATTAGGGCTGTCAGCGTTAATGCGGTTGTCACGATTAACGCGATTAAAATTTTTCACGCGCTCAACTCATCTGGAGCGCAGAATGAACAAACTTTGGATAAACTGCCCAAAATGCGTTGACAGAGACATTTCAGGGATTTTGACTCAGTCTGTGCTCCAGATGGGTTAATTGTTAATCGCGTTAGTCGTCATGATGGCGCATTTAACGCTGACAGTCGCCAATTTGGGATGAAAGCGGTGTGCCGCTTGTGGAGACGTATAGCGCGAGCAAAGTACTCAATTACGACTAACTTGCATGAGCATGTACGTGTCCACCATCCGGCTGAGTATGCTAGGCTATCACCAGCTTCTGCAGCTCCATCAACAAGCATTTGGTCGCACTCTGAGGAGGGGGCATTTGCTCGCAGATGAACGAGGCTGCTGTTAAAACAGCGCTACTTTCTTTTTTCTTCTGTTGACTGCTTCTATTAGCTCCATCGTTATTAGCAAACTTACTCATGGGCAAATAAATAAATAAATCGCCCTTGTAAAAACGATCGCCGATGGGCTCAGCCTATCGTCGATAGTTGATATATTCGTCCAATCACCCAACCCTAGTAGGCACTTTACATCGCAACATAAAGAGCTTGAGGTGACTGTTGTTTTGATATGGCGCTATATAAATAAGATGAAATTGAATTGCCTTTGTCTTAATTTCCATGCTATACTTCTCAATTTACAACAATATTTTCACCTTTTACAAACTTTTAGTGGCACAGATTGATCTGGGTTTTTGTTTAGTTTTTTCCCCTCGAGATGAAAAGCTTATTTGACTTTAAGATGTTCTGTGCAGAAAATATTGAAGTAGATTGATAAAAATAGGACATTTTCATGCATGCACTGCAGTTCTAGATATACACCGACACTGTACGCGGTGTTTTCAGAAGTCAGAACTCAGCTGAGGCAGGCTTCAATGTCCTGGCCTGATTCTCTCTACGTCGTCCGGATTTGGTCAGCCTGATTAATTGGTTGAACTTAAGGCGGTGCTGTCTCCTGCGTGGCCTAGGTGAGATCCCTTCCCTGTGGTCAAACATCTCTGAAAACCACTGGATTCACTTCAGTCACCCCGTCTTGCCCAAAACCTCTGTTGATACAATCTGAACCAAGCTTAACAAGCCCACCGGACAGACCGGCACTAACCCAACCCGACACTGGACTCCGCTCTCGACACGCGCCAGCAGCAGCCCTGGCCCACAGCGCCGGGTACAGGCCAGACATATAAAGCTGCGGCCTGTGGTGGTTTGAGAAGGGCCAACTCGACACATGTAATCCTTTGTGTATTTTCACAACAGAGGCTAAATGAGACTGAGGAGGCTCTTGAATTCGGAGTATCGTTGTAGCCTCGTCTCTGGCAGCAGTTGCGTTGGTGTAGCTTTGCTCAGTGCATTCTTCTCTGCTGTCTTCAAATAATTTTCTTTTGGCCTCCCGACTGCTGCCTTTAGCCAGCGATCTGCCTGGGCTTTCTGAGAAAAGCCTCTGGGCTGAACCAGAGAAAGAATGTGTGGGCCTGCACACCCAGTCAGCCTGCTTTTAAAATGCCATCAGATATATCCAGTCCAGTGGGAATCCCAGGTGTCTCGTATTGGTGTCAGACGTTTTGTGCTATTTTGTCAACATACAGGTGGCAGTTCCAACCGGGCAAAGTGGGCAACTGCCCAAAACATTTCTTACAGTGGTAGATTTAAACCACTGTTGGTTTAAGTCCTTGTTGGTTTATATTGAACCCATTTTATTGTATCTAATTTTTTCCCAGTGTGTCAACATACATCAGGGATTTATTCATTTGGCAACCCATATAGTCGCAAGTCATCCCAATGGATGGCTCTGGTTGATGTCTGTATGAATTCTAGGTTATGCAATGTGGTTACATTAATACATCGAATACCGTATTTTTCTGATCATAAGGCGCACTGTCGATGAACGGGTCTGATTTCATACATAAGGCACACCGGATTATAAGGCGCATTAAGCGAAACAAAACAGTCAGATAAGTCAAACTTTACTCAACTCATTCTTTTTGCTTCCTCCACTTCCGTACCATTGGTTCATCACTGTTGAATTCTCTCGCAGCTGCTCTATTCCCGTGTTGTTGCAGTATATTAATGACTAACCTCGTATTGTGGATGGATTATCTCAGTTGTTCTCCTGACTGAAGTTTGGTCCGTTTACAGCATCCTGCCATGCGAAAACCTTCTTATTTAGGAATATGTTTAGTCTGATGTCTTCACATCATGATTTATCGTAGTGTCCTGCCCTTAGTGTTGTCTCCAACATCCGGAGACTACAATTTCCCTACCAGCATTGGATGCCTGTAAACTTAATATATTTACGTCCTGATTTTCTTCTGCAGAATTGATCTGTCTACCACTTATTTCCAATCCATATTGTCGGACAGTTTACTTTAAAAAAAAAAAAATATATATATATATATATGTTCAGTCATTTTAAGGTTGTCAGTTTTGCCCAATTACAAATGTAATGTCTCATGTTTATGGTCATTAATTGCTGTCCACTGATATCATTGATCTTTACTTCTGTTATGTACAAAGTAAATGAACCCCTGGCCTCTTGTTCAGGGAGCTCCCGTTTTACTGCTGCAGGATATTCGAGCAGGAGTGATGATAAAGGACAACTGAGTGTCAGTCCTACACATGCACACCCCCCATGCTGCTAGTACCAGTATGTACACCCGCCTCTGGACATAATAAAATAACAAACAGCTCCCTCGGGGCCAGCTGCGATGCTCTGTTATAACTGTTAACAGTGATGTAGTCATGCACATGGAGTGCACTTATAAGCTTTGTTTGTGCAAGAATACGGCCGTGCAGGGCAAGGGAAAGTTTGTGTGTTTCTTTTTTGTTTTTTTATCTTTAGCTCGTCTTTATTGGATCTCTTTTTGTCTAATTGGGCGCGTCCACACTCTGCCTAACCTCTTTCTGCTTTTATGTGAACGCCGATTTATGCGTTTCTTTGTGAATGTGTTTTACTGGACGGAGCCCCGGATTGCTGTGCAATTATTTGCGCTTGCACTTGCTGTGTGCATGTGCGCACGTACGTGCGTGTGCGCTTGCAACAACATGTGGTCAGTCTGTGGTTGCGGCAGTGGGAGGGACGGCAGGGCAGGCTGATAACAGAGTCTGAAGGGACCTCACATCCACCACCACTATTTTTAACGGACCCAAAAGCAGAATGAGGCTTGTTGCGACACACAAAAAGACACACACAAACAGTTAAATGTCTGCTTAGAGAACAAGGCATACAAGGAGGGTTTGATATTTTCATAATTTCAAGTTTTTATTGGATTTTTTTGTCTGAAGTTCCAATCCACAGCTATAGGGGGACGCTTGGTTGCACTATGAGGTTGTAAAGTATCTAAAACAGCTGCATTGATCAATATCTTTTTATATGATATAATAAATATGTCTGTTTTGAATAAACGTACTAAAGTCTCGATTATACTTTCTGCATCCGTGGCTTCACTGGGGTGTGAAGAGATGTGAATTTCACGATCATACGGTGAGCGTGAGAGTCTGTGCGGATGTTCACATTCCTGCATGGTTTTTGTGATCACGTGGACTCGTCTGCAGAGAATTTACATTACAATGCACGAACTATGAATGTGCCTCAAGGAGTGAACTAAAGAGACGTATAACAGGAATGACTTATTGACAGTTGGGTTTCCAGCTGTCCATGTGCGCAGTATAATCAGTATAATCAAGGCTCAACAAAGACAGACTCGCAACCCTTCACACTAACATTCACATCTACCGATCTTTTAGAATGGCCTCTAAACCTAACATGTGTGCCTTTGGACTGTGGGAGGAAGTTTAAGTACCCAGAGAGAACCCACACAGGCACATGCAAACCCAAAACCTCCTGGCTGTGAGGCGACCACTAGACCGCTGTGCCAATTATTTGCAATGTTTGCAAACATCCACGTTTAAATAGAAGCACATACACTGGATACTTTTTTCACGTTTTAATGTATTTTGTTGCCAGCGATGTTACCAACTCTCACCATTTCCTTGAATAGTGTCTGGAGTGACTTCTGAAGGACTTACAACATGTCACATCTAATCTGAAGAATGTGAAGTATGTTTCTCTGAAAATCTGAAGGATGTGATGCGCATGCTTGAGAATAAATCCACTCTGGAGCTGCCTTTCTTCTGGCTAATGTTAGCTAACTCTAGTGTGCCTGCTAACACAGAAGACTGTCCCATAGCAAAAGCCAGTTTTAAGTGGTTAAGATTTAGCTGCTAATTTATCCAGACTCCCAGAATTCATTTGGTATCCGGCCATTTTTTTATATGACTTTATCAGCTAATAATGTGAACCAAACATTGTCTGATCTATGCAGCCACAGCTAACTCGCTAACCATATCTGTTATTACTTGGAAAATCATGTCAAAGTGGAAATTGCTTCACCAGCTAAGGAGACCCATAAGTCTAACTTATATGTAATGAGCAAGCATAACTACAGTAGCATTTATTTTCTACATTAATAATAAACATTGGCGCTAAACCAGCTAGCTGTATCCATACAGTATAAAAGATGCACCTAGATATATGAAGATAAACATTTTCACCATCGCCTCATCTCTGTTTAAGAAAAAACTGATGTGGGGAGGAAGGATGGGTCTGACTGGGAAACTGGTTGCTCATTGGATTATGTGTCGTCAGTCACAACCTCAGCATAAATGTGTTTACAGGGGTCAAGACACAAAGCCATTATTCTGTAGATTTCTATAGGATCAATCACAGCACCTGCCATCTAGTGGTCTTCAGAGAGAATGCAGGTTATGACACGCCATGCTGTGTTTTATATGGTCTGTGTCTGCAACCTTCACCTCTTTTTATTGTTGCACCATTCAAAGAGCCGATACATACGTATACAGTACATACGCTTGTCTCCTAGTTGTTTTAAAGGATTCCTGGAAGCCAGTATATATAATAGTGCAAGCTCCTTTAAGCATCTTATACATTATAATCATACAATACACAGTACTGCTTTTGTTTTTCATGTCGGAACCAGTTTATTTGCACACAAGTCATATGATCATTTTCCTACAAGTGTGGAAGGAGTAGCAAGAAAGCAGGAAATCTACATTTAGGCAGTCAAGGGGGGAAAAAATCTGACATTTGATCAACAAAAATAAGCCTGCAGAAGGTCTCTGTGCTGCTGTCTTATCGTCTCCCATTCATTTACACTTGATCCTATCCCAGGATCTCCTCCCACAATGGGGTGTAGTTCTGCACTCTGTCTTTGGGAGGAGGAATTCTATAAATATTTCGGTTTTCTCCGTGCCGGGCTGGATTGAGCCGGTTGAGCCTCCCATGCAGGGACTTCCCAACCCGGTGGATGAGGTGTAACTGTGGAGTGCAGCAAGAGAGGGAGAAAAGACAGAGCTCTCTGCTTTGGACACTGGAACCAGTGCTGGAACCGGTGATGCTGCTCAAGCAAACTTTTAATGAGCAGGCGTGTGCTTGTCTAAACTGGAAGTAACAGCACAGACCACAAAGCATATCGAAAACCTTCTGGAGTACTTTTTGATCTGCACTTTTTTTTCTTTTCCTTTTTTTTAGCAAAGTGATAAAATCTTAATAATATGGTTAAATGATTAACCGCTCTTATATCAGTAAACTAATCAAGGCCACATTTGAGTTAGAAGTTAGACCCACAAGCTTTCTTTAGAACTCAACTATTTTGTAATATCCTGTATGGCTGTGCACCAGCAAGTTTTAAAAGCCAGACACTTGATGAAGTTTCTAGATTTAAACCCCCACCAGAATAGATTCAACATTTCATCATCCACGCAGGTAAACAAGATTATTTTAGTCTGGCACCGTGGCTCTGAGCAAACAGGGTGATAGGTTACTTTTAGAATGACTTCCTTTACCGAGCTTGTTGGAACTGGCAGTGAAAATGAAGACATATTCTTATGTTTGAAATAATGGGAAGCGAAATCACTTGGAAATGTTCAATATTTGGTTTGGGAATCTGCTCCAGCTCTGGCTTCTCGTAGGTGGAAAAGCCCTGAGAGAGAGCTGACAGCGAGAGGAAGAAGGACCTGGAGGTGTGGAAGCTGTTTGTGTGAGCCAGTGGGTGTTGCCTGGGCGTGGAGACTGCAGGAGATGAGATGGGGCAGGCCAGAACTCAGCGGCCAGGCTTGGTGCTACGTGGTCGCCCTGGTTTTCCCCACGTTGCCTTCCCTGCATAGCGTAATGAATGGCTTCCTACTGGTCTGTGGCCATGGCCCCAGCTTAAAGAGTATACTTACCAAGGCCCAGAATACACACCCCAACCAGCCAGCCAGCCTGTGTCCTGGCCTCTGAATACTCCCAACCGCCAGTCCACCTGCTGCAGACTGGCTCAGTCTCTCATTGGCAAATCGGCCAAAGTGAAAAGAATGATTTAATCTTCATCGGGAAACTTCTTGCTTTCTTGTCCAGAGACCAGAGGTCACACGCCAGGATGGAAAGATGCTCCTTTGGAGCAAGCAGCGTGTTGACCTCCAAAGTGTGCTTTGAATATTTACTGGAGAAGAGGGAACATCAAAAGGGACGACTCTGACCGTCTTCTTGTCATTTAGGTTGAGCAACTAGTGGTTGGTGGAATTGCTGTGTAGGATTAACATGTTCACGTCCCGGGCTGTTTGGCTCAGTGTAATAAATAAAACAAGACAGAAAGCCCTTCTAACAATAATTTCCCATGTAAGATTTCTTTTTTTTTGATTGGTTTGTAAATGCACCATAAAAACCATTACAAAAAGGAGTATTTGTGCTGTAGTCCAGTGGTCCCCAGGCCGCGAGAGTTAAGGCTCAGGTGTGAAATTTATGGTTTTCAGGGTTTTATCGGTTTTTAACGTTTTTATCATTAACTCTGTTTCCCTGGGTCTTTTCCCGTGTGTTATGAATAAATCTTTTTTTTTTTGGTACCAGTACTTGTTTTACTTGTTTTCCACAGACACCGTAAAAGGTCTGTCTGTGAAAATATTGTCGGACATAAACTGGTCTGTGGCGCAAAAAAGGTTGGAGACTGCTGCTATAGTCCAGACGTGGTTGGTGTCCAAGTATATTTTCCTCCAGGGAATTTGTATTTATTGTCTTGTAATCACTGATGATTCGAAACCCTATAGCTAAAAAAAATGATCTACATAAATGATATAAATCATTCATGCTATAAATGATTTATATCATTTATAAAGGAGTCAAAGGCCGTCCTGGTTTTGAATCAGCACACAGTGTTTTCTCACCCTTTAGTCCAACATTTAGGAGCTCACCATATTTCCAAATGCAGTCATACAGCCAACAGTATAAAATCCCCATCAGTAGTGGTTTGATGCTTCATTTCATAATGAACCCATTAAGACCGAGTGCAAACCCAAACATGTTACACTATTCCTTTGAGGTGTGATTTCATTGCATGGGTTACCCTTAGAGCCTAAGGCAAGCCACAATTCATTTCACTGATAACACGTCCTACAAGTGTCCATCTTTTATCTACACTTACACACTGTAGCTTGTGATTCAGTAGTTACAGTCTACATGCATCAGACTCTCCTTTATAAGATATCTGCCACAAAATGTGGTTGAAAAAGAGGGAACAACAGGGAACAACAGAGTATCAGTAACATGTATGTGTAAGTATCACTCTGCCAAGATGTAAAGATGAGTCTGTTTCTGTAGGGCTTGTAGATAATTCTCTGTGACTCTGACTCATGTATAATAAATATCCATCCTGTCTTTTTCAATTTGTGTGTGTGTGCACGTGTCGGTCTGCAGGTGCTGTTTCTCTTGCGCTCCTACCAGACTGACTCACACAGACCCCTGCCAGCAGGAAGCGGCATCGGTGAAGCTCTCTGTCAGCGCATGTGGCTCGCTTCTCGGTAATCCTAAGCACGCCCACACACAAACACACAGATAAGCATCCATCCCTCTCTTGCAGCTCCCTCACCAGAAGAATAGCTCCTTGTCTCACCGTACATCCCCTCCCCAGCCCTGTCCGCTTCATGTCCTGCCCCGACTTCTATTTCAAAGAGACCTCCTGCTGACCCATCTGCATGCAGCTTCTCCCCCCCCTACTTTCCCTCTACCTCTTGCCCTTCTGCTAAAAGTCCAGGCCTCAAGTTGGGGCACAGTTACCTGGCCCCCCCCTCCCCCCACCAACTCCTCCTCTTCTGTCTGAGGTCAGGTTTAGGTCTCCTGTGCTCAGGCCCTACAGCAGATAACACAGCGCCACCGGGTTAGCAACACTAGCCCTACTAGCTCTGCTTGGTTACACTGATGAGCTTTTATTAAGATGACGAGGTGAATTCTTGCTCACCAGAGCGTACCCAGAGTCTGCTCGTTTGATCGCCCGGCGCCGGGAGCCCGGCGCCCAGATCTAAGGACATCGCAGGTCAGAGTATCTTTGTTTTTGGGGAAAGAAAACCTCCCAAACTCGTCCAGATCACCACTAATTTGAGGCAGCCGCCTTCCAAAAAGGACGGAATGCATTGTTCGTCTGGTCTGAGTCAGTGTTGGGTTTTGGCCTCACACCGATCCTTGTGTTGTGTCATTTTGGACTTTTTCTGGCTCCGCGAGGGTGTCCGCGCTGCAGCGATGACGCTGGCGTCGTGAAGGGCCGGCGTCAGCCTGTTAGGACCTTCTCCAGTGTATAGTTTGGATCGCGATCTAACGATTCGACTTCTTACAGCGTGTTTGATGATGTTAGCTCACATTCACAGGACTCATCGCTGCCAGAATCTGTCATTAGTTAACCAACAGTCGCTCCTCTCTCTCATACACACACTCTAACGTGCTCCATCTCGAGTATCGTGCATGTGTGCGTGTATTAAGTGTGCATGCTGATGTGGGGGCATGTGCGCGTTATTAATATCCGAGTGATGAAAACATGACGTCAAGCTCGCACACTGTCTCTGTTGTTTTCTCTCTCACACACTCACACACACTTGTGGTCTCTCGCAGTGCTGTGGTCACAATCTTGATAGAACGCACACACTTTGCCGCGGCCACACAGGGCGATACAGAATTATGTCGACGTTTACAAATAATATGACAGCAGTGAGAGCTTTACTTCACTAATGTGCAGGGCAGGAATAAAAAGGAAATGACACCAAGTCGTTCGTGTTTTGAAGCCTTTGCGTGAAAACTCCAGTGACATTCAGTAAATAAGTCCCGTCTAGGATGACAGAGCTGGGGGCTACTCATATGATTCTGGCCTATTCTCAGCCATCAGGATTCATCAAAAATGAAAACACAAATCACTGTGCCATTCAGCGTCTGATCCCGTGAGCTACTGACCCACTAATAACAGTAACTTTTTGTCTGTGTCAGTACAATTAAGTGGTTTATGCATCGTTCTGTGGAAAGATGAAATGTTTTGCTAATTAGCTGATGCACAGCTTTGGGGTTTTTTTGTTTTCCTTCTTGTGTTGACCTGCACTGACACTCAGGACTTGTAGGAAAACAAACACCATCCATGCCTCCATCTGTTATTGCCATCCTTGGGCAGCAGTACGAGCATAGAAACCCGGGCTTCACTCTCCCCGGCCACCTCCGCACTCCAAAGCCAGCTCCAGGGGCTCATCTCAGGTTTACAGGTCTGAAACGCCTCACCCAGGAGGCGTTCAGGACTTGTTACCGATCAACAAGTAAGCGAGCAGTCTGAAAGTGAAGTGCTGTGTTGGGGCATATGGTACTATAAGGTCTATCAGATAAAACGGATCCCGATTATTAAGGCCTTGCATGTGACCAATGTGACAAAGCTGCCACTGGTTTCTGATGTTTACAATGTATGAAGTTCCCAGTTTATTAGGAACACCTAACTCACACTGTTGCAGTGCAGCACAAAAATCATGCAGGGCTGTTTCTAATGTTCACTTTTTGAAGCCTCTCTCAGAGAAGTGTTTACTCAACCGTGTGGTCATTTTAGCTGATTGTTTCCTTTGGTCTGATTTATTTTATCTGGTGAATTTTTAGATGTTTCGCTTGTTTGACTGTTGAACTGTAGGTCCACGGTGTGTTTTGTGACTTTATATGTTATATTTATGTTGGCAGGTTTGTTAATTTGCTATAAATTGAAAGCTTAAAGCTTGACACCCTACTGAGTGAATGTAAACACTTTGTGCTGCATACATTTGTGTGGGGAGCAGACTGCATATGGCTGGGAAAAAGGTATTTAAATTGATTTTATCTGCTTCCTGGTTAGAAGGTCGTACAGTGCTGTGCAAAGGCAGCATGAGCCACAGAGCCCACACTCAGTCACAGCAGAGATCAGGAACGTTCTCACAAGCAATAAATGCACCGAGTTGGCCATGCCCATTGCCCTAATTCAACAGTTTGTGGTGAGACATCAGCCGGTTCGTGAAGAAAATCTTCGTCTGTGATCTTAATGGGAAACAGATGATCAGTGACTGGAGGCTGCAGTGTTATCTCTTTAAATCGATAAGCGGTTTAGGAACATTTAAGCAGCCTACTTAATAAAAGAGATCCTTCATTATTAACAGCTCTTAAACACAAACTCTGTTTTTCCCCCAACGTGTCCAAATGTTTCTACGGCTTTTGAGGTTCAACCGATTTAAGTCAATTTTCTGTGCTGGATCAAAGACGGTCTCGTGTTTCTCTCTTTTCAGACAGAACAGCTGTGTGGTGACCAGAGGAGCCTTTGTGGATGTGTTGGTGTGCCTGTGTGGGCCTGAGATCAGCATTCTGGAAGGTGAGTAGTAATTGTGGGATCACTACTTTTCCACCGGAGTTTTAATGAAGACCTGCAGAAATATGCAGAGCGTGACACAAACGCAAGTCCTGCACACTACCCACAACCATGTGGTGACACACATACAGTGACATGAAAAGGTTTTGGTCCTTGAGTCTGTTTGTCCACGACCTCACACCTGGTGTCCTGGGTGTGTGCAGTGCTGTACAGGTCCTTCAGGCAGGGAAGAGGATGTCCAGTGATTTTTTTTGCGCCATATTAATGACCCTCTGAAGTGCCTTTTTGTGTGCAGCTGGAGAACCATACACAGATGCAGTATATCAGCAACCAAAGTATCCAGAAGAATGACTCTGAGTGCAAAACTGCCTTGAAGCATGAGTTCACCAAACATGAGAAGATTTGAAAAACCTGGTCCGAGTTCATTTCAAGTATTTGGTTTGTAAGGTCAGCACTTTGTGTAAACAGCATGAAATCATGGATCCGTCCTGCCTTGTATTATTAGTTCGGGCTGCTGGTGGTGTAGTGCTGCACACTCTGGACTCCTCAACACCAACTGAGCATCATTTAAAATTCACTATCTGAGTTTTGTTGCTCAACATGTTCACGTCTTTATGAGCACAGTGTATCAATCTTCCTGCTTCCACCAGGATAACACGACATATCATAAACCTTAGATCATCTCAAACTGGTTTCTTTAAGATTTCAGTGAATTCACTGCTCTCAGATGGCCTCTACTGTCAATAGAGCATGTTTGGGATGGGGTGGAACAGGAGATTGGCATCCTGGATGTGCAGCCAACAAATCTGCAGCAACTGTTTGATACTGTCATGTCAGTATGGACCAAATTCTGTTTCCAGCACCTTGTTGGATTGACAACACAAAGTATTCAGGCAGTTCTCAAGGCAACGGTGGGTCCAGCATAATACCAAGAGCATGTACCTAATAAAGTGGTGTTCTTTAGGCACCCAAAAGAGGACTGTGAGCAGGACATAGCCCTGACACTTCTGTAGGAGTTATCTTAGAGCTGAAATCAATTTTACAAGAGTCTCTTTTCCTTTTATTCACTCTAAAATTGTACAAAACCAAAAGTCCTACCCTCTGTTAAAGTGTTGAACATCATTTCTCTTTAACGTCCTCTCACCTAAAATCAGAGCAGAAATCAGAGGTGCTGTGCTAGAGACTACAGATCCAGGACTGTTACATCACTGTCATGTTAGCTAACTGGCCATAAATGTTGCTGTGCTGTTTAAAACATTCCAGCTTGCCTTAAAAACACTAAAAATAGGAGCCAGAAGATAAAGTCCCCACTTTGACAACTTGAAATGAAGCAATCTACATCTGGTGTTCCTATTTGCCCACTCGCTCATGCTCCACCTGTCCACCAAATTTCCTAAACTTTCCTCTGTAGCTTCCTTTTATTTAAACGTTCTTGCTGACAAACGTCAAATATCTTTGTTAAAAGATCGTTTCTGTTGGAAGCGCCGCACTCTGCATATTCTAGTCGAACAGAGTGATAAATATTTGAGTTTTGCTGCTTGTCACGGCATTGCCCGGCATTTCACCAGCTCAGCGAACAGCAGCTGCGTTCAGTCCATTTGCTTCGAATTTGACGTCGGAACTTTCATCATCTGAATGGACAACCATGCAACTTTTGTTGGTGAGGCTGTGCACCGCTGCGCTCTCCATTTAGACTTATTGTTGACAGGAGTCTGCTGCGTGTATCGGGTAGTTCAGAGAAGCCTCCTGGTGCGTGCGTGTGCACGCCAGCGCGGTCATGTGCGCACGCACGCAGACCTGCGGGGGTCTCCACGCTGGAGGAATGTGAAACCGAAGGCGAGCGATCTGTGACAGATGGTGGGGTTGCGCCTGTGACCCAGTTTATGGAGGAGCGCTGTACAGAGAGGAAAGGGGGAAAGGGGAGGAGGGCACCGATGTTTTCAGTGGGCCATGTGCTGAACACATGTTGGTCTTGACAGTGGAAATACCGAGGATTTCTCCAAACAAGCCTGTAGATTGGCCTGACTTGGCTCTCCTCCTTACATAACTAAATAAGCAGCCTCTAGCTTACACACCTCTAATGCCTCGATTATTATCATAAGTCTGTCTTTGGCTTCACCCGCTCTGGTGGTGGCTTAACCACCACCAGATCGGTGGTCTTTTTATTTCTCCTTTTTTGTTCCTGCTCCTCGCCTCTAATCACTCCCCCTGTTCCTCTTGTGTAATTGCACTTCTCACTTGAATCAGATTTAAAAAGCCACAGGTTTTGGAAGTTCATTTGAAAGCAGCAGGCTCTTAAGAGCGCCTGGCACCAGAGGAAAAGAAGGTGAACAATCCCCTTTTTCAATATTACTTTTTTTTCCCTCCCCTCTTTTAACTGGCTCCCTGCATTAAGTAGGAACTTTGCATTTACCAGCCAATTCCTCTCAGCTCTGAACACAGCTCTTTGTTCATGAGTGTGCACACATTTCTCTGCTCCAGCTCTTTGATCTGTGCTGACTCATAAAAAAACCCCTCTGTCCATTGCTTCATCTCCACCTCTGCCAGCCCGCTGTTTCTTTGCTTTCCAGGCTTGCCAGTAAAATAAACTGAAAGCTTTAGCAGGAGAGAGAGTGGAAGCTGGACACTAACAGGAGGTAAAAATCAAACAAAAATGAACTTGTTTTCATTAGTGTGCTTTCACATGATGATGATGGTGATGATGATAAAACCGGAGTCTGGCCTTAATTTGTTCTCTTCTGGTAAACTGCAACACGTACTTTAATTCTTTTCAGCCCCGTGAGTATTCGTGTGCTGTGTGTAGACACGATCTTCAATTTTCTAGTCTTTTAACTTGAAAAAAGGAGGAAAAAAATTAGACTAACTGACTAAGTCACTTTTATAGACCCCTGTTCATATACATCAGGGTTGTCAAACACTGGCCCGGCAAATAGTCCAGTCCGGCTCACTGCAAAACTTTGGAGGAAGGATCAAGGATTACATGTGTACAGGGTGGGCCATTTATATGGATACACCGTAATAAAATGGTAATGGTTTGTGATATTAAAGTCCTGTTTTTGGCACATTAGTATATGTGAGGGGGCAAACAATAAGCACACCATTGTTTTTCTTGTGACATTACCAATAAGTTTGATGTGTCACATGGCCCTCTTCCTATTGAAAAAACAAAAGTTGTATCCAAGATGGCCGACTTCTAAATGGCCACCATGGTCACCACCCATCTTGAGGAGTTTGCCCCCTCATATATACTAATGTGCCACAAACAGGACTTTAATATCACCAACCATTCCCATTTTATTACGGTGTATCCATATAAATGGGCCACCCTGTAGTTTAACTTCTTTACATTGGTAGAAAGGGAAGCTTTGCTGGTCCGGCCCACTCAAGATCAAAGTGGGCTGTATGTGGCTCACAGTGTACAATAAGTCTGACATCCCTAATATAAATATTGCACGTTTAGCCATTTGCAACCAGGAATTGGATCTTTGTACAGTTTAAGCTTCCTTTAAATGTTGCGGTGATTTGTCTCTGAATCATTCATAAGATGTGTGCGCATGTGCCCCATACAACTGTCTTATTTAAATATATAATTTATTAAATATAACCATATAACGGTTCCTTCTTTTAATCTAAGTAGGCTTACTTTGTGGTTAAAAACAAAGCAGTTCTCAGGGACCCCCACTAGAGCACCCCTGGAAAACACACAGCAGGAAGGCTAGCTGGTTAGCAGTGACTGGCTTGAAGTGGATGCACAAGTACAAAATACTAAAATGAGTCTCCAGATATATTTTAGCGGGCGTTAATTTGGCAGATGCAGTTTCAAGAGTGTGGCTAACTTTAGCAGTGCTAGCAGCAGCTTTCTTTCCTTGTAGGTCAGAGTCTACAGGCCTGTGCAGAGTGTGGTTAGGTACCGCTCTGGTTGAGTGGTTATATGACAGTTTACTGTGGCACAGCTGCTATTTTAGGTCAAAAAAGTGCAGAAACGCACTGGTTAGCACGGCTGTCATCTGCTCATCCACCCTACATGTAGATCTAAACTTCCCGTCACAGAGGTGTGATGCTGCTAGTGGCGGGAGGCATCGTAACTTCTCAGAGCAGTTACCTGTCATTGCGCTTTTTAAATTCAATGATTTGTTTAACTGACCGGTATTTCTGATGTGGACGAGAGAACCAATGTTTCAACATCTGTAGATGTAGCTGTACAAAAGTCTCAAGCCACCCCTCAATGTTTGCTTCCAAGGGCCCAGACTTTTTCACACAACCAGTCTCCATATGGACGTTTTGCTTTTGAATTATATTTTTTAATAATTTTATTTCAGTCCAGTTCATTTTTAAAGGAATGGTTGTTTTGTTTTGTTCAGTTTTTTTATTTTTTACTCAAGGATATAAAGAAGTGGAAAACAAAAGAAGAAGGGTCAGACCTGTAAACTACCTCCTGCAGATGAACGGTATCTCCAGCATGACCTGATACAAGGACCCGAGGCCCCATTAGAAATGGTCTCAGTGGACCGTTTCAGCCTGTGGTGTTGGAGATCCTGACACAACTGACGGAATCATGAACACAGAAATGTAGTGTCAGATTTACATCACCACATCTGGAAAACGTGCTTAGTACTAACTTCCTTTTTCAGCATAACAATGATCCCCAAACACTCTGCCAATGCAGTAAAAGCATACCTGGATAGAAAAACACACAGTGGAACAATGTCAGTTATGGTTAGTCGTCCCCAGAGCCTGGACTGCAACATTATTGAAGCAGTGTTTGATCATCCTGACAGAACTGAATCCCGTCTTTAAGTGATGATGTATGAACGCTGCTTCCGGGTCCAAACTACTCTGCGTTTAATAAGGCTGTTGTGTTTTTAACATGTTTGAATGCTTTGTATCTTGTTCTGTTTAATCTGAACAAGCCCCTAAAAACAGTCAGTGATCACTGTCGGCCTCTCTCGGTTTTTATTACCACTATTCATTTTAAAGCTCAGCTTTTAAAACCTTATGATGTAACTACAGCCCAGCCCATGCAGCAGTATATTAATGACTAACCTCGTATTGTGGATGGATTATCTCAGTTGTTCTTCTGACTGACGTTTGGTCCGTTTACAGCATCCTGCCATGCGATTGCATTTGTCCCTAACCATCAGGAACCCTCATGTTAACTTTTATCGAGTGGAAAAAAGTTAGCGTTCCAAAGCTTCCTGGAGACAGTTCAGGCTGTACTGAAGAATAATTATTTTCCAATCAAAATACAAAGAAATGAGTGTTGGCTCAGGACTTTTGCACAGCACTGCAGTCAACTACAAGCTCTCGTCATTGCTGCTTCTTTGATTGTTGCAGTTGTTATAAAAGCCGATGATTATCTTCATCCTGGTTTTTCCAAGCACTGAATGCTCACTGTGCTTTTCCCTGAATACCGCCACCCAAACGCATCGCTTTCTGAAAATCTGTAAAAAATGAAGCGACCTACCAATAAGATAGTAACTTAAAAAAGTATGCATTTTTCAGAATGAGACAGCTGAATATTATGGATTTCCTACAGTGCAGCTACAAAGCAATCCCTTCCCAGTCATTATGGAGAGGAGGAATCATTATAGCATCCTGTCACACTCGCTGTACATGCCATACATGTGTGGTGTGTGAGTGCTGTATTAAAAAAAAAAAGCCTTGAAGTTTATTCTTAGTGCATCCAAAAAACCATGTTGTCATAATTAGGCTTCAAGAAAGTTTAGCACATCTGATTGATGTTCATGTGTGACAGCTTGGTAATCCGTGTGGCTCCATATTTGGATACTTCCACTCATTTAGCTTTAAGATGCTCTTTTTTTTCTGGGGAATTGTGCACCATCTGCAGTCTGGTGCCAAGAGCTGAATAACTTGCTCACCCTCCTCCTCCTATGAAATACTGTAGAATACACGACTCAGATGTCTTGGACTTGAGTGGCCTGACCTCATCTTTAATGTTTTTGTGTGAAATGCTGAGCTTTACCTCGTTGTAATCATAAAACTGGGGGTGCATGAATCAAACTGCTCACAGCTCATACGCTCAGGGATCATTAGTAAGCAGTGGTTTAGCTTTTAAAAACAAGCTTGTTAACTAGTTCTCCACAAGTCTGTGTAGATTTGTAGTCATCCAGGTCATGGTAGTCTTAAGAGCTTGAAAAAAATGGAGGCTACTTGACTTGACGAGTATTGATCTGGAAGATTTAGGGAATAAAAATTGAGCATTTTAAACCTTTAAGATAAAAGTACTAAATACAGTGGTTATTTCATCCTGTGGATAGACTAGCTCCACCATCTTAGACAGTAGCTGCCAACTGTAGTCCTTGTTTTGTTCAGTGAGCTCAGCGTATGGTCACCTGAACCAGTTCTCCAGCTCCTATAACTGTGCAGCTCACAGCAGAAGATGAACAGCAGGGTGGGGAAATGCTGAATAAGCAACTGAATGATCTCGAGGATCACCACCACAGTGACCCGGCCTGCGTTCTGTATCAATGAAATGTATAAAAGCCTTAGAAATGGTGTTGGGTTGAACATCCCATCATTTACACCCATACATCACACAACTCTCTGCTGATTTCTGACCAGCTCGCCAAATGAGAGAAAACGTACCCGAGAGCCATTGGCTAATTTTCCCACCGTTTTGTCTGTGGTTAGCAAAGCAGCCAGTAGAGAAAACATGAGACGGGAAAGGTCGGAGCTAGCTGGTTTGATCCAGTCTGCATTCCTAAGTATCGTTGGACAATCCCCAAGTTGATCCCGATGTGTTAATCGGAGTGAGAGTGTTAGATAGAAAGCACTTGAATGTTGAACAAAAGTGGTTGTAAAAAGCATTTTGAGTGCTTCTCTTTTCATCTAAAATTGTATCTCATGTTTTGTCTTTTGTGGGTATTTTTCAGAAATATTATTTAACGGCTCTTTTTGTTTTAGCTTCCTTTTATTTTTAGGACAGATGTATATGTGGGGCCGGTGTTTTAGGCTAATAAGAAGGCCCGCTCTCTCACACTTGTCAGACACACACACACACACACGTAGCGTCTGGGGTTTGTTTTTCACAGTTTGGGTAATGACGGTGGAGGCTGATGTGAAATCCAGCTGTGTGCTTGCGTGTGAGAGCACGTGCACACATCTTGCCAGAGCTCTAGTTCGACACAGCAAAGCATCTTTACAACCAGCTTTTAGTGGGCTATGGGAAGCGCTAATAGAGCAGCAGCACGCCTCTTCTCCCAGTTTTGTGGTACAGCTCTTAAACAACTATATAGAACACTCACCCACCCTTCGTCATATGATCTCGGGCATTGCATAATATTCAAAGTGTGTATATTTCCCAGTGACACTTCTAAAAATGAGCTGTGGTAAAAACGTTTCTGGTGTTGGGCTGGATGTAGCTGTTGAGTTCAGTGTTTCCTGGAGCAGAATGCTGACCCTCTGCACCCGCTCAGTACCCGTCCTCCCATAAACCACAAACTGCAAGGTTGGCCCAGGTTGACCTAAACCAGATGCTGTGGTTACGTTTAGTTCAAATATTTGACCTTCAGTGTAAAACAGACCATCACACATATAGCACTTGTGTTCCTCTCTTCTGCGTGCACACAGGATAAGCAAAGTCGCGCTCTGAGACCGTATGAACTCGGTTCTCTGCAGCATCACTTTATGGCGAGGCTTTTGATTTTCCTGCATGTGCAATCACTCTGTTGTTTTTCACGGGCTGCCAAAATTTGAACTCCAGAGCATTTGTACTCTTTGAAAATTTGGGTGTCTTCGATGAAAAGCTAATACCACCAGGATAAAACAGGATTGTTCAAGTCTTGAATTTCATGTACTAAAACATGACAGATATGCAGGGGAAATCAGCATAACCGCAGACCTTGATCGATGTTTGCTTTACTGTGGTTAGCATTCTCTTTATTCTCATGTCTTTGCATGCTCTGAGCCCAGAAATTGAACTGTTCTGGTGGTCCTGCTCAGACAAGAGAGATGGTGAGCCGTTTCCCCACTGTTTGCCTCCCCTTGATTATTAGAGATATCAGGTTGCTCCTTGGAGCCAAATATTCAGCACAAATCTGTAGAGCTTTCAAGAGCCTACAGTCATGCTAACAGTTTGTGTGGGTGTAGTGGTGCTTTAAGCTAAATGCTGATGTTTAACAGAGGACCATCTTGATTTTGCACATTGCATGCAATAAATAGCATAGATTCACACAACCATAGAACATAGTATAGATTGTACCATGATGTCAACGAGTGATTAGTGAAGTCTTGTTATGAAACCTCGAGTGTTTTCACCGTTGCCGTCTCTGTTTTCAAACTGTATGTGCTAAACAAGCAAAGGGCGTCTCCGTCTGAGAAACTTGCAACAACACGCACTTATTGACTATTAAGTTGTGATGATCATTAGTCCATCCTCCTTTCTGTTTCTCAGAGTGATGATGATCACATAATGAGCTTCATGTTATTCAGTAAGACCTGAAACTTGCAGCTGAGCCCATAAAGTCATCAGGAGGGTGTTTACAAAGGTTGCACCTTAAGCTAGCCACGGGGTCTCTCCAAACAGTTTATCATACAACCAGATGTCTTTTTGCAGTTGAAGGAGTTGCCCCCTGCAGGCCATTAAATAAAATTACAGCATGCCAAAGATTCACTTTGTTATGCTGTAATTGTTTGGGATGAAGCCTCAAGTGTCCATTTGAGGAAGTGCAGTTTTTGGTGATTCACTGAGAACCTTCACAGACATGTTTCACATTAGCTTAATTTTTTTTTTTTTTTAGACCTGAAGGTTGCGGTTTGATGCTAGATACAAAATAATGTAGAGGCGGATGGCATTTGAATTACAGTAGTAGCGCTGGATCAGTTACTAATATTGCTGTATAGTTTTGTGGTTAATGCTATTATCACTGACAGGCAAAAGATCCCTGATTTAAGAATAGGAGCATACTCTGTGATGGTCTCAGACCTGGAGCTTTGCATCAGGCTTTGTCAGGTCAAAATATGGGGATCCATCCACAGCTGCAACCCCTTTGGAGTAAGGGAGCAGCTAAAAGTGCTGCATCAACTACTCACTTAATCTGTTAGTCAATAAACAGAAAACTAATGTAACAATTTATCAAAAAGGGTTAAAAGGTTTTTAAAAATCCCCAATAAAGGTGAGTTTAATCACTTCAGCGGAAGAATTTAATTTTATTTTAGGACAGGAAGTGTTGTTAAAGGACTAATAAGAACTTGGTGATTGGAGGCAGTGGGGGGGGCCCCAGCACTTTTTTTGGCCGGTGGGCTCTAAAAATCTTGGGATCTGCCCTGGTCACAGGTTTCTGAACTGATGTTGAGAAAAAACTTGGGATGTTAGATTAAAATTATTTACAATTAGTTAATCTGATGGCAAAATAGCTCACAGGTCATTTGATTAACAATACCTAACATATTGTTGATCCCATTCCATTTAATAGTTTTTTATATTTTCGGCTTGAACAGTTGGTGCCACCATCATTAGAGCCATGCTGCTAATATGGCTAAAAATTCACAGTAAATTCCATAAGTAGTTTACATTCTTATGAGCAGTCTGTAAGTGTGTGAAATTCACCATCACGTTGCACTAAAGCTCTTCACTAAGACCTGCATTTACGTGTCGTTTATTAACGCCTTTCTCAAGCTGCAGTCACACGAGCCCGACCTCATCCCAGAGCATCCCGAAATATCACATGGTAGTACGGCTTAATGGAGTCTGGCCGCAGTCCAGCTGCAGGTTTGCACACGAGCGTAATGAAGAGACACAAGTGCAGACATCGATTTTAAATAAACACAGCTGTGGGAGAACAATGGCTATTTATGATCAGCCATGAAAAATCACAGTGAAATGGCCCTCACAGGAACGCCTTTCATTTACTGGGGCAACGCTTGGCTGCTCCTGCCTCCTCCGCCACTCAAGTTTTAATAAAGACCATCATAAAAAAGCAGCTTTGCATCCTGACTAATGATGTTTTTCCTCTCTGTCCTTTGCTCCCTGGTTTGGGATTTTTCAGTTCTGGACTTTTTTTCTTCTTTTCCTTCTCTGCTGACCTTCACTCAGCATATTTTTGTGCTTTCTTGTGTCTCGGGTTGCTCGCCGTCAGTGCGTGTAGCGTTGTCGTCTGTCTAGGAGCATCATAGTTGACTGTATCAGCATATGACAAGCAAATGGCAACATGCTGTTTTTAAAACCCTTTGACGCACACACACAGTTTTTCACTTCGTTCCACCTTGACCGACAGCTGTTTTCTCTTTGACACGCACCCATTCTCCTTCAGTCATCCTCTTCTCTTTCCTCCCTTCATCATCGGTGTCATTACTGTGCCCTTAGCCCGCCATTATAACCATTAGGCTATGCTTATTTGGCCTCGGACCCCCCTTTGAGGATCAGGTTCCATAGTAACCTGCCCATCTCTACGGTAACCCAGCCCATCTCTGGAGGAATGCGGCATTTCCCGCTCTTTTGTCAAGCCACATTTTGAGTGGCGCTGTGGGGCCAGATTGAGTTGCACTGGGTTTCATAAGCTTTCTGTGTGTGTGTGTGTGTGTGTGTGTGTGTGTGTGTGTGTGTGTGTGTGTGTGTGTGTGTGTGTGTGTGTGTGTGTGTGTGTGTGTGTGTGTGTGTGTGTGTGTGTGTGTGTGTGTGTGTGTGTGTGTGTGTGTTAAACTAATTGAGTTGGCTGTCAAAGCAGGGTCTGTGTGGAGTCTTGAAACAGTACTGTAGGGAGGAGCACAGTGTTAGCATGGCGTTGGGTTACTATATTGCTGCCCCGCCTCTGGATTATTATTATATTTCACAGGAAGTGTGTGCGTATGTGTGCACATGTGTGTCCATCGCTCCTCAAGGGTGCGTGTTCACAGGTGGCCGGGCTGGCACAGCCATGGGCTTTTCCAAACAGACACTGACGCAGCCTTTCCAATAAAAGTCAAAATAGACAGGAACAGACGACACTGGCTTCTTCAGCTCGGCCTGTTGTATGCATCTGTTCACATCACAAAGGGGTGTGTGTGTGTGTGTGTGTGTGTGTGTGTGTGTTTAGCTTGTGGAGAAATCGGACTGCAATACAACTTCATAGAAATTGTAGTATCTGAAAATAATAAGGAGAGGAAGGAGAGTTTGGGGGGGTACATTCAAGGTACACCTGCATTCAAGGTGTTCCCAAACCAGGTGAGATACATAGTCTTCCCAGTGTGTTCTGGGTCTATCCTAGATACAGTATGCCTGGAAAACTAAGGATAAGGCGAGCCACATTTTGGAGGAAACTTGTATCACCTGCTCTCTTTCAGTCGTGATTCAGAGTTACTCCAAGGACCAGAATGGTGTGTCTGAAAAGGCAAATTAGAGTTTTTATTTCTTGCCAATTAACAAAGACCTGGCATTGGCCGAGTCGGGAGACATTCTTCATAGTGTTTCAGAATTCTCCGGTAGATTTCCATCCAGTATTCTTTTAGTGTCGCGGTCCTCCTCGTATGTTATCTCTGACATCACTGAACAGTCTTCCTTTGGGAAGGAGAGCCCAAGCATCAAGTACACACTGACAGGAATGTCAACAAACAGAACTATGAAAAACAGAGCTCTAAAGAGAACAAGATAATGAGTGTGAACTCGACCAATGGGCTGCTTTAAGAGGGTTATCTATCCTGTAGATTCTCACTTTGTGTGCACCGGGAGCAAGACTACAACTACCATGAGACTGCGCAAAAAGTCATGAATCAATCAATACCATATTAGACACTCATGAAAATGCTTTCGCTTGACCGGCGATTGCAACAAGTTCTCGCAGCGAAGGCATGTTGGTAGAAACTGGCTAATGCATACTTGGTGCCAAGTAGGATAAAGAGGCATTTGGAAACCAGATCTACTTTCTAAGAGGAACTTGGCCTTTTTCAAAGGAATACTGGATCTGAACCAGAGGCAGCAATGGAGACGAGGAATAAAATGATTATTGTAGGTTGTGTGATGGGCTATTTTTGTATCAGTGTTGTGCAACTTTAAGGTGTGACAGAGTTCCGGAGGCCTATTTGAAACTGGTATTTCCAGTAACTTGTATCTCTCATCTGATTCCTGTTTGTACATACACCATGCTGTTTGGGAAATGTTTGCTGGTTAGTCATTTAGGAGCCAGCTGGCATTATTAATAGGTTGCTCTGTGTGGGTTTGTGGCACTAAACCAAAGCGTTGTGGTATGATATCATCAGATGAATGCTGACAGAAGATAACATGGCCGGTTTTAATTTACATGGCAGTGTTTCTAAAAAGTCGGTCTTTGTAAGTTTGGAATAAAAATGACTTTTAAATGACTGTTTGTTGCTGTCAGCTAATATTATGTTTCATGCGTTTTTTAGATTCAGAGGTCGGCACACTCCGTCAGAAGACTCTGTCCGTCTTCACGGCCTCAGAACTGGTCACTTCCTGCAACTCCTCTGCCACCTTTGGGCCTGGCAGCACCCAGTACCTCCTCAGCCTGGCTCGGGTGGGCCTCAGCGCCGGTGTGGAGTTCCCTGAGCTCTGGGACGGCCCCCAGCTGAAGACCAAGCTCCTGGAGCATCTGCTGCAGTGCCCGCAGTACGAGGTGAGGGAGCTGGCAGTAGAGGGGCTACTGAGGAAGCTGGAGGAGGAAGAGGAGGAGGAAAGGAAGAGGAGGCCTGAGTGGCTGGATGAGACCACCCAGTCTAACCTGACCAGTCTGGCTCTTCGTGAGACTCACCCCCAGTGTTTGGCCAAGGTGAGACCACACACACACAGATTTACACAAACGTATTCTAGGAGTTTCATTTGTTTGTTGTGTTTTTTGTTTGGGAGCCTGTATACATGTCTAGTTGTTTTATAGATGTATGTGGATGCCTGCTGCCAGCAGCATAATCTTAAAGTTCTGACATCACACAATGGTGAACTCCTTTTTTCTATCTGACACAGTTTCCCTGAACCACAAGGACACTGGTTACAAACTGATTAAAATCCCAATCCATCTCGTAGAGCCTTGCGTGAGAGGCTAATCGGCCACAAGGGGAAACGCCAAGCACACTGGCAGTGAGCTGGTTCACTCACTTGCTCACTTACTTACACTGACTCCTGAGAGGCTTGGTAGCTTTCCACGCTAACAGGTTTTGGAGAGGAAAATGCGACCTATTTCCTGTTTGGGGACAGAAGGTTGTATTTCTTCCTAAAGATGACAGGCTGCCAGCGGGCCCGCTCTGTCACGTCTGTCGTTAACACCCCTGCAGAGCTGACAGCACTCGGCACTGCTGTGCACTTCGGCGCTGGTGCAGACTGGCATGTGTCTGCTTGGGTTCGTTCTTCACCAGGCTTTGCTTTACAGGCCAGCAGTTAACGTTTAATGTGTCGGGCCTGTTAAGTGGAGCCTCCTCTGCGCCATAGATGCACCAACCCAATGGGCCAGTTGCCATAGCTCACCCTGATCTCCAGTGAAGCATTATGGGAAAGCTGCTGAGGGAAAGTCCTGTTCTTTTCGGGACTCGGGTCCAGTTCCTTAGGCCTGCAGAACAGATTATAGCAGGAAACTGTAATGTGCCTGTTCATGCAGGGTGGGCGTCACTATTTATTTGCATGTTACAGCTATGAAAGTCTGTTCGCCTGGGCTGGCATGCTTTACTGTGACTGTGTATATTTGAGTATGTGGGCAGCCGAGTATGTCGCAAGGCGGGAGCTTGTTAAAGCGGGCTGTAAAAGTCTGAAGCAGCAGAGATGGTCAGAGCAGCTGTCGGGGTTAGCAGACAGACGGGTGGATGAACAGTGAAAAATACACACTCGATGGCTGTGATTACAACTAAAGTAATCCCATTAGTACTGCAAAGAAGGGGGAGGCGGTGTTATATTATATATATATTGGAAGTCTTTCAGTTAATGAAGCAATAAAGAAAGAGAAATGCTGCGGCCAAATGAATAATGACACTGTCTTGGCATCTCTTGGACAGTGATTTACTGACTCTCACTGGAGTTGAAAGGAACCAATAGACTTGGTGAAATATTGTCTAAGGAATAGGCTACACCCACCACAACCTCCCTGACGAGTAAAAATGAGCTGTTGTATGTATTGGACTCTACTTTGTGGCACAAAGTGACTCTTTCACAGGAGTCTGAAATATGGACACTATTATCTGTCATTATCATTATCTATGTGTACACTATGAGCTATTGTTTTTATAGGTTGGCTCTCTTGAGCCAGTGTGTGCAGTTTGGTTAAAGCTGTGATAATAGACTTTTAAGGCCATTTGGGGGCAGTATGCTGTAACTGAATGACTGCAAAACATTGTCACAATATCCAGTTATAAAGGCAGATATGCTAGCAAGCTATTTTCCACTTCATTACATAATTGGGTTGATTTAATTTTAGCGTAATTTGTTTTTGTTGAGACAAAGTCCACTGTTGGCGCTGATTTAGTTTCAAATGATCTGCCTCACAGTGTTCACCATTCAGCTACTTTGCAGTGCTAACGTAGCCAGCTTAGCTCAGTGTTTTTACCTGTAAAGTTAATCAAATCTATTATTGCAACATGCAGTAAATTGCATGAAGGGTACCTCAACAAAGTGTCCTTGTGCTTATAATGAGAGCGGATTTTAAACATCCAACAAGCTCTGTCGTTCAGATTCAGATTTATTTATGTTGGAAAATATTTGTGGACCTGGAAAATGTAATAAATGGTGGACTAAGAATAACAAAATCCCGTCTCATCACCTTTCTGTGACATTCTTCATGCAGATATCCTCTGCATGAAGAATGTCCTCTGAGAAAAAGCTAATTAAAGTCTCATGATGCAACATAATTACAATAAAATGAAACAAAGCTTAAAGATGCTTCGCAGAATGGGAAAAAGAGTTACAGTTACATACATACAGATAATTATCTGTATGTTTCAATATTATTCTCCCCTCTTGCACCACATTGTTTTCATTGATGGTGTAATAAAAACAAAGATTTGGGCAGCTTTTAAATTCACCAAATGGTTAAATAACAGCAACTTTGACTTCTCTCTGATCAGCTGTGATGTAATCAGTGTTTGTTGGTAATTGATTTGTATCAGATCGATCAATCAGTCAGTCAGAATGACGGCGTAGAAACCTCACGGGTTCACCTCGCTACCTCGATTTTTCAGTCCTCACATGCATAAAGTGCAGTACACAGGCAGATGTTTACACACAGACACTGCATGCACCCGCTCGCCCTGCCCTCTGCCCACACAGATCCTATAAAGTGAGCTTTATTTTAAAGCTCTAATAACAGGTTGGAGCCTTGAAAGAAATAATAATCATTGAGATATGCAGCTGGAATGTCAACATGTGTTCTCGCCTGGATGTGTGTGTTTTAACAGGCATCTAGCGCAGCAGAAAAAAACAGGTCTCTTCCGCCTCGCGCTCAGTGAGCTGCCTGCCTCTCTGTGCGAGTGACTGGGCACAGTAAAAAGCACAAGGTTAAGATACAAAAAGTAGACACAAGACCTGTTAGTGCCTGCCGTGCTCACCCGCACACATGAGGATATGTGTGTGTGTGAGAGTGTGAGGCAGCTGTGTACCCGTGGTTAGGGTGTGCATAGGGAGGATCAAGGGTAAAAATACCCTTGGGGCAGCTTGCCAGCAGCACTGCAGAGAGGACACCAAAGCTCTGCTGATGGATGACGCTGAGCAACTTCCCTCACCAGTAGCTCTGATAATGAGTGTGTACGTGAGGCAGAGAGAGGTGAAAAAGGATGATGTGTATCTTGTATCTTGCTTAAGTATCTTTCTTACTCGCTCTTCCTGCTGTCTCTGTCATGTCGTTCCTCCTCTCAGGTCCTGCAGGTTTTGTGTGTGCTGAGCTCCAGCGATGAGCTTCCGTGGAGGGATGGTGCAAGGGTTTTGTCCCTGGAGGAGGTTTTGTTGCACCTCCTAACATTGGCTCAGAACTCTGCTCACAGGTCAGTAAAAGAAATACTGTATAGAAAAGATGGACATAGCCCCATGATGTCAAAAGTGATCATATTTAGATAAGAGGGAGACGTGCTAAGTGATTAGCTGTCCCACCTGGTTGTAGCAGATGATCGGGATAGTTCCCCGAGTCCCGTTCTGTCGGAGGTTTCTTCCTATTAAAAGGGAGTTTTTCCTTCCCGCTGTCGCCACGTGCTTACTCATAAACGGGTCATTATTGTTGGGTCTTTACCTTACATTGAATTAAGGTTATAGCAAGCTTGGCTAGCAGGTTTCCCCTTAGATGGTCGTCACAGATACCCGATAACTAGTGCAGCAGCTTTTGACGTTCTGCTAATATTTAGCCCAGAAGACTGCTGTTTGTTCGGCAGCAACTGGGTCGACTGGTTTTCCATGACAATCCAGTACTACCTAATGTACGTGGCTGTCATCAAAGCAGCGCTGCCGAGTGTCCCATGACTTAATTAATATGCGACACAAACAGCGACGAGATACCTGCTGCTCAGTGTGTGGCTTTCCGTCAGACTGTAGCCATTTCCATCGTTTTCAGGTTTTAAGAATGGTGGGTTTGATTTTATTGACTCGTGGAGCGACGCTACTGACCAGCCAATCGGTGGCATGCAGTCTGATGCCCCTGGCCGAGCAGGTATAAAAAAAGTACTCAGTAAAGATAGAGGGCCTGAAGACAAATATTTATTTCACTGCTTATTGTTTGATTTCTGTTCAGAATGAGTAAAGATCTACTCCTGACCCTTGACCTTAGACGTCGTGTCTAAGTTCTGGTTCGTGTGGTTTTCAGCGCCCTGACATCCATCTCTAACATCGTCACAGTGAGACTGAATTTCAGCGCCATGATTACCCACAAACCTCACTGATTTCCCAGAGTTCACAGCTGTTTACAGCCTGTGAAGTCTGTGTCCTGTAACTCAAAACACTTATAGCCTCATGTAGGCCTGGAGGGGCTGGGAGTGGACTGGCGGGCTTTTCAGCTGTGTGAAATTCCACATCAATTCCCGGCAGTTCCAAGAGGTTTTCTACGCTGCATTCAAATTCTCGTAAACAATGTTGAACCGCAGAAATTTACAGTGCTGCTAACCCTCAAAATCCCACTTTTAATGCATAATTAACAGCGTTTCTCATTATTAAGTTATGTTGGTACATGTTATTGATACAGGAGACAGCTACAGCTACTCTCTGCGTTCATACAGGCCCTGCTGGGTCCCTCTCAAACTTATATTCGTTATAAAGGGAGGCAACTGTGTGAGTCCTAACTGAAAACCTGCTGTCAAAACAGTTCCCAAGTAAATCCCAGGGCAGCTTTTAAATGTGATGGATGGAGACGTGAATGTACTACAGGGCAAAGATGCAACCACACACTCCTCCTCCTCCATTTTCTGTTTTTCTTCTTTCTTTTTTTCCCTTCCTCTCTCCGGCTTGTGAAAGAGCCCTCACACTGCTGTCGCCGTCAGCTTGTCAGGCCTCATTCAGAGCAGGAATCCATGAAGGAGTGACACACAGGTTCACTGGCTGCACCTTAACCCCGCACCTGGGCGCACCTGAAGGGTCCTCTCTGCAGGATGTTTGCGTGGTTAGCTGCGTACTGCTGCAGTATTTTGATAACTTAGTGTCCCCCAAAAAAAAAAGTGGATGAAAGCTGATATCCGTACTCTCAATCACCTTCATCACGCCATTATTCCTACGTTAGATTATTCACACCTGTCAGGCTAAAAGCATTATTTTTGTCAAAGATTATGAGTCACCGGGCCCGTCTCTGCCTTTGACCACAAACCACTTTTGGCACACTCTCTTCCAGTATTCATGTGTGTGTGCTCGTACTTAAGCCCCTTTGACATGCATTGGCACACACACAGACACACACACACACACACATACCCCTTTTCTTGACAAGCCACTGCTGTACTTTTCTCACCCCTGACAAGAGAATACAGGCTTGAATAAGGATTGGATTACAAAGGCTTTTAGCCCTGCAAAGCCTTTTCCTGGCCACAATCTCTGGACCCGGGGATCCACTTTCCCTTCGGAGTGGCCCCAGGGTTATGATTAGAGCTGGGGAGGGATGAGATTGGGTTGCTGGCTGCCCTTGTCTGCCGTGTGATTGAATAGCACTCGGGCTATTGTGACCCATAATGTAGTGGTGAGTACCAGCACACTTCTTTTGTGGATTGTAAGTCAATACAGTTGAGAGGTGTGTGTGTGGCTGACAGCGCCGCAGCGTTGGGTAATGATTTCAACGGAACAACCTGAGGAGCATGTTATCGTTTGCAGATGCTGTCACTGTGCAAATGGGTCAAATTTAAGGGCCGGTTCACTCAAATAAAAATAACTAAAAAATCTCACTTTTTCTGCAAATATATAATATTTTTTAGAGTAAAAACTGCAAACTGTTTACATGTTTTGAAGTTGATGTGGTTTTGTGTTTTTAAGTGTGGAGCTCCACTGTGCTGCCCTGACGTTGGCCTCACAACTGGTGATTTGGCTGGTGAACTCTGACCTGCAGGTAACGACCAGCTCATCACCATCAGCTGTGTAGTAATCTTGCAAAGAATCTGAGGGGTGGAGGTTGTTGCCACCAGCCTTCAGCCTTGTCCTGGTCCCTTTTAGCTTTAGCTAGCTGCTACTGTAGTGCTTAATGTCTTTACTACAGATCAATGGTTCCAATATGGGGGAAGTATTGGTAACATTCAACTACTACATTGTATTGCTTCAGCAAATTAAAATGGTTATTCTGCATAAATACATAAAAAATAGCCATGGGGGCTTCCTGTGTGCTATGCACATGTTAAATTCAGTTGCTGCAGTATGTTTTGTTAAAGTTCTGGCAGGGATATGCGTACCTATGGAGTCCCTCTTCTTCACCTCTTTTAACAACACTCTGGATGTGTTAAATGAGTACACTGGATGTTTTCCCATTTATTTACAGTGCAACCTTTCTGCTGCGCAAAATGTTTTGAGTGCATGGGAAGTATGGATTGCAGGCAGACCAGTTTAGGACCAGTTCTCGTTTTTTTATCCGTTTAACTGGAATACAATCAGAATGTGGTTTGGCACTTCCTTGCTGAAATAAGAAGGGTTTTCCATGAAAGAGACATCATTTGGACACTAGCATAAGCTGTTTGTTGTCTAGCATTAATGGTGCCTTCACAGATGTGCAGGTTAACCGTGCCTTGTGCACTGATGCCCGTCTCTGTTCCATGACAAGTGTTATGGACCCTCTGCAAGACTCTGGATCCCTGGGAATTATTAAAAAGCCTCTGTAGCTCTGAGATCTTTCACCAGCTGTTGTTTTTTTAGCTTAGCACATCCTTTTATTTCTGTTTTATCAATGTCCCAAGGTATTCACAGTAAGCATACACCAGCCACTTTATTAGGTACACCTTGCTAATACTGTGGATTCTCAATATGCTCTGACAGAAAATATGTTCTTGCTGTGGGCAAAAATGTGAAGCTTGCCGTCAACATTTTTTCTTTTTCATCTTACTTTGTTCTTTGGTAAAATTTGTGTTCAAGTGGCAAATACATCTGTGAGAAAACGTCCTCATTCATATATAGCTGAACTGTATTTTTCTAATTAATCTACCATCTAGAGTTTGAGTGCAGTGGCTTGTTTCGATCAGTGGGGGGCGTTGGTGTGCTCGTGCTGCAGCGAGGAGCGACCAGCGGAGGTCAAGCTGGCGGCCGCAAGGGTGCTGGTCAAATGTACGTCCACCCTGCTGACCAGCCCTTGTCTGCCACTGGGTGAGCCTCAGTAATGTAACAGCTTGAAGTTTGCTTTGATGTGGGAGGCGGCTTCTGGCTGAAGACCTTGTGTGTGTGTGTGTGTGTGTGTGTGTGTGTGTGTGTGTGTGTGTGTGTGTGTGTGTGTGTGTGTGTGTGTGTGTGTGTGTGTGTGTGTGTGTGTGTGTGTGTGTGTGTTGTGGCAGGTCTGTCCACGACAGTTTCACTGTGGAGGAGTCTGTTCGTGCTGCTGCAGGACGAAGATCAAGAAGTCCGAGATTCAGCGTCTGACTTCATCTCTAACGTGCCAGCTCATCTGCTCAGTACAGGTACATGCTAACGGCTGTGCATAAGCATGTCCTTGCAGACGAACTAATATAGCATCTCTGCTCTAAACGTGTACCCAGCACTATTTAAGAACTTGGGTGGGTGGATTTTGTTATTACCTGCAGTGCTAAGTGACTTCAGTATCACGCAGAGTGAGTATGTGGGTTATTTTTAACTCCCTGGCCAGTAATAATTACAGCCACATTTAACTGCTGTTATTCTGTGACCTATCCGGCCCTCCTGTAATTTAAAACCCATCCAGAGTCATGGCATGGTTATTCATAATAAATCTGTCAGTTCTTTATCTACTTTTTAAAATCGTCTTATAGGGAAATTTGACCAAAAAAAAACCAGGAGTCATCAAATGACTTCATAGATGGATTCGTGCCAACAGTCTGCAGTGACATTAGTGGGTCGGTGTAGCTGCTGCAGGTAAATAAATACTGCTGTTCACTTTGAGCCTTTTTTCTTGTTTTTAAGCTACTTTTAGTTTATTTTATGTCAAACAGGTACTGTAAGCTGAAATATACGGTGGCCCTGAGAGGTCATTTTCACTGCAGCAAACAACCCGTCAACAACCTGTCGAATTTCACAAAATACAACACAAATAGAAAAAAATCAACACAAATGAAGTTGAATAAAACACAGAAGAACTAGGGAAAAACCAAAAGCTTAAAAACAAATGAAACTGTTTTTGGAGAAACAACAACATGATGGTGGAAATGAAAGAAACCAAAACACGTGAAGGATTGGACACTTAAAAGAAGCGGAGGATCCTTCGGTGTTGTGAGGAAGAAAAAGGTGCAGGCATTCATATAATACTATTGATACACGTTTGCTGTTATCTTCAGTTTGGTTTTGTGAGTTTTTGTGGCATTTATTTCTTTTTCCGTTGTGTTTTATTCCATATGTGTTTCGTTTTGAGTCCTTTGGGAGTATTTTTCTTGTTGGAGAGCGTTTGACCTTTCAGGGCTACCGTAGAATTACCTGTTGACACTTTTAGTTTGAGTGTGCTAAAGAATATAGACACAGCTTACAGTTGCTTTCAGCTGTTGTGATAATGAAAAAAACTTAAAGATCAAATTATTCTTAGTCAAGTTCTGAAGTCTCTTTTTTTTCTATGATTTCTGTTTATAGTAATTTATCAACTTGGCCAATGTTTTTCTGTCTTGGTGTTCAGATCAGAAATCATAAGGATCTTTTCCATATTTTCTGTTACCATGGTGACTGCTCAAATTAAAAGCTCAGTAAATGAAAGTTCAGTTTTAAGTCCCTGTGAGCTAAAAGCTCTGAACTCTGTTTGACACAGTTTTTTTCTACTCCTGGCTCTCGATGTTGTCACTAAGAATGGATCTTCGTAACACGATCTCAGGCACAGAAACCTTACCCACCTGCTGTTAAGGTGTTTTTGACAGTCAGTCAGAACAAAGCTGGGCTGAAGGGATGTGAAAGGGAGTCGAAACAGCTCATTTCAGAAAGTAGATGAAACAAACGTCTCCATCAGGACCCCTTATGAGATAAATAAGGCTCATTTTGAACTGTGAATTATGCAAAGCTACTCTAGTCCAAGAATAAAAGCAAGTCAGAGCCTCCTGGCTATCACCCACATTTCTCTTATGGCCCGGGCTTGCCCGTGTTGGCTACAGACTACATGAAATAAAAGTTAAATTACTGGGCCCTAACACCAAACCAACAATAATACATAATGCATGTGTATATATAAACAGACACACACTAACACGAAGCACCACAGACACATGCTAATGTTAAAAAGGGCCGATGACATCATTTTGCACTAAGGGTTGGGGAGCATTCCTGGAACGAAGGGCGCTAATTCTAAGATTGACAGTTTGCGAGAGTTAGGAGTGTGTGTGTGTGTGTGCGTGCGTGTGTGTGTGTGTGTCTTTTGTGGTCATGTGTCATTGTTTCTGGAATGTCTGAGGGCTGCGTTCTGAAGAACTTGTGCGACGGCCGGCCTTACTGAACAGTAAGACAGATTCACCCCAGTATCGCTCTTATCCTCGCTTATCTGAGAGGACTGACAGCTGGCTGCTCCCTCACAAACAGCTTTACTGTGACTTCCTATCCTCACAACACTCACTTCCTGTATTTTCCCAGCTTCCCTGCAGGAGCCACCCTTATTGTGTCTTTCCCCATTGATAGCATCTCATAACAACGAGATAGCAAAAACATCCCCTGAAAAAATAAAACAATTTAAAAAAAAAAAAAAAAAAAAAAAGGTCTCATGGCAACACTGTTTGTAGATTGGGGGGGAGCGGGGCATAGTCATGGGGGAAGACTCAACCCGAGCTGTGGTTTAGCCAAAGGCTGATAAGTGACGGGGTTTTCTTTATTTCAGTTTGCTGTTTTTATTTCATTTGGTGGCCGTAAAAGCAAACAGAGTCAAAAAGTCCAAATTTTCCCTTAAAAGCTGAGTCTGTTTCACCACCTCAGTACCCAGGAAACCAATTCAAAATCCCTGGAAGTGTTTTGATACCAGTATTTATACAAAGGCACTGTGCGTGTGCGTGTGTGTGTGCTATACAGTAAGTGTTTATGTATATAAGGCCAGACTGGGTCAGATAAGCTGTAAGCTAAAAAAATCAGATAGGAGGTCAGCAGCACGGCATGACTAAGATGGAGATTTTTTCTTTCTGTGCAACAGGAAAGGAACACAATAGGCATAATTACAGAGTGGGTGTCCCAGTGTGTGTATGGGGGGGGGGGCATTCTCCTCTGTCCAGCCATAGTCCCCGCTCATTTGGAGATGACAGCTTTTTGCATGTGGGCGAGGCGCTGAGTGTGGCGCTTACCGTAAAATACCTTACATTTCCTCATGGACGATGGGGAAGGAACAAAAACAAGTGTGAGTGTTTGCCTCCACTCTACTGTGTGACCTTTCACGCTCCAGCCAAGCCATTCAAAAAATCTGCTCTGACTGCCAAGATCGCGAAAATTGTACTGAATTCCTAGTTTATCCAAGCACGTGTCGTACGCACTGTAGGAATGCAGCGCAAAAAGGGAAGAAATGAGACGGTAAATTGATGATCTTGTACCAGATGATTGGGCGACTTGGCCAAGGAAGTCAAATTCCTCATGCAAATGAAAAACAGCAGAAAACCAAAAAAGAATCACATCCCATTGATTATCTTTTTTTTTAAACTCCTTACTTGGGAAAATATGTCATCTTTCTTCTTTTAAAGCTTAGAAATGTTCTAAAATTATATCTGCGGCAGTTAGCTTGAAGAACATCTTGGTGCTTTGGCAGTACCAAGGCAGATTTAATGAAGTCATCATGACCAGAAGAACACATGCGTGTGTGTGATTGTGTGCCACTGTGCCTTGTGGGAGTGAGATGAAAGCATTAATGCACTGGCAACAGTTTGTAGCTGAGTGTCAAAGGTCAATCAGGGTTAGTTAGACTGTATAGGTCGCATGAGAAAAAGTGGGAATAGGGTAAAATGGGATTAACCTGGAGTGCTAAATTAATCCTGAGCTGCTGACCTTGCAGCAGGCTGTAAGGCCTATCTGAACAATTAAAGTTGTTTTATCATTTGATTTATTTTTGATCAATCTTTTAACTAAAATGTCAAAAGTCTGGTGTTGTTTCCGCCATCGTTTGCCTCTGAATTTTGTAACCTTGTGCAAAGGCTTTGACTTCCTCTTCTCCTTCACCCGCACTGATATGAAGGTTTTCTCTGAGTGGCGACACCTGTGATTCAGGAGAATATCGCAGAAAATGCTCACATCCTCAGTGCTGGTGTAAACATGACAGAGCTGTGGCTAAAAGACTGTTTACGTACAATACAACCAAGGCCCTTAGGGTAGCTTTTAATATCAAAGTGACATGCTGTTGAAACGGTGAAGTTCTCTGCCGCCTCTCCAGAGACCTGATGCTGGCAGTGATTCCTTTGGCTCGGTGACCGATATAATATCTCAACCCTTAACGCTGCAGGCAGAGCACCAAGAGCATAGGAATAGTGCAGCATGCTTTTCTACACCATACACACAGTATATAGTGCAGCGCCAGTGGAAAAACCCAGCTTTACTGTGTTTGTGTCTGTGAGTCTGTGTGTGTTTATTTGTGCCTTTCTCATTCCCTTCAGGCCATCCAGTGTTACATGAAGGGTAGAGTGTGTGTTTTATGACCTGCCACTGCAGAGTCAAGTATCTGAGGTGTGAGCTGCTTCAGATGGAGGCGGTGACTCCAGGCCCTTTGATATGGAGGACAGGCAGAAATGTGGGAACAGAGCCGGGTTCAACAACACACAAGCACGTAACACACACAAACTAAGGAAATGTTATAAACCTTTTCCCAATTTAGGGAAGCAGTTTAAAGATGAAAAACACTGTGTGTGTGCTCTGTCTCAGTTATTTAAATAAGGACTTTAAAAAGCTATAAAAGTGAAGTTGAGTCTCACTTTTGGTAACAGATATGATTTTATTGTTAGCAAAGGGTCCACTCTGACTGATTTGTACCTATAGTTTTAGACTATTAACATATAAAGCCTCTGTGTCCATTCACTTTAAAGGTACAGTGTGTAAAATCTCACCATTAGACATCCATAGATTGCAGATTCTGGTCAACTGACTTCTGTTTTCTTACCCCTCCCAGTTCATGTGCATCATCTTAGCTACAATGGTCACCGTTCATCTTTAGTGAGTGTGCGCTGTTAGTCTGCTGTCAATGTGCCGGGTGGCAACGTCTAAAACTTTGTGAAAGGAATTCGATACAAGTCGATGAGTCAGTGAAGCTCACTTCTGTCCAATGACAGTGATACTGAGGATTTTCTGAACTTTTCTGTCAATAAACGCTGGCGTTAGCTGCTGTTAGACAGCGTTAGTGAAACTGTATCTAACATTGTTGAATTTACAGTGGAACTTGGCAAATAAACTCTCACCTTCTTCCCTGAGCTGTGACCCACAGCCATTGTCCTGGATAGGAAGAGCAAATCTAACTGCCCCCCCACCCTGGCAAACTGGCACCACCCTCCAAATACCTCTAGACTAATTAGGTCTGAAATCAAACTCTGTTTGTCCTCGCTGGACCTCCAGCAGTGTCACGGACTCAGGGCAGGACCAGAGGGAAGACTTTATATATAGAGCACAGAGGGATTTGGATGGGGCGGTTGAGGTGATTTGGGCTTTGTGACATGGGTTATAAGAGGGCTTTGATTAGAATTCTGATTAGTATCACGCAGATTAACAACGAAATGCTCAGCAGACGGGTCAATCGACATGTCTATATGAAATCTATATGAAATATTTCATGCAAGTTTGCTCATTTTTAATACAAAAATGTGCAGATTTTCTAAAAAATTCTTATCAGAGCTGGTCATGACTCTTGAATAGTTGTTAAAAAAATGACTGTAGACTTAAAATGGACCTGGATCCTTTAAAACTCGTCAGCGATAGCTGTGGTTGCACAATGACTTCTGGCCGTATGGAAGTCTTTGGAAAATGGCTCTCTGCCCTGACCTCTGTAAACTTTTTCCTGATGAGTTTTTGGGCTCAGTCACTCATTTATGTTTCTAATTTAGAGACATTACACAAATGCAAGAAAGCACTCCTGCATATTAGTGTAATATGAACATTGAAGGATATAGCCTGGTCAAAAGGATTCCTCACAGTGTTACTGGAAACCAAGATAATGCCATCTAGAGTATCTGGTTAGACACCATGTTTCTAAGATTTTTAGGGCTGAGTACAATATCCTGTTATATCTGAAGCAGGAAATTAGAGGTCATCCAATGATGTTGCAGTTTCACGATCAAAAACATACCTGCGTGTCACATCCGGTGACAACACTCGAGATTTCACAACATGGCTCCACTAAACAATGTGTGATGTCACAGAGGCTACAGCCATCTTTTGTAACGCCTGTGTTCGATGAATAACAACAGATTCTGTTGTACGAACAGCAAAGCAAATGTCAAAAATGTATAAAATTCAAAAAATCTGCTCTGACCCCCAACATCATGAAAATTGCACCAGTTCATCCAAGCACATGTCGTACCCGCTGCAGGAATGCAGCTGTCAAAAATGTGGGAAAACTAAACAAAGAACATGGTCCAATCTGGACGTTAGTTAAAGCTAAAAAAGTTGATTTGGGTCTGTATCAAAATTTAGAGAGCCCTTCTTTTACTGGAGCTCCACTAAGTTTCAGGGGGTATTCATGAGGGGTCACCCCACCAGACAGGCGGGTGACTGCGGTGTGGACATTTACGTTTATAACCGTGATAACTCGAGAACAAGGTGACGTAGGATTTTGAAATTCATACCATAGGTGGATCTACTGAAAAATCTTGGACTCGTTTGACTCTGTGACATCGGCCTTAACGTCAAGGTCAGAGGCCAACGTTTCTGAATAGTTATTCACATTAATGGGTTTTGGTTGGCAGGAAGATTTTCTGCCTCCTTCAATTCTTTGCTTTAAGGCAGAGGTGGGGACTCCAGGCCTCAAGGGACGGTGTCCTGCAGGTTTTAGATATCACCCTGGGTCAACACACCTGAATCAAATGATTAGTTCATTACCAGGCGTCTGGAGAACTTCAAGACGTGTTGAGGAGCTAATTTAGCCATTTAAATCAGCTGTGTTGGATCAAGAACACATCTAAAACCTGCAGGACACCGGGCCTCGAGGCCTGGAGTTGCCCACCCCTGCTCTAAGGTAACCCGCTGCTAGTGAATGCTGTGTTTACATCAGTGATATCAGGATTGGTATCAGTGTTCTCGTTCTGATCTGTACCAGAAAATGACTGAGCATTTTCCATGAAACATCAAACTGCTTTTCAAAACGATGCAAATTTTCCAAATTGTTCCGTCCTTCATTATACTGTAGACTCCAGTGACAGGCCCATATTTTAAAGGCCAATCCCAGTGAACCATATTCAAACAACCAACCTGGAGTAACCTATTTTGCTTACTGTAAAGACAGCGACTGGCTGTTCAGAATGGTGCCTTTTATTTGTTTACACTGGATGATGCAGTTGATCGGAAGCGAATGGCCCGGCGGAGCCGAAGGACGCTCGCTCGTGAAATGGGCCTCTTCCTATTGCAGCACAGCACTTGCGCAGTAAACCTGAGGTTTGTGTCACTCAGACGTTGTTGTAAAGCACACAGAAAGCAGAGGAGAATTACTCAAGGTTTGATTTGTAGCTGGGTCCTTTACTTTTGGAATAAATAGGCAGTTATTTCACCCTCCAGTGGAAACACACAGACAGAATTAGTGTTTTCGCTGCTTTCACCGTCTTTCACTCGAAACGACAGCCCGGGGAATGAGATTTTAATCATTTGGTGGGTGGTGTGAAATAAAAAGTCACATGTCTGCAGTAATGACTAGTGTCTGCAGGCTCTGGTGCAGTGTGTCTGTGTGCAGTGTTTTCACTGCAGTATACAGCAGTGGTTGTGATGTGCTCTTAAGATAAAAACTGCATACTAATAATACTACACAGAGTGCACTATACAGGTCATCGGATGTTCAAGATGGGCTTTACGTCTACCAACGACTGCTCACACTGCCAAACCAACTCACCGGACAATTATATCCACGCTCTTTGGTTCTGTCCACCAGTTCAGAAGTTTTGGCGCGAGATATGTGAAGACTTGTCAAAGTGTCTGAAATGTAACATTCCAACTTCCCCTTTAGTGTGTTTGTTGGGCAGCTTAGATGATGTCACTTCAGAAAAGAATATAGCCCATATGGTTTTCACTGCACTATGCATAGCCAAGAAAACAGTCCTCATGAACTGGAAAAATAAAAATAATCTTAATTCTAACCAATATAGAAATTATCTATTAGATTACATTAGTCTTGATACAGCCTCTGCCACCACATCAGATCAATTGCTCTGGGCTCCTTTGATCAGCTCCATCACCTAGTGGGGGTGGGGGGGTCATAGTTTGGTCCCACCTTCACTGTTGTGATTGGTGTGGGGGTAGGGACAGGCTTAGGGCATTGGGGGGTTCAACCCGGGGTAGCGGTCATGGCCAATTAAGGGCTCTGTTGGCTCTTAGGTGACGGTTTCCTCATGGCTGCGTGCAGCGGGGCTAGGGGAGGTTCTGTGCTGACGGACGTGGGTTACTGACCTGGTAGCCTGGCTGCCCCTGGGTGGGTCCGGGACGGGCGTGAGGTCCTGGGGGCGCTCCGTCTCTGGGCTGGGGCCCTGGCCGGGCCTCGGGGGCTTGGGTCCTGGTTGGTGTGTTGCCGGGGTTGTGGGCGGGTGGGTGTATGGGGGCCCAGCCCTGGCGCAGGGTGCCACCAGTGCATCAAGCCACCTGGGGGGCTCTTCAACTTGCAGGAGCTTTCCTCTCTTCAGGAACTCTCTCTGCAGGAGGGGGAGATACAGGAGAGGTGGAGGAAGATCTCAGCCTGGGCGTCTATTGTCTTGTGTAGTCTGGAAGATGAGTGGATGATGGGGTGGGTGCAGTTTTCTCTGTGGTGGGGTCGGGTGGACTGTCCCGGGCTCTGTGGGGCCGGGCGGCGCTGCTGCACTGGGCCCCAGTCCGGATGGGCCTGGGCCCCCCTTTCCCTGGCGGGTTGCAGCGTATGGGGGTGCCTACTGGGGTTAGCGGGGGAGCTGGCCCCAGGGAGGGGTCACTTGCCCCTCCCTCCCCATCTCCAGCTGCCTCCCTCTTCCCGCTCCACCACAATCACCCACACATGCAGGGCCTTGGGGTAAGGGTGTGTCACCAGGGTGCAGAGGAGGCATCCCCCCCCTCTGTCCCCTTCTGGCTGCCTCTGCCTCAATTTTATCCCACAACTTAGACATTCACATTACTCACACTCTCATTACACATACATATAGGATCTTGGGGGTGGGCACGCAACATGGACTCCAAATTACCATCAGGGTGTACACCTCACCCCTGGCATCGTTGCCCACCTCTCAATTTTAAATACACGTAGACATTGAGGGCTAGCAGGAGGGGCTATGCGCTTACCTGCTGCTCTCTGGCATGTAGCTCCATGCCCTCCTGGGTTTTAAATGCACCTTAGAACACACATACATCAACACTACATATGAGCGGGTGGAGGGAGGTTTGGAGTCTTCACACACCCCCGTTCTCTGCGGCCTGCTGGTGCGGGGGGGCTAGGAGGAGGAGTTGGCTGTCCGACTGGGGTCTGGAATGTGGGGCCTCCCTGCTGCTGCGGAGTCGGGGCGGTCTGCTTCTCCCCACCGCAGGGAAAAGGTTAACACCACCTGGGTCTGGGTGCAGTTTCCCCCTCCAGGGGCAAGGGTACCCAGACCCGGTTCTTAGAGTACGCTTGGGGAGTGTGATTGTGTGTACAGTGTCTCTTTATGTCTGTCTCCGCGTTGGTTGAGTGTGGAGTAATTGCTTATGAGAGCATGAGGGTGGGAATGGATGTTTGTATCTGTGTGTGCCTGTTTGTCTGTGTCTATATGTCAGGTCGGGTATCAGACGCCACCTCTCTGGGGACATCTCAGGCCCTCCAAGGTTTGGAGGCCCATCTCCCCCCACCACTTCCCCTGCCAGTGGCAGACGCCCTCAGACATCGGTGCGTTGGTGGTTCTTTGTGTCCGGGGATGGGCGTCCAGGTACACAGCGGCTCACTCCTTGGCGGCTGCTTATCGGGGCCTGGAGCCTGGGGCTCGCTCGGGCCACGTCGGGGGTGGGGTGCCCTCGGCCTCTCGGCCTGGGGCTCGGTCACTCAGGCACAGCTGGCTGCCGGTGGAGCTCACGGGCACGTCACTGGAACCCCCCCCTGGCTTATGCTCCGCGGCTGCTGAGTGACGCCTCTCCTCAGCTCTTTCTGGGATAGTGGCGCGGCTGCCCCTCTGTTGGTCTTCCTTGGTCTCTTGTGTTCTGGGGGCCTCTGGATGTCTGGAGTCTTGATCTCCTCCATACCTGCTTCATGCCCTGGAGGACGGGGCTGTGGCCCCCCACACCCTCTAGCAGATCATTACATGAAGGAACCTTTTAAATACAAGCGCGTCCATGCTCACAGGTGCACACACGGGTGCTCACACACACAAACTACACCCTTTTTGGCTCCTACCTCAAAGCACACTGTGCACTGTCGATCTTACGTGCTGCACAATAATGTTTAATATTTAGTATTTACTGTCATATTCCCATAGATCATTGTGATGATGTTTATTACTCTCGTTTTCTTCTGCTTGCTTTCTCTTTCTTTCTCAACAGGTGATCCAGATGATCGATATATGTATTTTTTGTCTGCTTATTCTGTTGGTTTTTGGTTTTTGCCCTTTTCCCCGTCCCTCTTCCCGCTGTTTTTCTTTCCTCTTTCTTTCTCCCTTTCTTTCCCCAGTCAAGTCTGTCCCGTATTCAGCAAGTGAAAATAAAATAAACAATAAAAGGTGAATCAAATGGACCATTACGGCAAGGCTGGGATGGTCAATTTGGTAAAGTAAATCCGTTGGGCATCTTTCTTCGCCTTTAGACAATAATTCTGATGGCAAAAGAGCCAAACGGGACAGGCAAAAAAAAAAAAAAAAAAAAAGAAAGATAAAAACTGCAATTCACCGTGTCAACGTAGGTGTTTCGCAATCTAACCATATTGAAGTAAATCAGCCTCATTACGCATCCTCGTTTATTGTGAAACCTCTGTAATCAGACCTAGATCTGAGAGGAGTAGTGGGTCAGTTGAATGTTTACTCCAACCCCTATGGGAGTATCTGTGGCTGTGTTTACTCAGAGCCTGATTCTCTTTATATTTGCTTTTCAGGACCATGGAGAATACATAAAAATGCCATTTTTAATTGTTAGAGGGGAGTGCACTTCTCCATCAGCTTTAAAGCTAATGCACATTTTGAGTTTTTTGTTTATTGTAGAACTAAAGCCTGAATTTAGTATCCACTGGGGAGGTGAGTCACAGATCAGAATATAAAATCACCTCTAGAATGACTAATTGTGACGTTTGCTGGTAATCTGTGTGTTATCTCATGTACAGAAATCCACCCATTTACTTTTTGCCTGTTAAAACAAACATAAGCTATTTAAAGACAGATCTGTGCAGATGATGTTATACTGCACGCTTTCAATGACAAGAAAGCTTAGAGTTCACAAACACATATAGGTGGGGTGAGGTTTCCATAATTGACCGATAGGAGCCTGTTTGGCCCCTTGGTGAGGCAGTTTTTTACTTGTGTTTGACTGAATAAACACAAGACTGCGATGATGAGGCTGCCGGAATACTCTCACACCGTAATTTGTGTGTTAATGCTCGCTGAGGTTTCGTACTAGGTTTCGTACGTTTATTATCTGGTTTCCTCTTGTCGCCGTCGTCGTTGTTGTTGTTTCTCTTGATCTTGACACCAGAGGAAGCCAGGGCTGTAAACTGTTTTTATTTCGCACTTCTCTCACTATCTCACACCTTGGCTTCCTGCAGCATCTGCAGCGCACGCTGTGAACAAGAAAGACTTCTTTTTCTTCTCAAGGAGATGGGGTGTATGTGTGTTTCACACAGAGATCTTCAGCAAGAACTCTTCATGCTGAAGTCTACAATATTCTGCAAAAGTTTAGCAACACCACTCTGCATGTGCAAGCATACATGGATATACAGGAAAAACAGAGTTTGTGCTCTCACAAGATTGAAAGTAAATATGTGGCAGGAGCATCTTTATTGTTCAGCACAGCCTGAACTCTCTTAGGCAGCTTTCTCGTCATTGATTTAAGTAGTCTTCAGGAATAGTTCTCTGGACCACTCAAAAGCTCTTCTTTTGAAGGATATTCAAAGCTCTTCTTCTTTGTTTCATTGTATTCTACCAAGATGATCCAACACAGCTTCAATAACCTGAAGGCCATGACTGATAGTGGCACTGCGATGGCACTGTGATTGGGCATTGGTAAGATGTTTTCCAGATGGATGGTACTGTGTGGTGCATCAAAATCTGATGGTACTTTTCAACTTTGAGGAGATCCTGAACACCACTGTCTGAGGCCACGTCCACACTAATATGTTTTTGTTTGAAAATGCATCTTTTTCTCTCCGTTTTGGCCTTCCGTCCACACTGAGACGGCAGTTTTGGTCAAGGAAAACTGAGCTTTTGAAAACGTTCTCCAAAGTGGACACATTTGAAAACGCAGTTTTCTCGTTGCAGTGTTGGCTACAAACCCGGAGCCTTTCAAAAACAATGGCGCATTTTAGTCATATGATGCAGTCATGTGACCAATTCAACTAAGATGCAGGATGGCATTGTAGTCTATATTCTCGCTCGATTTTGCAACTTTGTACTTTTGTGTTACTCGCAGCAACAACTCCACCTCATTGTCAGTCCATTAAAAAAACTCGGTGCTTTTCCTGAACATTTTGCAGCAACGTTTCAAAGAGTCGGAAAGTAAATAAACGGCAGACAGAAATGAGACAGGAATCGTCTTAAGCGTTTTCAGTCGTTTCAGTGTGGATGCGCAACTTTTCGGAAACAATTAAAAAAGATAGTGTGGACGCGGGCGTTTTTAGACGAAAACACCGTTTTCAAATTTATGCAGATTAGTGTAGACATAGCCTGAAATGCAACCCCAAGCCATGGCAGAACCTCCACCGTGCTTTACAGATGGCCGAAGACACTCACTGCTGACCTCCTCTGTATACAATAATGACGATTTGAACCAAATATTTCTGATTTGGTTTGTCTCTCCATAAGATTTTCAGTCCAATTCTTGTGTAATTTGGCGAAACTCAACTTTTTCTCCCTTTCCCTTGCTTAATAATGGCTTCCTGACAGCCACCGTTCACTGAGACTATTTCTAATGAGGCTCTGGTGAACGTTGATAGATCAACTAAAGGAAAAAATCCTCTGAACATTGCCAGGTACAAGTGAGTGGGCGTCTAAGACAAATTTGTCAGATGTGGGCGGCTGAGTGAAGGAATGAACTCGCACCAAAGCGAATGTGACAGGAAGTGTCCAGGATTTCTCCCATTTCACTGCCCTGACAGCCCACTGATCACCCCCATTCCTCTCATCTGCCCCTCACCGTCCCCACAATGGGAGACCTGACACCCCTTCACCTGCTGCAGAGGCTCAGTTTGTAATGTGCAGACCTGTGCTCTTACTGAAACACACAGGTCTTATCACTCCCTCTTCATTCAGCTCTGTAGTGATAGAACTGTGTGGCTGCAGCAGGACAAACAGGACCATACTGCTCTTAATTACTTCATAATAATCAATAGATGTCTGCTATTGACCAAACTGAGTCTTGCAAAAGCAAGTCATTTGGAAATGTATCCATTTTCTGAATTTTCAACAGATTTTTCTCTGATAATTCTCTGTGGGGACGTTGCCATCCTGTGTTTAGTTCGAGTCTATGAAAACAGAACGTAATGTGAAGAAAGAGATTAGCATACTATAACCCTACGGTTATTACGATAAGCAAGACTGAAACAAGGAAGGAAATGAATTGGTACAATGCAAGATCAGATTACTTGAGTTTTGTGTCAAACTGTTTTTAGAGAGCTCGCTTTTTCTGCAAAAACATTTTTTAGCGTTGTTTACCTTCTTTGGAGGGTCAACGTAGAGAGAGTGGGTATAAAATGAGGGGGAAAAGTAAGAATTACTCCAAACATGAGTTCCAGTCTGCCAGTCTTTCACACCCATAGACTGTATATAAAAGATGCACATAAACAGTTTGTTAAGCCTCCACTTTAGCTTTATGACCATAGCTGTCATTATGTTTTGTTCAGCCAGACATGACCACATTTAAAGGAGGCTGAACATCCACAGTATTGTCTGCTGCTACTAAGCTCTGTTAGCAATGGGCCTCCATAAACTGTATGGATGCAATGCACAGATGCCCGCTAATTAGTGCTAAATATAGAATTTTAGTCACCAAAACTAGAGCACAGATTTCTTGAAAGGTCTGTTAGTACATTTAGTCAAATGCACCACAAACACGTTCAAGTTTAGTTGAAATTTGGCGACTCAGTTTAGCAAAGGTCAGTCGTTTAAAGTGTTTCCATGGATGAAAACTTTAAGCCTTAACATAAGTTTAGGTGGTGAGTCTAAATACATACCTCGTTTCTCTCTTTGTAGCTGACATTAAGAGGAAATTTAGCTATAGAACCCTTCACTTCTGCTACAAAGCTGACCATATTAACAGGTAGACGTGTGGCCATTTTGAAGTCAGCCCCAATGTTGCCACTGAGTTCTAAATAAATGTAAAATCATTGTAAAGGAAGAAATTTGTAAAACAACACCAGTAGTTCAAGGCCATAGTATGTGGCATGCTAAATGTAATAGAGTAGTACAAGTATTTTTACATCATGGACCAGTGAGACTCCAGTCTGTCACTGTAAAGACATTTAGCTAAACATGCATCCCTGAGGTGTCTTAATATGGGAAAAGGAAGAGCGTGATACATGACGAATGTGTAAAATTACAGAAAAGAGTTCTGGTAGTTCATTGCCAAGACTGTAATGTAATGATAATTTTTTTATATAGAGAGAGAAAGAAAATTCTATATAGAAGAGGGTTCATGAGGGTTGTCATTATCAATGGAAAAAGCTGTAAAATGTATGAAAACGTAGTTAAAAGTTCATAATGTATGCACTCCTTCATGTTTTCCAAAGCCTTCCAGAGGGTCGGGTTGGAGTTGGACACCAGAGGGGGCAGAATGGGCCCTCTGTTGTAGTACTTTAACTAAAAGTTTTAAAAAATGAGTATAAAGTGCTGTGATGGACATAGATAAAGTAATGGTTTTGATTGCCTTGTCGAGGAAGATGGATGCTTCCAGTTTATCAAGAGTCTTCAAGCATATCAAACTTTTGAGAGCAAGCAAAGGTCGTCTGTTTTGCAAGTGCACATTTTGCTTCCACTGAAGAAAGGTAGCAGCAATGAATTCATGAGATCAACATCGGATCTCTTTCGTGCCGCTGTGTACACTTTCCCACCAGAGAAGAAGAGATCAGATGCCTGGTGAAGAGTTTTTGTTTCTATCAGATTTACGTTTGAAGTAGTTTCTAAAACCATGGTTACCACAGTCTGTAACAAAGCAACCAAAGATCTCAGTGAAGGTCCAAAAAAACTAAAAAAGTCAAATGTTTAAAAAGCTCGGAATGGTGCGACTGTTACACTGTTTCCACAAGTGGCCCAAAGTTAAGTTTTTCCCTCACTCTGCTGCCCTGCCCAGCTCAGATGTACTACAGGAGTGCCAGAGGATGGAGTGTGTGCCAGTGGATGCCAACTGCAGGGCACTCCCTCCCTCTCTCTCTCGCTCTCACACTCTCAGCCCATCCTACCCAAGCCCATTCTTCCACCCAGTGATATTGTCATTTGCCAATTGCCTTGCAGTCTTTCAACACCAGACACCACTTGATTAAAATGCTTGCATCCAACACACTGGGCAGTAATGGCAATGAAAGACAATCCCCTTGAGAAAGAGGGGCATTTTTGCGCCAAAAAAGCTTGAGAGGGAAATCGGGTTAAGGGACGTGTGAAACCGCCATAGAGAAGCAGATAAATTGAACGGCAGCTAAAATTTCCTATTATGTCCCCTTAATGCCGGGGGAGGGGGGAGGGCTGTAAGGGACTTGACTTCAGACGCAGGGCTGTCCCAGAGAGAGGCGGCTTCTTGGTGAAGAAAGGAATTTGTCACTCATGCTCTTAAACTCTTAAATCTCCTCTAATACACTACAATCAGCAGGCTCTAATGTTCACAGAGTGGGTTTCCCTCCACGCTCAGACTCCGGGCTCTGCTGCGATTTTACGCCTCCTCTCAGAAGATGAAAAACAATCTGGGTTCCCAACCCTGCATGTGTGTTTTAAACTGTATGTGTGCTCATAGGGGTCCGTATACCTCCTCCCTCCCTCCTTTCCTCTTCTCTTCCCTTGGTGATAATGTTTTGGCTTGTGTGTGTCCTTGCACTTCCACTTCCTCTAAAGTCTTACAGCACTGCGGAGGAATGGCCTCATCACAGGCCGGCCTTTGGGTACGTGTGCGTTATGGCCCATTTGTCGAGGACTTGCAAATAGCCAGAAATACATTTTTTGCTAAAACAAGACATGAACATTGCATTTGCACATCTTACACACGGAGACGGTCCTTTAATTTAACATGCAAGAGTGTTAGGAGCAGTGCTGCAATTCAAGTGTGAGCGCGTGCGCAGATTGGTGTATATTTTTGAATCTACTCATACACACCCTGATGGCGGTTGGTTGTATGAGTTATAGTTTTGTTTCCCAGAAGTACGTCCAAACCCAGAGAGGACACACACACACACACACTCAGTCTGGAACACAGTGTCATTGAAACATTGCAACTTCACAAACACCAGCAGCTACAAACCCGCAAGGAGGTCACTGGGGGAAATCCGGTCAAGGTGGGAAACATGTTTTCATGAAGTGGTCATAAAGCCCAAAACCTACCTGGCGTCATTCTCGTGCACCATATTTGGAATAACGCTGAGATGCGTGCGCACATTTTTCCTCGTAGAACGCCTGAATTTTACAAATAGTCTTTTTTTTTTTTTTTTTTTTAGAATGATTTATTTCAGCTCAAGTTTCAATTATTTTGGATTTAGTGACACACCACTCACTACATGTAATGGTTTTTCCTTTCATGACACTCAATGGGCTCAGTCTGTGGGCTGCTGTGTCGTAGAAACATACTATAATCCGTACGTGGCTCATGCTTTCCTTGTAGTAATCTAGGTGTGTCCACCATGATTTTCTTAACCCTTATCCTGATAGGGAACACCAGGTTTCTCTTTTCCCTGTCAGGAGTTTTAATACATCTGCTAAAACGCACCAACTTGACTAAGATTTCAGTTGAGGTACTCAACACGTCCGCAGAACACGTCTCATTTTTCAGCCAGTTAACGTGAGAGTCACTGGTAACACAGAAGAATTAGCTTTAAATGTATAGTTGGAACATTATGCATCAATAAATACTTTTATATATTTATGATTAGTGATTGTCACATGTTATAAGAATTCAGATTGAAATGTGGTAGTACAGCAACTTGTACCAGCTGGTTAGTTCAACATTTTGTAAATTTGTAATAAAATATTTAGCACTAATTTATGTTTAATAACTGTGCATAGACAGTGTGTAGCTAATTTAGCTCATGGGCACATGAACATAATCTAACATGATTGGTAATATAACCTGTTTAGATTTGAAAATTATATGTGTAATTAAAAGACATGCACCAGCTCCTCAATAGCGTAGCATTAGCATAATTAACCATGTGCCCTAAATTTAAATTAGCTGATTGGCAAAAAGAGTGTTAGTTTTCTAATACGTTGACACATTTAGTCTAAAAAGTGAAACAAATTTATTAAACCACGGTCGTACAAGAGAGTTCAGGCTATGTTGGAAAATAAAGGTGTTCATACCAGATATCGACTTTGAAGGTCATTGTAACTATAATATATGTATGTTTGCACATGCTTCAATGTTTCTGTATCTATTTCCTAGTTTGATAACAAAATATAGACTTTTGCACAAAGGTGTGTATTATAGCCTTACAGGTGATTTTTACATCCAAGTTCTACATTATCAAAGTGTTTATTAGCTTAGAGATTATTTGCATTTGAATGTTTCAATGTCATTTGTAGTAAATAATTAGTTTTAAAGTTTCTTGTTGGCACCACACACATCTTGCTCACCATTTGAGTTCGTAAAATCCCCCCCTGGTTCCAACTGTAACCTCGTGCCTCCTTTTGAGCTTGATTGCATAAAATGTGTTTTATATGTAAAACACTGTGTTTTATATTTAAAATGTTTGTTCTTTTCTGTCCTCAGACATGGCAGGTGTGTTCACGTGTCCTCCTGCGGCCCTGGATTCGGGCATCGGGCTCCTGTGTCGGCTGTTCGAGGTGTGGGGTCAGGTACAAGCCGGCATCCTTGCTCTGACAGAGTGGCTGCTGGGGGAGGATGAGCACAGTCAGGATGCAGCTGTAAATGAAGCTTCTAGTCTGGTGAGTGTCGTTCACACAACTCTTATTTTATATGATTTTCATTTATTTGTCATTGTGACCTGAGTGCAGATGCGTATTGACAACTTGAACTGTAACACTGTGGTAAAAGAACATCACGACCAGTCCGAAGGAACAGTGTGAAGTGTTTGCTAGACAGTAGACTACATATGCTAGCAATGATTTTCATAAGTAAACGGATGCGTCTCAAGGTTGCACTCTCTATGGCTACACAAGGCTTGTTTGTGAAGTGTTAGGGTGAAAGAAATTGCTGACACTGCTGTGTAGGGATATATTGAGTTCTATATTAACACACTGACACAAAGTCACAGTTAGATTGATGTTAATGTGGTGTCTGTGAAGTGTGAAATATCAGGGACAATTTGCTTGTTGCTGTCATGTTCTGCTCTCACAAGAAGTCAATATGGTTCAGTTCTTTAAGTAACCGAGGTTTCTGCTCTGTACCCACGTTTGGTTTAGCCATCTGTTTAGTTGCTTGTGTATTTTTGAGCTTTGGTTGATTACTTAAACACAACCCAAAGTATTGTGTTCTTAAAGCTGCCAGTTTTTGGTATTGAGTCATATAAATCTGTTTAATGTGAACGCTGTTACTCATACTAACCATAGACTGTATATAAAAGATGGACTGGGCCACCAACCATAGTCTGTATATAAATGATGAACTTAGCCACCACAGGTTAGTTCATGAACTCTTCTCCCAAAGTCTCAAACTGAGTGTTTTAACTGTGGCCGTCTCAATGTTTTGAAACCAGATATGAGAATCTGGGGGTGGAATGTGAGTGAGAAACCAAGGTAGATACCATATAGCAGCAACTTGTCAGCTTGAATAAAGGCCCACCATAAAACGTAGCCTTTATTTGTATCATATCGTTTATTTGGCTCCAACTGGGACCACAACGAGCCCTGGATTGACCTTAAAAGAGCCCAATTGACGTATTAGCGATCGGTTAGCTACTTGCTAATCTTTTGGCATCTGCATTCATAATGGCCATTAAATGGAATTAGAAATGCTAATTATGGAGTTTTGACGTTGCATAGTTTGTCGAGCAGGGGGGCGGTCTGTAGTTTACCTGTTGGCAACACGTGTTTGGAACCCCACAAACACAACAACCAGGTGGCCAAGCAGCATCGCCAAATCACAACAACAGTCACTTAAATAGACACTTAAATGGCTACACAAAACAAATGTTAGAGGAATCTGTTTGTTTCATGAGACTTAAAGAAACTAGTGCTGTCAGCATTAATCTCGTTAAAATGGCATTAACACCATAACCACATTAAATCTCCGTTAGCGAGTTAGCGCGGCTTGCCCGTGCGTGGGGCATAAGAACCGTCAATGATGTGGCCTAGCAACACGAGCGATAGCCTCCGCCCCAATGATTTTATTCAGATATTGGTATGTAACTTATATATATGTATATATTGTGCTATTTCTTACTTCTTGTATTGTCTGTTTTTGTTGCTGTTTGTACTGGAGCACTGTAACCAACATAATTTCCCCTAGGGATCAATAAAGGATTCTGATTCTGATGTTTACTGATTGATGGCAACAAGAACAGGATTCTTGAAACTTACTGGAAGAATAGTTTGCAAAACTAGCATTTGAGGCCACAGAGTCATAAGGAAAATGTTTAAGAGAGGTCATAGACCAGGCGAGTATTAGGTTTGTTTTACAATGAAATTCAGTATAATCTGACTTATTTTGGAAACCTAAGGAGCCTGAAGCACTTCCAGATGGGCACTTCATTTTTCAGGCCTGGAAGCTGTGTCCATCTTCTATATACAGTTTATGATAGTGACTAAACCACGGAGATTTATTATCAAGTGTTTTAGGCCTGGGATTGTTTTCTCAAAGTAAAGCTTCAGAATTAGTCACTCCTGGCAGCAGAAAGCATATCGTGAGTTATTATGACAAGTCAGCAAAAATCTAGCTTTTAAAGTACAACAACATTTACAAAAGTCTCTGTTTTAGGGCTCTTAAAAGCCTAGATTTGTGTGGATGTAGGCTTACTTGCAACACAGAACTGTTTTTAGTAAAAACAAATACATATATGTGAGTGTAGATGTTGTAATGTTTGTGAATTTTGTGAATGTGATGGAACATTTAGCAGCTAAAGATTGAGATACTTCCTTGATGATTTGGTGGAAACTGGATCGGTAGTACACAAGCAGCTCTAGGTGTGGGAGGGGGGGGAAGCAAACTCTTTAAATTCCCCAGTAAAGTGACTTCCATTTTGCTTTTGACCAGGACGATGACGACTTCCTGTTCGAGAAAGGGGATCTAAACCTGTGGGCTGAGCCCATCCAGTGGGTGAAGCTGCTTCACAGACACCTTGGCTCCCTCATCCTGACCTTGAAGGACACTCGGGAACCAGGATCTGCTGGACTGGACCAGTTTAACCAAATCCACACACTGGCCCAAAGCAAGGCCCTCAGCTCCCAGCAGGCCCTGGACTCCCTCCCAGCTCTGCCTCAGTTCTGCTGCACCATCGAGCACGCCCGGCTGACGCTGCGTCAGCAGAGGGCCGCTCTGGCTCTAGAGGTGCTGGACAGGCTGAGACAGAGAAGCTAGAAGAGATCGGTTTTAGTTGCACCAGTTGTTTATTTTCAATGGGAAAAGACTTCCAAATATTTCAATTATCACATAAATGGATTTTAATGGGCCGACACAGGAGACCACAGGCTGGTTTTGTGGTGAAGTCTTTTAATGATCAAGTCGAGGGAATGAAGGAACTCTGATGTTTTTCGTTTTTTACTTCATGTCTTACAAATGTTGCTCTCATTGATTGCCAGAAGCGTCATAAGTGCATGATTACTGTTCTGTTATTAGTGTACTTTTTAAATCCAATGTCCCCAACTGCTAAAATGGAAAAAATAAAACATAATGTCCCGTTTTTTTTGTTTGTTTGTGTTTCTGAATGCTAAGATGTTTTTAAAGAGGCTGCAGATGATAATAACAACACTGTGTGAACATGTGTGCAGATTTCTGGCAATTGTGAAGCTATAACAATAATTCAAGCCGGGCTTGTGCAAAAACAACACTCGACGCACTGTTCTCTTATCAGCGGGAATGTGTCACACGACAGACTTCCAACAGTGTCAGCATTGAGCTCGCAGTGCATCCCGCGCTCTCCATGTCCACCAGGAAATTTTAATTCGGAACAAAACAACTCGGGCGCCTTGAAGCTTTTCGGGCTTGAGTGCAGCGATTGTGTCGGCGCTGACACGTCACCAGAGTTGTATTTCAGCGTACACTTTTGACTCCTATGTGTTTATACGAGGTGTTATTTTCCTGTGATATTTAATTTACTGCAGGACTCTTCCCATTGGACTGCGTTTTTATTCTTCCCTCTAGTTTTCCCGGTTATGTAATTAGGAGGCAGGCACAATGCGCTACTGTCCTCCCTGTGTGTGTGTGTGTGTGTGTGTGTGTGTGTGTGTGTGTGTGTGTGTGTGTGGATCCATGCTGCCCCCTCATACAGCTGGACCCTTCTCTCTCCCTGGTAGCCATGTTCCCAGTTACAGTAAAACTGACGTAATGTTTTGGAGCGCCTCAACATCCCCCAATAAAAACAGAGCTGTGCGAAGGGAGAGCGTTTTCTGCGGGACGAGGATGTGTTCGAGGGATTTCTCAGGAGCCTCGCTGTGTCTGTCCTTCACATTAAACTATTTATCACAACTTTGCAAATAGTCCTGGGGCAGCCCTCAGCCTAATTTTAGGGTTGGTAGTAGTAGATTCCAAGCTCTTATGTCACTTGTTTTTCGCTTGTTGCTATTTTCCTTTTTTTTTTTTTTTTTTGCCCTTCTTCCATCTCTAACCAAACCATTCAGCCCTTAACAGTACACTGAATCATGTCACAGAAGGAAAACTTTTAGAATCACTCTTCCAATTATAATAATATATGGAAAACCAGTGTTGCAGAAACCAGTCATTTCTGGTGATATGTGTTGCTTTTTTTTCTTTTTTTTTTTAAATACCCTCCTGCCTGAAATATCTGCCTTTCAGAGGCCTGATATAGAGCTCCCGTGCTCTGCTGCCAACTCTGCAATCTTTCCACTGTGGTTTTTTTAAAACTTGTCATAACTCCAGAGAGCAGACTTAAGGAGTTTGACATTTTCATGTGAACATTTTGCCATCCTTGGAAGGATGGGGGGCTTATTGCAACCGCACTGCACTCTTTGACTTTACAACTGAGGGACTTTTTATTGTTAGGCAGGGAGGTTTTGTTAAAATGACAAAAGCATGTTAAAAATGTTTTTGTGTCTCAGGAGCTTTACTTTCACCTCTTTGTGCAGAAATACGAAATGCTGTGCTTTTATTTTAAAACAGAATCAGTTAAAAGTATGATAGTGCTCCAGTTTAACTGTCCTGGGTGGACCTCTGAAATCTTATCCAGCTCTGGTCAGCAGGTGGCGCCTCAGTCCTCCTCCCCCTTCGCCGATCCCCCTGCTGCTCTCTAGGGGGCAGTGTTGCTCTGTCGCTCCACACAAAAACCACATTCCTGCACAGTCTGGGCTTTCTTGAGGTTGGAGGAGGGTGAAAAACAAGTTTTAGAGGAACTTAGAGGAGTGCTTTAAAAAGACTGAACCAAAACAAATCTATTTACTGCAGTAATGACTCTGCACGTTGTGCTTCTGGAGTGACTGCTTCAAAGGTGAAAGCCAAAAGGTTTAGTCGTGACAAGATTAAAGTGGGTCATGCTGGCATTTAGAACCTGTGTGTGTGTGTGTGTGTGTGTGTGTATAGAGTGGATACTGTGGATTATGCAACCAGTGGAGTCTAAAAATTGTGCTGCACTCTGACTGGTCTTTTCTGCGCTCATACTTGTGGTCTCACCCCATCCACACGCAGAGAAGCAGGGAGAGGCTGAATTTCCTTCCATTACAAATACATGTGTCAGCTTCTAAGTGCACAAGAAAAGACTGTTGGTTCAAATCCCAGGACTTGAGGAACCTTAAAACCTCCCTCTATTTACGACACCAAGCTTCGCTAATGCGCTGCAGGCTGGCACGCATTCATAGTAGAGTACCACATTCTTTCTCAACGAGCCCAAAAAGCAAAACCAACTTCCACAAAATTGTGTGATTTTAAAAAAAAAATAAAAAAAAGTTTCGGGGGGTGAGAGGGTGGTGGTTGTGGGGGGGTTGGGCTGGGGTTGTATTTCATTTTCAAGGCGTGGTGTTAAAGAATAGACGGCCAACCGGTGAATGGAAGTTTTTTTTTCCTCGGGGAGGAGGCGGCTCCTCGAAAAAAGTTTGCACCGACTTGAGCTCGCCCCTCCCCGGCCACGCAACATTTATACGAAGGCTTAGAGCTCCCAGCAAAGCACTCTGGCTCAGCGCTTCTCAAGGGGAGGAAATAAAACCACCTACAACTCAACAACACAAACTTAACCCCCCTCTTTTCCTCCCTCCTGTTTCTTCCACGGACTTAAACCTGCACATAAGCTTTTTAAGCAACTTTTCTAAAGTTTTATTTTTTTTCCACAACCAAAAACCAGTCGTGGCACAAACTACCGCTCGTCGCATTCAAGGATCCTGCTCGGTCCTCCATGAAAGAGGCAGTGCGGCAGCAAGTTTGGGGAAAAGAGATGTCAGCGACCGTCTTGTCAGCTTTCTACGACATGGACATGCTTTATAAGGTAAAAAAAAAAAAAAAGTTTGACGCTTTAAGAGTGTTTTCTTGTTCTGAATGAGTTTTGTGCCGTACTAACTTGTGCACAGTTTGCATGTGTTCGACTGCAACAAGTTGTAAATACTGCAGGCGCAGTCTTTACGCCATGTGCTCAAAACAGTAACGCAGTTAACTGTCCGAGACGCTAACTTGGTGTCATTTCTTCCCAGCAGCAAGATAAAAGCATGAACATGAACGCCCTCCACATCAACAGCATGCTGGACAAGAAGGCGGTGGGAGCTCCGGTTGGCGCTCCCGGCTCCGGCGGCGCCTTCACGCCGGGATTTTACCGCAGAAACTCGACCAGCAACGTGGAGGCGATGAACAACGGCAACAAGTTCTCCATAGGCACCTACGGCAGCCTCAAGGAGAACACGCCGAGCAGCAACAGCAGCGCCACGGCCCTCATTAACAAGGAGAACAAGTTCCGCGACCGCGCTTACAGCGAGAATGGAGAGCGCGGCGTGCTGCAGCAGAAGCCCGGCTCACAGATCAACTCCACCCGCTACAAGACCGAGCTGTGTCGGCCCTTCGAGGAGAACGGCTCCTGCAAGTACGGCGAAAAATGTCAGTTCGCTCACGGCTACCACGAGCTGAGGAGCTTGTCCCGCCACCCTAAATACAAAACTGAGCCGTGCCGCACCTTCCACACCATCGGCTTCTGCCCGTACGGTCCCCGCTGTCACTTTATCCACAACGCCGACGAGCGCCGGCCCGCTCCGCCCGCCAACGCTAACGTGCAGACGGTGGAGCCCAGGTCGGCTCGCGAGCTCTGCGGCTACGGCCAGAGAGAGGTCCTGCCGCCGCAGCAGCAGCTCGGCTACACCCAGAGGGACAGACCAAAGCTTCACCACAGTCTCAGCTTCTCCGGCTTCTCCACCCACCACGGACTGGAGTCTCCCTTGCTCGACAGCCCGACGTCCCGGACCCCTCCGCCTCCCACTTCAGCCTCCTCCTGCACCTCCGCCCACAGCTACTACAACGACGATGTTCTGTCCCCGAACTCCATGCCGTGCATCAACAGTGCCTTCTCTTTCCCCGGACAGGACCTAAAAGCCTTACTGGCCCCGCTGACTGTGCACACCAGCAGCAGCTACGCCAACAACCACTCCGCCGGTGCCTACTACGGGAACGTGCAGAGCAGCGTGTGCCCGCCTTCCCCCCCGACCTACAACATGAGCCACTTGCAGGCGCTGCGCCGCCTCAACGAGTCGCCGGTGTTCGATCCTCCTCCCAGCCCGCCAGACTCGCTCTCTGACCGGGAGAGCTATGCGAGCGGGTCCCTCAGCTCTTCGGGGAGCCTCAGCGGCTCCGAGTCCCCGAGTCTGGACGCTGGAAGACGTTTGCCAATCTTCAGCAGGCTGTCGATTTCAGATGACTAATCACACTTTTCTTTTTTCTTTATTTTTTTTCATATGGATTATGATGGACGAGTCAGGGGAGGTGGGTTGTCAGTGAGTGAGAGACTGTCCTTCAAAGCAGAGGATCCCAGGATCCCACCTCACTTCCCTCATTTCAGCAGCATCCACCCCTGCTGAAGTGCCTTCGTGCAAGACTTTTAAAATCTCTACCAGCTCTAAGGGTGCTGACCCTGCTCCGACCTCGCTGGAGGGGGGCAAGAGGAGAGTCTCACCCGCAGAGATCAATAAAGCTTCAGTTTAAAGTGTCCTTGACCTGGCATTAGTCTAGTATTTTTTTTTTCTTTATATGTAATATAGCTGTATTAAAACTTAGATAGCAAACAGAAGGCATTCCATCAGTGCCTTGCCCAAGGGCTCATGGCAGCCCCCTTCTCCCTTATTGTTGCTCTATCAGGCAAGCCACACTTTTCCTGGGATTAGGTGTGTGTGTGCGCGTGCGTGCGTGTGTGTGTGTGTGTGTGTGTGTGTAACATGACTTGACAAGAAGAAGAGACTGTAAGCGGTTTCAGATTTCCTCCCATCCTGCCAAGAAAATGCCTTGACTTAAAGTAACATTATTTTTTTTCATCCTCTTCTTCTTTCCTCTCTGAAAGCTTCAACTTCCATTCCAGATCTGTCTCTCACCCAGCGCCACCCAGTGGTTCGTTTGGTTAGTGTAGTTTGTTGCTTGGTTAAAAAGCACTCTTGAGTTGGGCTTGTTTGGGGAAATCACTGCTGATGGTTGAATATATATTTTTTTAGCTGTTTCTTTTTTTTCTCTTCTTTTTTTTGAGTGATTTACATAGCGGTGCATAACTGGCTATGGACTATTTAACTTATTTATTATCTTGTGAAAAAAAAGTATAGGCTACATTGGTAATTTGTGTCCATACTGTATTTATCAAGTATGATGAAGCAATAGATCTATATTCTTTTATGTTTAAATTATGATCGCCATTATTAATCTGCATAAAGTGGAGTGTATGTTCTTTTCACAGTAATATATATATTGTTTTTTTTTCTCCTTTTTTTGTAACTTCACTTGGTTATTTTTATTGTAAATGAGTAAAAAAAAATCTTAATTTAAGAGAACGTATGTGATATTTATTTCATTAATTTTGTTTCCTTGTTTACGTTTATTAAAAAAAAGTTTGCGTGATTGCTGTTTGCTCCTGAGGTTGTGTGTCAGAGCTGTAGAAGGCTTTCTTTTTTCTTTTTTGAGGATCCTTATTTAGATGTGTCTGTAGAATGTATAAACAATGGTTTGTCATAGACCGTCCAAACCTTCGTTCCTCTTTTCGTTGATCTAGATCAGACTTCAGTGACAAAGAACCCGAGTCAATAAATTAACCAAAAAGTATTTTTTATTTTTTTTCCTTTTTCATTTTCTGTTTGCACGAGGTCACACTGTGATTCCAGCCACGTGCTAAAGAATGTAGCAATCCCTTGTGCCCCAGTATTATTGTGTAGTGCCTATGGGGTTCATAATCTTGACATGCCTTAAAATTAACCAAATAAAGTATTTTTCCTACATTGCATCTTTTTATAAATCCAGATTGAACTGAATGTAGTGTTGGATTTTTGTTTTTTCTAGAGGTTGTTACCACTCCAGACACTCTGACAGGAAAAAAAAAAAGAAGAAAAAAAAAACACAACTGTAAACTTTCTCAAAGTCCCCATTCCTCTTTTGTTTTTTTAATATTGAAATCTAGTGTTGAGTTTGCTGGAGAGGGAAGTTGGATGGACACATTTGGTTTGTACATAGTAGGTACAGGGGATGCGCACTATGTACTTTTGACTACTTTATCAGAAGTAAAGCTTTTTGAATGTAACACACAGAAAAAAAAAAAATGGAGAAAAAAAAGACGGACAAAAAGACAACCGAGAGTTGTGTTCTTTTTTTGGGGGGGGGGGTTCAGTTCACTACAAATTGAGTGTGAGACTGTTAACTTTGTACTGTACATTTTTTTGTAGTTCTCCCAATAAAAAAACAAAAAACAACAATTTTTCAAAAAGTTTCAGACTCTGACTTCTTGTAGCTGTATGATGATGTCACACACGGTCAAAGCACTGACCAGCTAGTTTTACCCAAGTGCTGCTGGGTCCCCCCCCCCTCCTTCCTCCGGATGTGTATATGCTCTCTGCAACAGTTGTGAAAGTTCACTACGAACATGGAAAAGGGGTACAGAACAAACTGGAGATGGTGTTGCGTAATGAATTTTCAAAATGAAAAACTTAAGAGGCACTGGGCCGTGGGAGGATAAGATTTCAATCTTTATTATGTCGATATATACGTGATATAGACTGGCGCTCTCAACCCTCAGACTGCAGAAGAAGTGCCACACAAAGTTAAAGCACAATATCCTGCTCACTTCCAGCTCCTTGTTTTTAATCTGGGACTAGCTTTGTGCTTCATACTGGGTTTGGGCCGAGGCTCTAATATCACTGACTATCTGCCAACGAGCTGTTTCCCCCAGTTCTTTAAGCCAGCTTTATCCTGATTGGCTGCCCTTCACATACAAAAAGGTTTGACCAGCACTGTAAAAACTGAGCTGATTTACAGCGATTACAGAATAGGTCTCCTTTACGACATCAAAAATAAAAGAACTGGACCTGATATTTAGCTCTGGGAGTCTAGTCCAGAGTCACAAGTTAAATCTTGGGGCTCGTAATTCTAATTAAAAAATGCAGAGAGGAAGAAGACAAATCAACAAGTTTGTGTTGTTGTTTTTTCTTTGTTGAGCGGATCTTAATCGTAGTTTTTGTTTTTTAGAGCCTCGGGCAGTTATTTAAACAAAACCATGTGAGAAGTTTAGAGAGGAAATCTTTTTGTGGGGAATGGAACTGCTCAAGTGCGAGCGCAGCAGCGAGGATGACGAGTGAATCATTAACCCTTAGTGTTCTCTAGGATTATACCCGAGTCATGGCTTGCTTCAATAAAAAAATAAATGTGCTTGTGTTGCACTTTCCAGAGACTTTTTATTCTTTTCCTTGTTTTCTGCCACACACACACTAAGGCCCAATGTGTGATCATTAAGAACTCTATGGAACTCTATTATAGGCCATTAATCAAACTATGGCGTTTGAAATGAGCACAATAGGTACCCTTTAACTGTGTGAGTGACATCGGCGTGCTCTCAGGTCACAGATTATTGTATCAGCAGCAGCCATCGGCCCATAACTGATTAACTCTGCAGCTGTAAATGTGTTTCTTCTATCAGTCACCTGAGCTAGTAAACCTTTGCAATTCACCAGCTTCAGAAACCGATCCAGCCTCGCCAGCTTCTTATCGGAGTGCCACGTTCGCTCACGTCTAGACGGAGGCGAAAGCCCCGGCGTGCGCTGGCCTCCGCTGTCGTGGTGCGCGGGTTTCTAGGAGGCTTTCAAAGAAGAGCAGCTTTCTGTGGCGCTCCTCTATGCAGTTATAGGCTGTAAGAAAACACAGGGCCCGGGAGTCATGCGGTGCCTGGAGTTCACGCCAAGATAAGGCAGGCTGATAAGGGCCTCGGCAAATATTTACTGTGTCCTCAGGATTTCATAATGAAGTGTTTATCAGAGCAGAGCCAAAGGGCTGCACAATGTGCTGCGGCCCTGCCAAGTAGGATCCGCGTACCTGTGACTCAGAGTGTGTTTGTGTGTGTGTGGCTGAGTTTCACTCAACAAACCTACATATAGAGATTGAGGGAATGTATTCCTGTTCATATATGTTATGTCTGAGTGAGATGAACTTTTCCTATGAAGGATGTGTATATATGTGAGTGTGTGTGCAGGGGTCTGCCTGGCTAATGGGTTCTGGAGCTTGTACAATGAAAGGAAACACTCTCTGACTTGTGATTAGGGCAGGAAGAGTCCAGCTTCCTGGCCACCACCCATTTCCACCTCTTCTTCGTCCTGCTGTTTTTCCTTCTCCTTCAGCTTCCCTTCTCCCCTACAGAGGCGGCTCGGCGGCTTCTAGAAGTTGCTATTTGTGTTCCGCGCTGCCGCTCTGGGAAGCCGTGCGCTCGTCCTGGTATTGTTTTGGCATGCTAAGCCCAGACCTGGGGTCAAGCAGTAATGGCGTATAACTTTTTAGACTTTTGTCGTAGAATATATGGGTGCCAGATGGGTGGAAGCTTGCCAAACAGAAAGCAGAGGCTCTGATCATTTTTTATGTCACGAAGCTCTAATTAGAGTCTGATCAGACCTTAATCGTCCATGTGGCCAGATTTTCCCTGCAGGTTGATTTAGCTGTAAAAGTCGAAGATTAAAGGAAAAAATATTTCTTTTATTTAACGAGCTATAATTGCTACTTATACCTAAAGTGAAAGTAAACATTTCTCACTCTAGCAGAGAGCCTCTTCCCCTCCACCACCCTATCCTCCACCCAGGTCTGGGCCTCGGAGTCACACGGGTGCTGTAAATCAACCCTCGAAAGTCCCCTTTTTGTACCGATTACCTGCGATTGTCAACTTTTTGTGACCCTACTCTGGTTTCACAATGAAACAATGTGTGCATGTGTCACAACAGGGTATGAAGCTCCACCCAGCTGACGGTGTGGCTCAGGATCAGGGAGCTGTCACATTTTCCAGAAGCGCCCAGTCAGAAGTTGGAGTTGTTTATTTGGTCATAACTTGAGGTAACATGAAGGCAGATGATATCCAAGTCCTTTTTAAGGCAATAGGAGGGCCGCCAAGACAGACAAGGGATCCATTCTGTCGGTGATCTGAAGTCCTGTGTGGCCTGTAACTATTTTACATTCAAATAACAGCATCAGAATCATTTTGATGGTACACTGACTTGTAATAAAGAAATGGGCTTTTCTTTTTTTTACTTTCCTAAAAGAAAACAGCCGCTGGCAACTGCTATATATTCTAAACTGTGCTGAAGTGGCAGTTTGGTGTGGGAGCTACAGTTTACTTTTGCTTGTGGTTTTGATTCAGTGCTTTAATCTGAAGAGGGCGAATGGTACAAAGGTGTAAACTAACAGCTTTTATTCAGCTGCACACGCAGCAACTGTGTTCCCACTGAGTTTCTGTATTTTTAGTTTGATTAAACTCCTTCCATAAGCAAGTCTCACTACTGGGCAGCTATGTTGAACACTTACTGAGGATTTATACTTCAGCAGGAAATCTACGTCATAACTGCAAACACCTCTAAAACCCCTCTGCCTCATTAAGCTGGATTTAGATGTACGGGAAATCTACGTCCTTACTTACGATGTAACCGGAAACGTCACTTAAACTCTACACCGCAACCTTCAACACGATTCAAGTTGCTGCGTTGAATGAAGTTACGTTTCTTGGGAGGTGCACATCAGGTTACCGTTATATCTTCAGTTACGACGTAGATTTACCGCACAAGTCAAAATCACAACCTACGGCACAACCTGACCGCCCGGCCTCCCTCGTAATGTTTCTGTCAGCTGGCACCATGAATAAAACACCGGGACACGAGTACACGGTAGTTAAAACATCACGTTATTGTCTCCCTAATAACGTGTGTGGGCTGTATGGGTGAGGGGGGGGTCTTTTGCTTTTTTATTTTTTTGTATTTGCTGCAGCTTTACTCCGTTTGACCTCTCAAGGCCACCGTCCTTTCGGTAGTTAGCTTAAAGCGCTATATAATTTCACTTTAACATCAATGGTCAGCACTATATAAAAATAGTTATACAAAGTTTTCTAACTTTGAAACAAAATCCCAGACTAAATGGTGAATCCCCGACTTGTTATATAACTTTGTTTTTCTTTTTAGCTACAGCGCATGTAAAGGTCGTCAAAGTTACAACCTGCAGGTGCACAGTGCCGCTCACACGTCTATGTCATGTAAATGATTACATTTTCAGGTGAGATCAGAGTTAAGGCAGTGGTTTACTACTTTATGGTATGTCCTGCTTCTGAAGCTGAAACAGCTCCACAGTTCTTATGAATCAGCAACATTAAAACGGTTTTTTTAATATAAAAAAACCAAAACATTCCTTCCTTTCACATGCTTTGATGGCTCCAGTAAGAATTGAGTCATGGGGATCTTTGAGAAAATGGAGGGAAATTTATGCATCTTTATTTAGTAATTAATGCCTGTGTGCTTGTGTCTATAGCAGATTTTTTATGTTTCTTTATGTATAAACACTGTAATAATGCCAGGGGCATAATAATCCACCCACTTAAGCAAATATTTCCCTCGCCTCTCTGTAACCACTGACAGAAGGTCCCACTTTACATCACCAAGGTAAGCTGTAGCGTGCGGATGCTGAATAAGGTCATGTTTTGGGCTTCTTTTTTTTTTTTGTCGAGTTGATTTCAAGCCTGGGGATGTGCTGGAGTGTGTTGGGTGGAGGCAGTTGGCTGAGGCCAGTCACGTTCTGCCTGGTCTGCCGTGTCCTTCTCCCTTCAATGCATGCCGAGCTGCAAATATTTACAGAGCATCCTGTGAGAGGCCTGAGTGTTTACTGCTAAAGCTTGTGGCTCCACATTGAGAGTGTGTATGTATATGAGCAGTGAAGAAGCGTTGCTTCTCTCGCTGTGTGTGTTTGTCGGATGAGGCACTTCCCTTGGTCTCTCCACAGTCTGCTAACACTAGCACCTGGCTCTCGTTCAGGCCTCCGGCTCTGAGGTTCATCTGTGAGTCCACAGTGAGGGCCAAGTCGTAGAGAGGCGGTCCGTCCTCACTCTGAATTTTCTGCAAACGACAGAAAGATGGGAGATGTGTTTGTTCGCCTTGCCTTATCCTGTACACAAGGCTGCAGCACTGACATCACGTCTTTGCGGCTGGAACATTCTCATAAAACATGTTTTCTTTATTTCTTCTCCAATGTAAATAATGCAGAGGGGGTAAATACCATAAAGGGCCCGGGGAACAGTTTCTCAGGCAAGTCAGTCTGTGTAAAGATATATCAAGAATCAAGTAGCCCGTGTTGAACATGTGGGTGGACGTTTCACTGTGGCATGGTTAATGAGGTCTACAGACATGCTAACCTGGTCTGGCTCTAATTCTGTCATTGGCTGCTTTTCTCAGAGGCTTGAGTATTCTTGGCTGTCCTGTAATCTGCAACAGAAACATACCAGATGGCTTACTGCCCATTACTTACAGTGCAAAAATCCTCACCATAGGATGTATACATAAACCCCCCTATTTATACCTTGACTTATGCACTGACGTCCTACCTTAAATGATATACACAGTACTGTGCAAAAGTCATGGGCCACTCCTCATTTCTTTATATTTTGTTTTCAAGGATCCATAGTTGCAATTTTTTAAAGTGGCCTTGAGGAACAGTTCTCCAGGCATTCTAAAGGTGTAGTGTAACGCTGTCCAGTCCTTCTACCGGACCATTTCCAGAGCAATGTTATTTGGCCACTTAACACTGACCTATGAATCATTTAAACATAAAAAAGTCACCTAACTCAGGGATGAACCAGTGCTGTGTCGCCACATATCAAACAGCTTAGCAAAGAACTAAGTTTAAGTTGTGTCTTTAGACACTTTGCTCCCATTTCTTTAGTCTAGAATCTACAAAAGATTCCAGAGATAACACAGTTGAAAGACATAAATTGACAAAAAACTTAGCATATCTTGGTAATAAATGCAGGTAGCCCTTAAAAAGTGGTAAGTCAGGAGGTAGATCAGGTCATCTACTAGCTGGAAGGTGCGTGGTTTGATCCCTGGCTGCTGCAGTCGGCATGCTAAAGTATCCTCGTGCAAGATACTGAACCCCAAATTGCACTTAATGCATTCATCAGCGTGTGAATATCTGTGAATGTTAGATAGAAAGCATTAAGGCATAAAAAACGTCTTGGATGAATGAAGTTGTATAAAGCCCTTTGAGTGAGTGTTAAATGGCCTTCAAGCAGCCTGGAGAACTATTCCTGAAGACGACTTAAAGAAATGAAAGGAAATCTTGCTTAAGAGAGTTCAGGCTGTGCTGAAGAATAGAGGTGGTCGTTAGAATTGTACAAACTGTTTTTGCAGTTTATCCTGCATTTCCCAATATTGCACGTCTCAATAAATCACTACACCTATATCTCTTTACCTAGCAAAACATAAGAATGGGGTAGCTCAAGACTCAGCACTGTAAATGTAGATGTGGCAAAAGAATGAAAAATCAAGGTGTTACAATAGTCCAGTTAAAGTCTAGACCTCAACCTGATTGAAATGCTGTAGCAGGACCTTAAGAGACCTATGCAAAAACAAATGCCTCCAAACCTTGTAAAACATTTCCACTGATGGGAGAGGCTGATGAAGTCCAACACAAAATGATTACTTCCAGTTCTGTCGATTCCTGGGTTGTTCTTAGTTTTTGACAGAACTGCACAGAGGCCTGTGAAAGCGTTCTTTTTAACATGACTTTGTTTCTCTCTGCCCAAAATGAAAGACATGTCAATAAAATTCAGCGTCTTGTAGTAATAATAGATGAAATGACACATTAGCAAGGCAAAGGTTAAGTGAACCAATGGTAAATATATGAACTATGAGGTGAGCGAAGAACTGTTATAGACATATGATGGTGTGGTAAATATAAGGGTCGCGTGTTCAGGCGGATGTCCGCCAGCAATCACCTACAAAGGAACTGACTTTTTATGGGGACGGTGGCTTTACGCACTGCTAAGGTTTTTCTGCGCTAACCATGGTGATAAAAGCAGTATGACCAGTATGTGTTATGTTGCAATATCTGACTAAGGTTTGCCATAGTTAGAGCAGCAGTTATCAGTTAAAGCAGAAGTTAATAAGGGGGATGTTTTCTTACTCATGGTTTCTCCTTTTCAGCTCTGAAAGAAAGCATGTGTTATTCGAGCAGCAGCATGTGTAAGAGAGGAAGCTGAGGGCAACAATGGCTGTCTCTGCTCTGTATGTGCCATATCCCTTCCACCTGACACGAAGAAGATGCGAAACCCACACAAAGTGAAAAAAACAAGAGAGACAGAGCAGGCGTGAAAACCTCAGGCCCATGTGTTTGAGAAACGCAGTGTGTAGAGTGTAACGTCCTGACCACTTCTTTAAAGGGCTGCGCTCAGAGCGTGCCTGAGCTCCGAGCACGTTCTCTGTGAGGCAGCGCGATGGGCCCGGGTAAAGACGTGAATGCTTGGTATTGAATATCCATCCAATACCAAGTAAATACAGGACCAGTATTGCAGATACCAATACTGATACTTTGAAGTTATAAAGCTTATTCAACACAATAAAACACACCTTTTTGGGGACCTGGAATAAAAATATGTATCTAATAGACTTTGGCTATGATGTGCTGTAGGCTAGAAATGCAACAGACATCAACTTCAGCATAAAAATGTTTAGACAGCTTTCATGGTGCATGTTTGATGTAATTTTTTCATTTCCAAATTTAAAACAAAAAGTAATTTAACACCTTTCGCTGAGTCCAGTGCCGAATTTGGTGGACATAAACAAAGCATCGATCCTGTTGCGCTTGGTCGATCCAGTACGCATTGCTATCGATACGATTGATAGTCGGATCGGTACGCCCTCGTCTAGTGTGCTGACATTTTCTGCGTGTCGTTCTCTTTGACCGCTGGTGTCATAGAGAGCCACACGTGAGCGAATCCTCACGGTCAGCGCTGTGGTTTTGAGAGCGCCGACTCCGATTATGGAGTATGGCAATAAGTGGGGAGACTGACACGAAAATATTTAATAGGACTGTTTATTTGGACAGGATGTTGGCAGCGAGTGTGACCCTGAATTCTATCATTACTGCCTTATTTCTCAGTAAACACTTTTCAGCATGGAAGAGAATCCCAGAGGTCAGCGTGTGTGCAGGTTTGTGTGAGTCCATGTGTGGATGTCCGCGCTGCACCGGGTAATTGCATATAATCATCCAAAATGTTTATACTGTACAAATAGCATAACTGTGTTGAGTGAGTGGCTGTGGGGATGGCGTAGCTGAGACTGTGAATGAGCCCGGTCGCTCTCTGATTACCCAGGCTCACGGCCAGGCTTTGATTGTTATGCAGCGAGACAGAAGGCCCGCTATCAGTCTTTATGAGCACCATATTCAAACTGCACTGTGTCACAAAGTATCATAAAGACTGTAAAAACACTATAATATAGATATGACCTTATAGCTGAGGATATAGGAGGGACCTTCCCTGCAGCAGGAGTGTGAAACATAAGGCCTACGAGCCAGCATTGGCCCGTCTGAGACTCCAATCCGTCTCACTGGATGGCTTTGGAATAAGTGAAGGAGGGTGTGAATTCTGGACTTTAAACTGTATTTTCATGGGTTTTACAGCTTTTTCTTGTGCAGAAGACCTGCCCTCTACACATTTATACTACAGATAAACCATTAAATCACAGAAACCTCAGCATTTTACAGTGGGTTCAAAGTGGGCTGCATGTGGCCCACAATGTAAAATGAATTTGGCATCCCTGCCCCACAAGTACGTGTGTCCTGATCAGTTTCGAGTACAAATCATTGTCCTCCATTAGTAAGGTAATATTTCATGGTGCAAAGTTGGCTGTTTGCTGCGTTTGTGTCGCTGCATGGTTCGTTTGGTATTTTCTTGCTAGTTATCGTTTGGTACTTTCACAGTTGGGATGAGATACATCCTGAACAGGTCACCCATCGTTCACAGGGCTAACACGTACAGACAACCGCTGACACTCACATTCACACCTATGGCCAATTTAGAATCACCAGTAAGCCTAACCCATGCATGCCTTTGGACTGTGGGAGCAACAACCACATAGAAAAAAGCTTAAGCCAGCTGATGGATTTGAACCCTGCTGTGAGCAGCAATGCTGACTGTCACAACATTGTGCCACCACTGCCTCCAAAAAGTATCTTTAAAAAAAAAAATTCTCTAAAACATATTTTTAAGACTAGAATTATTAGACCGCTGAAGGATAAATAAGTGGTAATTTTGTCTGAGCTAGGTTTGACCATCCATCTCACCCAAGTTTAAATATCAAAGGTCGATTAGATCGATTAGATTTTTGCTAATGGGAAAAAGTATCAATGCATCACCATCTACTCATTGAACTAGCTTGAAAAGATGTTTATAGTTCATGAACCTGTCAGATTTTGATGATCCACAGATCTGTTCCATTGCTAGCAAGACATTGTTTGACAATTTAATTTTAGTGAAAGTTTTGATGGATATGCCAGAAAATTTGTTTCAGACAATGTTAAGGCATAGACTTTGGGCACTTTGGTGATCTTTTGTGCCATTGTTAGCTTTTTATTTACCCCGCCATCAACATTTAGCACTGGGGGCCGTGTCCTCAGGCACTCATTAGTATATATAATGTTTTGCATGTTAATGTTATGCATCATTTAATATCCTTCAGGCAGGATGAATACATGAATGCTGGCTGAAATAATGCAAGCAAGGCACAGAGTTCAGTGCACCTTTGAGGTGTGACCTGCATCTGGCAGAAATTTAAAGGGGGCTAAGGGTCACTCACTCCGGATGTGGTTCTGGTAAGGCAAAGTGTTTTGCTCTCTCTCTGTGTGTGTGTGTGTGTGTGTGTGTGTGTGTGTGTGTGGTAACAGAGGAGGAGGGGTGTTGGTTAGTACTTCTCGGTCTAGATGCAGTGCTCTTACTCACTCCATATTTCATATCTGTGGCTTTCAAACAAAAGCTGTATGTTGATACAATCTGCCGGCCAGCCAAAGGAAATGAGCGTTTGTGTGTTCGCTAATGATGTTGCTGTTTCTCTTTCTAATTCGACGCAGTTTTTTTCCCCCCACTGAGCTCATTAGATCGCCCCGTTTCATTTCTCAACATAACCGCACATTTCTTCTTCTGTTGGCAGAAAGTTTCATCATGCTCTTGTGATGGTGAAAGATGACTTTTGTTGAGGCCAGCGATGTCCCGCGACGGCCGTTGCGTTAGTTGTTGTGAACAGATAATCCTGCCTCATCAGGTACATTTCTCGTGGGAAAAATCAAATTCTGGTAACACCCTAATCAGCCAATGTAATCGCGATCTGCGTCCCAGAACTAACTGGTAATATTTGCCACTTTTAAAACAAACAGTTCTGGGGACTCCCTGAGGGTAACTACCTACCTGGGAGCTCCCCCGAGAAGCGGCGGTTGGTATGTGAGCTGCACAATAAAGACTGGACTGTTGCTGGTCTTTTACTGCATGTTTTGAGCTATGATCATGTAGTGCACACACACACACACACACACACACACACACACACACACACACACACACACACACAAATTGGATAAATCCTCCTTTTTAAATGTGTTTTTAAAAATCACTTCAATTCATTTGGGTTTACAGATGTTTTCATTGGACCTGATTTGAGGCCTCCCAGTTTATAATCTGTGCTGTCTCCTTTGTTTGTGACCAGTAGCATCCAGCTACTTTGGTTCAAAGTGAACACAAACTTATTGAAAAGACACAAGTACTACACACACGGGCTGCAATGCTCTAAGTTAAGCACAAACATTAAATATAAGAAATACCCGACTCACCACGGGGTTCAGATTCATTTATCGAGACCAAATTACTGATCATCAGATTCTGATTTGCAGCGATGATGTGAAAATGATTCTACAGTCCTGTTTTCTAGAAATGCTTCCCCTCACACTCCAGCTGGTTGTGACAAATGGGAGGGGCTCCCAGAGCTGGTACTGTTGTGGGTCTCTTCCTTTCTCCAAGTGCTTCTATCCCTCCCTCACAGTGTCATTGTGTCACGGTTGTGTCGACCTGTTTCCACCGTCCTGCATCCTCTGCCTTTACATTACAGGAGGATGCTGGATCTGCGGCAGCCAGCTGAGCCGGCCCTCCCATCAATGCCTCCTTTTTAAGGGTCAGAGAAGCAGAGCTACAGCACAGACCACCTTTATCTAGCACTTTCAGGACACTCATTCATACACTAGAGAGGTGGGCACTCTCTGCAGCAACACACATGCACACAAACTGTGCAGATCCCGTGTATGTGTGTACTTGCTTACTCAAACACCATTGGGGAGCGAGAAAACACACCTCCTGCGTTCATTTACACACTCTGTATATACATCTGTGTGTATGTGTGTGTGTTTTTTTCACCTGGGACTAGACACACACACACACCTCTATTTACTGTAAATAAAGATAGATTTCATTTTATAAACAAACTTGTGTTTATTTGAGTGATTAATCTGAAACGTGTGTGCAGCCATTTAGGATTTTATTTAATTTTTTGTTTTTGGTCAGCGCCATGCGGCTGTACCTCCACGGTGATCAGCGAACATCATCAGCTGTTTCCTGTGAAGTTTACCCGGTAACATTTCTCAATGGTGCATTTCACTCGAATAATACAGAAATCTGGTATTTAAAGATGAGTCATATCCACCCCAGTGCATATTCTCTGCTTGGGTTTATTTGCTTTGGACATACACAGTGACCAGCACACACATACACACATACCTCTGCTGTTACTGCGAGCTTGTGGAACCCTCAATAATCTCTTATTTAAAAAGCTGAGTCACCTTATAAACACACACTCAGGGGCCTCAAATCACCCCAAGTCCAAACAGGAAAGTGGATGTTACTAATCAGAGAAAAATGTGTCCTGAAACAAAGGAAAGTGGATGTTTTTTACACTCATTGTGATTCATTCATTCTTTTTTTAGTCATATGTGATAAAAATCCATCATAAAGTTTGAAAAAGCGAAGACTCTGAGCACGCTTCACACATGCACAAAAACATCTATTTCTGGAAACTGAATTACAGCCTAAACCACAAACCAGTGCCACCTGATTAGTTCAGACGCGCTGTGCAGGCGACACATTTTGCACTGATGGTATTAATGTGCGCGAGGACATATGGCGAGTCATTAGGCTGTTAGGTATTTCGACTGCCTGACCTGAATCTCGGTCTGCCTCTCCTGCGTCTGTGTCACTATAACGCAATACATCAGTTATTTACCCAGCGTCGGGCCTTACGCAACGTTCGTTTCCAAGAGGCTGTGTTGGAAAACTTTAACGGCATTTACTGAAAGAGGCCTGCACAAAGTCACGAGTGTCTCATCAGAGAAACAAGATGACTGCAGATCACTGTTTTCCTCTCACAGCTGTGTGATAATGATTTCAATCTTCCACTCACACCCTGCACATTATCATAAATAATAGAAAGCAATGACTTGCAAATCTAAGGAACCAATATTTTATTCACAGTAAAACATAAAAAACATATGAAATGTTTAATCTGTGAAAATGTAACGGTTTAAGAAAATATTAACTCAATTTTAATTTAATGGCGGCAACACGTCTGAAAAAACTTGGGACAATGCAAAGTTCAATTCAATGCAATTCAATTCAATTTTATTTATATAGCGCCAAATCACAACAAACGTCGCCTCAAGGCGCTTTATATTGTACAGTAGATCGCACAATAATAAATACAACTGTTAGTAAACGTCTGGGAATGGAGGAGGCCCGCCCTGAGCCTGGTTCTGCCGGCGGTTTCTTCCTGTTAAAAGGGAGTTTTTCCTTCCCACCATCACCAAAGGACTTTCTCATAGAGGTCCATCTGACTGTTGTGGTTTCCTCTGTTTTCTTTGTATCTCTTTAAGTCTTACACCATAACTGTTCTTGTGATTTGGCGCTATACAAATAAAATTGAAATGAAGTCATGTTGTTGTAAAAGATGCAGTTTAAATAAAATATTCACACAGCGTCCCAGTTTTTTGGAGTTGTGGTTGTTTAAAGCTTTTCATTTTTTTTTTAACACTTTAAACTTAAGTTTATGAGTTTTTTTATTTCAATTTTTCGAGTCTTCTACATCATCACTGTGATTTTCTTACCCCCATAAATACTTTTTTTTTGGTTTAAAAATGTGAATTTTTTGACATTTATTTCATAGTTTAGGCTTTAAAGGCTTAAAGATAACAAGAAGATTTGGTTGTTAGGAATGTTTCAAATGATGCATTTTTACATAGAAAGGTGGAAAGAAATGACATCTCTTTGGTGTAGAACATACACTGGCATGAAAATACCGTTGTGTTGTGTTGACGATGCTATACTCAGCAATCACGTTTATGAAATAGTATGACCTACAAAAAACCCTCTTTATCTTTTTAAACTTGCTTTTGGGTAATTTTTCTTTTCTTTTATGTATTTTTAATCATTTTTGTTGTATAAATATCTTAATTAGTACTATATAAAATTGTAATTTTTTTACTTACCCCCATGTTAAACTGTGCAGCTACATAGCACTATCACTAACATCGAGGTGGATGTTAGTGACAAAATCAAAAAATTTAAAATCGTGTAACTTCGAGATAAAAGGAAACAAAATGCTGTTCTCATGAATCGAAGCATGCCAGTGTTTAAACTACATGTGTTTCCTAACAACGCTTACAGCCTACAAAAAACTATTTGACCCCACATGGCTGGTTTTCCTCTTCATAACAGCTGTATGGTTGTTGAATTTCTTATAAATGTCCCATTTGAACGTTAAAATTACAGGCGTGGCTTCTTTCATTGGCATGTTGTTGTTTTTTAGCTTTAATAAAAACAGAAATAATATGGGTTTCAAGATGTGCACTGTAGGTGAGAGAAACTCAGTTTGTAACTTTGCACTAATAATTAGCAGATATGAGAGTCTGTGCATTACACTTGTCTATTCAAGCTTGCTAGCTTTAGCTGAAAATTAGAGCCCTCCAAATATAGTAACTTCTGTCTATATTAATACAAACACTAGCAAGCTTGAGGCTCGATGCATTCATACATTATTATCATAAAATATTTATTATACCAACTTTAACTGTAAATTCTTAAAGCTTGTCAGACCTGCCGAGGCAGCGGTATCATGCCGAGAGCTTCAGGCAAAGGGTCATTTCCAGATGGAAACATTCGCAGCCATAGCTGACTAAAATAATATTGATAGGAAAACATTATACCCTCTTTGCCCCATATCTATACAGAAATCCCCAAGGACCCCTGCTCTCTAGAGGAAATGAGGTCTGAGATCTCTCCGCCAGTAAAGCAGCAAATCTGTCACTGTGTGTTTACACAGTGACACGTTTTTGCAGCTTCCCAGCACCATCAACCAAGCCAGAACTTCCAATTTAAGTCTTTTCCTCTGCTGCTGTTTATTAGAAAAGTGTTGGATAAACAGTTTTTTTTTCACTCCCAGAGAAATCTGTGAAGTCATTCATTACTGGTTAGAGTGTTTCAGCAGCTCTCTGGACTCAGTATTAATCCCTTGTCAAACATCTTGGCATGTGAATCCATATTCACAGAAGTAGTTTCCAGTACTGAGGTTTAAATTTACTGATGTTTTTACAGATTTTTTTTTTTAATTTTCTTGTAAAGGTCTTTACAGAAGAGATGATGTGCTCATAGGAATTTAAGCCAAGTAGCAATGTGTGAAGACTTTATGCCGAATAAATAATGCAGAGCTAAAGAAGTGACTTGTGTTACTAAACAGCTTTTCATTCCGTGATACTGACGTGTTAATTACAATACACGGTCATTCACTGCACATTCATTTGCCACTGATTTGGCGTAGCACTGAACACAGATATGAAACTATCACTGTGGCCACACCAAAGAAAGATGTTCGGAGCTTCTTCCAATAGCTCTCAGAAGCCGGATCCTTTGCTGTCGGTGTGACTGTCTTTCCCATTTCCACCTCACACACTCAGCCACAACAGACTAGACGACTCTCAGTGAAACAAGGAGTCAAGACGAAGTCAGGAAACTACACACAAAATAGCACCAGCATTTTTAAAAAACATGAACAGTCTTTTGAAATATTGCAAGAAAATGTACATATTGTTCAGTTATTTTTGCAAAATAAATAGTGATAGCATTTTGACATTTCACATTTTAATTGTCAAAACTGTAACATCTACTCTTGCCGGTAGGAGTTTATAAAAAATAAAATTACTAAAGAGTAGAATTGACTTCAGTTTATTCCATAACGGTCCCAGATTTTCATGTGGCCCTTGGGAAAGTTAATTCCCTACCCCTCCTCTGGACACAGTGAGCACCAGTATAAATCATTTGGATCGAAATTTCAAACGGAAAGTTACTGAGGAGCCATGCACAGGTTTTCAACATAATTTAGCAGTGGCTGTTGTCTTAAATGCTTTTTAAAGAAAGAGAAATATTTTCATAGTCCTTTTAAACTCATTCCAAATTTGTGGACTTTTACAGGTCACTCTAAAACTTTAAGCTTGCATTCCTTTCCCATTAAAAGTTGTTTTCCCATCTGTTATGTATATGAGAATGGGTACTTTGGGATAAGATCACCAGTCTTTCACAGATCTAAACTTCTCCTTAAGAAACCAACACCAGCAACATTTTGATAATGACGATTTAGTTAGATTACACTCATGCACAAAAAGACATAACAGGAAAAATGAAGCCTGCTAAGAAAACGTAAAAAAATAAACGCAGGAACAGGAATCGCATCTAAGATATTGCTATGACAGTGTTCCTAGACAAATAATATTTATTGCTAATAGAAAACATAAAGGCTCTCTATATTGCTCTGCACTTTTTAGGAATGTCCTAAGTACCAAGTCATGTTATTGTTATCTCTGGAGAGCTTTAGTGCCCTAAAGCTAATAAATTCTGTTCAAAGGTGTTTTTTTTTTCTTCCTTCCTCCAACCCAGCAATCAAATCATGCAGGAAACATTCAGTTGCCTTGTGTTTTCCAGGAATTAATGTTACTCATGTGATCATGTGATAGCTGGAAGTACAGTGATATAATCAGGTTTGGTGGGAAAATGGTCAAATCGAGTCTGGCATTGGATTGTAAGGAGGTTACCTCAGATCTGCTCTGACGCCAAAGCTTGGTGCCACATTTAGCCACGCTCTCTATCGCAAAATGAGCAGGTGCACATGGGAAAAGGACAAGAAACTGCACTTGGCATTGCAGCAATGGGGTGACACACTCACTAGGATCTGACGCCAAAGGCCGCTCCACCTCTGGTTGCTGCACTGACCTATATTCACCTGTAAAGATGACCCTGTGTGTGTGTGTGTGTGTGTGTGTGTGTGTGTGTGTGTGTTCCCATGCACGTATGTAACACGATAGGAGACACAGGTGTCCACGTTGGTGCTCTCAACCAGCTTTAATACAACCACAGGCCAAGCCCAGTGCTTTGAACTGAAACTGGGCCTCACACACACACAGTACTGTAGTTATTGACTCACTAATGCCAGAAGCCCCACTGCGCAAACATAAGCAGTACACATGATGAAATGTACACAGAGTACTCATGTGCCATGGAAACAGTGAAGGCTGATAAGAAATAAAAGGAGAGGAACATTTAAAGCACAGATTGTTTTTATTGTTATTACTTAATTATTTATTTTTACAGATTTCTTGACACAAGAAGTATTTTTTATGTTTGATTCAGGGAAACGTGCTAACAGTCAAACATAGATAGGTACATGCTGGAATTCACACACACACACACACACACACACACACACACACACACACACACACACACACACACACACACACACACACACACACACACACACACACACACAGTATTAGCAGTATTAGATCCCCAACAGTGCGGCAGCATGTTAAAGCGTTTAAATTCCTCACTCCTGCCTCTGGGTGTACACAGAGGAATCTATGGTCCATCCAATAAAACAGAGTGTGTCTGTACCTCTTCTGACCACTGAGGGCTGCTTTTCACATTACCAAATACTGTACATTCCTCCAGATGGTAAACACATCCCCTGCCCCACACAAACACACAAACACAAGCTGAAGTATTGCAACACCATAAATCTGGTGAGTCACTGATGGATGAGACAGTGAGTGTGCAAATGAGTGAGTGTCAGTATGCATGTGTGTCAGTGACCAGCCTAAGAAGCCAGGTACGTAACAGCTGGAATTTGGACGCAACATCTGTCGCGTCGAAACCTATCATCCACGTGTGTGTGTGTGTTTGAAGAGTTTGCATCACTGCGTGCACCCATCAGCGTGACCTTTCCAATCCCCTCACCCCAGCCGACCCTTACAAGTGCACGACCCCTGCAGGTCTCTCTGGGGTTAAAGTCATATCGGCTCTGGACTCCTGATACAGTTATCAGCTGGAGTGTGTTTGGTTTCTGCTGGGAATGGGAGCATGCTCTGGGCAGCTGCAGGATTTCCAATCAGGAGGAAGTTGCTGTAAAAAATTGACCACAATGGATAACATACTCTGTTACAACAGCCCACGAGATCAAAGATTTTCCTGTCTCCAGTGAGGCATAATCAGAGTACTCTTGACATTAGTTTGCACCAACATTTTAATGTTATGAAGCCAAAGATATTGCTTTTTTTCCCTACTTAGTAAAAAGAAAATTAGAGTTGGCCTTTCAGAAGTACTGTGTCCTGTTTATATGTATTTTCTTTTAGGGGAGATTAAGATATTTATACTTGGTCGCAATAAGGGAGAGGAGCGGGAAATGTGCAGGAATAACATGCAGATCTAGTCAGTCGAGAATTAAAGCAAGGCCTCTGCTCTGAACATTTTAGCCCATGTGGTCACAGAGCTTTAGATAATTGTGAATAGAAGTGTTCATAGTTATGAGGTTGATCTGGACCTATAGACTGTATATAATGAAGGATAAATGACTATTAAATCCAGTTTTTCAATTCAGTTTTATTTCTGAGTCTGTGTAAGTCAAATCACAACAGTCACATGAAAGTACTTTATATTCTAAGATGAAGGCGTTTCAATAATAACGAGAAGACCTCAGCAATCAAACGGCCTACTATGAGCAAGCACTTGGCGACAGAGGGAACGAAAAACTCCCCTTTAACATAAGAAACCTGGGGATGGGGGGAGTCTTTCTTAGAGAACTGCAATTTTTTGGCATTATGGTACTGACATCAAATTCCAGGTCAAGAACTTATTACTTCCATAAAGACGCCTAAAAATAAAGATAAGCCAAGCTGTGCTCAAGGTACTATGTAACAAAAGTAATAAAATGCAGTTTCACACATCTCCAAATATGTAACTTAAAGGGTCACTCTTAAACACTAAGTCTGTTTACGAGGTGCTGGGAAATTGTACTGATACAAGAAAACACAGAGCTGTTGGTGGTTAAGTTGCATCGCGGGTAACGAAAGCAAGAGATTTTGCTGAGGAAGAATATAAAGGGTCTTCATCTTCAGTCTGAGAGTGCTGTAGGCCTTAAGGACCAGTGTGATGGAATACTCCAATATCTGTTGAAATCTTTTAATGGTAAGTGGTGATAGACTTTTTCTATCTCCGATATCACAACTAAATACAAGAACCAAGTCTGACGTTATTAGCCACACCGCAGACTGGATCAAGTCCTCAGGTGACAAGTTTGACTGTTCTCATTTTTATCTTAAGCCTGCTGACCACACAGTCATCATGTGTTTCAAATGGAGATGAACGTCAACTTCTTTTCCATCCCTTGACCTTAAAGTGTCATTTCATATAAACCACAAAAAAACCCACACATGTTCTTACCTACAGCTGGGGTTCCATTGAAAATAGCAAAGAATTCTGTCACTAATAGATAAAGGGTGAATGTAACGGAAGTTTTGCGTTTTTGTGTGGTTTTTTTTAGATGAGTTTAAAGTAATGTTAGTAGTTGATTATGTGTTTAAAATGAGAAATAGTAAAGGCATGGTAAAAATAAATAAATTTAAAAAAATCTTAGGTTTCCATATGCGAACGTAATACAAATATCTGCTTTTAATTAGGTAAATACAACCTCAGATGAACAACAACCCATCACATCTTGCACTCTCATTATTTATCAAAATGCAGAAGCAGTGTGGGGAAAAGTAGATCTCATGTTTCAGTAGCAGCAATAACTTGAAGTAATTGTTTTCTGTTTGACTTAATCAGTCTCTTATTTGATTGTAGAGGACTTTTTGGACAATGTTTCTGTAGTTCATTGAGGTTTGCAGGCATTTGTTTATACACAGCTCTCTTAACATAATGTTAGCATTTGAGGCTGAGGTCTGGACTTTGACTGGGTCATTGCAACACCTTGTTTCTTTTCTTTTTCAGCCATTCTGTCGTAGACTTGCTGCTGTGCCTGGGATCGTTGTCCTGTTTCACGACCCAGTTTCAGCAAAGATTATCTGTCAGACAGATGGCCTCAAATTTGAGGCCATCTCGTGGTTTCATCAGGTTGACACTAGAACACTTTGGTTCATGTCTACTCAATGACTGCAAGATACTCAGGTACTTGCAACACAAACCCAAATTATTACCCCTCCAACACTGTGCTTGACAGTTGTCATGAGGTGTTTGTGCTGATATGCCGTGTTAGGTTTTCACCAAAGTGGAACCAGTTCAATCTGGCAAAAGGATATTGTTCGTGTGGATTGATTAGATTTCTTCCCAGATCTATGGGCAGCAACAATAACTTTCAATAACTTTCCCTCTTAATTCCTATGGAAGCAAAACGTTGTGCTTGTTGTTTTTCTTTTTTTATGACTGCAGAAGAAATAATTAGGGAAGAACTACGAAGTCTGATGTTATCTTCGCAACTGGCTGATATAGATGTGTTTAAGATAAAGGTACTGCAGAATGAGTAAATTCATTGTAAGGAATCACACTTGTGAGTGTACTGAGGCTTCTCCTTTTTGCTGAGGTGTCATGGGAAATAAGCCCGCCTTAATGCGTTGCTCAGTTGAACTCTCTTGGGGCCTGGCCACATCACCACACATTCTGCTGTTCTAGGAAAACAACACCACTTCCATTCAGTCTTTATCGGTACATCACTAGTCAGGGGAACACATGGGTTTCCTCACAGTGCAGGGTTCTTCCTCGATCATATTTCCCTGTCTGTTCTCTTTTTCCCATTCTATCCCTACACTCAGAACAAAAGACTGTCCTACAAGAAAATGGCTCTTCAGTCCTTGGGAAAGACTGATTCTTTTCTGATCCTGAAAGGTTAACAGGTTACAATATTTTTATTTTAATACTTTTGACCTTTTTTAAAGGAGATTAAGGGTTTTATAGAGTCAACCAAAAAAAGGAATAACCACAGAAGGGCTCGTCCTTTCTTAAAGAGATGCTTTTGACATACAGGAAGACTGTTTTTACCTCTGGTTAGACTGAAGCCAGACATTCATATAGTTTTGGAGCCGTATGGGTTGAGGGTGGATGGCCATAGTACTACCTATTATTTTTTAGCACTATTTGAGCATGGATGATTTTCAGGGCGCGTGACTTTCAAACGACTGTTTTTGTTGGTTTTGGTTGAGTGTGTGAGACGGGGAGAACGTGTTTGCTTTGTGTGGTTTTCCTCCGGCTGCGGAGGGCTTGCCTCAGCCTCCTTTGCTGTAATACCAGAAGGAAAGGAAGAAATGTAGAAAGAGGACAAGAGAGATAGAGAGAGAGCAATTCATATTCATTTTAAAGAGAAATTAAACTGCTCAAAGTGAGAATCATGCAGGTTAAACTGTCCTCTGTCTTAACTAGCTAGTTTTCCTGTCATATTTACCATGTAGAGGATATTAGCCTGATATCAAATACTTGAATCAGTTTCCATGAAGCAGCTGATTTGATTTGGCCTGACTAATCACTAGGGATCAACTTCATAAATATCATCTTAACACTGATGTGTAGCCATTCTGACATACTGGGTATAAAGAAAGCAGTGGAGAAAAGGGAAAAACAGTCCAGTATGTCTGTATTGGTTATAAAGTAGATATGCCTAAAACAATGAAGGCAACAGCATACAGCTTAGTATAAGAACTTATTATAAGGATCTATTATGAAAGAAACCACATATGTGTCAAACTATGAGGAGACTTTAGATTTAAGTATGAAATGCTGACATCAGAGATTTTAGCCTAGCGAGCTAGCTAGCTAGCTAGCTAGCGTGTTATTATGTTGTTTGTATTCTACGCTGCAGACCAATGTTACCTGAAATGGAAACACAAGTCTGTTCTATAAATGTGGTCACTTATAAATACAACAATTGCACCACTTCTAGATATTTTTAAATACTTTTAAAATGAGTTAGAAGTTAGCTTGCTAGCTTCCATCAAAAAATGATACACAATTTTCCCACTGAACAGTACTAATAAAAAGTAAGAATGACAGAGAACAACCACTGTTTTATTAGGAGGTTAATTCATATTCAATAAAGTAAGATACTAAGCGTTTCGACATCTTAAAAAGACAACAGTGTCAGTGAACATAGTAAGAACTCACACCTGAACGAAACGGCTAAGGCTAATGTCTCTCAGCTAGCTGACACGTCAAACAGGGTTGATGTGTCATCACTTAACAAGTGGATATTATTAAAACGCACATAAATAACTCCCTTTTTGCATTGTTTAGGCTTTAAATGTCTCTCTGTAGGCGTCAAGCATTAACTAAAAGACCTAAGCTATTTGTGCGAGAGGGTGAGCTATGTAAGGTTAAAGCAGTTAGGGTCAAGACGTGGCACTGTCGCTCCCAACAGATGGGAAAGAGGCATGGTGTGTTGGTGCACGTACGTTAGAGGTCTGGGAGGGTCAGTGTGTGGTTGCCTGGATTCCTTCATGCTAGTATTTAGCTATGCTGGGTCACTGCAGAGCTTGTGTTTTTAACCATGACAGCTGCTAATCTCTTGTCCTGATGACCCTGACTAACTGGAAATGTAGGTGTTTGTGCACATGCCTGTGGTGTGATTTGGTGTCCTTCGTATGTGTACTACACATGCATGAACTTGAACTATGTCTGTGCAAGCTGACACAGCAAAGTAAGCTTAATAAGCTTTGAGATATATTTGCTTTTCCCCTAGGATAGCTAAAGATATGAGATACAGGATCTAATGGAGCTAATGTCCACAGGGTAAACACACTCAGCAGATGCATACATCTGTTCAGCATATCACATTTACTCTATACTACAGTACTGTGCAAAACTCTTGAGCCCCTCATTTTTTTAAATATACATTTCCAGAAAAATAGGAAATAGGTGTAGTAATTTATTGGAACATGTGCAAACCTACATGGCAATACAGTTCTAATGCTTAATTTATGGTATCATGATTATGTCCATATGCACATGTATTTGCCTATAGAGAGCCTACAGAGAACACAAACATGGTCCCATGCAGTACTTGAAAATTCCAAATGCACGTGGTATGATTGGTTGATGAATGGGCCAGAACAGAGAAGGTAGAATCTGGTTTACAAGGAATAGGAGACTCGCAACAAAAACAACAACAACAACAACAACAACAACAATAATAATAGAGTATGAAAAGTACAGAAAGTTGTATAACTTTCTCTAGAGCTAATAGAAAAAAAGACAAGCAAGAGTAGCCTACAGATTGGTTGCACCACATATATTTGACACTCTCTCCTGGTAGATGGGCAGCTATGGACAGCCACCTCGAAACTATAATTTCCCCTTAGTGAGGCTGAATTTTGTGTAACCACCTTTCCCATTTCATTCTGTTGCCACGACTGCATATCATTTAGACCGCAGCAACTGTGTCACTTCCCCAAAAAACAGATTTTGCCTCTCTAAACGGCGGTTTGACCTGGTCTATAAAATGAATGGTACTGATTTGATTAACTGTCTTGTCCGTTGGTCTCTTTTCAGCTTTGATGTACTATCTATTCGATCAACATAGTTGGGGGTGAGTAGCTAGCTGAGAGACACTAGACTAAGCCATTGTAGTAATACAGTTATTCATTCTTGTCTTATCTGAACTCCCTGGCAGACATCCAAATTAGAGCCCTCTGACCCAGCTACTTCGCTCTGCCACTACTGTATGTAGGTCACTTTAGTAGACAGTCAAAAGTTTGATTCCAGCTCTTTACCCACAATACTGGGTTTCATGTCTTTCTATGCTTGTTCAGCACAGAACTTAATGACAGCCTAAGTGTATATGTATGTTCCTCTCCCACAGTCGCTCTGTTACGGGGCCTCTACATGACGTGCCTGAGTGAGTGGCACGAGTGGGGTGACTGAGTTCACCGTGTGCGTTTGTGTGTGTTTGTGTGTGTGTGCGAGGCAGAGACAAAAAGAGAGGGAAAGAGATAGACAGGACAACTGGGGTCGACCGACCACAGAGGAATTCTCCCTGCAGGCCTCAGGGGCCACAGCTGATCGCAGCACATGGTAATTAGTGTTCCTCAGTGTGCACACACACGCACACGCACGCATGCACACTTTTACACGGCAAAAACACATCTTTGTCCATGCATAACTTCTACAGAGTTTCCTGAAACCTCTCAGACGTTGCTTGTCCTTGGGGGAAAACATGGCGGCGCGGGACTTTATCACATGTATGATAGCGCTTCGTGGAAGTGGGTCAGGCGGTATTTGCAAAAAGCAATGTTTGCTTCAACATGGGAAACCAGATGGGTGGAGTCAACAAAACCAGGACAGTCGAGGGTAGCCGTCACGTTTAGAAGAGCACACAAAGTTGTATTGCTCTGAAGGGTCTCGAGGTTTTACATTTTCCAAGTGCGACTTTGCAGATGACTTTGTACTGGATTATGTCCACATCAGCGCTTTTCAAGGTTAGATGTGATGCTACATTCAACAGAAAGCACATGTAGGGAAGAATTGCAGTTCATTTCACATGTTCAGTCTCCCTCTCAGAACATCTGCTCTACATATGGTTTGCTCTGTAAATATACAGTTTGTCTTGAAACTAGATTATATGTACCTAGCTAGGTAATGTGTGGTATTGAGGTGTTGACCATCATATGACCGGATCATCACTGCACTGTAATAAAAACACAGCCACATGACCCCTTCCCCACGCCTCCCCACACGCACACACACACATACTGGTTCAATGAGAAATATCACACCACCCCTTTCTCTCTTGACTTTGCTGCCGCACCCGTCGTCGACATAGCAACCTTCAATGAGTCTGACGTCACAGCCACCTTGACTGCACCCTCCTCTCCTCTCAGTGTGTGCTGATCGATCATGAGACCATGGAAACACAAAAGAGGGCAGAGAGGAGAGAGCTAGAGACAGAGACACACACATGAGGAAAGAAACATGTGGAGAGAGGTAGAAAAAAAGGGAAAGTCCACCCTTTAGCTGAGTTAATTTAGATTTATTGAATCACTCTTTGACGTCTTTTTGTCAATTATTGTACAAACTCCAGGAAACTTTTGTGACTTTTGGGAAATGGCTCAAGATTTCTCAGAGGACTTTATAAAATTAAATCTGATTTTTGATGAAATGTAATAATAATAATTTCATACCTTTTTGGGTTTTTTTGTCTATGCTCCAAACAGCTCCAAACAGTAATGAAAACAACATTAGGTCCTTCTCGGGACTTCCTTGTGACCTAGATTGTATGCTTCGTGTTAAGTTGTGTACAATACATCGACTAGGAGTCATCCTAAACAGTCATCTTAATGTTGATTTCAGTCCCACAGGCTGATGCAGGATCCTTTGAAAAATCCTAAGAGAAACTACATTATAATGCGCCCCAATCCCTGTTATCCACTTATCCATGTGGTGTTGTTTAGTTTGTCACAGGAAACTCATGACTCAGGGTGGATGGAAGCTTTGTTTTTATTGGGTCAGAGATTTTTTAGGTATTCATCCCACAGGAACGAACTGTTTCTGGCAGTTTTTTTTCTTTTTCTGTTCAATATAAACATGTATTTCCAAAATGTGTTTTTGTTAATTAATTAAAAAACTAGTGTAAATTATCATCTATGACAAAAAAAGTAAAAACGACCCATTTTTCAGAACAGAGCTCACTGAAAAGCAGAGCTAAAATTATTTTTAGTCAAGGATTAAAAACAGACCAATACAGTAATGATGGATATACAATAACCTAATAATGGACCTGCCAGCTGTGCTTTCTGACATTTTTGTCAGAAATGGAATTAAATGCTAAACCTCTTAAAAAAAAACAGCAAAGGCAAAGAAACTGCGCAACATTTCTAAAAAGCTAACTTAATTATTATCAGCAGAGAGGGTAGAAGGGTAAGTATCCACCATCTGTTGCCAATCAGATGCACTTTATTACCTGATCATCAGCAAGTGTGAGACTTCTATGAAAGCAGAAATCTGGGCATTTTGCTGGTCTGGAGATTTCAAATAATGGCGTCTTCCAGAGAGGGTACATCCCAGCAAATTCTCAAACTCATAGAAATGGTCAAAAGTCTAAAGAGTTTAAAGGTCACCGCCACTGCTACTCTGCTAGCTTTAGTCTTTTTAAAGTCACAAAAATCCCCAAAAGTTCCCTGGGTCCACAGTTTATGTTTGAAGATAAATTAGCATCCACGGAAGAAATATTCAAAGTATTGATGTTAACGGTTAAACAGACACTGCAGTGCCTCAACAAAATGTTTTAGCTGAGCTACTTCAGCCCTTGTTAAAAGTTTAATTTGCTTTCTTGCTGACACTTTATTGATACATGACATTGACATTAACAGCCAACAATAGCAATCTACCAACAGCTTTAAAGCTAGCTAATTAACTTTGATAAATTCATATTTCAGCTTCATATACACCATTTAATAGGAACTATATACAGCTAACTATACCTATCTGTTTAGATATATGTGGTAATTCTATGCTAATTAGCAAGCAGGTTTCTGTACTTGCTAGCTAAACATTGCTCAACCCACTCGAGTCCCAGTTTATTTTGCTTCAGGTAACTGTTGTAGTTCCACTTCACCCGTTGCCTACTGGTGGTGGTCAGAGGGCCCGGTGGCGCCAGTGTCCGGCAGCCTCGCCTCTGTCAGTGCGCCCCAGGGTGGCTGTGGCTACAACGTAGCTTGCCATCACCAGTGTGTGAATGTGTGTGTGAATGGGTGGATGACTGGATATGTAAAGCGCTTTGGGGTCCTTAGGGACCATAAAAGCGCTATATAAATACAGGCCATTTACCATTTACCATTCCTTTTATTCTTTTACCCTTCACCACCTTCTTTCCTTCATGTTTCTTTTGCTGAATACTTACTTCAACTTTTCCTCAGTGTTCTGTTTGCTAACTGTGACAAGCTAACAAATTCCTATCAAATGCTATCGTCCTCCTGACTTTGTGATGCAGTTAAGCCATCATTTTCAGGGGAGATCAAGTCAAAACCTAGATGTTTCTTTATTCTTTATACTACAGCCATGAAGTTGTATGAGTAGCATTACCCCAGATTGATAAGTTAAAACTTCCACTTTGAGAACATTCTGTCCTTACAGAACAACACACACACACACACACACACACACACACACACACACACACACACACACACACACTCTAACATACATCCCAGGACAGATGGACGTTAAACTCATCCCACAGTTTAGCTTTTTTGGAAAATTCCTATTACAGTCATTACTGTGTCACCCTTAGGTCTGCATACTAAACTTTGGCCTTTTGCTCCCATAAACTTAGTTAGCATGACCTCTCTGACAGACAACTGATAGAGTCGGATGCTGTCAGCCGTGACTGCTGATCCAACACGTACTGTACTGCACATACTGACCTTTAGCGTGAGCCGAGGCGGCCCTCTGGATGCCCACAGGAAATGAAAGAAAAAAAGGAACTGTGCAGTGTGAAACAAATTACTGAAACTTGATACATGTGTGTCATATGATTACTTTAGTCAGGCTGAGTACACTTCAGTGCCTCTGAACTTCCTGGTAACGTAGTTCAAAATGCCTTTGAAATACATAGTATAATCCACGGATGCACAGCTAAATGCACAGGTGTGTTCATGTGTAGTCCTCCTTTAAAACCTGTTTCCTTAACTCTTCCTGTGTTGCTCATCCAGACCTCTATGTCCACTTTCAGACTGACCTATTTCAGCATCAACCGACAGAGCATTTATTTTATACCGTAAGCATTACACATGCCATGCTACATTTCCATACGGTAAATTTGCATGTGAAACTACAGGGACTGAAAGCATGGTTTAACCCTCAAAGCACTGACTCATATTAGCCCACTGGGAAACTGACTTTGTCATGCAGCATGCAGCACTGCTGAGAATCTCACTTTCATCATTCTTACCAGAAGACTCTGGACAGATTTATTTGAAACAGTATTAAGATCAGAGTGAAACTGAAAAAAGGGCTCTTGTGATAAAAGCTGTTTGTCTCTTATCTGTCCCTCTGCTGAACCTACCGTCTGACTCACTCTTCTCTCTCATTCATGACTGCAATGAACAATGATTAGAGACGATCCCTGCCCCAGCAGATAACTTCTTTAAGTTTTTTTGGTAATTAAAAAAATACGCTCACTGGACAGTGTTCCCTTTTTTGGAGATACAGACATCTATGCAAAGCCTAGATATGGTTCTGTGGAAAAATCAGCAGTTTAGGAAATAATCAGAGAAACAACGCCATATTCAAAGATCACCGTTCCTCTCAATTCTGATGCTCTGTTTGAAACTTTAGGACATTGTCTTGACCGTGTCTACATATTTAAATGCACTGAGCTGATGCCATGTAATTGTTTGTTCTTAGATGTAATTAGCTATTTTTGTTACAGGGGAGTTGAGGAAGTGAGTAAATCATCAGGGTTGCCAGCTCTCACAGTTTCACACGCTTTCACCTGTGACGAAGCCTCGAGCAGGAGCGCTGCACTGAGGTGCTTTTGGCACAACAGTAATGCTGTCATTTATTATTCATAACTATTAATTATGCCAGACACAGAGACGGGATCAGGACGGGATATCACAGACTTCTCTCTGAATCAGCTCGTCTTAGAATCAGCAGATTAAAAAAAATTGTGTAAAAATTACTTAAATTTACTGAAGCCGTCCAAATTTTCAATTTTCACTGTGAAACTCTTCCGAGGCCCACCAAGTACACATCGGCGGTGAAATTTAGCACTGTCTGTTCTTTTCTAGCACTTTTGATCTCTCATAACGTCTTTAGTGAACTTTTCAGAGCTGAATAACACATTTAAGCTCTGTGAAAAACTACGTGTCCACCAAATAAATTGTACACTCACTCCACATCACAAAACAAAACCCACCAAATTATGATTTGCCGCTGTGTTTAAGTCAGATAATAATTATGGTGCAGTTGTTGTAAAATCATCTGATCCAGAGTCAGGTGGCAACTTAATCAGCTTTAACTGATTTAACTTCCACACACAGTGTTTGCATTTTGATCATTTATGACACCTTGAGTTAAATCTGGAACTCTTTCACAACTGCTGGGACATTTTATTATTTTAGAGTATATATATATGCATAAACTGTGAGATAGTGAGATATGCATACAGCCAAAATTTCCAGTCTTTTGAAATCATAGTAAACAAAATGATTACAGGCATGGGTGCTGGTTTGGCTCAGTGGGTGAGCAGGTGACCATATTCCTTTTGTCCAGAGAGCTTTCCTGTCTTCACTGTCCTTATCCAGCAAAGCCTAAAAAGGCCAAAAAATAAATAACAAAGATTACAGGCAGCACTGGGATGATCATTAATAAATAACATATTAGGGTTTTATTGGACTGTGAGGGTTCAGGCTTTGCTAAAGTGATCTTTTTCCCCAAAACACACCACCACAGTTCTACCTCTGTGCCATTTAAAATGCTGATTTTAATTAAAAAGTAAAATCAGACTTGCAAGACTAAAATCTCTAATCTGTAGACTATCAGGCCTTCTAATGCTAATTGGATGCTAATAGTGAAAATGAATAGAAGGCGGATAAAACCAATGAAAATCTTTAATCTCAGCATCTAATAATCCACTAACTTCTTTTCAGCAGCTGCTTTGCTCATTAAAAACATGCTAATGATAATCTGTGTAAGAGCGAATTACAAAGTACAAGATATTTGCATGTTTCTGAGCAGATGTTTTTGTGCAGGTTTCCTCATCCATGTTTCCTGTGTTTCCCCATGCTGTGCCTTCGTCTGCACCTACAGAGGCGTATTTGGGACAGGAAGCCCTCGGGGTTGTGAAATAAAAGTTGTATCTGTTCGCGGTCAGACCAGTCATAACCCATAAAGTAGAACGAGGAACATCTCTGGCCTGCGGGGTAAAAGGTTATGAGATGACTACTCCTGCTAATGCTATTTAATATGGTGAACAGCTGTCTCTCTGGATGTCTACCTGCTTGTCTGTCTGCTTGTGTCTAATATTACATTTTTTTTAAATCCGCTCCTGCATACCTGATCTGCAACTTGTTTATGGAAACTCTATCTTCCCTGATGTGATTGCTTCCTCGTCTCAGGCCTCCCAGTCATGCCTGACTCACTTTATGAGTAGTCTCCATGGACAAACACACTTTCATGCTCCACGTAATGCTTTTTATGTGTGTATTGGGAAAGTTTTACTTACCCCTAATTGTTTGTGAATGTGCACAAAGGCACGTCCTGCAGATAGTGTTTTTGATTTTTTCTCGTGATTGTTTTTGTTTTAAGGGATTAATCCATGTCTGGCTTTGCTGAACATCAGGCATGTGCCGTTAAAGTATACGCTTTTCTCCACATATCTGTGCGCATCCAGTTCAGTTTGAGCATTGTTGAAAGACACTTTTAAGCTACTTGATCTTGGTTTGGCCGACACACAGACACCCCTTGGTTTCTGACGTTGAGCTTGGTGTAGTATGTAGGCCAGCTGATAAGAACGCTGGCAGGAGATAAGCTGTTATCAGACAAATATCATTTGGCGGTGCTGAGGCTAATTTGTAAACATCAATCACTCAGTTCGGCTGCGTTATATAAGAGTTACGAGCCACGTTACACTCACAGCCTGTGAGCTGGCAGCTTGTTGCTGAGCATCTACAGTGTCATCAGAGGTGAGCTACAGGTTCAGTTAGTTGACAAAGCAGACTGGGTTGCAGTCCAGACTGTAGGGCTGATGGGAGATTTAAAGATTTTTAACCTAACTTGGATTATTTAGTAATATAACTCTTAGCTCAGCATTTAAGTCACATGCACATAAAAGTTAGTGGGTCTTTGGAGTTTAGCAGACCTTGGGTACAAAGATGTGTACACAGTACCTTTGGTTAAAGTCTAACCAACATCAACTGCAGCGTCAGCTTCCATCTGTCACATTACTGTAAAACCGTAAAGAAAAAAAACAACAAAAAAAAAAGAGCACAGCCTCTAATGAGGAGGCATAACAGTCAGCGCTCCACCCTTGGGATTTAAACGGTCGTAATTTAAATATGAATTCATGTCCCGATGATGTATTGGGTCCGCATTGTATCGTGTTGTGTCGCAGCGAGGCCTGCACGTCATGGGACCCATGAAGGTCCAACATCTGCAACTTCCCAGGCAGGAAAGAGAAAGAGAAAAGATGAAGTGATGAACATGTTATTAAGCAACACAATAGGCTCATCTGTGCTCAAACACTGAGCATTTCCATTTATAATAAAGACATCAGATTCAAAATGAATCCATAGATTCCCAGATTTACAGGCACACTTAGAGAAGTTAAAAAACAAAACACCAGAGTACAACACCATAAGCTGCTTTCACAGCAAACAATTCAGAGGACTGGCAGGGGGGTAAGTACTAACTGGGCTGCATAACTTCCAAGTCTTTCTTTGCTGCTTGCATTCACACAGCTAATAGGACCTGAAGTGACGTACTAGCAATTGGTACTGCCACTTCAACTTTTCAACTCTTTCTCTCTGCATTGCTTTGCTTCAACTTCAACTTTATTTGTACAGGTTAAACCAGCGAAAACGAAATAAGGGACAATAAAAAAATACAAAAAAGTAAAAATACAATAAAATAAGAATGCACTGAGATGTCTGTACTCAACTCGAGCTAAAAGCCAGGGAAAACAGGTGAGTTTTGAGTAAAGACTTTAAGGTCTTTGCATTATGAACAGATATTCTGGAGTAGTAGTTCGACAGGACAGTCCTACAACCGAAAGGGTCCGATTCCCTCTATTTTTTAGCCTTGTCCTGGGAACATCCAGACTCATCTGATTAGAATACCTTAGTGTCCTAACTAGAGTGTGGGGCAAGCCCATACAAAGAAAATAAGCACTAAAATATTAAAATCAATTCTAAAAGAGATATGGAGCCAATTAAGAGAAAATTAAACTGGGGTAATGTGCTTTCACTTTTTTGTCCCTTTAAGGAATTCGGCATTTTGAACTAAATGTAATCTTCGGATAGCAGAGTGATCCAGGCCTGCGTATGGGGAGTTACAGCAGTCAATGCGATTAGAAATAAAAGCATGGATAACTTTCTCAAGGTCCCTATATAGGGATTGACTTTGGTCAACTGTCTGAGTTGATGAAAACCAGCTTTTCCCACAGAGCTGTTGAATTTAAATAAAAAATAAAACCCAAATTCCTGGTAAAAGGTTGAATGTTAAAACCTAAAGTGCCAAGAGTGTGAGCAGTCTTGCTGAGCTGTTCGGGGCGACCAAAAACAACCACCTCAGTCTTATTCTCATTTAGAAATGGAAAGTTTGCATTCAACAAAGTTTTTAGGTTGCTTAAGGAGTTAAGCAGTGGTTTAAATGACTCTTTGTTGTTTGCTTTGATGGAGAGATAGATTTGGATACCATCAGCAAAGCAGTGATAAGAAAAAGACGTAACCCAAGGACAACATATAAAAAAGGATAGGGCCTAAGACTGAGCCTTGGGGGACACCACACGACAGAGGGGCCACAGAGGAAGAAAAACCAGCAATGTGGACAGAAAACTCCTTTTAGACAAAAAATACTTGAACCATGGCAGTACCCTTAATACCAAGAAAGTGTTCCAGTTGAGATAAAAGAATAGAGTAGCTGACTGTATCAAAAGCAGAGTATAAATCTAAAAGCACCAATACAGCGATTTGCCTTGAGTCCACAGCTAAAACAATATCGTTAAAAACTCTTAGATAAATTATTTCATAGATGCTGAAATCTTCTAAGAAGAAATTAAATTGATTACAAACAACCTTCTCCAAAACTTTAGATCTAGAGATAGGTCTGAAATCTGATAAAACTGAAGGGTCCAGGGATCTCTTTTTAAAAGGAGTGTGCATGGTGGACGCCTGTTTGCAAGCTGAAGAAAAATACAAGTGAAGATTTTTCTGTTTTTCTATCACAAGGCAAAATCAGGTTACAGTTCTTCTGCTGCTTTTTTAGAGCTCTAGTTTGCATGGCTAATGTCTAATAAACCGGCATTACCTTTTAAAACGCACATCATCAGGAGTCAGAAACATGAAACAGGCTGGCGAATGGGGTCACAGACAGCAAGCCCAACCTGATCTAACCTTATCCAACCAGCTTCCATGACGCAGCACCACAACCCCATGCACTTATTCATCACCATCTGTGGTGCGCTGCCAGACCCAGCTTCAGGCAGAGCTCGTAGCGGTTAATATGCAGGTGCTGGAGAGATGGATGTATGAAGAACGGATAAGGTCAGAGTGTGGGGGCAGGAAGGACACCGATGGGATAAACTAGGTTGGAAAAAAGTGAATTAGCCATGTTTATTTAAAAAAAACCCCCAAAAAACTGTTCCCTTGCGTTTAGACTGGGGCACCTGATCGGGTAAGTGCTCGACACTTGAAATAATTTATAGGAATGACAGATAAAAGAAATAAATGTGGCTACATATGGATAAATATTGAGGAAAAGAAAGGAAGTGAGGTCAGAGAGGGTGAACATTTCACACCTATTTGTCACCCAGACACGGCTGACGCTAGGGTGGAAAAAATGACCAAACCATACATAAAATTGACGCTGTGTGTGTCTTTGTGTGTGTGTGTGTGTGTGTGTGTGTGTGTGTGTTTGTAGGTGGGGTATCTGCAGTATGTGAATGAGTGTGACTCTGTGTGAGGGTGTATACCGCCCTGATGACAGCAGCGTCCCGGCTGCGATGTGGACGACTGGGTGCTGACAGGCTGCTGCTGTTTCATGGTCCTGCTGGGGGCTGTCAGGCAGGTTGGGGCAAAAATGATCCTGCCTGCTCCCCACTCTCTCCCGTGTGGCCTGGCTTGTTGGTTAAATATAAAGCCCTCATACTCAAAGACCTCATACTACCCTTCAGCACTTACCCTGGCATGGTATTTAGCACATACGTGTGATGAATTTGCACTGGACCCGAATTGTCTTTGCATTTAAAGCTGCAGTAATCAATTATATTACATAAACCATGAAGTCATGAATAATGTTACCCATAGTGTTAAACCTACAAGTCTCTGGAGTTCATCCATGAGTCCTTTATAATCTTTCTGCACTACTGATGCTATTTTGCTATTATTAAGCGTTGATTAGCTATGAACCTACCTACCTTACAGCTAATGCTACACAAGGGAAAACAGTTACTGTAACCATGTGGAATGAACTTGCCATCTCGTTGCCTTTGAAATGGTTGCTTCAGAGATGTCTGCTAAGTCTGCAATCTCTTGCAGTCGGTTGCCATCTTCCACATGACTTTGTTGTGTCTCAATGGTCTCCCAATGACGATGATCATGACTGCCATTCATTCTGAACATTCACTGTATGCTCACATTGGGTACTGCTATAGTTTAAGACACTAACATAGCATAGTCTCTGTTATAGTAGGCACTTACACTTACACTGTTCACTAATATAGTCTGTTCAGAGCACTACTCTGTACATTTGTCTGTAGTACACGTGGATTTTTGCTCTCTGTTTAGCAATATAAACATTCTTACAGTGGTCCCTCGATTATCGCGGGCGTTACGTTCTAAAAATCACCCGCGATAGGTGAAATCCACAAAATAGCCAGCTTTATTTTTTACAATTATTAAAGCTGTAAAACCCCTCACTACACACTTTATACACTTTTCTCAGACAGGCATGAACATTTTTATACTTTTCTCTCTTGTTTAAACACTCTTAAAGTTCGAACCTTCGTAGTAAAGTAAGTCCAGTATTATAGAATCAAACCAAAGGCACCCGTTTCATCGACATTGTTGTGTTTGTTGGGGAGAAAACAAACATACAGTACAGCACTTCAGTCACACTGCTAGCAATCGAAGATTTATGTAAATTTGACAAGCTAAACGCATTCTGTACTGTACAGGAGACACGGCACGGGATTGATTGACAATGGTCTACAGCCAATTGGGACACAGAACACAATGCGCTGTAAAAAAAAAAAAAATTGCACATAAAAAGCAGCAAGGCCGCAAAAGCTGAACCGCATTATAGCGAGGGACCACTGTATACTTAACTTATTTGCACATAACTATTCCAACCTTTTATACTACCCTTATTTGTATATAATCTGCTGTTATTGCACTTACTGCTCCTGCACTTCTGATTAGATATAAACTGTATTTTGTTACCCTGTATTTATACATGTGTGATGACTATAAAGTTCAATCCTAATCCTATAATGGGCATGAGATGGAATCAGTCTGCTATTGGTTTGGAACTGAATGGGGTCAAGTTGGCAATAAAATGCAATCTGTTTGTGGTGAATTACAAAAAAGTCACAAATCAGAATTATGGTCCAGTCAGAACCTCAAAGATTTAAAAGAGAAATTCAGAAATTCCTCCACAAAAATTGACAACGGCGATTTAGCAGCAAAATAACAAAGGCCCTCGCATAGACCTGTTTTCATATAGAAATACAACCAGGATACAATGATTTGGAAAACAACTGAATTAAGTGGCAAAGAGACACGTCACAGATGTGCTGTGCTCATCGTTGCAGGTTGACTCAAAGCGATTGCAACATGTTGGTGGCCATTATTTGCAAACCTTCACTAATCTGTTTGAGGGACCGGTTGCTGGGTGGTCACCCAGAGGTTGAGGCTGTTGAGCCTGTTGGTTGCTAAAACTACTTATGGTCAGCCACCAAATGTGAAAACAATTAAGTTCAGTTACTAGACAACCTCTGATTTTTTGACAGGAGGTCGCTGCTCAATTTTCACTCTATTGTGAACGAGCTGTTAAAGACAGTTGGCTTATAAATGGTTTATTTAGTTGCTTAAAGAGCAGAACAGTTTCCTCAGGAGGGGGTGGAGACCAAAAATGGAGCAAAAAGGCAAACCTGTGCTTACATGCAGGATTTTATGACATTACAACATAACTTTGCAGTGCAATATACAACATGTAAATGTAACTGTCAGGCTGAAGGGATACTGATTCTTAAATATAACCATGCACTTACTGTCAGAAATTTGAAATATAGTTACATTCTTTGTGTTACATCTAAGATCAACAAAAGAGAGCAGCCTCTGTCACATCAGATGTAAAGGAGCCTATCTTAGATAAAAGAGTCTACATGTGCAGACCAATAGCTTAGGTGAGCATTTGGCATCTACATTTGTGCTATTATTATCTATGCTATCTCTCCATGCAAACCTGGATGTATATTAGCCTTTGTCCCATCTGTCATGTTTATGCTTCGCTGAGGGCTGTTAGATGTTGTAAATGTCAAAGTCGTTTCCACCTTTACTGTGAAGGGTGTAGGGGATAAAAAGGATCCTTGGAGATGGATGTGTACCTTCTGAGAGGAGTTTTTTTTTTAATGGAAAAAAGTGACCCGGGTGTGTGTGTGTGTGTGCAAATGTACTGTGAGAGGGCCAGCAGTCTTTCCATATCTGTCATGTCCTGTTACGAGAACGAACAGTAGGAAGGAACCCAGACAAATGTACAGGCGTAATCACACAAGCTGAGATTCTGTATGTTTAGAGAACACAGTTTTACTAGGTTTGTCTGCAGTTTTTCATAAAATGTCATCATGTGCTTCATCGCTAATTTGTTGAACGTCTGGTGTTTCTCGCTCGAGTTTCCTCACGTGAGTTGATACAACATCAGGCCTAACATTGTGACCACCTGCCTGATATTGCCTCGGTCCCACTTTTGCTGCCAAAACAGCCCAGACCTATTCAGGCACGAACTCTGCTGGACCCCTGGAGGTGTGCTTTGGTATCCTGCACCAACAAGTTAGCAACAGATCCTTTAAGTCCTCTAAGCTGCGCAATGGTGCGAGTGGATTAGACTTGTTTGTCCAGCACATCCCACAGATGCTCGATTTTGATTGAGATCTGGGGAATTTGAAGACCAACTCGTACCTCAAACTCATGGTTATGCTCCTCAAACCATTCCTGATCCATTTTTGCTTTGTGGTAGAGTACATGATCTTGCTGAAAGAATCCACATCAATCCGGGAATACGGTTTACCATAAAAGGGTGGTCTGCTTCAAAGCAACATCCACATGGATGGCAGGACCCAAGGAAGAACACTGACAATCACATCACACTGCCTACGCCGGGTTGTCTCACCTGGCCATCCACATGATGTAAAAGAAAACGTGACCTTCCGTTGCTCCCTGGTCCAGTTCTAATGCTTATGTGCCCTTTGTTAGTGCTCTTGATGGTGGACAGGGGTCAGCATGGGCACTCTGCTGTCTATGGGGCTTCTGTGTATTCTGACACCTTTCTATCAGAACCAGCATCAACTTTCAGCAGTTTGAGCTGGCCCAACAGACTACCTGTTAGGCCAGCCTTCACTCCAGCCTTGGTCGCCCATGACCCTGTCGGTGGTTTGTTCCTTGGACTACTTTTGATATTCATGACCACTGCAGACAATTCTGACTCAAACATCTAGACAGTCAAACTTTCTCAAATCCTTAAACTTGCCAATTTTTCCTGAATCTAAAAAAAATCAAATTTGAAGATTAAATGTTCACCCAATATGCCCCAATAAAGAAGAGATGTGATTTTCACTTCACCTGCCAGTGGTCATAATGTTATGCCTGATCGGTGTAATGGTCATTTCTACAGTTAGATTTCTACAGTCGGCTTGTGGATTTTTTCTCAGAATTTGGTGTATTCCCATAATCGAGCTGTCATCGCATGCTGTCATGCAAAACTATCTTAGTAGCAGTGATGGAGCGGGAGCACGGAAAAAGAAAGAGAGGCAAAGGCAAACGAGGCTGAGAGATGATGACGGATATCGAGAGCCCGATTTGCGAGAGCCAAATCCGACATTTGTCTCTGATTGACTCCACTTTAAATCTTTTCTCAGTGCTCCTCTCTTTTCATCACGTTTCCATATTTCCATCCATTCCTTTTTCATTCACCACACACCAGTGCTTCTTCTCTTGGCGAGAGACAAAGCAAGGCTGTTCCTTTGCTGAAGTTCTCCCTATCATCTTTCCGCATACATATTTGTTTTTCACTGGTTCAGTTTTTCTGTCTCTCACTTCCTTGCCTTCTGCCATGGGAGATCTTAACCTGGGCTCTATGATAGGAAATGTGCTAATAATAGCAAACTGGGGTATTGTGGCCAAGGACTGTCTGCCATAATAAACACTTGGGCACTGACGCACACACAAATTGTGCCACCCTGGTGAGGCTATCTCAGCAGAGATACTAGGCGGTGTTGTTTGAAAGATACGATAGTGACTCTTAGAAAAGTTAAACCACGTCTTTCACCCATTCTGCATACGGAGGTAAAATGGATAATAAACTTCACTTTTATGTCTTTATGGATCTTTGTATGGTAGCTGTTGCTTGTAAAATGTGTCATTCAGGCATTCCCCCACATTTCACAATCTTAGACCCTAACGTTGTTTCCTTGTATCTCAAAGAGTCCTCAAAGGGAGCTGAACTGTCTGACTGGTATACTTGCTTGGTGTACCCTCCAAGCAGGCTAGGGTCCCACCCTGCCTAGGTGTGTGTGTGTGTGTGTGTGTGTGCATGCAGGCAGGGTGGGAGATGACATCGTAGTGAAATGTGTTTCTTTTTGGAATGCAGCCCGGGAGTCTGGCAGGCCATCTGGATTGAAGATTGACCCGTCATACCTGTGAATGATTTACAGTGTGCTGAAATCTAGGACACACACACACTTCACTTGGATCACTTGTCATATATTCAAATGCAGGCACATACACGTACACACATATTCACACTTTGGCAAGACAACCTGAATACAATGAGACAGACAAAAGTACTCATTCCTAAAGTAGTACAGTGAAGCAAAAAAGAAAAAAAAAGTTAATCTAAAAGGAAAAAGAAACTTAAATGGCAATACTTTTATTATAAATTCATTAACTGAGTGTCTCTGATAAGCAACAATATTAGAAAGTCACTGGTAGATGAGAAACTTCAGCAACAGGACACACAATCACCTCCATTAGTAGATTCAACTTACACTGTGATTTACCAAACCTATTAAAGGAAAAACATTTTTCCCCATTTTTATGACTCACAGTTTACATCCAGGATACCAAAGAGAAGGCCTAACTGGAAAACCAGCAGCTAAACCAGTGAAGATTGGTGTCAGGTTAAAGGTCAGAACAACATGGAGCGGGTGAGAGGAGGAGGAGGGAAGAAGATGACAAGAACAGAACGTTAGGACTGTGGAGGGAAATGAGAGAAACAGGGGGAGCACGACACACTTCACTGTTGCTGTCGAACATTGTTGTGTTATTGTTGGAGCACGTGTGTGGAGTGTGTGTTTGACACAAAGCAGCTAGCTAAACAAAATAGCAAATGGCCTCACAGTGGAGGCCTCATGGAGTTACAATCACACGCCATTCCAGGTACATCCACCGAGGAGCATCTGGTCTAAAATTGTGATCATCGTGCAGCAAAGTCAAAGATCTCATAAATGCATCATGGGATACGGCGCTGAAAAGAGGAGGATACTGTGAAACAAACCGAGCTTGTGTAGATTTAATGCCCGAGCGGTGATTTTGTCCAACACGCTGGTACTTTACATCCACACTGCATGCATATGAGATATAGTAGACAGACAGCACTGTCGGTTCTAAACATAACCTGTACAGTGTGTAATATAGACTGTGTGTGTGTGTTGGTCGTCTGTTCAGTTTCAAGGACAGGTTAAACACCGCTGTCTTTTTATAGCACCAGCAATTCAGTTGGTGTGTATGTGCTTTGTGTGTGCAGTGAGGAACTTGGTGAGTGAGAAAGAAGTTGTGCGCCGCGCGTGTGCGTCTGCGCAGAAAGATACTTGTGATGCTATCGGTTCTGTGATAATGAGAAAATTGGGAGGGAAAAAAAATAGTTGTGTGTGTAAGCATGTAAGCTCCTGCATGTCCTTGGGCCTTCAGCACAGCTTTGTACCCTGCTGTCAGGGCAGTCATAAAAGAGTATGAATCAGTCAATGTGTGTGTGGGTGTGTGTGTGGGTGTCTTTGCTTGTACAAACACACACACACACACACAGACACGCGCACACACACACACACACACACACACAATGTATTTTTCCATTCAAGTGTGAAAAACCAGACAGTGCTGTCAGGGAAGAGAAGATGACTCACCTGACCTGCATTTCACACTCATTGCACTCGCTTGGGAAACAAATACATCAGTGTTATTTTCAACATGTCCATAGGTCTCCTTGCGAATAACAGACCCTATTGGAGAATATATGGAGGGCTGTCAATGGGTTCAGGTGGTCAAGGTGGGCATGATCAGTTCCCTGAGATCTAACCGGAGAGACGTGGCACTTAAAGGATCCTAAATTGAAACGTATGAATAAATGTTACAGCTGCAAAGACGACAGTAGAAGTGTAACTTCCTCTCCAGAGGAAAAAAACCATATTTTTAATTGGATACACAGATGAAGCAATTGAAATTAAAGTTGTAAAAAATGAATACAACTGCACAAAATACCTGAGAAGATTTCTGCATGACGTCCAAGTCGAGTTTAGACTAAGTGGAAGCTTAACAGGTATTTTTCTACTGGAGTTCGATATGTGCTTTTACTTATAATGCTGTTAGGTTAGATGATGCTTTTGCCCATGCTAATTAGCAACATTAGCATTGGTATTAATTACCAATGCTAAAACAATATGTTAGCTTGAGGTTTACATCATTTGGTCTTAGCCAATTTAGGTAATAACTCTCATTTGATTGTCTTGTAACATAGTTCCTTTCGCAGCAAACATTCTGGTTAGTAATCTAATGAGCTAGTCATGCTAGTGTGTGCTTATGAATCTGTCTTCAGACAAGTTGTCAGCATCAGCAAATGCTTGATCATAGATGGGGTTTAGTAACCTAACGAGAGAGGTGCCTCTCGTTAGGGTCTGTTTGATCATTACTTAGATTTTAATTGCACCAGTATTTGGAAGATAATTATTAATAACAGCAGGTACACCTCTGTTGACCCCTGGTTACACTTCTCTTGGTCTCGTTTTCATTTCTGAACCTTAGAAAAAACAAGTCTCTGCTGACTGTGCTACGACCGGAGTGACAGAAATGACTGTGTGTCAGTCAGCTGAAGCACTGCACCCATTTCTCTCAGCGTTAAGCAATCTCAAACACCACCCCTTTAATTAGCTTATTTGGCCAATGGAATTCACAGCTAACATTACAGCTTCATGTTGTTTTTCTTTAGAATATTATTTTGGGAAATCACAAACGACTTTTTCCCCCCTCCCATTGTCTTTGACTCCTTATTGAATGTCCCATTAGGTTCAATGGCTGTTTACAGTTTTGACATGTGGCTACAGATGCTACAGATCACAGCTTCTTCTACTGATTTACAACTGTGTGACACCTACCTAATGACAGACCCAAGCATTGTACTGAATGTGATTATACTGAAAAATACAAATCGGAGCCAGCCAACCACAAGTTGATACATGTGCCTTCCGAAACACACCCATTTAGTGCATTTCAATAGACTCCAGGTCTCGACTAAGTCAAGACCTTAGATAATGTTGTGGGACTGAAATATGAGCAGCTGCAGGTATGTCCCTGTGAAGGTTCGGCAGTGCTAGAGAACACTGTGGTTATTAACTTGGCTTGGTAGCAGGAATGAAAAGAATACTTTCTTATCTTCATACTGGGAGTCATCTTTGTTTCCCACCGTTGGCTTTCAGAGTAGGTGTTTTTGTGGTCCACTGCATTCTGTAAAAGATGGTAGATTAAATGGGTACCATCTGGAAATAAGCAGCATTACACTGAAAACATTTCTTTAAAAGTTATTTTTGTTTCTTTGGTCATTGGTATCAAAATAATCTAACATTCCTATCTTTGCTTTTTTAAGTTCAGCTCTGAGTATTTCCATCAGGTGATAGATCTGCTTTTTGCTCCTGCAAAGACACTCCATAGTTATGATGTATTGATACAGATTACGCCACCTAGCAGAATACACCAATCAGAAATCATTTGAAAATCTTGAATTGTTTAGGTCCGCCTTGTGCCAAAAACAAAACAAAAATCAGCTCTGTACAGGACCTGCCATCATCAGGATGTTGGAAAAACATCCCTTGGATCTTGTTGGTTGTTTTGCACAGCCTTCAGATTGAAATCTGGGGAGTTCAGAGGCCCTGTTAACATTGGCAGTGAGCTTGTTCTGCAGCATTGTTTAGATGGTGTGGTTCGTGTTAAAGTCACGTCCACATGATTGCCAGGACTCTGGATTTCCCAGCAGAATTGTGGGTTGTAACATGCAACAACAATGTTTTTTACTTTTTGTGGTTGGTCATTGTATAAAATAGCTGCTAGTAGCTCAAACATTACCAGCTGGAACACTGGTGTCTACAGTTATTGCAGGAATAGTTCAATAATAGAATTTATATTGCTTCTAAATGTTTCTGACTTGATGAGTAGCTAGTTTTGGTACTTTGAGAATGCTTTAATATTAAGTGTTTGTCCTTCCTGAGTGTCTGCTTCTGTGGTTTATTTCCAATACTTTTACCACCACTGGCAGTTGGTTCAGGTTTGATAGCAGTGATAACTTGACACGATTATCTGTGCAGATAATCAGTCAGGCTCTAAAGAAAACTTTTCAGCTCATCCAACTGCATTAGCAACTTTGCAGAAACGCTTGCTCTTGGTTGTTCTCCAACTACATTTTGCAGCTAATGTGTGGTCCTATTTACAAGAAATCTGAGAGTTTCACTTTAACCTGATGACCAATCTGACCTAGTTTCAGTGTTGCTACCATGTTCTGAGATCTCAGCAATTACTTTGACTAGTTTTATGAAAAAGAAGCTCGTGAGAGACGATCAAATCAAATCTGTAGAACAGCAGTTTCTCCTTGAGAACTATAGTTCCTTGGAATATTTATGCACCACACTAAAAGCAATCAAAGACTGGGGAAGTGATTCATCCTATAGTCAGGACTATGGAGGTGCCTTGTGATGGATAATGCAGGGAAGATAAATCAAATTTCTCGTGACTCACCAGCAGGTTAGTTGTTCAGATGACTATTGAGTTTGAAAATAGCCTGTTTATAGGATAATGACATAAGATGCAAGGAATTAACAGCAAGCAGTTTATTGTACCTGAGGTTTAAAAGGCACTTTGCTAGAAAGAGAAAGCAGCTTGGTGAATGACAAACTATCCCCAGAGGTCTGTTATTGGTTAGTAAACTAATGCTCCTATGGTGGACCTTCAAACTGCCTGCCCCCCTTTGCACACACTAACTCAGTGTTATACAAACTGGCAAACTGGCGCTTAAACTTAACGCATGATCAAACTCAGAAACTGGCATGAACACACCTAAACACACACACACACACACACACACACACACACACACACACACACACACACACACACACACACACACACACACACACGCACACACACACAAAGACTTTGTTTGCGACCGGTGTTGCATGCCAGTGAAAACAATGAAGGATTGTGAGAAACAGGAGGGAGTCAACCTATCCTTGATATGACAGGTGCAATAGCAAAGCCTATCACATTGCACCGTAATCATTAACTACTTGTAGCTCACTCTCTGTGTGTCTGTGTGCGTGCGCACGAGTGTGTCTGCATTTCTGTGCATGCATGGTTGTCTCAGTCAATCACTCGACCCCTCTCGGTTTTCTTATGCAACAGGTCATTGCTTTTGTTGACTAATGACCTTATCAGTCTTCTATACACAATGATGTCATTCCCAGGTGTGTGTGTGTGTGTGTGTGTGTGTGTGTGTGTGTGTGTGTGTGTGTGTCTGGTTTACTTTGGTACATTCAGCACATTCATTAATATTTATTTGTACTTCAAGGAGCTTTGGCTGAAAGTCATAGAGGTTGATCATATATTTGCACTTGAAAACATGGAACTACTCACCGGCCGCTGCAGACGGCAAACACCCGGATTAGGCTCCTCTGTGCAGGCAATGCATGAAGTTGCATTTTGAGAGTCATAGTAAATAAAACTTACATCCATGTTACTCTCACCTTTTTAAAGCAATGAATAACTCTGAATGAAAACATGACTTGACAAGCTCATTGTATCTACTCTGTAATCACTACATGGAAAATATGAAGAATTGGAATGTTTTTTAACCTTTATGAAAACACTGTTGTGATTTTAAAAACCCCTGTTGCCTTAGATTGATCATCTGATATAGTAGCAGCTTTCTTCATGATATGACATAGTGAAATAGTTTCAGAGAATCAAACTGGCAAGTACACCTTAAAAAAAATCCATCTGTCTTCTACTGCTCATCCATCTCCCCAGGCCCCTCCTCCAGTTCATCCGGGGGGTGGGGGGGGGAGGGGCAGCAAGGTGTGAGAGACATAAGCTGTGTCCAAATTCATGGGCTGCATCCTCCTGAGGACGCATTTGTAGACCGATTATGTCACAGCGACACGCCGAAGGCTGTCCAAATTCGTAGACTCCTCCGAATGCAGCCGACAAATGTGTCCTCCTTTTCCCCGAATTTGAAGGATGGGTCGGGTGTGTCCTTCGTGGCCCACCATATCCCAGAATTCATAGCGCGGCCAAGCCAAACTCCAGTTTCCAGCAATGGCGGCTGCTACTAAGTTTTAAAATTCCTCTTATTAATCTTTCTGGGTCACAAAATAAACTTTTAACATATTTTCAGGCGAGAATGTGGGTGTGTAAACTTCAAATATCTGCTCGGTTTATCAAGATAGCACATATTCGTAAAAGTGCTTCAACATTTTTGGAGACGTCTGTTACCCACCAGCTCGATAGCTAGCCGATAGCTCGAGGGTCACTGAAGCTGCCAAGAACGGCACAACTCCCGGCACATCATTTTCAGATCACCGCGGACTTTCGCTACTCAGGTTAAACGTAATATATAAGTCACTTAGACAACCTAAAAAGTTATTGTTTGGCTTTTTCTGTGTTTTATTTGTTCGTGAGTAAATCGGTTTGGCTGAGATTAAAGATATTAGATTAGATTAGATAAAATAAAACTTTATTAATCCCCCGGTTGGGTTCCTCCTTGGTTTTCACACAGCTGAATAAATGTCAAACAGAAAACTGATTAAACAGAAGTGTGAGATGGTCGAGAATCAGGGGCGGATCTAGAGAAATTTTCTTAGGGTGGCATGAGGGTGGCAAAGAAATCAAATGGGGTGGCAAAATCAAAGCCATCTTTTCCCCCCAAACACATATGCAGGTGGTTACATATGGTTAAAATGATTCAAATGCAGTAAGTATACATGTTATAGTCTATAACTTAATTATCGTCTGTAGCCCACATAATTAAACACTTTAGTTACATAAAACGTGTGAGTTTTGATTTTATGTCCTGTATAGCCTGTATAATAAATAAATATGTGGCCCAATAAGTGTAAAATCCAGAAAGCTACACAACATGGGGCGGTTCATTTACAAACACAAGTCTAACTTAAGTTTCACACTGTTTTTTGTTAGAAAACAATCACATTGTTACAGCTTAAACTACACAAAATGTCAGAAATCTGCACTGTCATGAACAAAAATTTAAACCTAATTTTTCATGATTTGTTGGATTAACCCTCTGAGGTCTGAAATACAACCGGCCATTTTTGACTAATTTTGAGTTTACGTTTGTATTTCACCCTCAGATTGTTTCATTTTATTTTTTTCCCCTTGTTTGTTTGGTATCATTCTTTTCAGCTCAACTGAATTTAGTTGTTCTTTTCACTGACGTACTGCATTAGTATTACTGATCTGAAATCACACAAAGAACTTAAAATCCTAGAAGTATTTTTTTACTGTAAAAAAAAAACAGACATGTTGAGTAAATCTTTATAACTTGAAATGCAAATATAAAATGTACATTTTGTAAACATATACAACTATTTATCTAAAAATGCAGCCAATACACCTGCTGTTTTTTTCATTTTCTACAACCATTTAAAAATATTACTAAAACTAAAGTGAGAGAACAATCAGGTTTCGCAATAAGATGCCCCACAAATGATGTGTGCCAGTAAAAAAAACCCAGTTTGTCCACCAAAAGACAGAACAGCACAGGGACTAACCTGCAGGCCTGACAGCAGCAGGTGTATCACTCCGCTGGTTTACTACTTAGTGACAGTGTTTACGTTGCAAATGTGCCTTAGTGACATTCATTAGTGCCCTCACTGACACACAAAACAAAACGACTACACAACAGAACAACTACACAAAACAACACAATACACTAAGTATACACTCCACACTAAACGTCACAAATCTCCCACATCTAAAAACTCTCTCTCTCTCTCTCTCTCTCTCTCGCTCCCTCGCTCGCTCTGTCTCGCTGCCGTTACCATCACTCCCAAAACTCTCCCCTCTTCCTAAACAACCAAATCCCACGTTTTGACTTTTTAAAAAATTGGTCGACATGGTACACTTTTCCACCGATAGGAAAGAGGTGGCTTTTTTTCCTTTCTTTACTGTTTTCGCGCTGTCCTTAGAAAACGCTTAAAACACACACACACACAAAAATGTGATGACAGTATTTAGAAAAAAGCATGCCTTATATATATTATCATATATAAACTTCAACTGCCATCTTTTGAATGGAGCCACATAGTGAAAAATGTATGTAGGGTAACTACAAAGTACCCCAATATGTTCTGTGTTAACCTTATGGCTATGCTAGCAAAATGCCAGTCAGTTCACCCCTTTCTTTCATTTTCTCAGCTCCTACCAGCATGTCCCCGTGGTCCTCGCAAGAATACTGCATGCTGTTGTTACCCTTAAGCTCAAAGCACACCAGCATCACAGAGCTACCATAATGAAGTGGAGTCCAAGAATACTGTTTACTGACATTTCTTCAAATACTCAGGAAACAAACTGTCGATAGTGCATGCCTTTAACCATAGGGACCATAAAAGATGGACATAGCTATTATGACATAATCTTTGGGTTTCTGAAATCCACCATCATCATCTTTGTTTCAGAAAGTCAAACATGACAAGAGGCAAGGGTCTGAGTGTGAAACTGCTCCTTTTTGAAACATAGTTTCATTCTTTCTAAGGCAGTATGACCCAGAATGAGTGTCTGAGGCCTATTTTGCAGCTCATGGACGTCAAGACAGAAAGAAAGTTTTCCCGTAGACTTCTGTAAGTGTTTTTGCAACGCCATTTGGTTTATGGCACTTCTGTACTGGCTTCATTTTTGTGATCTGCAAGCTATGGCATACTTTCTATGCCTTTAAGTGTGACATCCAGTATTTGCTTGTGACTTTGTTGACATTTCTGTGTCTCTACAGCAAGTTAGATATAAAGGAGCTTTCTGAAAAATGTCATTGTGACACCGATGTTGTCCGACGAGTTTCACAAACGGGCAAATGTGACAATTATGACACTATGTGAACATGACACTGTGTTTAGTTCTTTCTACTGTATCCACAAATAAAGGGATCATGATGTCAGTGTGTAAGCATTAAATAACACAAGATTAGGGAGGACATGTATGGCTTTAGATGTGAGTATCTGCCTCCCTGACTGCCACCTGTTCTACTACTACTGTGTGCAGATATACCAATTTCTGTCCATAACTGCCCAAAATGACAGAGAAAATGTGATGTAGGTAGTACACTGGAAGGTGGAATTCAATGCTAAACGTAGCAGTGGTGCTGCTGCCGAGAGATAATTATCATCAGCAGTTTTCATAACAGTTTTCTAAGTTTCAGTCAGCAGCTTTCACTGCCACCGAAAGGGTTAAAAGCACTCAGTACTGTAACTGTTGCACCAGTTATTTTCCATCCATACTTAGAAGTGGCATATCTGATTAACCTGTGGTATGAGTCTAATGTTAGTCGTGGAGCAGCATGGGGGAATCTCTAGCTGCCCAGCTTTGTTTAGTCAAACATCTGCTCATTATTGAGCACAGACATGCACGGATGCCCGCCCGCCTTTTTTCTCTATCCACGATCGCGCACAGCTAAACTCTGAGGTGTCAAGAAATTCCTCTCTAATTGTAGAGCTCAGGTGAATTGAGTATGACAAGTGTAAACCAATCTCTCTCTGTCTCTCTCTCCCCGGCCGTCTGTGTCAGTGTTTGCCTTTGCTTGGCCTCAGTTCAGCTCTTACGTAACAGTGTCGGTGAGAACCTGCTAGCTGTTCAAACAGGTCGGCATCACAGAGGATTAGAGGCTCCCGTTCACGACCCACATACTGAGACACCTCCCTTACTGGTAGCTGTCGGTCTGTCACCCCCTGCCTCTTTTGAAAATCACACACATGCACATATATTTCTGTATGCACACTCGCTCCTGTCACGTTTGCGGACAGTGGTGTGACAGAGATAATAAATAGCTGCCGGTAGTTAAACAGGTGACTGTGGTGATTCAGGTCTGACTGTGAAACTTGTCTCAGGGCCATGGATAGACTTTCTATTGTTCTGCTTCATCTTTTCCTGACATGAGTCATTCCAGATAAGTGGCTATTTCAGATTGTGCTTTGTTACTTGCTATTGTGTTTCTTTTATTTGTTATCCACAGAGGTTTCTATCACTCAGGTTACTCACACACAGACACAAAAACACACATACTGTAGATACTGTACACTCACTTTATTAGGTACACGTAACTAAAACCACTACAATTGTCAGGGGCCTTCGTGATATGTATATGTATGCTTTTTATGTACAGCTGCACTTTAAAATGCTATTAAACACAACAATTGAACTACAAATTCTGCCTTGGATAGGTAATATTATTTATATACTCTTGAAGTTTGACTCTAAAGCAGCGTTGACCTGGACTACATTACATACTTGCTACATTTTTGCCTAAAACCTAGTACAACACCACTACCAATGACAACCTCAGTAATTTAAGTTAAGCTAGCAGCACAAATGTAGCTTAAATCAGCTAGCTACACTATAAGGTAGCTGAAGTCCAGCACATTGAATCCATTTTGCTACATATACTCTACTATATACTGTTTAATGCCATATATACTTTAAAAAATGTAGTAGCTTTTACTGTCTTCAAGAGGAAAGACAATGTGGTTTTCTCCTTTGATTTTGCTGCTGGAAAATAGCAAGTGAGCTACCAAAGCTAACCGCAAATGTAGATTTCCTTAGTGTTGCTACATGTAACTCTGGTAAGACTCTAAGACTGGGAGACTATTTTTCTAAGTGGGTCAAAATAAATTTGTGTGGGAAGGCGTATGTGATGCAGAACTAAAAACTTTTATGTGCTTATGGCAGTAAAGTAAACGTAGACTGTACATAAAAGACGAATTTAGCGTCTGTGCCTGAAATGTGAGGACAATGCAGAAAATCAGCATTCTGTGGTTGTCACAAGAAAACCCTGTTCTAGAGTAAAACAACCTTTGATTTGCTTGAGCTATAACCTGGGTAAACATTTTCAGAAGGAGTTTATCGTCTCAATCACTAGTTTCAGGTCTCATAAAATGCAACATGATGCTTATTATAGAACCTACAACACCAACTTCACTCAAAAAGGATGATAAAGTAGGTCATGAAGTACTCAGACCCTCCATTAATTCTTGTTGGTTATAAAAAATATAATTAGAATATTAAATAAACTGGTTCTTGTGTAGTGCGTTTCTGCTCAAGCAGTATGACTAAGTGTTTTCTATCTGGATTGAGTATCTTGCCCAATCATGCGTTGGCACGCAGCCTGGAGCAGCCATCGATAAAACCACCAACCTTTTGATTAGTAGATAACCTGTACTCCCTCCACAGTCACAGCCACCCCGATATTACTAGCTAAATCCTTTAATAATTGTGTGGATTTAATTATATTTAATTACACACTTTGAAAAGAGGAACAATCATTATAGCTGAAGTGATTGACAGGTTTTTCCAAGCCATGATCAGCGCTGTATTTTTGCAATTGAAATTATATTGGTCCAACCCTAACGACATAACAAAGCGACACATAAGAAGGATAACATATAAGAAGCATGACTCATAAGGTGTTTATCCGTGCTTGGTGTAACCCTGCCCAGGAAGCCAGATGCATGAGGCTTTACCGCACCGTGTCACAATGAGTTTAGATAACCACAGGTTATCTGTTATGTTGATCTCCCATTAGCAGCTTTATTGACAAGAGCTTCATAATTAAGCCACCGCTAACTCCACGCAGCTGGTACTTCAGGCAGGGTCAAATAAAATGCCAAGTCATGCTTGATGAAACACCCATTCAGAGAGCAAGTGCTGGATCATCCCCATCGCCGTGACAATGTGTGCCCATCAATGGGTTACCAAGACGATGAGAGAGTGGGGCACAAGCACTTACCATGCCCTGTATGACATTGCTCACGTCTACACGACCTGCTGAACAGATGGAGAGCAGTAAGGACTGTGTGAAGCATGTATCTTTCATGTGTACTTATCTGCTATATGTGCATCTATGTGAAAGTGTGTGTATAAGGTTGAATACCCTGCATGTGCTTGGTTACTGTAAACTTAAAGAACAGTGCATCACCTGCTACCTGCTTTAAAGCAAAAACAGCTTCCTGTTTCCCATAACAACTAGCAACTTGTGCATTAAAAAAATAATCACCTTTTTGATTTTTACTTATTTTATTTTTTAAAATCCTGCCCTGTCTCACAGCTTTTGCAATCAGAATTATGATCTGAATGCACTGCTGTACATTTTACTTTTCCAACATGAGCTCTACAAATTCCTTATAGGATCCTCTTGTTTGGGGTTTAACTGTTTGTCTCTTCATTTCTGTTTCAGTTATTACATTATATGTGATATATAGTATGATAATGTGTAAGGGAGGGGGGGGTCGCCAACTGCTGCACCTGTAAGAAAATCAAACATATAACACCTGGAGTGCTGCAATAATGCCGGCCAGAAGCCAGAGGCAGACAGAGATGGACCAGGGAAAACTGGGCCATCCCCAGCCCCAAATGTACTGAAGACCTAAGGCCACACATCTCTGCGATATCTGCGTGCCCATCCCAGCAGGAGAAGGAAAGAGGCCCTAGATGTGGCGCCCAGAGCCAAGCTTACCCCGCTAGAGGCCGGCCACCCTGATGCAAGCTGCGTCAGGGAGCCCTTCCTCCCCGACACGGAAGAGGTCGCCTTTATTATTAAAATTTATTATTTAGTAAAAAATGAGGTTAAACAGTTGCTTTTGTGGCAAGAATGCAGAAAGATAAAAAGATTGATACAAATATGATGTCAAAGTCAGGAGCCAGTAAACTTAGCATGAAAAGGAAGGAAGTCTGTGGGCCTGGGGAAGAAGGACTCTAGAGGATCACTGTGGCTCAGACAGCCGTGGCTAAAGAGAGTGGATCGTCCATTAATTGACAGATCAGTCCTCGGCTCCTTCATTTCAAAGTGTCCTTGGGGAAGATACTAAACCTCAGATTTCCCCTGGCGTGTGACCATGTGACAGATAAACATGTGCAAGTGGATGAATGTGTTTCATATCAAGTGGTTTGAGTGGTCAGTAACACGTGACAAGTACTTGATGAATAGCAATCTGTTACTCCAAATGCCACAAATTGTCATCTTTTGGCAGTTTTGGTCACCAGTATCCAAACTGCTTAGTGCTCTGGCTCCTCGTTTTAAGGAATATTACAACAAGATAATAGTGAAACTGCACTGTGAGTGCACACTACCCACCCTGGCATCCAGTGGGAGCCAATATTAGCCCTTGGCCTTAACACTGTGGCAGTAAAAGGGGTTTGAACATGTAGTATGACTATAAATCTTTGAATGTTTTGTAAAAATAGATTTGAATCACATATCATAATAAACAGCTTGCCACTGTTGCCCACTGAATTGGAACCTTCTGACAGTTGGATATTAATCCTGTGAAGTCTAAGTCATTATTTGTGTTAACTCTAACCCTGAGGCACAACAGACGTTTATGGCTAAAGAAAAAAACAAGCGTGTTAGTCTGAACGATTATATTCCCCGTTACCTGCTTGCCAAAATTTTGCACCTTAGGGTTGGGTTGGGTTTTGTTTAAGAAAGATGCCGAGTAGGCAAATTTTCAGAAACCAGACGTTACATTTGATTTGTTAGGGCTAAGTCAGGTGACCATGAACCCTACCTTAGTTTCGCAATAGGCCTGAGACTTTGTTTATACACCACTCTGCTTTTAATCATTAGTTATTATTATATGTGTCTTGTCTGCTAACTGGTCACATCAGTTGGCTGCCCCTCCACGAGCCTGGTCTCGCTGGAGGTTTCTTTCTGTTGAAGGATGTTTTTCTTTCCCACTGTTGCCAAGTACTTAAAGTCTTTACCTTACAATACAAAGTAACTGTTGTTGTGATTTGGTCCTATCTAAATAAAATCAAATTGAAATAAATTGAATTTCCATTGGACATTAAATAGTTTCCATTTGGCTGGTTCAAACAGGAGTGGACATTAAACAAACCCCTAAACCTCGATGGGTCGCCTGGTGGATGTGAGGAGCTTAATATGTCAAAACAATGAATATTAGCTCAGTGTAATCTGTGCTGTAGTTGTAAGCTGCCTCGTGTTATTGAGTGAGCAAACTCTGTGTGCTTCATCTGTGCTCCAAGTACGTAAATGGGCCCGTGGCAGGTTTGTTTCCTGGACCAATGGCTCTGTTGTAAGCAATTTGTGTAATATATTTGTGTGTTTATGTTTAAACCTCATGTTAGGGTTATGCTGTAGTCTAACCTTGGTTGACTGGATGAGTATTTACCACTGTGAAATTGACCAGAGGTATTCTAGCTAATTAGCTAGTTCCAATCTGATGGTGAATCTGACATTGATCGCCATGTTTCAGAGGCTCACATATTGAACCTGCTTGCTGGTATTTTTTTGTCAGGTCTTCATATGAGGATAACTTGTTAGTGTATAGGAGTATAAACTCAAAAACATAAACGTGCTAATGAGCTATTTGCCCTATCCAAGACTGGTCATACACATGGAGGTACATGCTGTCTTTGCAACACACATACACAGTAATACAAACTTATTCCTCCCAGAATTTCAACGTTCTCGGGCTGTAACGAGTTCCCCGAAACAGAGATGTAATCATGGCTTCACCAACTTCTCTTTAAGCTAATCATAGCTAAAGTAATTCGATTGAGATTGTAAGAAAAAGGTAAAATCTGAGCTTTTTCCCCCCCCAAAACAAAAAATTCATAAGAAAGATTAAAATGTCGATTAAAAACATCACGTAAATCAAGATGAAAGGGAAGATTTCCATGCGTGTGGGTGCAATTGCTAATAGGCCCAACACAAAAACATGCGCTGTCAACGTGCAGCACTCATGCACAGTAACAATACTTTCAGGGACTGGAGGCAAATGCTCGTCACTGCTCTCGGTTTTGATTCTCATATTGTTTCTTTTCTTTGATGAGACAGAAGGGGTGGTGTAATGGTTAAACTAAAACCCAAGCAGAGTAATTTCAAAACAAGAGCTATATCATATCTCATATCTCAGAACTGAAAGTATCACACTTATATTGACTTGTTCTGTTAACGGCTTCCATTAGGGTTAAGCTTCGGGGTTTTATAGTAAAAAAAGAAATTCTATATTTTCACAAGGCTGCTGAGTGCAGATATCGGCACATGGAGCAAAACAACAGAGACTGGTTTTGTATCATAAACACAGGTGAAAAATTTCCATACCTTTGTACTGTGATATCGGTGTTATGTTCACTGTTTGTGGGATACGTGTGTATATGTGTGAACTCTGCCCATAGTGCGCAGATGTCAAGAGGCTGTGCGTCATTGTGGGGTCTCCCAGTATGCGTACACTGAACCAGCTGAGCGCAGCGTCCAAACCGCAGACCTGACTCACCACACTGTTTTTGTTCTGCGACCCTCACCTTTGCACTACTTTTTCCCCGCGGTGAGCGAGCATCTCTGCCTACTCGCCTTCCCCGCGTCGCTTTTTCTTTCTTTGGTATTTTTTCGTCTTGTTTTCTTTTATCTAGAGTCCTAGCGCGCTTCCTGCCTAACAATTGGAGGAACCCAGGAGTCAGAGGTGTCACGTTCTCTCATCCCGCTGTATGTCTGTCGCATGCACAGATAGCCCGCTCACGTGTTACAGCTGGTGCGATGAGGGAATTCTGCAGGAAGAGTTTCTTCCTGTTCAGGGATCCATGGATGTTGACCGAGTTGGCCGATATTAGGTTTGTGTGTGTTTGAGAATTCAGTTTAGAATACCTTTGGTGGGTTACAATAGCTTCAAAAGACTTCATTGCTGGTTACTGGTCTTTAGCAAGTTCAGCAAATTTGCATGTTCTGTGAGCAGTACCTCCAGGTGCACACTACTGAGGAGCACAGAAGAACCAAATACCTGGAGAAAAATGATTTTTGATCCACATTGCAGAAAATATACACCAATCAGGCAAAGCATTATGACCACTCACAGGTGATGTGAATAACACTGATTATTATTAAGGTACAAGTGAACATTCTGTCCTCAGAGCTGATGTGTTAGGAGCAGGAGAGATGGGCAAGTGTAAGGATTTGAGCGTGCCTGACACAGTATTAGGCAGGTGGTGAAAATGTTATGGTTGACTGGTGTGCATCCCGCAGGATTAGCACATGGAAATGACCACCAGCTGGAGAAGAGAGGTCTTATTTTCCATTAATACGACAGTGTTTTAACTTTAACTTGAGGAAGTGGGGCACCATCATTAGTACCTGCAAACTGTACAAGAACAGGATTTTTACACGCGGCCTGTAAACACGGACATTAGAATAGACATTCTGCTGACTGCACAGGGGCTCTCCATGCGGTGTGTACTTGCCGTTTGACATGATCTTGATAACCTGCAAATGCTGATTTGTAGTTTTAATAATATGGTTTGATGTACACATATGGATTTTTCTCTTAAATTCCGGAGGTAGTTTTTTCTACATCTGGAATAGAATTTTTTGGGAACTTGAGCTAGCCAGCTGAAAAATGATTAATCTGAGCTTTTATTATGAAATACAGTGATACATCTCCTCTTTCTAACGCGAGTACCAAAGTAGTGTGTCTTATCCCCCGGGCTCTGGCACCTCTCATCACTACTCCTGTTAAATATCGGTGTTGCTCTAAACTACAGTTAAAAAAAAATGGATCCCAAGTTGGTGGCCAATAAGTATTTCCTGAATAATAATTCTCCTTTCACACACTTTTAATGACAAAGTATTATACAAAATGGAAGTAGAGTTTTTATTCATTGCGCCTCAAAATGAGTAATTGAGCCCATAAACCCATGGAGTTATTTTCCTATAAATGTCTATAGGACTGAAATCTTTCCCCTGGTGGCCAACAGTTAAACTTAGGCTTTGCTTTTCAAACTCGGAAGCTGCGTCCGCCTTTTATACTGTCTATGGCTCTGACGCAGCTGCCTCCCTCTGTGCAGTCATCACTTAGCAAGGCCCATGCAACTATCTCTGACCTGTAGCGAAGACTAGACTAAAGCGACAGCTAGCCGGCGTGAAATCAAGCTTACAGGAGAGACGGTGACGTCTGACTTTTACAATATGCTCTGAATTATGGATACAAGCCCAAGAAATGGGCACAAAAAGATCAAGCTGGCAGTTTTATCTGCTAAGTTAGCATGCAGTCCATCCGAAAAACCATACCAGCTAATATACCATACTCAATACCATACCTATATACTAAATACCCTACTGCTTTTAAAATCAGACTTAAAATTTCCCAATTTGAAAAAGCTTATAGTTAGAGCTGGCAGATGGCTGCCCCTCTTTTTTTCCTGTTAAAAGGGAGTTTTTCCTTCCCACTGTCTCCAAGTACTTTCTCATAGGGAGTTGTTTGTTTCTTGAGGTCTTCTCTGTATTATTGAAGGGTCTTGAAGTGTCTCGAGGCGACTGGTGCTGTGATTTGGCAGTGTATACATACAGCTGAATTGAGTTCATATTTATTGAGGTGGGTTTTAGTGGTAAAAGGATTAATATGCTTCATGATGCTATGATTTGATTTGAATTTTACTGCAAATATAATGCAAATGTCAATCCTTGGTGCATGCACATGTAATAAAACAATGATGCCCTTCATCTATCAAGCAAGGATGTTTCCGTGCAAATATTCTTTACTGCTGTTATAATCCAGCATTAGTCACACCTTTGTGAAACTGAAATTTCAGGAGGACGAACTGAAAATCTGCCAACTTCTCTTCTTTATTTGCATCCAGTCCCTTTGAGGAAACACTTGCACATAGTGTACAGTTCTATCCTCAAACAGAAGCAGTCAACTCTAACACCGTGCTTTTTGTTTAAACACCATCAGGTTGACTGACTCTCCAGGTTTTGCTTCACTCTGTCTGCTTGGGTCCGACTCTTGACTTGTCTCTCACTGTTTTGTAGTGATGCTGCCCTGTTACCAGCTATTATTTTGGTGAGCACAGTGTTTCAACCAATATAGAAGGGCGACCACAACTATGGAAATAAGACCCAGGCCAAAATTATCCTTTAACATTTCATGAGTGACAATCACACAGTGAGATAGAGGAGCTAGACAAACAGAGATATAAAAAGACCTGCACTCCCACTGTGTATTCAGACCACTGGGTGAGGTTAGGGGAAATCCTAAGGCTGCTTCATTGGATGGCACTTTGTTTATTGGACACAGTTTCTGCAGCATTCTGCAATCTTCATGGTGACTGTGTAAAGTTTGTCTTTTCTAAGTTGTGGCTAACCGAATCCTTAGCTGCCAGGTTTCTGTCTGTCTCAGTGCCATAAGTGATTATACTCTGTTTAAAAAAGGTTACATGTGCTCTTTTGTAATGATTTCATGGGAAAACGGAACAGAATTATAACAACCCATGACTGACCTTACCTAACCTAACACAGTCACACAGAATTAGTGCACACATTTACGGGCACACATTGGAAAACAGCGGGATGTTGCCCCGGGTTCAGCAGTCTGCTGTGTTGAGTGGCGTGTGCTTTAACGTGCTGTGATTGGCTCTAATCTCACCTGAGATGGACTGGTTGCTAACCACCATCTGCAGTAATAAGACTTGACACACAAATGCACATGCATGAGTTCAGTCGTGGATATACACACACCTAGCTAACCCCCTGCCTCTCTGCTCTAACAATACCAGTCCACCCCCAGTGTCTCAAACTGTGTCCCTCAAAATTTCATCCAGTTCATTTGAAATGAAGACATTCTGTTTGATCTGCATAGGAATTTCCCTCTCTAGCATCTCCAGGACAGAGGGAGAGAGTAGCATAATGTGACAGTCAAAAAAAAGAAAAAAAGAAGACTTGGTTTCCATTGAAACTGGGCCCTTTAAACTCCCTCTAGAGCCCCTGGGCCCCCATTACGGTCCTGGCCTCTATAGAGGGAGCTGCAGCGTTGAACACTGGGCCTCCTTGTATTCTCTGTGCCCCAGCCGAGAGCCATTGACAAGCTCCACAATGTCCCGAGCGCTCCTTTACAGTAGAGAAGGGCTCTTTTCTCTAAAGGGTGGCTTGGGACTTGGAGAGGGCTCCTTGTGAAAAAGTACGTTCCCCTCTCCAATAGAGGCATCTGCAATCTGTTGCTTGCCCCACAGGCCGGTCCAGCCCCTTCTGCCCTTCAGCTCCTTTTTTATTGCAAACCGGCTGCAAACAAGGACAAATCGACCATGAATTCCTCGGTGCCTGGCAGCCGCTGCCCGCTCCAGCTCTGTAAACCCTCTCGTTTTCTAGGCTTTTCTCTTGCTCGCTCCCTATCTCTCTCTGAGCATTCACTCTCCCTCCCTTGCCCTCTAACTTTGTCTTTTGTGCAGAAAAAAACCCTGTAGCCCCCCCCACAATACCTTTTTACTTCTTTTCCAATCCCTCCTCATGTATATCTTTCAACTGCTTCCCACTCTCTCTCTGGGAGTGAAGTGGCGAATACGTGAGGTGAGAGGGCTAACGAACAGAGTCCTTAATAAAAGGGCTTTATAAAGAGCTGCTGAATGGGAATCTGTTTTACGGGGGTATCTACCCATCTACCAACAACTTCATGCCGTGTCCCTTTTTTACTCTGTGAGATAAACAGAGATAAAAGAAAAGGAGAAGATGGAGAGACACTGTTGATGTTTTTAAACTCTGGATGCCTTTTTTTCCAGAATTCTCTTAAAAAATAAGTAATAACGTCAACTGAAAATGCAAGAGGGACGTTTAAGCTGTACCAGACTTTGTCATCTTCCTGCAAAGTCTAAAGGAACTTCTATAGTAGCTCGGCTGCTGAGATCCACATAATAGTGGCTGTATAATGGGACTGCAGGCTCAAAGGAGGCTCTTTAAAGCCAGAACACCATTTCAACCCACCTGTTTTCCTTCTCCTCCTCTCCATCCTCACATCCTTCCTTTTAAGAGCGGCGTTCAAGTTCAGGGGCTGTGTCGCTGTATGGCCTCTTGGTCACTCTCACTCACGCACACACTAGGCATGAAACATCAAAGATGTTGGAACTTGTAGGAACTTGAAAATCCAACCAGTGTCGTCAGCTTGTCCTGATCAACATTTGAAGGAATGGCCAATATTTCTTGCATTTCAACAACCACCTTCAGTAATTTTCTCTTCACATGGACTGCACGATGGCACGGTGCTTAGCATGAGTTTGCATGTTCTCCCTTAAACACGTGTTGGCAGAATTGAGCCTGGTTTTGCTGGATCATTGTAGGGTCTTTACATTACAACATAAAGTGCTTCGGCACTATATATACATTTGAATTAAAATTGAAAGTTATATTAAATTCAGTCATTCCAGATAGGGATATTGATGGGAAAGTTAAATCTCATCTCCTGATGCCCTCCGGACCCAGTGGAGGTGGTGAGTGACAGGAGAATGGCGGCAAAGCTTTCATCCCTGTTGGACAACATCTCCCACCCCATGCAGGAGACTGTGACAGCACTGAGCAGCTCCTTCAGTGGGAGACTGTGGCACCCACAAAGACTTTAACTGATCAAACACACACATCCACAAATGTGCAATAACACTAATGTGCAATAATCTTTTCTGGCATCGTTGTATTTTTACTCAGTTGTATACAGCATTTGTATTCTATTTTTATCTTATTGTATATTTTATTCTATTTTATTCTACTGTATATAGTATTTTATTTTATTCTATTCTGTACAGTTGTGTACTGTATTTATTCTTATTGTATTCTAATTTTTGCTTCATAACTTTTGCACTGTCCACTTCCTGCTGTGACAAAACAAATTTCCCACGTGTGGGACTAATAAAGGTTATCTTATCTGTTCATCCCCATCATCTGTTTTCTGCACGGCTCCTGCTTTTAGATTTCTGAAGAAACGTCTGAAACTGTGGATCTGAGATACATACTTGGTTTCCTCTGATGTGTCAGTGAAGTGAGCCATCAACTTGATTTTAATTTTCAGGAAATGTACTTTGCTTTTGTTACCAGCAATTACCCTTCACATAAATCTGGGTCAGATTGAAACAATTTTACCAGAATTTGGAGTCTGAATGTGTTCAGGAAGATGATCCTGAGACATTTGGGAGACATCTAAACAAATTTAAATCATGAGAAGCACTGTTTCTCATGGAAACATGTGGTACATGATATTTACTGGTAGTTGAATAAGAGAAATAATAAGCTGAAAGAAAATGTGGTATTATTTAACTAAAAATAAATAGTTGCTGCAAACTCTGCATATTGCACAAGGGCTGAACGCACGTCAGCTAATATGGACGTACACACTTTCATCTGTATGAACCTGTACTGCTACAGTAAATATGAGATCTCCACAAACACAAGACCTTGGTCACATAAGCCCTCTGTCAAGGCCACTGTCCTCATCTTTCCTCCCCCTCCCCCTCTGTAAAGCCCAGGGGATCTAGTCATCCAAGGCCACTCCTCTGTGCACATCTGCTGTGCTGGACAGCCAGGCTGGCAGGCGAGGCGAGGGGCCGATTCGGGGGCCCGTTGGTCAGGGTACTTGGCTTAGGAAAGACTTGGGGGGGGGGGCTGTCGATTGGATAGAGGGGGAGTGGGATGCCTCAGAGCAGTGCGCGGGCTTCCATGGAGATACTGTCTTACAGTGTTTACAACCTCCAATAGCGTGTCCGACCTCTCCTCCCCATCCCTCTATTCCTCCACAGGCCCACTGTGTCCTTCCTCTTCTAATGTAAATGTCGGGGGTTTGGCAGGCTGATGAGTGAGTGAGTGTGTGTGGATGAGGGTGGGTAGCTTGTTTTGGTGATTCTCTGCCTTCCTGTGCTCCTGTTGGAGCTCTGTTTTACGGTGTCAGCCTTTCATTTTATAACTCACTCTCTACCCTTTCTCTCCGTTTTATAAGAGGTTCTGTTCATTCAGGCCTGCTGCCCGCCAAAGGCTGGTGTCGGTGCCATCAGGCTTTCACACTGCCACCTATTAAAGTGAGTGAAAGGTGGCAGGGTTTAAGAGTGCTGTCTGGCCCACAGCAGTAAGCACCTGGTAGGGTTCATGTGCCAGCTTGGAAATCAGGCCAAAAATAGCCATCTGACCAGCTTCTTTAGTCTAGAAATGAGTCCTTTCTTTAAAAAAATGTTGTTAGTAGTGACAGATTAGATCCTTTGTTTTGAACTCAGGTAGTCAAAAGATTAGTCACAGTGAAAGCATCGAAGGTTTGATTTTTGTGTCAAAACAAGTGTTTGTTATGCAAAATTTGCAAGTCGTGTGCGAGCACAGATGGAAATATAAAGTACGACGGTGGTGCGGTTGTTCTGGACTTGTTTGTTCATCTTTCAGAAGAGCTTCAAGTAGTTCTAGATGCTTCTATAAAAATGCCGTTCAAGATTTAAGGGTATTTGAATGTTGTGTGGAACTGACAGCTGAGGGCTACTCCAGAGCACAGTATATACACCTCTGAGGCCTCTACACACCGAGCACGCTGAGAAAAAACATCACAAAATTCAGAATTTTTCTGGTGCAAACGTGTAGTGTGACATGTATACACACCGAAAGCGGTATAGTTTTGGAAAAAAAGTATCCTATCTAAGAAACGCACTCCAAAAAAATGGAGTTCACATAAAGCAGTGATGAGCTGGTCCTGATGTTTTTTAAACAAGAAAAGGAAGAAACAGAGATTCAAAGTACATTCAGTTTTAAAAGAGACAGCAGCAGGGAGAATTTCACAGTTTGGAGGTTGAAGCTGTATCACATCTGCTTTTGTACATGTGTCAGGATGTCAGTGGGCAGTTTGAGCTCGTGTCGGATGAGCTGGGTCCACATCAGAGGAGGCAGAGAAATCATTTCAAAGATCACTTGTTGTCAGATCCAGCAGTCTGATTGGTGGGATCTGTTTATCCGCTTGCAGAAAAATCAACCTCGATCCAAAACAATGAGTGCTGCAAATTTATCCTGCAAAATAACGCAGTATGTGCCAACAGCTTCATTAAGAATAGGTGAAAAAATACATTTGTATTTAATAATTTAATGTTATATAAAACTATTCAGTTAAGTTAAAAATGTAGTTAATAACTTAATTTCATAAGTTAATAATTTACAGTTACAAGGGAATATTATATTTAATACTTTTATTAAATTGGATTAAATTAAGCAAAAATATTTAAATAATATTTAAATATCACGAGTCTGGTGCGTAAAGTCAGGCTTCCACTCTTTGAGCAGGTAACATAGGCTGTGAATGTAATGTGCTGATAACAGATTCTGACTAGTTATTTTCCATTTCTGCTATTTATAGAGCGGCTGAGTCCCTGTTAGTCCTGCACACTCACTGCTGCGTTCACTCTGGGACAGGCACTAACTAGCATTAGCCTTTTGACCTTTACCTGTCCTGTTGTGGTGATTTGTGGTGATGGCTTTTGTCATTTACCTAATAACAGAAGGTCACTAACATATACACTCACAACTGAAAGTATAGTCAGAAGAAGAAAAAGCAATATTATGAATTACCAATGAGAAGTAACTAAGTTAGGAACTAATGACAAGATGTTGAACTACCACGCTGAGTTTTAACTGACTAATTTGATGATGAGAAGGAATTGGATGAATTCATAATGAGTAATTTAGGCTAATATGTATCACAAAGAACGGTATGTACAGGCTGACGTCAGGTAACCAAAAGTGCTAATTCACATGGGAACGAGAAATAAGTCCAAGCAAGTCTTTATGTTGAAGTGGTCACATCAGCCTCGTGTCAGTCAGATTAGTAGTACCGACTTTCTTCACAGCACAAAAATACACGAAGCTTCTTTCTTTGTTCTGTAGTAAATTATTTCTTGAATCAAGTAGATACAATTTGAAAAAAAATTACACAGAAATCTGATTTATTGTAAAAACCACCCTCGCTTCTTTGACTCTGTCTTAAAAAGTCACATTTCAGCATCGTCCCTTTGCACATGAAGCTACACGTGAGCGTGCGTTTCTTAGTAATCTGCATATCTCCATGGTTTTAGAAAGTTTCTTTTCTTTGAATAAACCAAAGATGGAAATCGTTGACTTTCAGTGGCTGGACTAGCTATACCAAGAAACAAATCGTAAATTTAAAGATTTTACGAAAAAAAAAAAAAATCGACCCGTGGGTTGAAGGTAATGACTCACTCGCCTTTTTTTTTCTGAATCTGCGAGGAACAATGAGCCGGGTGAGAAACTGTTTAATATACGGTGAGTCATTTCTAACCATGCTGGATTAGACAGTACTTTCTTTTCTAAGAGTTATTGGCTTCGCAATAACTCACCTACAGTTATATAGTCAAAGGGAGAATAGGACGCACACACACACACGCACACTTTTCAAAGAGCTAGACAACGAGCAGACTGCTGATTGATTTCTGTGGGTAAGAACAGAAGCACCTGACCATTAGTAGGGAATGAAGGCTATAGTCTGAACAGAGGGGCTTTTTACAACCTCACTGTGAATGACAACAACAACAGGGAGCTGTGTGTGTGTGTGCGTGAGTGTGTGTGCGTGTGACAAAAACAGGCAGGGGGAATCTTGAGGAGTGTGTTGTTGTGCGTGAAAGTATGTTTCTGTTTCTGCAGTGTATTTTCTTCTGTGTGTCTGTGTGTGTGTGGGTGACCGAGTGAAACAAATGGGGGAAACTTTCACTGTGTGTGTGTGTGTGTGTGTGTGTGAGTTTCTACACCTGCATGACTGTGCCTATTTATGGTGTGTGTGTGTGTATGTGGGTGTGTGTATATGTGTGTGTGTGTGTATGTGTGTGGGTGTTGCGGGAGAAAGGAAGAGACTCCCGTCATTCCCATCAGTCCAGCTGTGCCTCTTTATCCTCACTTCCGAAGCCCATCAAGTTTTCTTTTTCACACCCCCTCCCAACCCTTACACTTGTCCATGAACACACACACACACACACACACACACACACACACACACACACACACGCTTCCCCACCAATTCATTTGACAGGATCTTGGTCTACTGCTGCACATCAAAGGCGGAGTGATGAGAAACGGCCTCGTTGAAGGAGGGAAGATGAGGAGAGCCTCCTACTCTTCCTCCTTCAGCCGGCACCTCGAGACCCCCCGTTCACCTCTTTTGTTGTGTAACTTTTTCTTCCCTTTTCTCCACCCTTCCCTATTTTTTCCCCTACCTATACTTCTCATTTAAGAGATTGTTAAAAAAAGAAGAAGATTGCCAAATTCATAATGGGCCCCTATTCTGCTCCATTCAGGGCTCCATTGTGGGAAAGATCAATATGTCTGCACACTGGGTGTGATGCTGGTCCTTTCTTTCTAGTGGATGGAGATGAAGGAGGATGAGGAAGGGACAGTGTAAGTACTAAGGTGTCCAAAGTAAGAAAATACCCCCACACCATTACAGCATCACCAGTAGCCCAAGCTGATGGTCCATGTTTTTGTGCCAAATTCAAACATCACAGAAGAAACTGGGACTCATCAGACCAGACAGCATTCTTCCAGTCTGTTCCAGTTCTGTTGTCAAACGTTGTCGCTTCAGTTTCCTGTTCTTAGCTGACAGGTGTGGCCCCCGGTGTGGCCTTCTCCTGCTGTAGCCCACCTGTTTCAGTCCGACCTCCAACATCAAAAAAGCCTTTTTTTCACCTAGAAAACTGATGCTCACTGGATATTTTCTCCTTTTTGGATCATTGTCTGTAAACCCTAGAGATGGTTGTGTGGGGAAATCCCAGCAGACCATCAGTTTCTGAAATACTCAGATCTGCCTGTCTCGCACTAACAACCATGACACATTCAAAGTCACTTAAATCACCTTTCTCCGTTTTGATATTAAGTTTGAACTTTAGCAAGTCATCTCGACCACGTCCGCATGCCTGAATGCACCGAGCTGCTGCCATGCGATCGGCCGCATTAATGGGCAGTTGAGCAGATCTGCTGTATTAAATGTGTTTATTCATGTTAGCCCTTTTTAATCCAATTTAAACAACTTGTTGAAGTCATTTTTAATCCAAAGTTACAATACACGCTGACATTTTATTAATATTTCTTATAAAGCCCAGTTTGCCAGTTTTTACCAGTTTCAGTTGAGGTCAGTTAGCCCAACATGTTCATAGTCTCTTTTCAGGTATCATAACAGGAAACTAATATAAAACCATTCTATATTAGATCTAGTTATCTCCCGTTACATATTTGTGTATATTCATAATATTACCACACACAGTTCCAAGACAAGCATTTGGACTTGAGCTGGATTTAGTGGTGACTTATATTCAGTGTTGGGAAAGTTACTTTTAAAATGTATTCCACTACAGATTACAGAATACATGCCCCAAAATGTATTTTGTAATGTATTCCATTACGTTACTCAATGAGAGTAACGTAATGGAATACTTTGGATTACTTAATATATTATCAAGCTTTTTACAACTACATAAATGTACTATTGCTGTGTGATTTATTACTGAAGGCTACTCGACATACCAATACCAACTAGATTTTTAAATCTTAATATAAAATGAGTAACGGTAGGGTGGACATTAGGTAAGGCTGCACTTTTTGCTCTCGTATAGAAAACTATTCCGCGCGTATATAAAACAGGTCCGCGGCTCCGAACTGTAGTAAAGGGACCTCTGGCTAATACGTCGGGTTCATGTCGGCTCGTAGCCGAAAACTAGCTTTACTTTGTTGTCTGGGTCAACTTTGCTAGCGAGAGACAGAGAGAGGCGCTGATAGGCTGCTCTAACGGGACTTATTGTTTCGGAGGAAAACACGAACACAGTGTACAGTCGAGTCCTAATAGCTTACAGCTGGACTACACTGCCCATGAGGCTACATTATTTAGGACTATGCCTGTAACAGTCTGCTATTGCCTTCATATTAAATCATTTTTTGAACAACAATTTTAAAAAATATATCGTCACGTCATTATGTGGGCCGAGAGTAGAGGTGACATGGGCCGCGAGATTGAGATCCAGGCATTAGAGCCTCTGCGTGTTTTGTGTGGGTTTCCACCGACGTGGAATTACCATAAATAGAGAGGGCATAGACTAACATATGAAACAGGAAAAGACCGCCGTGTAATCCATTTATTTCAACAAAGTAACTGTATTCTTAATACGACCTTTTCAAATCGTAACTTTGACGGAATACAGTTACTCATATTTTGTATTTTAAATACGTAACGCCGGTACATGTATTCTGTTACTCCCCAACACTGCTTATATTCCACCTAGAACTTAATGAAACTGAGCTAATATTAATGTCATTCACACCTGCGCCCTGCCTTCATGTTATATCACCAGTAAAACACACACACATGGGCTTTTCCTATGGTTTTATGTATTAACATGTTAATGCTGAAAAATAATTTATTTTAAGTAGCTCACACTGCTGTGATTCATCCGATATTATTTGATTATGACTCAGTCAAACAATTGTCAGGCATGTAAGACGTCTCCGTTAATCAATTTATTGAGAATAGAGATCAAAATCCTTGTGAAATATAAGACATAGATATTCCGCACAATAAACCATGTAATATTTTGGAAACAATGTGTTTCCAAAGTGGTCTGAAGCTGTTTTGGGGAAAAAACATGTGGTTACTGTAAACAGGTTTCACTGGGCCCGTCTGGAAAGTATTAGTTGAGATCATAGCACAGGCCCTAATAGATATCACCTGTTATTCATCTCTGAGATGAAAAACTGATGATTTCCTATTAATAAGTGAGTCAAATAGCTGTTCCATAATAATGAATTACTGTAAGCGAGGGAGTCTGTGCAGGATGTTTGCACCGTGTAGGAGATATTCAAAGCAGTGGTTTTCTCAGTCAGGCTGCACCTTCATTAGCTACAACACGGGGCGTTTATGTGAAATATGAAGATAGGAACCGTCAAAGAGAAAAAAAAAGGAAAGAGGGAAAAAAAAGGCTGCAAATCATGTGCTCTTCAGTCAACTCGTGCACATCAGCTGCGGTGTTTGTCTTCACATCATTAGAGGAAACCTCCTCATGAGATGGTTGGGTTTCTTTGCAGCAGCAGCAGCAGCGGCGGTGGAGGTGGCTCTGCAGCATGCTTTGCTGCCTGAGCAGACACGTTTTGAGAAAAACAGATAAGGGTGACAGAAAGAGAAACTCAGAGAGAGCTGTGCATGCCAATCATAGTGAACTTACAAATGGCATATTCTGTGGTGTGCTGGGGAGGAGGCATCACAGCTATAACTGAACAGGTGTTTGGTCTATCATTGGAGCTTAATACAGGTGGTTCTGTTCAGTTCAGTCTCATATAGTAATAGTCACACATATTGTGATGTTTGAAGTGACAGTGGAGTGGGAGGAACTTAAAAGGATTAGTCCAGTAGATTGTCATCTAGCTAGCTAACTTATCTGAAACTCTTAATGCTAGTGCTAATGTTATGGGAAACGCTGTTTACTGAAAAGCACACCAAAACTCACATAACATGTGAAGTATAAGCGTGACTGTTTCTGTGCTTGTTCCTTTAGGAAACATGAATAAATATTGTAGTGATTTTTGTTTTTTTCAAGAGGAAATAGAGAAACAGAGCAAAGGAAACAGAGAGAGATGAAGATGGGTTACGATAACATCAGAACACTGAGTTCCTTTATCTGTTGGTAAGTCTGGTTGCTGAGCAGAATGACTGGAAACCTCTGTGATGCTGCATGGTTGAAACCACATCACACACGAGCACAGGAACGCCTGTCACTCAGTGATGTGGTGGAGGAGAGGGCACATGTTCTTAACAGAGCATTCACAAATGCCACTGCTGCTGCAGCACTCACTCGTACAGCTCGACAGGTGAAGTGGAAAATAACAGTGCAGCGGCAACCAGCGTCCACACACACACACACACACACACACACACACACACACACACACACACACACACACACACACACACACACACACACGCACACGTGGATGCATATGAGCAGATATTGTACCGATACCACACCACATACAAATCCACAATGTTAGCAGGAAACACTACAAATGCAGGCACACTTCCTGTACCTGTGCTGGTAAACAAGGCCTCGAGTGATCACTTCAAATGTTTATTGTTCAGACTGTGAGACTCGTGTGTCTTTCCTGTTTGTGTCTGTTATTCACTTTGTTTGGTTATGTGTGCATCATATGTCGACGGTTGTGAATGGTTAATGCGCACATCATATATCCACAGCATTACAATGAATTTTCTGCGTGTGGGTGCTTGCCGTCAAACAGCCCGTATGCAGCCCTCGCTTTGGGAAACATGAATGAGAAACACACAAGTGTTTCGCTGCCCCCGCCCCCCACCACCATGGGAAAACACAGTGAGGTGATGTGATGACCCTGGTTACTGAGAACGCCTTGTACTGAATCTGAGCATAGCTAGGATAACTCATTCATAGAGTGGTACGGGGTTACATGTGAGACGGTCTGTGACGCAGGTGGGATTCACACAGAGACAAGCAGTCGTTGTTTGACACGTAGCTAAAATTGCAATTTGCTCGTTTCCATGAAAAACAAATATATTCAGCCTCAAGAGGAAGGGCTTTCTTTAGTGAATATTCACTGTAATCAGGACACAGAAAAGCTTTAGTCATTGCATCAGATCACTAAATATGAACCACAGCAACAGCTTTACTGTTTCGCTCCGAGAGGCTCTCCTCTTCAGTAGAATGTCTCTTTCGATAGCACTGCTGACTAACAACAACCCTGTCCGTGCCGTTACCCACGTGCAAGGCTTTTGAGGAAAGCCTCCGGGGAAGTTTTTCTACTTTTTCTTCTGGCCACAACCTGGAGTACAGTCTCCCGAAACTGAGATGTGGCACGGATGCTTTGCGTTCTCTGCGCTTTCTGAAATGCAGTCTTGCTGTCTTACACAGAGGAGCTTACTATGACCTCACTCGCACGGGTCAAAAAACTGTTTAATGACCATAGTAACTTTCAGCCACTAAAAGGAAAGCGTGCATTCTGCGAGCATTTGGTGAATGGTTGCTAGCGTGACATTGGTTGCATAGTAGTACCTGGTTTTGCACTGAAAACCTCCTTGTGGTTTCTTTGGTTGCTAGCCGGTTGCCACAGTCACCAACTTGTCTGCAAATGCTCGCAACTACTAAGTTGTTGTTAAACTGTGAAGACTGCTGCACAAAGAAATGGAGAATGTTAGCTTCAAATTAAAGTTGCACCTTTGAATAGTTTTCATTGTAGCAATAAGGCTTAACTTTTGCTTTGAAGACAAATCTCCAACTGATGGTCAGTGTTTGCAGACAAGTTGGCATCTGCCATGCAAACTATCTGCTAGCGACCAAAGCAATTGCATTGCATTGGTGCAGCAAAGTCTTTTCACCTAGTGACAACCAGCAACCATTTGCCAACTGGTTGGGGAATACATTTTTTTACCTAGTGACAAGAGGTTGCCACAATATCTGGGCCCTACTGGTTGAGCTTTAGCAGGGTGGGAATGAACAGGTTCATACACCACAGAAATACTCAGCAATATTTTGCTAAATTGGAATTGCAGACTCCTTAAGTCCACTGAGATTTTAAGGTTACACATTGTTGAAAGTTAATAAGAAAATTCACTATATAACAGATTTGGATTCTGAGCATAATTATAAACACATTTACAAGCTTTTTTTATTTAGATGTGGAAAAGCTGTGAAATTAGCATAATGCTAGCTAGTTAAAGGTTTTATCTGAAAGTCAAGGGTTTAGCCCTCTAGAGTCAAATGATGTTTCCAAATCACATGATAGATTTTAGATGGCGTAGCAGCAAGACGCAAACTCGCATAGTCTCTGATTAAACTTGTGTTGAAACTTTATAGCAGTTTTTAAATTGTGTTAATAGACCAAGTAAAACCAGATGCTGTCGTCATGTTTAGTGCAGGAAAAAAAGGCAGGAATGACACAGTTTATATTTGCACTTCAAGTTATGAAAATGATTCATTAAACGTGTTTGTGGTTTCCACAGCTTTTATTATTTATTGTTTTGTGTGTGTGTGTAATTTTAAGACCATTGTGTTAATACAGTATTTCAAAATGAAAAATCAACTGTCAAATCAAACACGTAAGGTGAAAAGAATCAAGTCAAACAAGGTGAGGTAAACGATGTTTAAATGTCAAATATGAAGGTAAAATCAAAAGTAGTCAAAGTCATTTATACCCTCGACCCCAGAGGGTTAATTATGTGTGAAACAATTCAGGCTGGTGAGCATTAGAGGTGGGCGGATCAATCCAAATATCGATAATGATACAAACTGGTATTGGTTTCGTCTTGACACCAGTGTGATAGGACCGATAGTTTGTATTTCAGTATGTAGCCCACTGAATTGCGTTAAATAAATTATTGTGGACATTAAAAATCACAGTGATTTAGCGCTCATTAAAATGTGTTCAGAATTTGCAGGTTGATGATGAGTCATGTCATGAATCATGAATCTCCTTTACATAAGATGCCTTTAAAGGTTAAAAGGATCGGTATTGGTATGACCAACACTGGCCCTGTATTTACCTGGTATCGGATTGATACCAGAACTTGCAGTATTGCACAGCAGCAGTGAGCATGGCTTGACAAAGCCACCTGCTGCACCTGCATACTATGCTAATTTGAGCATTAAGACCACATTATATTAGCAAATTGCTACATTTCCAAAACATCAGGTAGGAGACATCAAAGAATTCTACGAATTTGGGTGACAGTCTGTGTGTGACCTTTTTTTGCATTGCATGTAGTTGTTTGAGCCACTGTTTATATATAAACTATTGGTTAGCGACATGACAGCGCCGAATGCCGTGTTCAGTGGTACATGACATCAGAGTGCTAAAAATGCAAACGATGATGTAGAGTAGGCAGCACAAACACATACTGTGCATCATGCAAAGCTACAGAAAGTCATCCAAGCACTTCCTTTTAAAAGGCATGCAAAAACAGAAGAGACACACATGCTTGCAGACCAGAGACATGAATATGAATAAAGAGCACATTCTTATTAGGTGACTGGCAGGTGACGTACAGCGTGCTCTGCACAGTGTGTAACCATGCATATGTTTTTCTAAGAGTGTCTAACAGTTGTATGGATGTGTGTATATGACAGCTGGCGTGTGCTAATCAAAGTGTCTCATCTCCCTCACAATCGCACACTCAGCCTGTGTACCTGTCTGCTCTCTTACGTACACTGTGGTTTGTCAACCAGCCCTGCAGTACGTGCACAGCCACAGATAAGAGCTGTTTATCTCACCACGGCGGCTTCCTCTCCAGCATACAAACACACTCAAACGTCTCTCCTTCTCTGCTTCTCTTTGACTTTCTTCTGATGTCGATGCAGCTCGAAATGCTGCAAACTCAGACGTGCCGTGTTGAGCCGCTGCTCTTCAGGCCTTGTGTTATTCTTTCCCGAGTGTATAACCCCCACCCAAAAACCTGGCAATGGATGTGTCTATGAAGGTGTACGCCAACACATGAAAGACCTGCAAGAACCTGCAGGCGCACTCACACAGTCTGGATGCATGCGCTGACAAGCAGCCTCAGAAACTCCAGGAAACAAATACACACACAAAGCAAGAGATGCATGTCAGGAATCCTCTTACACAATCTCCCCACATCACATGCTGTTTGACATGGGAAAATCTATGCTAGAATTCAAGCTTGCAAAACAGAGTTGCATCCAAAGACCGTTCAGTGTCTTGCTGATTGACAGCCGTCTCCTCCCATGCACTTTATTATTCATACCTGAACCTGATGCACAGAACTTGCTGTTGGCTCTAACACACTCCAATCTCTTTGCAGAAGCTGAATTTGCTGCTGTGCAGATCAGTTTAGATTTTTGATGATTGCAGATGATGAGGCTAATGTTGTTGTAGGTTGAGGTGGCATCGTCTCAGGTTATGCTGATATCAGATAGGAAAGCCTTTGTATTACATGGAACTTGCTAAGTAAACATTACACGTGAACTGCTTTGAAATCTAAGAGCGAAATGAAACAAATGATTTGTCATTTTATTAACCTGATTCGGACATAAAGCCAGCAAATACTGGAGGTGGCACAGGAAGGCTTTGGGGTGTTTTGAAAGTGCTGCTGGATCACAAAAGTATATTTTGGTTTACACGAGTTACAGATCATTAAAATATGCCACAATAAATATACCTGCACCTGGTTTAAAAAGCGTCTTGCTTCTTGCCTTTCTTTGTTCACGAAAGTGTGTTAGTCTTTATTTAGTTTAATTAACCCTGTCCACCGCCAAATCTCAATCCAATAGAGCATCTTTGGGACGTGTTTCAGATTATGGATTTGCAACAACTGCAAATTCAGGTTTGGTTCTTTTGTTACTGATTGTATTGGGTGCATATTTTCTCAAATTCGGACATGGTGGATGCCAGAGAACGTTTGAGAACCAGTGAGAGGAACCAAAATGAAGCTTGTATCACATGGATAGGCTTTCCACTTCCTTCTCTCACCCCAACTGGTCGCAGCAGATGGCCCCGCCCCTCCCTGAGCCTGGTTCTGTTGTAGGTTTCTTCCTATTAAAAGGGAGTTTTTCCTTCCCACTGTCGCCAAAGTGCTTGCTCATAGGGGGTCATATGATTGTTGGGTTTTTCTCTGTATGTATTATTGTAGGGTCTACCTTACAGTATACAGCGCCTTGAGTCGACTGTTGTTGTGATTTGAATTGAATAGAATTCCGGAAACAAGTTTTCAGAAGGTTTTACATGAAAGGCAACTTGAACTTGTGGTTCTGAGACTAAAATTTTATTTGATCAAGTCAAGATCCTAAAGTACGTGTAGCCCATTATGGGCCACATCATGAAGTGCTGACAGGAAACAGGAGGAGGGTTTGGGAGGTGGGAATGGAAAAGGAGAAAAAAAAGACAATAAAATGAGAGAAAAATATCTCGGTGGCAGAGGGGGAAGGTGGAGAAAGAAGTGGGGTAACATAAGATTGGGAGCGATGGTGTGAGAGAGCACCTGTCGCACTGGAATCAGGTCCGCTCGTGGTTAACCAGAGTTGGCAGCACCTCAGCTTGACCTTGTCCCCCTCACGCCACCGCTCCCCTCTGATCCCATTAAGGGCTAGGCACCATGGTAAGATCCCCAATACACACACACTCACACATGCACACTTTCACCACCACTGCTCACCCTCCCTCGTCGCCCATTTCCATTTCCTTACCCCCATCTTGAGCTGGGCTTGTCCTTATGGGGGCCCAGGATAAACACAGGGCATTTTCAGAACAAATAGTCTGCTAATGTGGGCAGACAGGACAGACAATTAGAACCAAGCACATGCTGCATGTTGGTATCCACAAGCCTGAAAGAGGAGAAAAAATGAGCAGATTCGCAGAACGTGACGTCTCTGCTCACCTTCTCTGAAGAAGAACTGCCATACCCGCTCTCGCCTCACATATGGGCGACACATTAACTTTGCAAGTGTGAGCAAAAATTTCAAGAAGGTCAGTGACCCACATTCAAAGTTCTTACCTGCTTTGTCAGCAGGCCCCAAACTTTTTAGGAGGCCACGAGATTGTGACCTAAATATAGGCTTCAGTGAACGCGTCAGGTGAAGTGGCTTCCTTTTAAAGTTCATTAATATTTACAGGCCAGCTGTAGGGACTGGAATGGGAAAAACCACCACCAAGGTGTTGAAGCAAAACCAAAAAACCTTCCCAAAAAACTCCTTTTGCTAAAATTTGCAAGATTAAAATCGTGCTTTTCATTAGGGAATCTGTCCCTCTTTGGAACCTGCTCAGGATTTCCTAAATCCTTTTTTTTGGTTCACATTGATTGAAAAACTCTACTTGGCAGATTATGTAAGACTCGGGGGAAGTGGAGACCGCAAAAAGATCTTTAAATGCTTATGTAAAGTATATGCATGTGTGTACGTGCGTGTGTGTGTGCGCCTGTGTGTATATCTCCTCAGTGCATCTTTCAGCTCTGCTTAGCCTTGGCTGAAACAAAAGGAAAACCCCAGCCTGTACATTTGTGGTTGTAAATACAAGCAAGCGCATATACACACTATGCTAAACTTAGCATGCGTCTGATTGCTTGGTACAGCCAGACCTCTGTAACCATATACTCAGATACATTTAGACGCGTACATGCAGGCTAGTACCGGGTGTTATGCCTTTCCTCTTGTGGACTTTGAGAATAATATACAGCATGGTCTGGGAGAAGGCAGACAGAGGAGTGTGAGATGCTTTTGTTAGATTGGAGAAAACAGGAACTGAGTGAGAATGCTATGACTGTTTTATTCTCAACAATCCAGTGATACAATGCTGTTTTCACACACAATATCAGGAGAATGAGACAGGGATGTAGCACACATCAAACAAGTTCACACTTCTGGAAATATTCTGTGTGGTTTAGGTAATGGAGCCGTCTGCATAGCATGTACAGGAGGCACCAGACTATAACATAGACTATAACACCAGGATGAAGCCACTGTGATGCAAACTCCACATTTAAAATGTCCCTTCTGCATACCTCCAAGTTGGTTTGCAAAGACAGAAGTATTTAGATATTTGAATTTAAAGGGTGAAACACTAACATGCTTGGATAATAAGCTACATCCACAGAGTATGAATGCAATGCACAAACATATCCAGTGTATGGACAAAATTACCAAGCCCCACTGCTGAATCTTTGAATTTGGGTGCTTTCAGTCAGTGCTGCAGGTGTATCAAGCTGAGCAACCTAGCCATGCAGGCTGCCTTTAGAAACAGTTGCGAAATAATGAGTGAAACATTTAGAAACCACAACAACTCAGCCACTACATGCCAGACCACGTAAAGTTACAGATTAGGGTTGCAGAGGACTGAGGCGCATACTGTGTAAAAGTCACAGAGTCATTGACATCAGCACAAAAACTGCCTCGGGTGCTTTATTGTATGGGTTTCAGACAGTGGCCAAGCAGATCCTGCAGGTGTAATGTGTAGGCCCTGTGCTTTAGTGTATATAGTGGAGGTAACTTTTACTTAGTATGACTGAAGCCAAACAAACTACTCTTCTGGGTCAGTCTGATAATCTTATTTGTTAGATGATTCCATTAAAAATGTTCCAGAATTTCCAGAAACACAGTAACATGACCCAGTTCAGTGGGTCACATGACTGGAGGCCTTACAGACAGCAAGTGGTTACAATGTGCAAACCAGTCAAAGTAACAACACTCCAGATGGAGTTCAACAATCTACTTAACCCACCATACAGTTATTATGAAGGAAGAAACCTGAAACGGTTGTTGTAGCAGGTTGTAAACATGTTTTTGGGCACCTTTCACGTCTCCAGTGACACTCAGAGGAACTGCAGCCTTTGGCAACTGTGCATTGGCTTCATTTTTTGACACTGTATTGCAGCACACATGGCACCACACGCTGGATGCACCACATTGTCAGCTATGCTGTTTGGACATAAGCACCATCCTGCATTCAACTGACATTTTACTAGGGAGCCACTGGACCTACAGACATACATGCACAAGGGCGGGTTTAGACGTGTCACCCACATGACAGTCTGCCTTCCCCTTTGGCAGATCAGCTAACTCATCCTCACATAAACAGGTTTGTGTGCTGGCACACACTCACTTTAAGGATATACTAGAAGCCAGGCGTGTAGCCACACAGACTATGTACATTCACCCAGACTGACAGGCTGCGGCGTGCCAACACACCTTCCCCTTTCCAAGAACTTCCAATGAAACGCGTAGAACTTCTAAATAGTGAAAGTTAACAAGCTATTGGAACCAACCTAATCTATGTGAGAAAGACAGCTCTTTGCTGCTGTATCTACCAAAGCAGACACCATATTCCATAAAAGCAAAAAACACCCGAAACAAACAAACAAACAAAAAAACAGCAGCAGCATTTGACAGGAAAATGGCAGTGTGGCCACAGAGTGGGTAAAAGTGGAAACAGAAACAAACAATAGAATGGGCTGGATCCAGGATATGTTATGACTATTATTTCCTATGCAAACAGTTAAAGTATTCTGGCAGGATTAAACTCACTGCCAGAGGAAAAAGGAAACATTTCAACCAGGTTACATTTAATATGATAAGCACCGTATAACAGTAAATTCTCAAGCATGAAGTGAAATAGTGTTTCTGCAAACATTTAGAATAACAGAGCATCGGTTGTATGATGACACAATGATGTAACTTAATTTGAGAGGATCTTGAGTTAAACAGACTTTTGCCAAAAATAAGAAAATGTTTTACCCTGTGGGTGTTTAACTGATCAAAGCAGCTTTATGACTCAAAAGTGGAGGTGAGTCACAGTTTGCTTTTCATGATTCTTAAATGAGAATTTATAAAATGTACAGTTGTCCGTGTACAGCAGCACCCAGATTAAATGCAATAAGAGTTCTCTGTGAAATTGTCCCCACACAAAGATAACCACTGTTCTGTAACTACTGCTGCTGTCACGCCTGCAGGAAACCAGACGAGGGTCCCTTTAGGTCAGCTCCCACTTCAAAAGCCAACAGTGAGCTTTGTCGCCGGGCCGTGAGCAGTGAGCTAGAGCATCCTGGGGCTCCTGCTCCCTCACACAGTAATGGGATTAAGGTTTCCACAGGGCAGATTAAGGGGCTCCAGGTCCTGTCTTGCTCTCCCTGCCACCTTAGGTAACTCACATCTACTGCATCCGAATTTATTGGCCATAGCAGAGTGGGAATGCTTGCAGTGATTTGACATTCTTTAGCATAAAGTACAATAATGTAACATTTTGTATTGTACAATATGAGGACATGGTGAAACACCTTATGACATAACATTAAGTAGTGACACAGTGGAGCACCAAAGGTGCATCATGACATTTGAAAGGAGAGCAGGCAGCAAAAGATTAGGCTGGTATGGATGGTCAGTCCAAAGATAGGCTGGCCATAGTGAGTGTAGTTATTATTACACACATACAGGCATGCTAAGACATGCTTAAATGCACACTCGCATGCAAACACGCCCCTCAGACAACCACATGTATGTTTCCATACATACCAACAAAATGATTACTCAGGCTGGAAGGTTAGCGTGAAAGATATAATCACTTTGGTTTTCTTCAGTCATTTCTTTGGTGAATTTCAGTGCAAGCTGAGGACACAGACCTGGTAATAAAACAGAGTGCACTGTAACAAATGGATCTGATACAGATTTAGGCTAGACTTGCTCTAGATTTAACATTTGGATTTCTAAAAACAACAACATTACAGTGCTGTGTATATACAGTTATATACAATATATAACTATGCTCCAGTTGTTCAGTTTTGTTGCTGTTCCAGCGTTGTTCTGTATAAACACTTTATACTGTATAAAAAGGTCATATAACTGTGTATAATATCCTGCATTTTCAAAATCAGTTCATTTGTTAAATATATTTATCTGAACATAAATAGACAGAATTCTTCAGACAGCACAGAGGCAAATGCTTCTGAGGCTGTAACTGCTGTTTTGGCCTCCAGTAACAGAGAGCCTGACTTATGCTGGGACTGTGCTGCTCCTCTTCTAAGTTGTAGGAACACTGACCCCTAGTGTTTGCTGCACACATTTTTTTTTCTTTTTTAGGAAAAAAACAAGCAGTAAAACTTAGTTTATGAGCAGATGATTAAGATTATATTGATTCTGTAAAACGTTAAATGAGAGGGACAGCCAGAAAATAATGATGATGATCTATGAACTGGAGTGGTCATTCGACTGCCTTTGAATATCCCGATATCCAGTGACTCTCATAAAAGTTGTGTTGGTTAAACAAACAACAAAGCAGACTTTTAATAAAATATAATAATAATTATAATAAATCTGTATACGGTGGGTTTCATTCTCTTTCTCACTCTTTGCTGCTCGCACTTTCCCTGTCTTCTCTGCTCATGTGTTTTTGGCTCTGGTGAGAAGCATAACAAGACACACACACACACACACACACACACACAGACACACACACAAACAAACAAACAAACACAGAGGCTCCTGGGCTGTAGTGTCTCTGGCCCCTGCTATGTTGAAGTTTCCCTCTCAGCCCAGCTGGCAGAAGTTACAGCAGGGCAACAATGTGGCTGCAAGACGGGCCAGGACGGGTCTGGGACGGGGGCCCCACAGCCCCACTGAAAGGCTCCTATTGTCCGGCTCCACCTCCATCGGGGACTATTAATTATGGGCCGCAGAGCACGGCTCTGAGTCAGATAAAGTCCACCCTCCAAAGTCCCCTTCCAAAAGCACACACAACTTGTCCTCCCCCCCTTCCCTACCTCCCAAACGCACTCATGGGGCGCAGGACAGACCCCCCCCTTCCAACCCTTCTCGTGTCTTCTGGCTTTTTTAATGAAGCCAAACCGAGCACAGAGCAATTTTTTTAAAGAATGTTCTCTGCAGGGGAGAAAGGGAAAAGGAAATCAAAGGTGTTTTCGTCCCATTTCCCTCTATCCCTTCAAACTTTCACCGGGGGATTTGAGATCTGGGAGGCTTTTGTATGAGTCTCCACCACTCACCCTCCACTTTTATCCTAAGGGCTGAACGACTGATGTGGGATGTGACAAGAAAGGAGAAAGCAGAGCTCCTGAGCAGGAGATTATTGTTTGTAAAGACTCTACTTTCCAGGGTCTTGGTGCAGGGCCATGCTGAAAAAAAGAAAAACTTTTATAGCTGTGGCAAATTGGTGTTTCAGGGTAGTCAGCAGGTTTTAAATGCTAGCTGATTTTTACCACTTTGTTTAAAGTGTACCGACAGTATCGGTTTTTGATACGGGCGACACGGGCGGTTGCCCGGGGCAGCATCGTGGTGGGGGGCGGCATCGCGGACATTGGCAAAAAAATAAATAAATTTCTTTTGCTCGTACTCATGCTTCCCCGACGTCAGCCAGCGCATATTGGGAATGTCATAGGCATCAATCGGTTTTCTATCGCCCATTTGCTCGGAGTAAGGGCGCCCTCGTTTGGGAGGTGCGCCTGCTGCTTGCGGCACAGAGAGGAGAGGCCGGGGCGGCGGGGGATTCTCTGACTTTCTGGAGCAGCATCTAATAACCAACTCGCAAAATAAAAGAAAATAAAAACAAAACAACAAACACGAAAACACCAGACATTATGATACCGACTTATAATTTGCACCGATGTTTTTTCGAAATTCTATACGCGAAAAGTGAGCGTGAGAGCCCTCGGTGCGCCTGCTCGCTGCTGAAGTCAAAGTAAACTTTATTGCTATATACAGTCCAGTATATAGAGAGACGACGAGGCTCCAGTTACAGCAGTGCAAGTAAACAAACAATAAATATAAGAAGAGTAAGAAAATAAATATACACTTTAGGACTCGGGGTAAAGGGATCAATAACAATTTAAAATGTATATTTTACAGTTTGATGATTTAAAGTCTCACACACAACCCGTCGAAAGGGGAGGGAGACCTGCTGCTTCCAAATAGAGCACATTTCATTCATAATGTTGTAAATCCAAGCCCATTATGTATTCATGATTTGAATCCTGGGTTGTGCAAAATCCCAGAAATAAACCCTATAGACAAAGTGAATCTGTGAACTAAGGTGGCGGTCTGTTAGGTTATGTTGTGGTGATCCTCTGGTTGGGGGATGGGTGTTCATACTGGAGTGCAAAATTAAAACCAATGGAAGATGGACAAGAAAAGTTCAAAGCCATCAGGTGCTCAGTTTAGAAAAAAGAGAAAAGAAGAGGAGGAGAAACGAACAAAAGATGCAGGTAAGCAGATGTGTCATTGGATAATGGCAGGTCATCCTGAAACAATCAGAATCAGAATACTTTATTAATCCCTAAGGAAATTATGTGGGTTATAGTTGCTCCAAGAAGAAATTCTAAAAATAGTAACAGTAACAGAGTAAACTCCAAACAATACAATATGTTACAGATTTTACACATGTAAGAAATAGCACTAATATATACAGATCACTCAGTTCTAAATATCAAGGATTAACAGAGGTGATTATAAATAAATATCAAGAAAATTGACAAGAATATTACAGAATAGAAAAGAGTGTGTGTAAAAAGGATGTAACTATTGCAGTGTTCACACTGTGTTAGATGGAGGAGTTGTACAGGGAGATGGCCACAGGTAGGAATGATTTCCTGTGTCGGTCAGTGGTGCTTTTTGATAATCTCAGTTTCTCACTGAACGCTCCTGTGACTAGCCAGCGTGTCATGGAGTGGGTGGGAGGTATTATCCAACATTGTCCTTATCTTGGACAACATCTGCCTCTCACACATCACCAATGGCTGTTTGGTAGCGGTTTGCACACTATGCATACTCTCTCTCTCTCTCTCTCTCTCTCTCTCTCTCTCTCTCTCTCTTCATATGTGTGTGTGTGTGTGTGTGTGTGTGTGTGGGGCAGAGGGAGTGTTCGCCCAGGGCACCAAGCAGGCTAGGACCGCCACTGTGTACCGACCTTTTTAAGTAAATTAATACCCGTGTGATGTCATTACATTTTGAGTTGCAAATAACTACAGTTATTGTCCAGAGGTTTTGAACAAGGACAAATCTTTTGCAATTCTAGTTTAAGAAAACAACACTTTTGGTTAAATAAAAGTATCGTATGAACTCAGGAGGTAGAGCAGGTTATGCACTAATCAGAAGGTTGGTGGTTCTGCTGCTCCAGTCTGCGTGCCAAAGTACCCTTAGGCGTGATACTGACACCCCAAGTTCCTCTCCGACGCTTACATCTGTGTGTGAATTTTAGATGGAAAGCACTTAGTTAAATAAAAAGCATAGAAAACCGCACTTATTGCATAAAATGCTTTGAGTGCTCAAACAGCGTAAAACAGAAGCAGCCCTATAACTGTTCAGAAACTACAACCACTTTAAACATTCAGAGGCACAAAAGTAATTGGACAAACTAACATAGTTTTAAGAATAAGGATTACTTTTAATACTTGGATGAAAAACCTTTGTGGTCATTTGCATGACTGCTTTAAGTCTTGAACCCATGGACATCGTCAAATGCTGAGTTTCCGTCGCTGAGATGCTCTGCCAGGCCTGTACTGCAGCTGCCTTCAGTTACTGGCTGTTTGTGGATCTCTCTGGGTTCAGTTTTGTCTGCTGGGTTGAGATCAGGTGACTGACTTGAGCATTGAAGAATATTTCCTTGAGAATCGTTTGCAATCTGCTTTGGGTAATTATCCATTTGCACTGTGAAGCATCATCTGACCCGTTTTGCAGCATTTCCCTAAATCTGAGCAGAGAGTGTACTACACTTCACAATTCATTGTGCTGTTTTTATCAGCAGTCACATCATCCATAAACACTAGTCATACATACCATATGTTTCTATGCCATGACACTACCTTGACCGTGTTCGACAGTTAATGTGGTTTGATTCAGATCACGAGCTGTTTCTATCCTCTCATACTTTTTGTTCTTCTCATTAATCTTAATTCATCTTGGTTTCATCTGACCAAAGTACTGTGCAGGCTGATTTCAGTGTTTTCTGTCCTTCTTGTTCTTGAATGTAATCAGCGGTTTGCACCTTGTAGTAATCTCTCTATTTGCATTCGTGAAGGAGTCACTTGATTGTAGACTTTGACAATGATACAATGATACCTCCTTGAGAGTGGTCTTGTCTTCCCTAGATTTTGAAACATATTATTCTTATCCAAGGAAAGAATTTGCAGTCATGCACTTCAGGTGTCATCTGTGGTCTCTTGGACCTTTTGGTGTGTCTCTCGCTCTCTCTTTCTCTCTGATAGGTCTACTTTTTTCTTGCAGTTTAATGACCTCCTCTTTCAATTGGACCAACATCTCTTTGGACCTCATCTGGAGATTTCCACTGAACAATTATCAAATGCAAGTTTAAAATCGGAATCAACTCCAGATCTTTTATTAGGTTAATTTGTCATGAAATAATGAGGGAACAGGCCTCGCCTAGCCCGTTAATACTTACCAACACAGCAACACCCTCCAGGGCTAAAAAAATTAGCCACATGGAAATGTCCAGCTTTACAGCACTAAAAAAAGAAATGGTTTATAAAGAATGTTTTTGGCCTCTGTGGATAGTCCCCTATATACCAGCCCTGTTATGGGGTAGGGTACAGTCAGCTGTAGCCAATGGCTGCCTGCAAGGCCTCAATGATGAGTTCTACTTCAGTTTCTAGTAAAATTTGAGTATTTTAACAGTCTCAGGTAAGTCTGTCTGTGTGTGTCAGCCACACATTTTATAGACAGACCTTAAAATGTGGAGTCCAGAATAAATGATGCCACGTTGGCTGTGTCCCTAAAGAGAGGGTATCCAGTGACTCTCTTATGCTGCGAGAAGCATTCTTCTTACTTGGGTTGGATCCACTTGTCCTCTTAGAGGGAAGGACGACCTCCAGTCAATACAAAGTTGCTCTTAGTGATGGAAAATTTCAGTCCTTCTTCCAAGATGACAGTGCCCCCATCTTTAGGGCATGAGTGATTACTGATTAGTTTGATTAGTATAGAAATAATGCGACTTATATGAGATTCCTTTAACATTTAATAGATTTCATCCCAGATTAATACCAAATGAGAGGATATCATTTGGAAGAATGGTACGCCATCCCACCAGTAGAGATCCAGAGACTTGGATATCAGTGCAAATGAGAATTGAAGCTGTTGTGGTGGCACATGGTTGCCCAGCAAGTCAAGTTTATGCTGAAAAGAAACAAAAGTTCAATAGGCTTTAACATCTCATACAGTCAACAACAGAAACCATACAACTTCCTGCAGCTTACATTGTAACAAACTAACATAAAGCACAGCACAAAAACAAGTTCAGACTGGAGCTAAATGAATTCCAAAAGATTTAACAAGAATAATAGAAAAAGATACATAAGATTTTTACATAATAAAACCAAAATGACATCATCTGGTTTTATTATTACAGCGCACTGTTCGATGTCTCATGGGGATGACACATAACATTACACACGCCTCAATAATGTGACGCCACCCAGGAACAGTTGCTCAACTAAGAATTACATTTTGATTTGGACAATAACCTGTGGTCTAACTGTAGCCAGCACAGACCGCAGCGAGACCTCTGGAGTTGGATTCATTTTAATTCATAACTTCTTTTACACATACACATTATAAAAGGGTTGCATAATGGCAGGCGGGAAGGCTCGGCCAGAGCAAATGAAACACTGTGAAAAAGGGATTTTGTGAGCGCAGATCTGAATGAATTGGTTTGGGCAGGACACATAAAGCTGAAGGCCAAACATATATCGCATTCCACCATGTGGGCCTGCAGAGAAATTTAAGAGTATGTGCTGACAGTTTATGAAGCCCAGGCTTAGCATGGGTTTGTTCTTGAAATGCTCATATTAACCGAATAAATGCTTGTTCTAAGGACCTGCAGTCTGTTGCAGCTTGAATGTAAGTTAGTTATATTTAAGGGTTTATTTTATTAAGCAGATATTTATGCATCACTTAGCAGGTTGCACAGAAACTAGCTCTAAAGTACAGGATAGTTATAATGGTGGCAAAAATCAAAGAGCTCTTTTCTACTACTATTATAGGAAATAGCTTATAGCATTTACTGCTGACAGCAAACTGCTGCACCCGTGTTGGAGAGTACAGACCAGATTCATTTGTCTGATGGAGATAGAGAGTTCTTGTTACCCTCTGGATATTACAGTGTCTGTGGGCAGTGCCTAGATAGACAGCTTTTAGTGCCTGTGTCACAATTTGAGCTTATTATTTAGTGAAGGCCCAGTTGGAGACACCACAGGAGACTGAACTGAAGCCACAAAATGAAATTCTTTATTTTCAAAAGTCATGTGATGAACAGAAGATGCTGCCAACACAAGTCCGGCACAACCAGAAAATGAAGAGCACAAGTTCATATATCAAATCACAACAACATTTGCCTCAAGAAGCTTTATGTTGTAAAGAAAAGAGCCTTCAACAACAGAGAGAAACCCCAAGAATGAGATGATCCACCATCAGTGAGCACTTGATGACAGTGGGAAGGAAAAACTCCCTTTTAACAGGAAGAAAGCTAAAAGCTATGTTTTTACCTTTTCCCTCAATCGTGTTCATGAGTTCAAACACTTTGCTCATACGTTTATGGACGACTCCTTTTTAACAGGAAGAAACCCTAACTAGAACCAGGCTTAGGGAGGAGAGGTTGTCTGTTGACCAGTTGGGGATAAAGGGAGTGAAACATGGCAAAAAATGTATATAGTGCAAAGTGTAAGTGTGTATAAACACACAGAGAGTGAAAAGACAGGCGTGAAGAAGAAACACATCATGGACATCATCATGGGAAGCCCACAGAAGCCAAGGCCTATGGCAGTGTGCCTAAGGGAGAGTTCTTCATCACCTGATCCAGCCAAAAAGTTTACTCTGTTCATCTGGATGTAGCTTTTTTAGTTGGAGAAACGTCTTGTCACTCATCCAAGTGACTTCATTAGTCTCGGGGAGCGCTCATGTGGAGTAATACTGTACAGGTGAACAGATGATAACGAGGGTAGGAAGACCAAAGAAGGGAAATCAAAGCCAAACACTTCTTTTGCTGAATTTGATGGATTCCCTAAGTCCAGAGTAGCTTAATGCTAATCATCAAGTTATTATTGTTGAGCCCACTGTTCTGCTTGTTCTACACCCCCTCCAGTTTTGCCCTCGCTGCTCTTCATCCTTCTCACTGTGTCGCTCTCCCAACATAATCATCGGCCACAGGCTTTGAAGAATTTCCTATGGCAGTGAATTTTGCACATACTTTTACTGTCCTGCAACTTTTCCAATCCTCCTTTAGATTTTGGCACTTCTGTAGATGCAGTTTTTTAATAAAGGCACTAACGTCAAAGGAGAGGAGTTTAACAATGTGTCTAGGCCATGTACGTCTGACTGAAATGTACAATCAATAACCTTTTTTAGGCTCTTTAACAGAAAAAAAAAAGATATTGTACTCACAAATGTACATAGATTTGTGTGTAATTTCGTCTTCCAGCAAATGCATTCTCGTAAACTTAAGTAATAATGAATTAATTAAAAATACATAGGAGCAGGGTGTGTGGTTTGTGTACGTTGAACTGTCCCTGACCATATTTGAATACATCTCCCTGATCATGTTTTACGTAGAGACCACATATGAGATGAAAAGATGTTCTTAGGCATCCGTTTGCCGTGGAAGGAGACTGAATTCATGTCCGCACCTTCAGACTCAAGATGAAGCCAAGCCGACGATGGTTTTAAAATGTGATCCTCTTCCTCCTCACCTCAAGGCTCATCTTTCTTTTCAGGTTTCACTAATTGCAGCTAACAGTGGGTGAAACCAGCTAAAAGAGGCTAACTGCAACAAAAACAGGAGTCTTACTGACAGAAAAGTTCAGCATATCGTCACCAACTAACCTCAGCATCGCTGTCATCAGTCAGAAGTGAGCTTTTCTGACTCACTGACCCATTATTGGACACCTTTCACAAAGTTTTACAGCCTCCTGCAGTGTAAATTGATATGAATGCTTCTTACCCAGCATTGACAGCTGATAGCTGACAGATAGGAAAAAACTGAATCTGGATCTGGATCAAGTCAAAACAGTAGCAGAAACATGCTGGCCATGGTCGTTATGGAGTAGTTTATATTGAATGTTTTTGATCCCCCTTGGCTTGGACATGTTTGTCTGTGGCCATCGTAGCTAGGATCATGCACTTGAATTGGGAAGGTTAAGAAAATAGAACTCAGTTGACTGAAACCCACAATCTACTGACATTTATCTGTGAAACTCTTAAACACTGCAACTGATACAAGCTTATCTGGCTTATCAGTTGTCACATCAGTTGTCAAATAAAATGGCAATTATATTAAATGGCCAGTCCAACCGTAACTATACCATTAAAAATGTGTTTCCTTTCTTTTTTTTAGGTGTTACAAATGCAATCAAAAAAGTTATTACCCTTTACATTTAACTTCACTGATTACAAAGAAGTGACTTTAGGTAGGAAGCTGCCACAACCCAGTCCAGGACTGAAATTAACCAGGAGAAAAGCGAGCAATGTGTTTATATGGCAGACGGACAGTAAGGGAGAGGGGCAGGGATTTATTGATGTATGGAAATAGTATGCTTTAGGCTGTTTATATAAGAAGCACAGAGAGAAGGAAATCAAGTTGATGTGTGAATACGGGAGGGTATAAAAACTGGGCTTCTGAAAGTTACACATACTCAGACATACCTCAGACAGACAAAAGGAAACTAAGAGGAGAGATTCCCCTTTTTTTCCTTCACTCGATACATTCTTCCTCTCTTCTTCTTCTCTTCCCTTGTTCTGACCCTGGTCTCTCTTTCCCCCCCAGACAGGAGGTTACATAACATATTTCCAGCACTCCCGCACTGACACACATGCTCCTGCTACACTTCATCAGTTCCCTCATCCACGTCCCACCACCAGCACCACCACTGCCTCTCCTTGCACACACACACTTGTCAGCTGTGAAATATTTCACCCACAGAACTTTTCGACTGGACATTGAACAGATTCGCGAATGCGTCGAGAACCTTCTCATGCCCTAATTCTTCCCCCTCTCTCTCGCTCTCTCTCCCCCCTCCCACTCTCTCTCGTTTTCTCCCCTTTCATCTCTCAGACAAACACCCTGTTGCATTAATCAGAGTTTTTTCCCCCTGCCACCCTCACAATGGTTCTGTTTTACATCACTGATTGGGGATGTGAACCCCCTCCCCCCACGCACACACACACACACACACACACATGCACCATTTCTTTCTTTCACTCTTCAGTCACTGTGTTTCCCATAATGCAGCAGTTAGAGAAAAATGGGACCCCAGCCCCACGGCTTTGGCAAAAAGGTCGCAGGGTGGGGCGCAGGGGGTTGACACCAAGGTCAGCCGTGTCACTTCTGGGCCTGAGGGTGGGAGGGTGACGTTTTCAAGGGTTGTTTGGGCATGGACAATAGGTCTCCCTGACACCTGAGGAGAAAAGATGCATGGTGAAGAGGGCAGATATGAATGACCAGTTTGTCACAGTGTTCTGGGATCCACTAGCAGGGAGATGGGTGGGGGCCGGGGGCCGGGGGCCGGGGGGGGAATCCTGTTGAAGACAAGTCCAAGTGTACTGAATTATGAAGTCCTGGGAAAGGCATTGGGATATTAACACCTAAGATGCTATTCAGCAGCATGTTAAAGGTTTGGAAGTGCATCTCACTATAGGAAAAAAATATGTAATGTAAAAATTTGTAGTGTAGTATCCTACATTATAGGCACTAGTTGTACTCCAGATTCAGGTTTCCAAACAAAAGAGAAACCAGCATCATAGGATAATATTGTTGAAAGTCCAAAAGATCTTGAAAAACATAACATTTAAGTTTAACTTGTTATACTTTACTTAAAGTTGTAATAATTAGCATGCTTTACATTAACAACAAATCAAATAATCATGTAACGTGAAAGTTTCTAAAAATCCATAGTATAAAGTCTATAGTATTTCAGTGTATTTCAGTTCATAGCTTTGATTTTATAACCTTCAATTCAGCAAAGCAACAACAACAATTACCACAATGTGCTTTATATTGTAACAATAAGAAAAAGAAACCCCCAACAATTAGATGACTCCATACGAGCAAGCACTTGGTGACAGTGGGAAGAAAGAACTCAGTTTTAACAGGAAGAATGCTAATCCCGTGTTTTTACTGTCTCAGTGTTTTTAGGCTCAAACCTCAGTAAACACTTTATCAGGATATGTCCATTAGCTAATGATGTGTCAGTCACAAGTTTTAATTGAGCGAGTGGTTTCAGTCAGATCTGTCGCTGAGTCATTATGTCTGTTTTTGAAAAACCAATATGGCGACACCAGGAACAGCTCGAGGCTTCGTAACTAGACTTCATTAATCAGTGGGCAGTATCACAGTGGCTAAGGTCGATTACCAAAAGATATATGACACCAAATAAATATCACTGATGCTTTGTATGATGCCGTCTATAAAAGCAACTGTCCACATATACACTATATCACTATACTATAAGGTTGGAAAATGTCAACTTTGTATTTCCAAGTTGTGAATTACTGCATGACTTACATTTAAATAGGAACTATTCCATTTAAAACAACTTTGAGCTTTTTCCTCTTTCCTTCTGGCCACGGTTCCTATTGTTAATAACAACAGTGACATAGTTAGTAGCTCAGACCTCCAAAACAAATGAAGGGAAGTGAGACTGGACAAGCAGTAAGATGACTTCAGTTTTTAATGAAACCCCCTCAGGTTCATCTTTGACCTGCAGTGCATGCAGTATTTCTGCACACATATTTTGCTGTGCACTTACAAATTCTTACTGACATTTGCCTCCAATCTACCGAGACTGTTTCACTGATTACAACTTGGATCTGGCTTTGCTGATCTTTTATACCTCCAAGTAATGCATTCCATAGCACAGCTTATATTTGATTTACATGCCTAATAAAAGGGTTAGCTGTACACTAAAATCAAATATGAATGAATAACATAAAAGCACAGCAATCAGAGTTAGTCATGGATCACAAAGAGCTGCATGAAAACATGGAATAAAAGATAAAATTCAACACTTCATTGTGTGCGTGCACTCCTGAGGGCTATTGCCTGTCTGTGATTGTCTGACACTGTGAAATAGTGCATGTAATTTACAGTCCTGAGCTGTCACACTACTCTTTCCATAATATGATGGGGATTTACACTTTGATCCAGGGCGTCATTGGCAAGTTAATTATGAAATAATATTTGGTTACATCATGTATCATTATTGTTGACTGGCTTTAAAATTGGGGAACATCTGTGTCCATGTGCGTACGAATGGGTGTGTGTATCCAAGTGCTCGTGCCCTTACCAAGTTTTTCCCCATGCCTCATCCTTCACTGATCATCATGAGTTTAGCTAAACCTTTTAAAAACCGCAGTGAAGTAAGGCAGTGTTGGCTTTGTTAGGTGTTAGGCTCAGTCCACCACAGTCTGGGTGGCAGACTGAGGGCTGAGACTGACTCAGCTGAGAGCCTTGTGACTTACGCAGAGTGCCCAGGCTCGGACGGTTTGAAGTCTCATCAGACATTCTGAGAGCGGGTGGGGGTCGCGGACTGGCACAGCGCTCGCTCAGACTTGGCAGGGGTCAGTGGATCAGGGGTGAATTTCCTTAAACCCTGGCTGTTGGTGGAGGGAGAGATGGGAGCTGCGTTGTTTTGGCAGTTTTATAGCAGGGCTGTAGCACATGGAGGGTGGGGGTGGAGCGGGCCAGGGATTGAAGAGGTAGCAAAGATAGTTGAAGGGACTGAATGCGTATCATATTTTGCATCTCTAAAAGCTTGCGCTGACAAAGAGAGAGGCGTCCGTTCCCCCCGCCTGACCCGATAATGCACGGCAGGACCTAAAAAGGGGGACCATGCTAATGAGCACATGTGATTAGGGAGAGAGAGTGGGCTAGCTATGATGAGGAAGAATAGTGGGGGAGTTGTCGCATGAGAGATGGGCGACTATTGGTTCTTAATGAGAAGTGAAAGGCCCCCCTTTTCCACCCATGGCCCCTATCTTTTTGGGGGGGTCGTTCCAGGGTGCACATTAATGATGGACCACATACCAGTGGATAGCATGGGTAGGGTGGGGTGGCTGGGTTGGAGGGGGACTGTGGTGCTGGGAAGGGTTAAGTAAGACAAAAGTAAGCTGTGGAAAAATGCTAATTGACCACTGGCTTGGAAAAGTCTGCTGCTGCTGCTGCTGGTGGTGGCAGAGGGGGGCAGGGGACGCCAAAGAGGCAGTGGGTGGAGGTGGAACAAAAGGCAGGAGTGTAGCGTGCAAGAGATATTTTTGGGAAAGGGGGCTTAGAGCATGTGTCCATGTGTGTGTATGTGTGTGTTTGTATGTATGTGTGTTTGGGTCCTTATTTGAGAGTGGGCACGGCTCAAAGCTGGAAACAAAGGCAGAGAGTGAGGCACCGGACTGCTGGACCTCCTGCACAGCGAAACTCACCCCCCTGTTGCACGCTGCCCTGGTTTAAAGTCTGAATCCAGTGATGTATTTAAGAGGCTGCTGAACAGTGACACAAATACTGAAACACCTCTTCGCAAACCATGCGTGATAACTCCAAATTATTGTGATCTTTTTATTATAGGAGTTTCAAAGCTGCAGTAGTGTCAGTTGTACATGTGCTCTGACAAATAAATGCCACACGAGTATCATTTATGTAACAAAGTGCACAAGAATTCTTCCTTTTATCACCTTTTTCGTGAAATATAGCTAAGAGAAACGGTACACTATATACAGTTGTTGGTCAGTGAAACAATTTTTGTTATTTTGTTTCTGTTGACCACATTAGCTTTCAAATTTAACAGTCAAAATGTCATCGTTAATATTGTGTTAACTGTTTATTAGCCGGAACTAAAGACATTTTTAGACATAGTACTCCATTTTCAGAGGCTCAAAAGTATTTTCCCCCTGACAGGCTGTTTCATGACCAGGTGAGGCTGGTTTGCTCATTATTTCATGACAAATTAAGCTAAGATCTGAAGTTGGCTCCAAGTGATGAATTTCCATTTGGTTCAAGCTTTTCGGTTGAACTATCAGTATGAGGTTCAAAGAGATGTGGGTACCGGCCGGAACCAAATTAAACCTGTTGGAGAAAAAGCTAAAACTTTAGGAGTGGCCACAACTACATTTTGCTGCTTTCTTAAAAAGAAGGAATGCACTGACCTGAACGAGCACAGAAGAGAAAAAGTTGATGAACACAGAATTCTTTCCTTGGTTAAGAAACCACGCTTCACAACATCAAGTCAGGTCAAGAGCACTCTCAAGAAGATACCATTTTATCTTTGTCAGAGTCCACAATTGACACACCTTCATGAATAGTTATACAGAGGGTTTATAGCAAGCACTTGCTACATGAAGGAACAGGAAGGCCAATTTATACTTTGGCAGAAAACATCCCAAAAAGCCTGTATTCTTTATTCTTTAGACAGATTAAACCTAAAAGAAATTCTGGGCTTCACTTTCTGCTCAAACCTAACTAAATGTTGTGAATTGATCAGTAAGCACATCATAGCATGAATAGATAATTACACAAAGCAAGCTGCAAAAGCAAGCCAAGAGTTTCTTAAGTCAAAATAGTGAAATACTCTTCAACCCAACAGGACATGCTTTGAAGGGAGAGAACCTCACATTCATTCTTTAAGAATGCTAATCTGATTCTTAAAGAACAAGATTTCAATATGGGATTGGTTTGGGCCTGGGTTAACCACCTCTGATGCTGTTGGCCAACAGGGTACTGGAAAACTGTGCTACTGCTGGCTAAAGATAAAGGAAGAGAAGCAGTAGAAGACGTTTGGAGTTGGTGAGAGAGAAGGAAAAGTCAGTGTAGGGACTTTAAATGGAGGGATTATGACTGGTAATAAGAAAAAGGTTTAAGGTGCAGGAGGCTAAGTGGAAGGTGGCAAGTTGTTGGGCAAAGGATGTTGAAAATATAGCTGCAAAGCAGGAAAAGAGGAAGACCACGGAGAAGATTTGTGGATGTAGTGAAGGAGGAGATGCATAAGGTTGGTGTGACAGAGGATACTATGGATAAGGTGAGGTGGAGGCAGATGATCTGCTGTGATGGCCCCTAAAGTGAGCAACTGAAAGAAGATGAAGAAGACGTTTAGAGAAAAGCCCACTGAGTTCTAGTGCAGTCCCCTGAGATGAACTTGTGGTATTTGCAGAGCTGTGGGAGGTAGGGATGTGCAGCTTCCTGTATTGTCACAGGTGGATATTAATGGGTTTGCATGTCCAATACTTCGTTAACCCCCCCCCCCAAAAAAAAGAGTTCCTTAAAGTAGTAATTGAAAAAAGTTAATCAGTGTGAATATAAAGTGCAAGAACATTTCCATACAGTGATCCTTACAGGGAAGTTTACTTTGTATTTTTGTTATCAGATTTGATCAGATTAGCTTGTAGGTAACAGTGAAGCTGGGGTTTAGGCTAAAGAGTAGAATGTATACATTTTATGGTATTAGTGTCTAAATATCTCAGTAAATCTGACTTCCCTGTGAGTCGTTGCCTGTATGCGAAGTGAGGCTAGCTGACGCAGCTGAACACATCTGCTCAGCAGTAGCTAGCTGCAGTGCTATTGCTAGGCTAATGTCTGAGCTTACAAGAAAGGTTAGCCATTTACTATTTTCAGTTTGGTCTAACTTACTATTCTATTATTCTAAGCTTAATATCCACATTGAAGTCAAAGCTTTTCAGACAGTTTTTTCTTTTATAAACGTCTTAGCAAACATTTAAATCAAGTCATCATCTTTGAAACCCCACTTTATTAGCTTTTCTCTTTTAAATACTTTGTCAAATTAATGCTAATCCTTTAAGGGAACTTACATTTCACATAAGGAGAGCCCATAAATACATTCTCTGTTGGTTTTTCTTGCCCATTAAAATAATGATGACTCTGGTGGACATACAGTATGTCCTGACGTTCACCCATATAGCCAGATGAATGGGTGGTGGTCTTGCATTCCTGGTGCTTTCAGGTGGTTCCAGCATGGTGTCTCTTGACCCACTTTCCCCTCCTGTCTGCTGGCTGGATAACACTGTGGTTTAGCAGCACTGAGAGTTCACACCCTGGGAATAGTTGGCAACTATAGAAGGAGGGGTGACGGTGGAAGAGTAGACTACTGTAGGACTGTGATTAATGAGCAAGTGTTATGGCAGCATCACAGAGAACAAAGAAACTAATCTACAGCACATGGAGAGTGAAAAACACTGCACGTACCAGAGGGTGGATCTAAAAACGCATCTGCCAGTCAGTAATAAAGCTGGAGGACCCCAGTTACAGATACATTGAAGGTGAATGCTTGGTGAATACTTGGCCACTGATGTCGAGTTGCATAATGTAAACTGAACAGGATGTTCCTACAGCTTTAAGGTATGAGAAAAGTGGCATGTATTTAACAGAGGCCGAATAAAATTATCCCACACAAGTGTCTACAGATCCATTCATGTGCATTCTTGTGTGTCTGTGAAGGTGTGTGTATGTGTGTCAGGCATTGATTAATGTCCAAGTGCAATGCTACGGTTAATCTGATGGGCTCAGCTTCAGGCTCATACCCCTTTTCTGTTTGTGACAGGTGTGTGTGCACAGAAAAGAAGACAGTCACTCATCTCAGCCATAAATCACACACTGGTGCTAATTCTTTCTGTTCTGGTTGTTGTAGTTTCCTAAACAAAACCTTAAAGAGGCTTCCAGGCTGCTTTTCAGTACAGTTCGAAGTTAGTTGGTTTCTGTTATGGAAGGCTGAGACAATTGTTTGTTGGCTCTTCAAAAAACCCCCACTACACCGAAGTTGGTGGTTTATCCCCACCAAACAAACAAACAAACAAGCTTTTAAATGCTTTGTTATCCTACGCTACTTTGCAAAAGTCTTGAGCCACTCATCATTTTTTTAAGGTTTGCTAGAAAAATGGGAAATAGCCATTTACGGACACATGTTCACTGAGCTACAGTATATAAGGAAAAAACAGAGTTTGTGCTATTCTAAAGAGCTTGAAAGTCAACCACCTTTATTCTTCAACATAGCCTGAACTCACTTAGGAAAGTTTTCTTGTGATTTCTTTAGACAGTCTTAAGGAATAGTTCTCCAGGCTTCCTGAAGGACACTCTGAAGCTCTTCTTTGGATGTCGCCTGCCTTTTTTTCTCTGCTCTCTGTCAAAATGATCCCACATTGTTTCAGTAATGCTGAGGTCCAGGCTCTGGGACGGCCAGTGACTGATTGTGCTGGTGATGGCTAACAAACTGGACTTAATAGTGGTAGACAAGCAGAGGACGATGGCCATAGTGATAGATGTTTATGTTGGCTGAAGGAAAGCCTGTGTTACAAACTGAGTAAATTTTGCTCAGAATGGCAAATGGTATGATTAACTTGAATTCCTCGACTAAAACTTGCAGAACTCTTTGTAAAATCCTTTAAGACCTATTGCTACTGTATAATTTGGTGTAAGATTTCTCTGAGTAAATGAGTTTGTCTGTCTCTTGTCTCTCTCTCTCTCTCTCTTTTTTCCTTTTGAAGCTGTGTCTTGTCTGTGGGTCCAGTTGGAAGGAATCTCCTGGCTGGCAGGGAATGAAAGAGTTCCCTGGTTCATCTCTGATGCTCCCCAGCCGCTGTCCGCGCCGACTCTCTCCATGGGCCTCCGTCTCCAGCTCTCCCCGGTGGGCTAAGACCTGCTCAAGGTCCCCTCTGTGATGTGGGCTGCCCAATAAAAGCCGACACTAGCTGTATTCCCAGGCCCAGTTTCCCCCTGAGTCTTTATCTTTCACAGCGTTGGCTGAGTGAGAAGGCTTGCCAAAGAATTAGGTTTCAGCCGGCTCACACAGACTGTCTCAAAACCAAGGTTGGAAGGAACTGAAGCAACTAGACGTGCGTGTGTGTGTCTGTGTGTCTTTTTTTCTGTCTGTAGTCAGTCTCCATCTCAGCATTTTCCGTTTATATGAAATGAGGCTGATTGGAAACTCTGAACTCATTAAAAGTATTCTGCATTATCTTAAAATAGTTTTTAACAGACAGATCCATATCACTTACGTATGACCTAGATATTGATGAAAGATGCATACTGGCAATTAAGTATCCATTATTGTCACTGTCACAGCCTGTATGCTTGAAGAAGCACTGGTTAGTTAGTAGCCTTGCAAGATTTGTAATCTAGGTTAGCTTCAGGACATTTCTGTCACTTTATCAGTGTTTTTTCAACTGATTATTACATGCAAATGTACATATAACTGTACTCTATTTGCACACCTCATATGCCCTGATTCACACACTGATTGACTGTGAGGAGGATAAAATTTAAAGAGGGTGAAACTCCAGCAATACTTGTCGTATGAAGCAGAATTTTATTACTTGACCAATGCATTTCAGCCCATGGCCTTCGTCGCAGAGGATAAAATTTGCCAGCAGGTCAAAATGGTGTGTTGGGAAAACCATATAAAAACCTTCAAGGAGAGAGTACTGTGAAAGCTACCTGCATTATAGCTTCAACTGAAAATTGGTCATCTCTCTTTGTTTTGGTTTTTTTGAGGACAAATGGTAGCTACCATGTTGCCAAACAAGCTAAAGGAACAGTTGGAAAGGAGCCTCTCCTTATAAGAGAAGCTCTGTCTCCTGGAAAAAGTGCATGGGATCTGAACCAGAGGCTGCAAGAACATTTGTCTGGTTGAGAGTGATGTGGGGATGGATGATGTGGGAAGTTATATTTTAGTGAAGCTTGTTGGAAAGCAAAGAGGTTGGAAGAGTCATGTTGAAAAGTGCCTTCATTAAAAAAGTAGCAGACTTAAAAATTACTCAACTTTTTACTCACTAAACATGAAACACAAACTTCTTACTTCAAAACTTCAGGCGCCTTCAGCAATCTTCTTTTGATGCAACATCCTTCAGCAAACACTTACTAACAATTTGGGAAATACCTCTTTGTCCCTTGTGACCGGAAGTTGCCAGGAGATCACCGCACAGTGTCTAGGCCTGTGTGACTGATGCTCTAAGCTACCTGCCTTGGACCACGTGGAGTTGTTATGAGCAGGGAAACTGTCCAGAGGCTGATCAGATGAACATTTGGACTTTCCGTCATACCTTTAAGTTATGGGTAAGGAAGGAGGTTGGTTATGTTTTTCTTTTTTAAAAAAAAGGAAATCTATGGACAGATAAGGATTATGTTATCTCCATATTGTAGACAGAGTGCACACTGCTTCATCATCATTTCACACCAAAATCATGACATGCAGAATTATTTTACTTAATACGATTGGTGTTTCAGGGACTTTGGCTTGATTGGGCTGTGTTGTACATTGCAGCTCCATGAAGCATCGATTCTAGCTCATCATATTAAATACTAATTTTACTGAATGAATGAGAATAATCTGAATCTGAAAACACATTCAGTGCTTAAGTCTGACTTGTCTCTGATATAACCATACTACATACATACTACTACTCATGTGTTCATGAATGTAGGTGCAGTAATGTACATGTTCATGGTTTTCAGCGCCTCAGCAGCTCCTCTGACCTCTCCTTGCCTTGCAGCTGTAACAAGCTGAGCCTATTACAACATATTACATAGTAAAAGATTTAGTCACTGAGTTAATATATTACACAAACATAGCAGGTGAGCACGCTTAGTTCAACCAGATGGTCATTTATGCAATGTTCCATGCAAATATACATTTAAAAAGGACACAGAAAAACAAGAAAATCCAAGCTGCAAATCCAAGAACTTATACATATACTTTGGTCAGTCGGTCATATTTCAAAACATGGATCTATCACACACACACACACACACACTGACACATAGACACACACACATAAACATCCCCGGACAGAGTTCACCCAGTCATTCCATCCTTGTAGTGGTGAAGTGGTTTTTCCATTGCTGGGCTCTTAGCGTGACAGGACGGTCCAAACAGCAGTGAAATATTACATGGGTCCGGGTTATTAAAACTGTTATTAGCATGGCCAATTGGGGCTAAACAGGACCTGACTGTCACCCTAATGACAGGGTGGCTGAGGGCTGGGAAAAAAAAGGGGAGGTGGGCTGCTGAAACCTCTGACCATCATCCACCAAACAGCCCCACTGGATTCCCCACCACTAACATCCATCCACCCAACCACAAGCAACCACCCCCTTATCCCCCCATGTGCTCAGAACTCTCTGGATCCCTGGCCACAAGAGAAAAATAAAATTGTGGTATTGACATTCAAAGTTACGGACACACACGGACATGAAACCAAATAGAAAAACAAGTAAAGACCCTTTTGCAGAAATAAATGCTGACATATGGATGCACATGTAAATAACATATGGTTATACATAAATAAACAGCCAAAGCAAGGATATGAATACTTGTTTCTGGAAACCTAGTAAAGTGAAGCATAGAAAACAAGCACATATACATACACCATCGACTAACAAAAAGACTACAAAGTGAGAGAAACAAATACAACAATAAATGCTTGCATATGGAAATTTTTCTCAAAGTGTCGCATTTATGGGAATGGGACTGGGGGAAAGATTAAGTGTTCCCAGGTATCCCAGATGGTATACCTGTAAAACAAGGTGTAAAATTAAAATGCTGCATCAGTGTATCAGGAAGGAGGCTATTCAGCATAATAAATAGCCTCCATTTACTTTTAATTATTAAATTATTTTGAATTCTTACATTTTTAGCAACTTGGAACAGCAAAGAAAATGCAAGCGTAGTATTAACTGGCAAGAAAATATGGAGGAATTATTAGCAGTTGTTACCAGTTATTAGCACAACCTCTTGTATTTTCCAGGTAGTAGCTTTTTCTCGTGTTTATCTTTTTATTTGAAATTTAGATTCGGGTTTCAGTTTTGCTTTATTTCTAGTCCAGTTTGGTTTCCAGTTTGGTTTCCTCGGTTTATGGTGTCAGTTGAGTTTCTTTTGAGTTTTGTATTCTTTTATGTAGCAGATGTGTCTTGGTTGTTCTTTTCAAAATTATTATATTCTTATTTTAGTTATTTGTACCTTTTGAAATCTAGTTTCTTTTTTGTGGTTAGAGTTGTAGTTTATATCCAGTTTCTAGAGTTTCAGTTTATCCCTCATCCCAAGTGTTCCCTCGTCTCTTGTAAAGTCTCCGTCTCTGTGAAGGTTCTCAGTCATCCAGGTCATCGTAGTCTAAGGCACTTGGGAAGAAAAGCGTCTGGAAATCTTTAAATTTCTTGGAGATGTTTCACCTCTCATCCGAGAAGCTTCTTCAGTTCTAAGAGCAATTGGTGGATCGTCTACCTAATCCCATGACCGTCTCTGTGTGCTATGTTTCCCTGTCATGTTTTATTTTGGTAGTCATTTTTCTCCTATGTCTTGTATTTTGGTATTTAATTGCATGTCATTACCTTAATTAGTTTAAGCTGTGTCTAGTTCCCAAGGTGTCTCCATTTCCCACATTATCTCCTATGTATTTAAAACCTAAGTTGGTTAGTGCCCTTTATCAGAGTGTCTGTTAATCTCATCTTGTATTCCTTTCTTGTTCCCTGTTTTAAACTGTTTGTGATAATATGGCAATTTACTGTGATAAACCAGTGAAAATCATAAATCTGTTCCCCTTCACATTAACTACTTACAGTCAGAGTCCAGCAAGAACATTGTGTATCTGAAACAGAAATTTTGCCATAAATTGTGACATAGTTGCTGCACAAGGGTATTTTAACTGCCAGCTGTACTTCGAATATTTGGAGACAGGTTGGCTCCACCTAGTGACCCGTGCACTCGCCTTCCAATCTGAAGTGGTTGCGCAGAGGTGACCAGTTGATCACTGCAATCTTTCCTGATCATATGAAGTTTGCAGTTGTAATTTTAACTCTAGTCTGATAGAGACTTTAGTTAACACATTTTCCAGTCTATACACAACATCCAAATGCCATATACTAACAGAAGAATCCTTAACAAACTGTTTGTGAATGCATTTCTGAAGTGCCTCATATTTGTCTCTCCACATGATTATTGTTTTGCCCAAAGAACACTCAACCCCACAATCTTTAACATCTGATACTTTGTTCCACCAGATTGTCCATATAATAATAATATGAAGACTTCCAGCATTCAAAACATGTATTTATACAAATCATTTAAAAGCAACTAAGCCCACATTAAATCTCTCTTTTATCCCACTCAGCTTTTTATCCTGACCCCCCCCCCCCCTTCTTATACAGTTATAAGTCAGCACTGCAGTAAAGTGAAGCCTATAGAAACTCACAGAGAGCAGAAAACATAGTTACAGCCCTGCAGTGGACGATACTGACCAACTACCGTGAGGTTTGGTTGGAGCCAGTGAGACCACTGTGGTTATCACTGTGTCTTAGTTTTCAAAACGGAGTTATGCTAAACCCCACCACCCCTCCCTCACAGGCCTGTAGGTCTCCATTACTGAGGCAAACCAAATGAAATATCCAAACATGCAGTGGATATCAAAACTCTACACACCCTCAGACTTTCTAGTTAGTTTTATTGCCTTAAAGCCTCAAATGAAAAGACAATAAATCACATTTTATCCACTTTGACTTTAACAATGGAAGCAGTGCAGTCAGTCAACAAGAAACCTAAAAGGCCATCACACAACTTTATGCATCACTTTCTATTTCAGCTTCTATTGTCCAAGTTTATTTTAACCATTATATCTATCTGCAAGGAATCTTTTTGGCATTTTAAGTTATTTCAGTGTAGCTGGTTGAAGAGATTAGTTTATAAGACATATAAGACAATCTAAGGCGATATTATGGATCTAGATCACTGTGTTTTATGAAAGGTTTGACCCAAATGACAATGCCAGGTATTTACTATTTTCCTTCGTGTCAAAGGGATAACAAAATATGAAGATTTCCAGTCCACTTGCATCCATAGTCATCCACTCAGTCATCCATCTGTCCCACCATTCAAAATAAACGACAGCTATACTATTTCCAGCTCCGGCTTCGTCTCTCACATCAGCACACGGAGTGAGTTTGAAGCAACAAACAAGAGGTCTGCGCTGTGAAATGTGAGTCCAAAAACAAAGCTCTCCCTTCACTGAAACAGCCCAACCTCAGCACACAAACGTATACATGCACACCTCAGGATCAAGCCCCCCACCCCCGATATTGCTGTTCTTAGAAGACCTTTCACCTTTTCCACTTCCAACAGTTAATCACAGGCGGGGTTGCGGGAAGTTGAATTGGGGGTGACACTGGAGCAACGGTGAGTTGTGGCCCTTCGGACAGTCACCAGAGACAGAGGTGGTGAATGTGTGTACACGTGTGCACACATATCCTCTTAGATTTACCCACAATTCTTTGCCTAGTCTCTGTTTATTTGGCCTCGGTAATGGGGGCTGTCATGGCCAATCGCCTGAGCAGCCACTGATTTACTCCAGGTGGGGTTTTGGCCATTGTCCAGTTCAAGGAGCAGCCCTGACCCATGGCCCCTGACCCGCCTGATTCTGCCCAGCACCCTAACCAGAGGACAGGGCTGTTGCTGAGGGATGAGGCGACATGGGGATTAGACCAGACTGAGAGGTTTGTGTGTGGAAATGGATACTCCCACAGTTCCAAAGCCCTGACCTCACAAACTCACAACCAATGCTGATTTACATGCCTCTTAATAGTGCAAGAGAGTATTGATTGTACAAGTGGGCAACAATAAAAGTTCTGTAATATGAAACAGCACTTGCTTCTGGGATGTTTTGTGCAAGTGGAAAAGCACTCAATGGCCATTTAATCAGGGACGTCTGTAAAATCTAATGCAATTAAATGAAAGAATGTCAGTCAAATTCTATCTCTATTTGGAGGAGTCAAAGGATATAATAGAAATAACTGCCTGCATGCATGACTGGCTTACAAAGCCCTGCCTTATATTTTTTTCATGCACAGGTGAAATCAGTCTGAACAAGTCTGCAAACACAAAGAACCTGCGACACGGAAACTGAACAGAGCTACAATGCAGCGCTATGTTGTACAAAAGAGAACGTCAAGAAAAGACACACAAACTTGAATTAAACATCTGTTTGCAATAACCTGCCTGTGAATAGTTTACCTCTCAACATCCATCAGATCACTGGAGACCTGTATGGTAAATATAGGCTCGGCATCATCCCAGATGATGGCAGAGCTCCAAGAGTTAGCAACATGCTAAAAAGACAATTTATAGAGATGCAAAATAAATCAAATCACTTTTATTGTCACATCAATATTGTATGCATTTCTGCATTGGAGTATTTTCTTTGTGTTTTGCATGTTCCAACATGTAACCAGAGACGTGTCAGCAATGAGCTGCAATCACGTGTAACAATAGGTTTTTGGTCACTTTTTTGTCCCTTGACTTCCAAGACATGGGAGAACATTTAACCCTAAACTACCATTGTGATAGCACAGGGTTAGGGTTAGAGTCATAATCCAGGATAATTCATCTGTCAGAGGGTTAATTGTTAGTTAACCTACAGCTGTGACCCCTAATCCACCTGTATTACTCCAGTCAATATTAGTACTTCATTACTTTCATTGCTTTGTATAGAGTTAGTTGCCTCACAGCAAAAATGTTTTGGGTTCAAATCCAGGTAAGGTCCTTCACCAAAGAGTGTGCATGCTCTTCTCATCTACTGTGCAGGTTGTCTCTGGGAGCTCTGGTTTTCTTGCCATTTAAAAACATGGTTGCTTAATGCTGTCTGTGTCAGCCCAGGACGTTCTTATAGAAGAGATTCTTAATATCAAGAACTCATTTCCTTGTTTGAAAAAGCTGCACAACTAATGCTCTTCCCTGACAGTAAAAAGAATAAAAAAAAAAAAAAATATGCAAGTTGGTGGAAAGAACCTCTGCATGTGTTTCATCTATTTTAAGTTGTCACCAGGTTTGCCTTGAGCTTTATTGCCAATTGTGTAAAATTGGCAATTCCAATGATATGTTACTCACTTTCAGCTTACACACAGAGTATTGCTAGGGCGTGACCCCATCTGTTTCATGTGTTTCAGTGCAGTGTTTATCCCTCTGACCACATGTACAGTACATAACATATTCAGCTGACCTCTGAAACACTGAAAACAGTCATGGTATGCTTAAATATAGATTGGCTATGTGGCCATGTTAATACCACTATGCAGTGTATGGCTTTATTGTTGGATGATCTTTTCTATAGACTGTAATCTACACACACGTATTGTACATACACCAGAGACAACATGCCAACATAAAGTTATGAAACACATACTTTTACATTACTTCATCCAGGTGGGAAATTTTTACATAAACATACAGATTTACTCATGATAGACTTTACTGTGACCCAGGATAGATCTATCTATATATAGATATAGATATATTTCCTGCCTACAGCTAGGTGGTTTGTGCTTGGTATGTTCATGGTGTCGGTACATGACCGGAGCTGATGACAGAGACCGAGCAGACAGACAGCAGCTGTCAGTCTGGCTCAGTTACAGCCAAACACCACCAACACTGATACGTATCGGCAATATCCCAAGGTCCATGTCTGGGTCAAAGAGCTCTAGAGTTCACCATGGCCTTTAACTTGAGGCTGCCCTTCTCACACCAAGTGGAATTTTGCCCATTTCAAGAGAGGGAATGTGGTGTGGATACTGTGGTACGCAGAGTGTGTTTCACTGTAACTCTGTGTTGAAGGAATTCAGCTTCTTTTTTTCCTGTTTCAGATAGTCAGAATGCCTTATTTGGGAAATGCAATGCATCTTTTCACTACACACAGATTGCAGGGATGCCGTTATAGTGGCCAGTGGGAAATAAAAATATCGAACATGTAATAACATTGACTGAGGTTCACATACCACACGTGGTCAGGAGCTCATTCTAGACATTTCATTGGCTTTAAGAAAGTCGGGTCTAGAATCAGGTCAGTCTGACGCATGTTAGTGCTTTTGTTTGTTGAATATTAATAAATAAAATGCACTGCACACTCCCTGAGTGTGAAAGTGTACCTAGACATACTCCCATTTGATTAGTGTTACTTATATTTAACAAGCACATACTATAAGATAAACAGTGAAACAGACTGCCGTGCAACAATATTAGCTAAACAACCACTATCATCTTTCTGACTAAGATAAGCCCATCTCCAAAAAACAAGGATATTTACAGCTTCAGAAGCCAGCATTTGTCATGTTACATTGGCTAAATATTGAAAAATCATGTGATGATGAACTAAAAAGTATTTTAAAACATCCTAGAGTTTAGCTAAACACTTAAATGTGTTTAAACACTGAACACAAATGTCACTGAGTGTTTTAGATACCACACAAACTTAAGGAAATATATTTGATACTTGTGCTCATGCTAAAACCCTCTGTTATTTACTCTTTATTTAATACATTTTTCCAGTGTGTTCGTGAAATTTACTGCATGGATCCAGACGCGCTTCCTTCGTCTTCTTGAAACTTATCATTTAAGTAATATATGATTTCTCAACAGGGTTTTGGGGGCTTTTGGGTTTATCATCCTCACATTTTATGGTCCTTTTCCAGGCCAAGACTGCAAATGGGTACTTAGCCTAACACAGACTCAGGCTGTAATTCAGAAGGCCCCCTCTGTGTTAGTTATATAGGCTATCCCCACAACCAAGAGCCCCCCCATTACCCCCTGCCTTCCTTCGTCTAGTGCTTCCAGTTTACTTCCCTGTTACGCTTGACTGGCATGGTGTAGACATGGGACCTCATCTGACGGGCTCTGGTTGCACTAGCGATGTAAACTTTCTACAGATGGGGAGATGTAACAGAGGAGTCACATACATGTAAAGAAAGCACATACTGTACACATATACACACTGTAATGGTTAAGTTCTCAGTGGGAGCTTACTTGGATAAATAAAGATATGTACATGCATATAAGAGCGCAGGATGGCTTTACACATGAAACAAAAATGGAAGAGAGAGGGAATGCAAGGGGTTATGTGAGAGGACGTCTGGAGCAATAAAGGCTGGTACCAGCATTTAGAGTTTAAGGGCCAACAGGGCTTCAGATATGAATCTCGCCGAAGCACAGCGACCTCTGACCTTCTCCCAGAAACCCCTGAGGGGTGTAGTGCAGTCTTTCTGCCTAACTCTCCCTGACCCCCTCTGTCTTCCATCTGCACAAGTCTATTACATCCATTTATTTCAATGCTGCAACAACGATCTGCAAATAAACTGCTCTTTTTCCCCTCTTCGCTCTATTCACTCTCTGTCGCAGTCGTCCATTCATGGTCCGAACAGAGCCATCGATTCATCGGCCGGACGTGACCGTATTGTGTTAGAATGCAAGGATGAGAAAGGAAGAAAAGAGGGAGAGACACTGAAAGGCCAAGAGTGGTACAGAGGTCAACATGGAGGACGGAGGATGCGGGTAAATGGCTCAACATTCGACCAACTTTAGACCATTCGGTCAATTACATTACATTCAGACCTTTCAGGCAATTGATACAATAGTGCAAAGGACTCTGCGCTGGTTTAGCACCAATTATTCATCCACTGTAGGGTGGATGACTTATATGTCATGGGAAAAGGTCTTTAAGCTAAACTACATTACTTGTACATTAGCTAAGGGATTGATGAACATTATACATAATTTATGATTACAAGGCCTTTGGAAGATTTGGATAAAATCTTCTTACATACTACTCATACTTACGTCAGTATTTTCTGTTTTTTCTGTTTAGTCTGTTTCCAATGGTTCAAGTTTGGGTGAGTATTTGCCCATTAGTCATCACATCTGCCCTTCCAAAACTCCAGCGTATGCCATTACGAGAAGCCTTCGAGGACTGTGTTTAACCAGTTGCACAAGGCCACAAAACAGAATTCACAAAGATTACAGTATAATGCTGTTGACAGGATGTAAGTTGCAGCTTGCTTTAACAAGATAGTACTGTTCAGTAGGAGGTTTCTGTAGGTCTGTGTGCTTACCCTTCCACCGATTAGATTACCTTATTTGTTCTAGTTAGTGAAATCTTTCTTGGGTACACTCGCTCAACTCTGTACATGGACGTATTTTGCTCACAGAATTATAGGGCAAAACACAGCAGAGAGCAGAAACTGATACTGTGCAAAAAGACTGGAACATCAATCTGCTGTTTATGAACGCAAGGATTCTTGCTTCGTCGTATTCTTCAAACTTTTGTGGGGAAATCCCAAGCCTGCCTTCAGCATTTTTTTCAGTGTCTTGAAGCTTTTAATCATGACATCACCTCGTTACACAACAACAAACACCGCAAGACGTAACCGGATGACCCTTCAGCTTCAGGACCATCAACAAAGTTCATTGCCCTTTTCTGCTCCTCCTCATCCAGCGCCTCTAAATCCTACTCCACTTTTCCTAGTGCTCCAGAGACCTTAAATTAACAGTACTTTCATACTTTGGGTGATGAACACATCTGGCTGGGAAACAGTAGATAGTAGATGATAAATGGAATACACTTATATAAACTATACTAGAGGTACTGGACTGGGACTGCGGCTTCAGACTTCAGGCTTCCAACAGTCACAGGACTGAACAAACTCTGCACACCTATTTCAGATTGTCGTGTTAACCTCTCTTCTGGAGTTTAGGGTTGGTCAGGGTTGGATTGCATTTTGACCACAACAAATTTTCAGAAACTAGAAAATGTCATCATACAAAGACATACCAAACAACGATTTTGCTGGCAGAGGGCTGCCCCTGCCTGAACCCAGTTCTCCTGGAGGTTTCTTCCCATTGACGCCCTGAGGTGACTATTACTGCGATGTAGCTCTATATAAATAAAAACTGAAATGAACTGATACTCTAAATGCTCTACCCCTAACTCTAAATAGGTCACTGGTGATATTCCTCTGTCTTGTCATCGACTTTCCACTGGGGTCCACACCCAACAGTCTCAAGTGTGTGTCTAAAACTCTTCTTGACCCTCCTGGTTACTACTGTGAACAAGAATGTGTATTAAGTGAGCCCGCATGCTTAAATAGGGATTGAGGGCTTCCATCTCGACCCTGCCCCAGCAGCCCTAATTTCAGTACATTATGGACCATGTAGCCTCACAGCTTAATGAAGATGAGGTGAGGTGTGATGGGAGATGAAGTCATCACGAGAGAGGAGGCGATGGGAAACCAGTGGTGGAAGCCATGAATCAGAACTCATTGTCTATGTTAGAGAATGTGAAGCGGTTGTGACTGGATGGATGTGAAGGGGCGATGAAGGTTTAGAATAGGGCAGTGGGAGGGAGGGGGTCAACGGTAGGGGATAAGGGATGTGAAGGAGACTGGGTGCGGTCAGTGTGATGTAATTCTCTGGACATCTGTGCTTGGATGACAGACAGGACACGCCGTATTCCGGTAGGTGTCCTTAGACTCATACACACATACTCGCACATAGATACACATACGCTCCTTTGGGAGCTGTGGTGCTGTCCCTGTCTGGGAGCCAGAAACTTGGTACTAATGAGACTAAATGAGGTTGGAGCCTCTCTGTGAAGAGGTCAAGGCCTGTGAAGCAATCAGGCAGCTGGTTACAATATTGGTTTGAGTAAATGCCAACCACTTTAACAACATGCAAGCTATTCAGCCACTCAGCTTGGTAGCTGTTCAGTTATGCATCTAAGTTAGGCAGCAATTTAGCCCTTATAGTCGCTAAGTAGTTAGCTCATTAAATAGCCAGTAACTAGTTAGCAAATCACGCAGCAGCTACAAAGCAAAGATACCAACTAACTACCCAGTTAGCTTTTCAATCACTGAATAGCTAGCTAATCAATAAGGCAAGAAAAGAGTTACCCAAAGAGACCATTGTAGTTAAACAGTTTAGTTTATTAACTAGCCAGCTTACTAAATGCACACAGGCCAGTCAGTTACACAGGTAGCAATGTGTATGTGACTGAGTCAAATAGTTAGCCATTTCTACAGTCTGTTCAGTGATCACCTTAATACTTCTTCATTTGCTTAAGTAGCCTAGTGAATTACATATTCAAACAACAGGGCAACAGACAATTCTATCATTCGACCAAACAACCTGTTGGCTGTGCAGTTAGTTCACTTCAGGTCATTTTATTCAGCGCCAGTTCACAGCAACAGTTGTTTCAAGCTCATCAACTTCTCAAGCAGCCCCCCAAAAAAGCACCCAATCAGTTACCCAATTAATGAATCTGTTTTGCAGTCATTAAACAGTTTAGCTAAATAAAAAGCCAAAAACAATTTATCATTCAACAATTCTATCAGTCGCCGAGAGCTGAGTTTAACCATGCATATGCTAATGAAAGCTATGGGGGAGAGCCAGCTGACTGATGAGGTAGGATGTGTGGGGAAACAGGCTTATGTAAGGTATGAGTTGGGCATTTGGCTCAGCATGGGGTTAAAATGTGCTGACCAAGTACTGGGGGGAGATGAAGTTTATTTGGTTGCAAGTAATATAGGCTTCCTTCAAAAACAAACAAGGCCAAGTTTGTTTGCTGTGTGTTTTAGCAGCTGTGACCTCCTATGACTATGCATGACCTCATCCTCGCTGCTGGCAGGGGATTCCAGCTCCTTGATTATCCAACAGTAAGTGAATCAAATATGTTCATAATTCTGTTGCATATGCGATGTGCTTGAATTTGTATGGTCCTTTCAAGGTTACAAGAAGTAATTGGTACAGGTGCAGGATGGAAAGATATACCAGACATTTGCCACCACTCACACACTCACAGGCTCTCACGCAAACACACTCACATGCTAAGATCTCTTACAGCTCAAATAACAGAGAACACAGTCACTCTGGCCCTTTTTAAAGCCAAACCGAGGCTTGGATCAGACTATTCCCATGATTTAAGGACTGGGATGATGATTACACTGTTGCCATAGATACTTCAGATGACCAAATATTGTCAGTGAAGTATTCATGACAAAGTATTGCAGCAGATGTTTCATGACCAAGAATTGTAGTAGTAAAACTCCTGACGGAGATTCTGAAATTCTTCCTGGTACATTTATAATCATAAGCACAAAAACAAAGGATTAGTCAACTTATTCCACAGCAGACACTTTTAAAACCCTTCATTTTCAGATGCACCAGTTATTACTTTGAGCAAGCACATGCAAGACTAACTTTGCTGAAAAAAAGCGTTTAAAAAAACATTTTATTTAGTTTCTACTGAAAGAAATCAATGTGTTAAAAGTACGGCTTCTGAAAGCAGATGAAAAGCACATGAATATGTGAGGAAATAAAAGCCTCTCTTGAGTTGTTAAGAAAGCTAAAGGTTCAGCTGATCTTAGAATAACTGAAAGGAGTTGGAATTAAATTAAATCACATTTAAAACAGAGAGAGCTTGTGAGGCATAGACTTCTTTAAAGTCAAGGAAATAGTTACAGCAGGAAGAGGATGAATTGTTATTTAGAACACTTCAATTATCGCACTGATATATTTTCTAGCACATAACATCACTGCGTGTATATATTTACTTTACAATTAGTTAATAAAGAACCAGAAATACAAGCTACGTGGGCTGCGCTTCTGCAGTTTATCCAGCGTGCAAGGTCAGAGGTCAGGGTTGATCTGTAGAACTCGGGTCATCGGAGGTCCCTTCTGCTCTTTTTTTCTTCAAGACCCCTCACTGGGGCATGTCAGCCATATAGACATCATATAGGCTGCCCCTTGCTAGGCCTGACAAACAATCCTGGGACAATAGCACAGGCAGCCTTTAGTCTGGTGGCATCTTTTACAGCTTGGCATGATTCATGATTCACTAAAACATTATTTTTTCATCATTTTTTGGAGTAAACATGTGAATATGAAGCCTTGTGTAGACTTATTTACAGTCGCTTTATTAAAAACAAATAGAATTAGGTCATTCCTGTTAGCATTTATTGTTTTATGAGAAATGAGTATTTAGGACAGTAATAGATAATACCAGACAGCTGCACAGCGACATGTTTTTCTGATTTTTCCCTTGCCTACCACTTTCTTTCTCTTTCCTCTCTCTCTCTCTCCTTTTAAAAAAATTCTAATCCTGCTAATTAAACTTCGAGAGCCTGCAGGGCTCCGCACCCCTCCCCATCTTTGCAACTTTCTCACAGGCAGCATAAAGGGCTGGAGGAGAGGAGAAAGGGGGACAGACAGAGTGGGGAGAAGAGAGAGGAGCGAGAGAGGCTGAACAGAGGGTGGATTCATGGCAGCGCTGCTCTGCTTCTTATCAGTATCCTGACTCTGTGAATGAAGCTCTTCAGACGAGCTCCTCACCCCTCGATACCTAATACGCCTCCAAAGCTATCTCTGAATCCCTGCTGCATGTGCACATACACATACACATGCAGTGACCTTACATACAGCACAAAGAATAACAGCGGATACCGAAACGGATGTTGCTGAATCCAGTGGTGCAAGTTACAGCTGGAGCTAATGAGTCCTCAATAAACCAGTTATGTTCTAATAAATCTGTTTTCAATTAAAAAGCCACATTTACTCAGAGCCCACAGTGACATTTTCACAAGATTTGTTTAAACTAGAGCCTGAGATGACTTTTTAAATATAAATAGCATTAAAATGACACAGACTATGATTGAAGGATATCATTCTTGCTGTTAAACATTGTGTAATATGATCAAAAGGTCCAGAGCAGCTACTAAATGGGCCTCCCGGTGAAATATTTTCTTAAAGTTAATGAATGACAGAATCAGTGAGCCTTTATGTCAGGTGTTTCTCATCTTCAGAGAAAATCAGTCAAGATCTCAGTCAAGTAAAGCTGTGGTCAGCAAACCATTTGGTAGTGGTTTTAGCACTGTTCTGCTGGAAAAGGAAATCAGTATCTCCATTGAGCTTGCCAGGAGATGAAAGCATGAAGTGCTCTAAAATTTTCTGCTAGCTGGCTGTTGGACAACCACGAACAACACCGGCAGATGACATGACACCAAAAGTCATCACAATTTACAGAAACTTCATGACAAAGATCTTTGATTAATTGATCACTCCAGCAGCCTGTTGAAACAGGAATGTGGATGTGGATGGAGAAATGTTGCATGCAGATTCATTGGGCTCAAATCTGTCAGAATAGCGAATGAAATTTGCTAGAGCGGGTCATTTTATAAGGATCAGTTTTTCAATTTCAAGTTTTAAATAGTCTGAATAGAAACAATTGTTTTTCAGGCCTGCTGCAGTGAGATGTCCTTTCAAGGGTCCCTTACGCTCTTTTCCCACATGCATTACAACCTGTTATTTTTATTTTATATATATATTTAAAGATATTATTTGAATAGGTGCATGTTGAAATGCAAATGTCAGCAGTCAGACTGGACATTAGCTGGTCTGAACCTGGAAAATAGTACATTTAAAATAAAGTACCTCACTTTTTCTTTTATTTTATTGGGAGGTACATCTATTTTCTTCTGGTTAACCAATTCAGGTTTCCCTCTCCCAGCTGCCACAGTGTGAGATGAACAGGTCCCCAGTTTGCTGCAGGGTTAACACAGAGGGACAGACCATTTGCACTCACATTCACATGTATGGGGGATTTAGAATGACCACATTTACCCCAGGTGTGAATCACCAATTAATCTAAACTCCTACTTTGAACACAGGATCTTCTTGCTGGTATCAGTGTTAACCAACTGCACCACCATGATAGTTTCCATGTATGGAAATCTACTATAAAAACAGCTGGACATTAGCCTAACCTTAACCTCAATATGTGCTCAGTTACCGTACATGCAATCAAGTCTGATGCTATTGTCAGTTGATGATGAAACCACAAACCTTATGTACAATATCATTTAAATAACAGAGTAATTTCTTTTCTTTTTTTTTAACCCTAAACCCTTTTTATGTTTTTGTTTGTTTAAGATAAAAAAAACAAACTATGAGCAACTAATTACACAAAGATGGCGGCTGTATCAAAATAATACAAACAAAAACTCTTTAATTTCTTAATATCAGAAGGTTCAATCCAAAACAAGTCAAAAAATTAGAATTTTCTGCCAATTATGTCAGGGTTCATGCTCTGCAGGGTGAAACCTCTTTCCACTGGAATGGTCTTGTGATGCATAGCAATATTTGTCAGGTCTCTGGTTAATACAAAAACAAAACAAAACAAAAAAAGTGATCACGCACAAGGACCAACTTTGCACTTTTAAGAGCAGACTAACATTAAAACAAACGAGGAAGTCTTGCCACCAACCGCCATGTCATAATATTGACCTAGCTCTGATTTATCAAGTCAAACAATACCCCAGAACCTTATTTCCCAACACTGAATGAAACCGACATGGGTTCTGATTTCCTGATCCTCGTGCATAGTCTTCACTGATGCTTGTTTATCCAATTCATGGTAGCCCCTACTTAGTGGCCTGTGTGTAATGACTGGGAGCTGTTGTGCAGCTATGCAATGGTTAGAAGCAAATAAAAGAGGGGGGATATTGGGTATCCTGGCTTATTTGCGGTGTGGGCAGCCCACTCCCCCTTCCAACCCCCTGGTGGAGCCTGTTTTGCTGATGACTAGTGGGAGGGGAGGGGGGATTTATATTATAGGATATTAAATGGTAATGATGGGCCTGGAAGCACCGGGTCCATGGGAAAGTGGTTGGTGCGTCTCACTGTGGCCCGGCGTCGGTCCTGAAACTCTGGAAGCCAGAACCGGGTCACCCTGCCGCAGAGGATCATTATAGGGTAGGGGGTGCGAGTGGAAGAGAGATTGAGATGCCAGACCCCATCGACCACTTCACCCCAACCCACCCCGTAGTCCTCTTCCTTCCTCAAACCCAAAGGCCGCTGACCGCCCATGCCTGCCCTCTGGAAAATAACTCTAGCCGCAGTCGCCGGGCTCCACCAACCTCGACCTCGTCGCCATGTCGACTGAGGACCCAGACAACATTGAGCAACCTTGAGGTGGGCAGGAAACCACCATGACATGACAGCGATGGGAAGGAAGCACCACAGTGCTCATCCTAATATGAGGATTCTCAATGGGGAGATGGGAAATGGATGACAGAGCTGAAATGTGGACAGCTGCATGGTACGAAAAAGGAAGAGGGGGAGGGAGGGAGGAATAGAGCAAAGAGGGGGAATAAGCAGGACAGAGGGAGGAAGACAAGCTCCTGTTTCACTGCATTCCTTTAATTCAACCAAGCAGCCAGCATATTACTGACAAAGCCCATACTGACAGCTCCGCACAGCATATGTGTTTGTACATGCAAGAATGTGTGCGTTTTCATACATAATCATCATGCTTATCTGAAGCCTAAGTGCACTAGAGACACAAAACAAAGCGTATTATGTAAGCAAGTGCAAGTGTGTTTATGTGCACGAGGCAGCATAGTCCATTACCTTACATTAGACTGCATGCAGCATATTTGGTAGTGAGCTCGTGTGTATACAAGTTGAACAAACACAAATCACAGTGTCTTCTGCAAATGTATACACGCAGGCATAGTTACACTGAAATACTGATGCACGCCTGGGATTTCTTTTACTGTGTCCATTGCTTAAAGGAGTCGTTCAACATTTGTTCAGAGCAGACTGATATGATGATCTCAGCATTGTCTCTTCTTCGATTGTTACATTCTGAGAACAAAGTAAACTTCTCAGTGTACCACCACATTTACTATCTAGTTATAGTTTTTATTTATTAACTTTACACATTAAGCAAAGTATTTCCAGGCTTTTAATTTTTTTTTTTCCTCATTTTTATGATTGTGGATCAATGCTCATGAAAATCAGAAATCTAGTACCTCAAGTTATTGATATACTGGATTTCTGGAACCCTAAACTGGAAGCCCAAAGTATATTCATCCAAACACTTTACCACAAACTGCTGCATCAGTGCAGCTTGTCATTGAGGCAATCAGCTTGTGGCATTGCCTATTCTTGAAGCCCAGGTTTCATTGGTTAACAGCTTGTCTGTATTTTTGGGCTGGGTTTTTCTCATCTTCCTCTTGACAATGACCCATAGGTTCTCTAAGTGGTTCAGGTCAGGCAGGTTGACTGACTAATCAAGCACTAAATTAGGTAATGCCAGAAAACCATTTGCTTGTAGTTTTAGGACTGTTCTCCTAGAAAAGCATCCCCATTAAACTTGTCGCTAGATGAAAGGATGAAGTGCTCTAAGATCTCCTGGCTGTGATGACTCCTGCTGTTGGACTAAAATATCACAACTTTATGAGAGCAGTTTTAATATTACCAGTGACAGGGACTAGTCAGGGCCTCCTTAGCATAGGCAACCACAAAGACTGGAGGCAGGAGCACCCAGATCAGTAGGTATTATGATTCACTAGCTGGTCCCACGTCCTGATTTTAGGTTTGACAGTGTTTTAGTAGATAAAGGTGAATGGCTTGGACGTGAATTGAGCTGCGGTTTGGGGAAGGTCTTGAAGGGGACTGGTGGCGGCTCCCGGGCCTGGCAGATCCCCATGTACTAAATAGAAGTGAAGAAGTTAAAGAACTGAAAAGTGGAGGGAGGTTGGGGCACGTAAATGAGAACGAACAGCTTGTAGAACTGAGGGAACATATATAGATGAGAACCAGAAGGAGCGTTTGGAGGCATGGTCCCGCTCATGAAATTCTGATACTTTATCTCCAATTATTTCAATCTGCTGATCCATCCATCCATCCAAAGTTCGGTTGCAGGCTAAGTAGGTGTTGGTGTTGTTCCCAGATCATCATACTAAATGTTGTTCCAGGATCAACATTGTAAGTGACCAATCAGAATGTTGTGACATCATACTTTTGCGACTTCGGGGAAAACCGCTGTAAAACAAAAAACTGTACTTAAGCTGCGAGAAACCGCCTCTGTCCACTGATCAACGGACCCTGACCCTAATCCTAACCCTTTAATAAACGGTAAGCAGAATTGATATTGTCCTTGCAACATTGGAATTTCATAAATGCACGAATGGCTTGGCGCACAAAAGAATAACGTCACAACAATGTGATTGGTGGCATTTGTAGGTCAGATTTGGTTATTCTAACCAGAATCACTAACCTTCTCTATTGGGTACTTTTGACACAAAGTAGCAGAGGATTTCCTCCAAGATCCCTCCTCACCTTGTTGCTAAGGCTGAGCCCAGAGACCCTGTGAAGGAAGCTCATTTCAGCCATTTGTATTTAAGCTTGGGAGGTAAATGGACTTTGCCTTTCAGCTCAGTTCTCTCTTCATCGCAACAGTCCAATGCAACATCCACATTACTGCTTACTGTGGCACCAACCTGCCAGTCCAACTTCCCCTCCACCTTCAAAACATTAATGAATAAAATCCCAAAATAATCAAAGTCCCTTGCTTAAGGCAGTCTCTCTGCCCCAACCCCCTGGGAACACTCCATTGTTTTCTAGCATATAATCAAAATATTTAAATAATTTCTTACAAAAATGCTGTGAAAGGTACTTTGAAATTATTTGATCCAAGGAATTTAGTCTGTGATATAAATTAGATAATTACATACACCCTTGAAAAGTTATGCTGGCCTTGACAAGGACTATGATACTGCTATAATCCATTTTCAGAAAGTTGTAATGGAGCTGCCACCAAAGAATTTTATATGTCAGCAGGAACAAACAAGTCAAAAGCATCTGACAGAGATAAAATCACAAGAAGACATCAAGAAAGCCATTGTAAACTCACCACCAGAGACCACAGACACCCTTTAAATCCCTCCAGAGATGTTACATCAGAGATAAAAGTGAAGATAATTTACGATAAGGTCACTATAAAGTCAGCACTGCAGAGTCTAGACATGCTGTTAAACACTGTCAAACCATAATGTTATAGGAGAGTTACAGTGACACCACTGGGGAATGTAGAAGACCATAAAGCACCATATGGTTGCTAAGAAGTTGACTTCACTCTAACACTTAACATGAGATCCCCATCAGATTACTGGATAATGGATAGTGGATAATGTTATATCACTGCTGGAGCTGATTATTCTCTGCATTCTCAGCATAACCAATAGATATTAAATAAAGCATTTCCATATCAGGAACGTGCCATGCCAGGATTCCCCTCTACCTCCTCCTTCCTCTTCCTCCTCTTGTATCAGTTCACCCTTGCAGCGGTATTTTTGACCCAAACCCAACAGCCTAACATGATCCCATATAATTAAGCAGGGTTTAAAGCCAACTGATCCCCTTGGAGAGCCTTGTCTTCCATACATTCCAATTAAAAGCGATTACACACAGTGGTCTTTTACTGCTAAGAGGCCTCTGTCAACTCCTCATCACACCCCTCCACCAACCCTTCACCCACCTACCCTCTAGTGCTATCCATTCCCAGGGTTTCATCTGTCACCCATCACCTCAATGCATCAATCTCAATAATGTTTCTTTTCTTGTTTCTTCAAGCATTTGTTTTCATCTGTTCCCATCTTGAGCGGGTATTTGGTTGTGTTACACATATATTCTCCCTTCCCATTTTTTGCATTCTCAGCTTCTAGTCTTATGATGGCTAATTTGCATGAAGAAGAGATCTGTATATTCGCTCTTAAATAGAAGGCCGAGACAAAAGCTCGAGCCAGCAAATCCTTAAATCTTGTCAACTTTCACTCAAGGCACCACCACCCGCCCCACCACCCACGGCCCAGTCCTCTCCCTTCCTTATTCTTCTGGGAAATGCCTGCAGGGAGTTGAATAGAAATCCCGCATTTCCACATGAAGTGAGCAGCTAGCAGCGATCTTCTCTCCCCTGGCAAGGTTTACTTTTCTTCTAGCTGTGAGAAAGCTTGGTGGAACTGTGGTTATGAATATTCATGCCAAAGAGGTCCCTGTCAATCAGTCAAAGGGGAGCCAAGGAGGGAATTAATGTCGCCAGCCATTCATTTAAGTGTGGATAGATATACTTAGGCCATTTCATTACTAAGTCCTAAGTCCTGTATTTTTTTATTGGAATATTTATCAACATATGCTTCGCGTCATGCTTATTTGCTTTACTAGGTTTGTATTTTATTTCCACATTAAGCGTTTACAGCCATATTTATTCATCTCCATGAAGCAAAAATCACTCTATTGTTGAAACATGTCTCCAGTACTGATGCCTGATTGTCATGACTGTATTCAGCCTGCTGACAAAGACACTTTATAGCAGCACTCTTATGACAATGACTATACAAGTGATGAATGTTAAGCACTTTCATAATGAATTACAATGGATTCATGCTGATATCTTTGCTTTATATAAAATGTAGTAACTCCTTTTTCCTTTTGCATGGCCCAGTGCTGTCCAAGCTTTAGCTATCGAACAGCCAACCTCACGTTTGACCTTGAAAGAGTCCTTGAAAACTGTCTTGTTCACATAACTGTAAGTGTAAATAATTTAAATATTAAAGTAGTTATTAGGAAACATTGTTCTGAATAAGAATGGGGTCTGGCCAATATCTGCATCTTTAAGTTTGCATGTGACTGAAATGATGAGTTGTTCAAGTGTTTGTCTCACTCTAGCCCCACACTCAAATAATAGTGTGCCCTTATGTGCACACTAATCAAATAATTCTTGTTTAGTTCCATTAAATGTAACGTTTTATATTGTACTTATGTAATAAAATTACCTGGAAAACTTACGTGTATTCAAATTACTTAAAGTCAGCATTTTATGCATTAATATTTTTGAGTGCACAAGTGAAAACCAACGTTTTGATACAGGAGAAGTAAAAACTTTGAGCTTCTAAAGGCCTTAAAAAGACTCAAGATCTGTTCGTGTCTTTTGAAGAACTAATGCATAAATTCATTCAAAACAGAAATGGTAGAAACTGTGGCATATATGAGATTTATAATCACCACATCTGAATGAAAGTCAAATTACTTGATTAATGTAATGGAGCATGGACCAAAGATTTGGAATCTGAATCTCAGCAAAAGTTTGCTTATTTAAATGGAAGTTAGACACCTCACATTATCACACATTAGTTGGGTACACAAGGCCAGAATAAATCAACATTTAAAAAAAAAAATCTTGCTTATGTAGCAAACATTCATGAACTGTAGTCATCTGAATGTCACAAAAGTGATAGCAATGTGAGTGCTGGAAAGTGGCCCAGGGGGTTGGACTGGTGTTGCAGTCCTTTGGTCCATCTCATCCTCTCAAACTACCACTGCAGGGGCCCAAAAATCAAACATCTCATTGCCATATGTTTTTGAAACAGACCATTTCAATGCCACTGCAGAATTGTGCAGCTTTGTGAGAGAGGAGCTGAGCGTTGAGTTTCTCTGTCATTTTCATTCACAGACAATTTGTGCACAACGTCTACAACCTAATGCAACGCTATCAAGTGTCACTTTGTGCACTGTTATTCCCATTTTTAAACAATATCCCATCTCCCCCTCTCCCAATGGTGGCGTTTCTACTCCAGTCGTTGTTCTCGGAAATTTCCAGAAAGCAGTCCCAGTGTGGGTGTTCGGATCAGGTATAAACACTTCTGAAGCCTTAGGAACCACTTCTTAGAGCCCATAACCCGGCCCAAAGGGTTAGTTTATGGTCTCTTAGAACTGGTCAAATCAAACATCTTTATGGTGTTGTTTGCATAATGGGTCTAACAGCGCACATTTTCAGACAATGTTAGTGTTGCACTGGATTGAGCAAGACATAAAAAAGGGGGCTGGATAGAGAAGTGCAATGCCTGGAGTAGAGATGAATGTGAATCTTGAATTTTTGGAATGTTGCAGTCAACATTCAGGTTATCTACTATCTGTATCATGACAGGCTATCTGAAATGTCAGACTTGCCAGGACTGAGCCCAGACCCCAAACAGGCCTGAGGTGTGGTGACACGTGAGACAGTAAAATGCAATGTGGAAACATATCCAGGAATTCTGAAAGATTATCAGTGATCAAAGAAGTGGTTTTTAATGCTACAATTTTACAACTCTGGAAACTTCACTTGCAGCTAATGTGGGACATGCTGAATGACATTCAGGATTGAATCCACCAGATTTAATGCTTTCACGTGTTTGGCAAACACCTTCACTGCTGCCTTAAATAGCTAAATCCCCAAGCATCAGCACCACATTCTTTATTATGTTGCACAAGAATTCTAACAGCAGTCATAGAAGCATTATCAAAATAATGAGCAAGAACTTCTCCTGCAAGGCGTGAAATCCACGTCAAACGTGGGTCCTGCCCCGCCACACTAGAGATAAAGAGCAGGGTATCTGTGTGGAACAACAGTGAGGAAAATAGGGGACCGGTAAGGAGCACAACACAGTTGGGAAGATCAGAAAGAGAATGGGGTGCAGAGGGAGAGGGAGTCAGAAAAAAAGCACTGTTGGGCACCACCGACAGAGGCATAAATCCAGGCACTCACATTTGGATTCAAATGCAAATCCTGTACCGAGCAGCTAGTGGAAAGGCTAACCTCTATTTAGCCAAGTCCCAGTGTGTGGGTATGCTACCCCCAACTGACGGGAACACTTCTTTCTCCTCTGTGTGTTTCAGAATATTTCTTTGTGCGGTTCATAGTTCTTTTATTTCTGCTAGAAGCAGCACAGCAGATATTTTCTAACTTTGCTATTTGGTTTTTGGGTTTGTGTACGTGCATGTTATAGTGGGCAGGGCTGTACCCCCTACCATGCACACCCCTATGTGCACATCCCTGCCCATCCCTGTTCTTCTCTTTCTGTTCCCACCTCCTTGCCCCTGCAGTAAGGGAGTCAGAAATGAACCTGAACTGATTGAAAGTCAAAAGAAGTTGCCGGGGCAGGTTTACTGGGGCAGAAGCAGTTGCCGGGGCAGTGGTTGGTTACCAAGGAAGGAGGGGGGTGGAAAGCCCCAGTGGTTGCCAGGGGGCAGCCTGTTGGTTGCTCGGGAGTTCCATAGCCATTGGGAGAGTGTTAAAGCCATTAGGATGCCTTACCATATGAAAGGCTTGGTGGGTGTGGCAGGGCCGAAGATGAGTCCTGGGAGGATAGCCCCACTGCCAAACAGTAGGAGCCCTACAAAAGAGTCTTTCACTCGGCCACTACTGCCCCCCTGCTAACACGCACACACTCATACAACCTCCACCCAGCACTCCCATCCCATTCAGAGCCAGCTACCATGGCCACAAAATAGGGGAATTCCCCTTTCAACTATAGGAATGACAGGACAAACTGAGGAGAGAGAGAAAGCTGAAAGAAAAAGAGTCAAGAAAGAGGAGACTTAAAGTGGAGCGCCTCTCAACCAGCTTGCGTGGAGATCTGTGCTTTCCACTGAGTTGGGTAGTTTCCCAAGAAGGCCAGTCCAAACCCCCAGGGAGATCCTGATTACTGGGGGCAACAGCTCCCTGGTGCTCCCCATCCTGTCCAGGAGAAGAAATCTTTATTTCCCTCTTAGTTACGAGCAGAGGCACTGTTTACTATGCAGTAATGAAAAAGACCTAAAAATAGCACGAGCTAATACAACCCAAACAGCCAGGAAAGGAAATCTGGGTGTAAATAACTGTGTGTGGATGTTTGTGTGGACTCATAGCCGCAGGTACGGGCAGCAGTGGAGAGAAGCAGCGATAAAAGCCAGCCTCTGTTTCCTGTCCTCGGTGGGCTAATGGTGGGGATTTACTGGCCTTTTATTATGATTGCCCCAATTAGCTGTAAAGCAGCACTGGACCAAGCCTCTAACTGCCTGTTCGTCTGTCTCTGTCTCAGCCTCAGCATTAGTACTGCAACAACTCTGCCTCCTCAAGAACGGCAGCAGCTTAAAACGTAAATAAAAACTAAGAATGTGATTCATGGCACAACTTTTACATCAGTTTTAGAGCAAGTTAGAGTCACAAAGAAAAGTTACATGCTGCAAAACCGAAAAAATAATCAATAATAAGGAAGGTTAACAGATCGGTTCATCCAAATTGCAATGGAGAAAACTGAAATTCAATCTGTGTTACCCAATGAATAGGCTGATTACATTATAAGGAGTCTGACTAGCTGCTCTATGATGCTGAAATTATTTAGTTGTGTGCTGGGCTAACATTTTAGCAAGTGAATACCAGTGTTTCCATAAATGTGAATAATCTGTTAACTGGAAAAAACTGCTTATTGTTGAAATCGGACATGCATCTGGAAAAAATTAAACTCTGTGTCCTTTATTCACCGATACACTAAAACTAAAAAGTGAAATAAACAGCACTCTGCCATAAATAGATGTACTCCTTATAAAGTTGTTCCACATTTAGATGTATTCGTCACACCAGCCATGTAAGCGCTTTGAGCTGTTATTTGGTTGTTGCTTCTGCCACTGCTCCACCCATTGATCATTGTATTTCTGCTTCCATGGGTAAAAACGTCTTGGGCGTCATGCTGATGTTAATGGAATGCCATTATTTTTTATTTGATTCATTGTTATATTGAATAAAGTGGATACAGAAGAGATTACGTGAGTAAGAGGCATCATCCTCTGGCAACCCATCCATTATTTCTTGAGATATTAATTGGCGGTGGACTAAAAACCGACAGACACTGCAGTCTAATTCTACGAATTCTCGGGACTGCCTAAGGGTGACTGCCCCCTGGGAGTCCATTTAGGATTTGCCCAGGATACTTTCTTGGAGCGTTTTTCTGTTTGCATTGACCAACACTTACATTGACAATAGCCATCTGATGGCTGGCATAGCAGTGACTAAAGCTGTTGTTTTAGCTCTTCACACACACAGTCAAGTTGAGTTTCTTCATTATCTCTTTACATTTGCTGAGCTGCAGACGCCCAAGATAGCTTTTTAAAAGGAAATGTCACTTTTTTCTTGATGAGTCAACGTCTTACAAAAGCCTTTCGCAAGACATTTAACTGAACTATGTCATTCAGAGTTGTGACAGTGTTTTGTCATGTACTTTAGAATAACTAACTAACAGGAAACGTATTAGTAGCATTGTAGTTGGACAGAATACCAAATGTGAGACGCGTCAGTTTGTGAATTTTACAACGGTTCACGGGATTGTTTTACTTTCATGTCTTCTTAAACCATCTGAGTGGGAGCCAATGAAATTTGAGGACACATGACCCTAGAGGCAGTGTGAGGCATTTGAGGAATACAGTTTAACTTTCGTTGTGACTTCTAGATGAGTCATAAAAGTGATTACAGTTCAGATCTAGCCGTGGTTTGATGTCATAGCTGGATTATTTCAGTCGGTATATTACTCTGTGTTGAACCGTTACTAATTAACATACATCCTTTTTTAGTTACTACCAGTCTGTCCGTCTTTGCCTTCAGTTGAATTCTTGTTTCACTGTCCACATGCTGTTTGTTTCAGCTACTTTTCCTTTTGGTTTTCCTGCAGTTTGTTTGTAACAGTCAATCAGTTCTTTTTTCCCCCCTGAGCTGATCTCAGTCCAGGCTTTATGTCAGTCCAAACATCTGTGCTGAACTAATGTTAATGGAGCGTTTTCTATGTTGGTCTCGTTACACAACCGCTCACCGCATTTTGTAACATCAAGACAAAATGCATCAATTATCTGTCCACATGGCAACACAGAACAATTTAAATAAGCATAATGGAGTCTTGAATTCCTTCTCATTTGAGGGTTTCCTTTTGTTCTCAGTGGTCAGAGGTTTTTTATTGTTGGAGGAGGCCGACCACTCGAGATGCAAATAGGGAAGAAAACAACATTCGAGGGAGCTTTGTTTAAGTTTCACTGCTTAAACCCACAGAATAAACCGTTGTACAGTTTGGTCCAACTTGTCCACCAATTTCCTGATAATGAGTCAGACGTCAAGGTAGTGAGTGAGTCAGTGTATCGGCTAGTGTGTGGGTGGGTAGTACACGTGGGTGTACTACTCCCACTCGGTTTGGTATGACTAAGGGGCATCTTATGTGTGTGTGTGCATGTGTGTGTGTGCATGTGTGTGAGAAGACAGAGCGAGAGGGGGGCGTGTTTGAGATGGCAAAATGTGATTGGTCAGTTCCTTGCTGAGCCACAAACTGTGCAGAGATTGGATATAGCACAATAAGATTATTTCATATCCATCATTTCAGCTTTTATGTCAAATGTGGGAAACTGTTTTGGTGGTCATTCAAGGAAACATTTGGGGAAACACAGGAAGCGAAAGTTAGACAAAAACAGTGTGTGCTGCTGTCATATTTGTGTGTTAGCAAGACGGCTTTTAGAAAGGGACAGCTCAAGGCAACCTTAATAAAGAAAGCAGGGAGAAATAATTAAACTGTGTTGAACTTATTTTTTGTTGGGAGCAGTAGCTACCCCCAGAAAAAAACACAGCCACCAAGTTTCTAACATGGCCTGTAGGCAGAGTTTATTACTTTTTAACAAATTAGACTAGCATCCCCGCCCCCGATTTGTTTTTATGCTAAGCTAATCATCTTCTGGCTTGAGAATTTTGTTTGCAAAAAGCAAAAATGGAGCTGCAGGCATGAGACTGTGGCAGTATTTGCTGTCAGAGTTGCTATCTCTGAGTGAATTGTTGACTGAATATACAGGGAGTTTTGGAGAACTATTAAGCTAAGAATAATATGGCTAACTGTGAGGTGCAATCTATCCAAGTGCAGCAGTTTCAGTGAGTAAAATTTTTGTATTCTGTTAGCATTAATTAACAGGCATGTTTGTCTGTGTGTTTCACTCATAGGCTTCATGGCTGCATTGCTAACCAAGCATGCTAACTTTAGCACTTTACTTTCTTGTACAAATCCGGTCAGGACTAGCATGTCATTAGCCAAAACACTGTCTTCCAGTTACCTCTGAATTTGGAATAATGCCAAACTGTATTTTAGCTCAAGTGTTTCTGTTTGACTTCCTCCGTGATCCAGTTGCCTAAGGGCCATCCTTCCCTGCTCCAGTTGCTAATTCCCCGTTACCATATCTAACCCGAATCACATTCCCTAATGTTTTGTGCTGCTTAATAAAGACTCTTGTAAATAGTTAGACTACGCGTTTTGGTGTCCACTCCTTGTGCGAACCTTGGGTTCATGACAGCTGTGCTCTGACGTACCTCAAGAACACACAGAGCAAACATACAGCGTTTTGTTAAGTGCTTAAAAGGCAGATACACACAGGAGAAAACTTGACCATGATTCGTGCACTCATTTGATCTCAGTTAAAGTTGCAGTGCAGTATTCACTGAGTCATGGAACAAACTGTATTTTAGCTCAAGTGTTTCTGTTCCGAAGGAAAATCAGACAACAGCGTTCTGGCATGAATCAGCAGCTGCCTGTTGATGCTGCCAGTCCAGTGGGGCCTGCAGACTTCAGTGACCTGTAAACACACACACATGCACACACACACACACCACTACCAGCAACAGCAGCATAACAGCAGCAGCCAGAATGATTAGTCACGGGGTCCGTTCCCTCTCTGTGTTTATCAATTAACACTGAGAACGTGGGAAAGGGAGGCAGAAAAAGTCCAAGAGGATTAAAAGACAGACTGACAGCAACACATGTTTCTTGACTCCTTCCACCTCTCTGTCTCTTTCCTGTCTCCTTCCTCTTTATCCATTTTTTCTTCTCTTTCAGTATCATCTCTCTCTGTACACCAGTGCAAATCTGTCACCGCCGTCTCTGTCTTCCTTTTCATTGATTTCAGCCAATCTACCGCGGGTGGATAAAGTTTGTTTTGTCCAACTTCTCCTGGCAGTTTGGAAAAGCTATCTCACATGAGACCCCATAAAGATTACTAGAAAGCGTCAGAAGCACTCATTGGAAAACACCGTATGGTGTGAATGACAACTGCAACCACATAAACATAAGATTTGCAACACAAGGAGAGATACATGGACAGTTTTACAGCACACATGCTGTCACTGCTGGATTAAGCAGAACGGGGTTTGGCTCCACTAAGACATCTTTGTTTCCAAAAGTATTTCAAAATAAAATAATTAAGTGGGAATAAATGTGTGTTGATGGACTTGTCTAAACCCAAATGAGGTTAAAATTAACGGAAGTGGGAATATATTTGGAGCACAAAAGGATCCCTGAACATTAGGTCATTTTGGAAGTGGTGAATTGCGCTGGACAATCACGGATAAGAGCACAGTTCTCATTCAGCATACAAGTGTTTTGTGTTTTTCAACCAGTGTGCGAAATGTCCATTAGGATGTATTATATAAGAAGGTAAGTATTTAAAATGAACATGTTAGCATATTTAGAAGGCATAATCTTTTAGTATGCGTTGACATGAACTTTCATGTCAACGCAAATGCCAAAAATTCAAATAGCCAAACTACAATCTGTCCATCAATCGTCCTGACAGCTCCGCCATGGGAAACCGCTTCACCCATTTAGGAACAGAATAACATCTCGGTGTTTACATTTCAAATATCCAACTTTGGGCCGACTGAGCTGCGTCTGTGGGAGAGGAATGTGTAGGGTACCTTTGCTGTCGCTACCGATCAGCCATTTTGGATCTGTAAGCCCCACATAGAGCCAGCTGTTTCTTCAAGCCCAACTAAGCTCCTTGGTATTGGAGCTAATTTGACCCATGGAAGGCCAATTGAGACCAAGCTGGGAATCTGAGCTTAGATCAGTAGAGCGAACCACTGGCCAGCAGTGAGAGCGTAGGCCGTGGGGGCAATATCATTAATTCTTTCTTGCTTTCTTTTTTACATTTTGATACAATTTGTGCACTATAATTTATATCATCGCTGAAAATCAATTTTCCCATAACATTCATCACCCAGTTTTTAAATTTTTCTGCAACATGACTCTCTCTTTCCTATTCTCATTCTTTCCTCCTCACAAAGACTAACACCAGCAGCACAGCAGCCAGCAAGCATGTTCTGCTCCAAGGGATGACGGTGGCTCAGAGGCCCGTTGTCCTGGTTGCTAGTGTCAGGGAGATGGAGGGTCATGCATACTGATGGTGTTTGAACTTCTCCTAAAGTGATTATTTATGCACAGCCGGACTCGCTTGGTCGAGTCGGGATTAACTTCATGAAAATGCAAAAGGGCACACAGGCAGGCACACACAAATGCACGTATGCACACACACACACACGCACAGTGTCGTGCTTTCATGGCCCAGTGCCCAGCTTTTGCCTACAGTCCCAGCCTCAGCAGTTTGAGGACAGGGCCCTGCTAACCCCCACAGAGCCTGCACACTAAAGTCTCCATGGAGATTCTAAAGAGATTAGCACACTGTGTTCTTGAGTGTACGTGTGAGTGTGTGCATTTATGTCACACGTGATGCAAGCATTTGCAAACCTGCACAAATACTTCAACTTTTCTAAATATATATTTTTTCTTCTTCTTTTTCAAAAGAGCAGAAGTGAAGAAAACAGAAAACCACGTGTCCCCAAAGAGTCTCTTTATCTCAGAGTAATCTCTCTCTAACTGACTCATATACTAAATGAGGTGCACCTGTACTTCTCTGTGGATGGAGCATTAACACTACTTGCGGTTAGAGTCCTACCCACTGTTACAAGTGCTAAAGATGTGTGTTCAGATCCCCATAACATAGTGGTTAGTAAATTAACTGGCACTATGAGGCAAACAGAAATAAACCGATGAATGACTTAGCCTTGGGTGCACACTGTTAGTCAAATAAGGCTTACTAAGTTCTTTCTATTACCCAAATGTTGTTTCTGTGGGATGTGTGCTGCAGTAATATAGCATAACTGTTTTTTCTGGAAGGAAGTCAGGCTCATTTTCAGTGTGACTCGTCACTTTCAAAAAATTCAAGGTTCGTCCTCTTCAGGACCTGATACTGTATCTTTTAGTTTTAATGGACAAAGTGGTTTTGCTGGTCTTAACAATAATGTGACTTTCAGAGACCAGTGGAACTAGAAAATATTTAATCTCTTTACAGTGGTGAGGGTTAGAAGGGCATTGGGGTTAGCTTTAGGGATCCACTGTAAGTACAGGATATGTCTGTGCTATTAGCAGTGTTGGGGAGTAACGGAATACATGTACCGCCGTTACGTATTCAGAATACAAAATATGAGTAACTGTATTCCGTTACAGTTACCGTTTAAAAAGGTGGTATTCAGAATACAGTTACTTTGTTGAAATAAATGGATTACACTGCGGTACTTCCCTGTTTCATATTGTCGCGGGTCAGGATTGTTTGGGTTTGTTTGACAGCTACGTAATGTTGTTCCAGGCGGCAGCGTTACGGTTGCCATGGTTACAGGGTGACGCGCTCTCTCTGTGCGTGTTTCCTGGGTGAGAGCGCTTTTTTTGTTGTTGTTGTTGTGCTAAGCTAAAGGCAGAATGCTACAGGCATAGCTCTAAAGCATGTAGCCTGATGGGCAGTGTAGTCCGTGCTGCAGCGAGAATGGACTACCATACCCGTTATGTGTCTGTGCGAGGGAGGAGAGAAAGGGAAAGTCCGAGCTGTCACGGAGCAAAACGGGAGCTGGAAGCATGTAAATATAATAATAACCACAGCAGCCAAGAAGAGTGCCTGACGAGCCCATTTGTAAGTAAGCTATTAAGACTCAACTGTACACTGTGTTCGTGTTTTCCTCCGGAAAAAATAAGTTATGTTGGAGCAGCCTTTCAACGCCTCTCTCTGTCTCTGGCAAGCAAAGTTGACCCAGACAACAAAGTAAAGCTAGTTTTCGGCTACCAGCCCGACACGGAACCCACCGTATTAGCCACAGGTCCCTTTACTACGGTTCAGAGCCGCGGACCTTCAGTAACAGTAATAAATCACAGCAATAGGACATTCATGTAGTTGTAAACAGCATGATAATATATTAAGTATTCCAAAGTATTCAGAATACGTTACTCTCATTGAGTAACGTAACGGAATACGTTACAGAATACATTTTGGGGCATGTATTCAGTATTCTGTAGTGGAATACATTTTAAAAGTAACCTTCCCAACACTGGCTATTAGTCTATCATTGGATCTGAATGGAAAGAAAAATGTTGCATCATTTATTTAACTCTCAATTCTTTCATTATTTTTTTAACCTTAAAATATCTGAATTTAGTCAGGAACATCTCTTCGACTAGCCAAAAGGACGACCTCCACTGTTCGAGTATGACATACTTGCGAGTTTTCTTATCCCTATCAGAAAGAATGAGCGATACTTGGGAAAAATGGCCATTTTAAAATTCTTGCTTACTTGTAACAATGTCTCAATAACACACATATAACATTTGCTGTATGTGTTCTAAGACCTGCAACCCTTCCAAAGCTGAAGAAATCAAAATGAAACACAGCACTGCTAGTCCCAGCACCAAGTTACTTCCTCAATTAATGTGCCACGCTTAGGAGTCTTGACGTGCTGATGGTTTCATCTTTTGGATATGAACAGGAACCTCTAGGCTGAAACAGATTAACCCTCTGACGTCTACATCGTCATCGGTGGCAATCATAACCACATCTCCAAACCCTAAACCCTACCCCTTAGGATAGGGGTAGGGTTTTCAAAAAGAATAAAGGACTTATCTGTGCCAAAAAAGTTTTTGTTGGTTGTTCCTGATTGCAGACTTGGGAGAACAGTAATGAAAAGAAATATGCGTATATTTACCCAAAGTGCTGAGTTAGGGACATCCCCAGTGATGACTTAGAAAAAAGTCAGAAAACCTAGCAATTTACCCACTCTCACTCAGCCCTTTTACTCTATATGTGTCATCTGTAACACACACCAGAGTATCTTATCTATGGACAATTTGAGCCACACATCAAACCACCAAACATCTGATTGGTGAACTACTGCTATACATACTGAAACACAGCCACCCAGACAGATCTGAGGACTGCTGTGTCGTCATATCTAAAAATGCTGAGATGTGGTAGGTCACGGTTCTGAAGCCTATTTTAAGTCTTTTAAGACAGATGGACTTTTAAGAAAGTCCATCTGTAAGCATAAACCAAGAACATAGTGGATATAATCCAAATACATGGCTAGGGAGAAGAATGTCAAGGATATATTTTTTGCCCTGTTGTTCCTTCACCTCTACTCATATTAAAGTGGATAAGAATAGTGATTGCACCAATAAATCATTTACAGTCATGCCATATTAGATGTACTTTGTTTTTCTCCTTTTGCTGTTGGTATGCATGGCTTTGTACTAATGCTTGTTAAGTGTGGTTTCAAACCTCTCAAGTAGGAGCCTCAGGAAAGAACAATGAAGGAACCAAAGCATAAAAGCAGGAAAATATTTAAAAATACTTTCCCACCACAAACACACCCTCCTGTCCTTCCACGTCTGTACCGCCTGTCCTCTGAAAACACAACATCCTGTAACACTCAGCTTCTTACCCTCCGTCTCCAGAGGGTTCAAGGGCAACAGTTTTGTCCTCTCTCAAGAGTCAGACAGTGTTCTCTGAAGAGGTGTCAAGACTGTATACATACGTACAATCAGTTTGGGTAAAACAGGCAGAAAATCGCAGGAGTTTTCAGGCAGCTAAGTTATTATTGTAACCCCAGGGAGGCCTTCCTCTTTGCACTCCCTTCCCAGCTCACCTCAGGGTGCTTTGAAATGAGAGAGGGAGTGTTAGCATAGATAAACAAGAGATGAAGATTATGAGCCAGATTAAGGTAGAGAGTGGAGGGTGGGCCGTGAACAGCATGCAGCATCCCATACTGAAGAGGTCTCCTACTTCCCCTCACAGAATGAAAACAAAGCAGGGAGAGGGAATATAAAGGACAGGATATAGAGGAGGGGAATAGAAGGCATATGGGGGGGTTTGTAGGACACTTTAAATTTTAATTTTATACCGTCTCAAGATTATTAGCCCTGTGGCTAATGAGCCGTAAAAGGAAGAACATGATCACATAACATTACATAAATCAGATACCAAATGCTCTGTTTGGACAAAGCTAGTTAGCTCTAAGATGGGTTCAATTTATCACATGGTCCTCGGTTTTTGACCCAGTATTTTGAGCTTTATTCTGAACTTAGTGTTTATGTCTTGGAAAGTTATAAGATAATTTACATTCTAGTACCTGAGTATGTTCTAGTGCCTTTGTTATTTATAATTCTTGAGTTCTTGTTTAATTATGTTATTTTACCTTTTGTGCCCAGTCTATATTAGTCAAATCTATGTTCTGTCTTCAGTGTCTCTGTGTTTGTTTAGCTCTGGTCTTGCTAGTTGCGTCTCGATGTCTGGTTTCTTTGTGTTCTATATCCATGGTTGTCTGTGTTCCCTGTCTTTTCTAGTTAACACATCTGTAGTCCTGTTCCCTGTGTTTTCTCCTTTCCTGTTCCCTTGTTCATTTCTGTGTATCATCCTTTTGTCTCCCCAGTCTGTCATGTCTCAATGTCTGTTTATCCCAAGTACCAGCGTGAAGTTCAAATATCTAGTCTGAGTCTCACTGTGCGTTACTTCCTCTTTTTTTTTGTTAGTTCCCTGTTTTGTGTGCGTATGCTCAGTTTTGTTTCCCCTGTCTCGTCAGTCAGATTTAGTCCACCTGTGTTCCCTGGTGTATTCCACTTCCTTGTATATATATATATATATATATATATATATATATAGATATATGTATATATACATATATAAAATATATATTTGTATATAGGCTACATTAGCATAAATTGTCATATAAGCACTTAAATATGTCAGTGTTTTTCTGCTTAGGCCGGAGGACCTAGGGCTGCAAACATAGAGCCCTGTTGGTACAAGCACTGCTAATGTTAGCAACACTTGGCAAACTAATGTGATATTGTGTAAAGTACAAAGGGCCTCACACTTTCAGCAGCATTTAAAATGTGTTTTGGTTATTGAGCAATATGAATAACACTTAATCACTTAGCTCCTAATCACTTAAATAATTAGCTAATAATTGTATAGACAATTTTTAAACTCTTCATGCTCAGTTGTGACTGTTTTTGTGAGTATTTTCTTACTTTTATACCAAAAACAGACATCAGTTAAAACAGACCAAAAATATCTACTTTTGTCTTAAACACTGATGATGCAAACAGTGTTTATTTGCATCCATCCTTTAAATCACTGACAACTTTTAGCCACAGTTGGTTATTGTCTCTGGAAGCAGACTTAATGCAGCTTAACAATGGAGACACTGAAATCTGTTTGGGCTAAGCATTCTCATGGACAGTATTCTTATTCATCATCATAACAAATGAGTTTTCTCTTAGTAATTACCTTAATCAACACATACAAAAGTTTTAATAAATTGTTTAGCATGTTAGTAATGAAATCTTTAATAATGGAGAATCCCCTGCCACACATGGTTTAATAAAACAAGCAAGTTGAACAGATAGACCAATGCACGAATGCTTTTAGATTAACATCTCTCAGAAATCACTTAATTGACTGAATGTACAAAGTTTAACTTACTATTTTGCTAATACACCAACTTCATTTTTCATTCATATTTAATATTTAATCCCACTTTGGATATTGGAAATAAATCACATTGCACAGTGCAGCCTTTTAGTTTGTTTCTGAGCTGATTAAAAGCTGTTGTGGTCTTTACATGATGATTTTGCTGAATATGATGCATTAATGTTTAATAGTCAACCTTAAATGTCTGCAGCAGCAATACTGATCCATATGAAACTGGGGGATAATATTTTTTTAGCAGAGTTAAATTTTATTTTTGACATTTTATATAGACTTTGACAATAGCAATAGGACAATAAGACATTCCACCACTCATTCTCAGCAAATAGTAAATAGTAGATACTTTTCAAAAGGATGATCTTTACTGGGTCAGAGGATACATGGAAGCAGTTAAAGAAGAGTTGAAAGTGAAAATTACAGAAAAAAGAGGAAAGCTGAGAAAATTGGATGAATGAGAAGAAAGAAAATGAAAAAAATAGGAAATGACAACCAGAAGAGTAGATGAGAGAGCAGGTGGTGGTGAGCGGTTGTTGTTGTTCTTTCCTGTGTGTTGATAAAGCAGGACAGGAAGGAAGCATCCCAGTGAGCAACAGCAAACTCCACACACCGTGCCAGAACCATTACCGCTGCATTGTTCTCCATCAGCCTTTGCCGCTGGCTCCTGTCTTCATTATCTCACCGCTATTGTCTCACAACCCCTTAGGTGATGAGCCCAATGACCTGACAACTACCGCAGACACACATCCTCCTGCACACACACACACACACACACACAGATATTGCACAGGGAGGAAGAAGACACTGAAAATAGGAAGAATGGCAATTACCTTATTTTTGTGTCTTTGTCTTTGTATGTGTTCGTGGTTACCACCTTTCATCAAGCTACAGCAAAAAGGCCAAAGCAGGACAGATGGTCACTGTCAAGTCCATCTCTTCCTGATGTAAATTTTGTTTCCTTTTATGTCTCCTAGGGGCCTAACTCCTTCTATCTCTGTAACTCACCTTTAGGGTCAGAGGAGAACTTGCAAAATACACCACTAGTCAAAAGTTTGGACACACCTTCTTATTTAATGGTTTTTTTTCTATGTTCTACATTGAAGATACATACTAAAGACATCAAATATATGAAGAAAGATATATGGAATTATGTAGCAAAGAGAAAAGTGATAAATTAATTATGTCTTATATTTTAGATTCCTGAAAGTAGCCACCCTTTGTTTTGTTGGCAGCGCTGCAAACCCTTAGACTTCTGTCATTGAGCGTCACATCACCTGAAATGGTTTTCAGGTGTGCCTTGTCAAGGTTCATTTGTGGAATTTCTTGCCTTTACTCAGGTTGGTACACTGCTAACAGCCCTATTTAACAACTGTTAGAATTCATATTATGGCAAGAAGTAAAGAGAAACCACAGTCCATCATTACTTTAAGAACTGAAGGTCAGTCAGTCTGGAAAATTGCTAAAGCTTTGAATGGGTCCCCAATTGCAGTCACAAAAACCATCAAGCGCTTCGATGAAAGTGGGTGACATGAGGACCGCCCCAGGAAAGGAAGAACAAGAGTCACCTCTGCTGCTGAGGATAAGTTCATCTGAGTCACCAGCCTCAGAAATCACAATTTACCAGCACCTCAGATTAGAGCCCAGATAAATGCCACACAGAGCTCCAGTAGCAGACACATCTCTACATCAACTGTTCAGAGCAGACTGTGTGAATCAGGCTTTTATGGTCAAATAGAAACCACAACTAAGGAAAAGCAACAAGCAGAAGAGATTTGTTTGGGCCAGGAAACACAAGGAGTGGACATTAGACCAGTGGAAATCTGTGCTTTGGTCAGATGACTCCAGATTTGAGATCTTTGGTTCCACTCGGCGTTTCTTCATGTGATGCAGAAAAAAGATGAACGGATGGTCTCTACGTGCATGGTTCCCACAGTGAAGAATTGAGTGCTTCATGGTGTGCTGCGCCAGACAGCCTAGCCTCATCAAGATGGTTTGGGATGAGATGGACCACAGAGTTAAGAGATAAAGGCCAACAATTCAATTCAATTCAATTCAATTTTATTTATATAGCGCCAAATCACAACAAAAGTCGCCTCAAGGCGCTTTATATTGTACAATAGATCGCACAATAATAAATACAGAGAAAACCCCAACAATCATATCATATGACCCCCTATGAGCAAGCACTTTGGTGACAGTGGGAAGGAAAAACTCCCTTTTAACAGGAAGAAACCTCCGGCAGAACCAGGCTCAGGGAGGCGGCCATCTGCTGCGACTGGTTGGGGTGAAGAAGGAAAACAGGATGAAAGACATGCTGTGAAGAGAGACAGAAATTAATAACAGATATGATTCGATGCAGAGAGGTCTATTAACACATAGTGAGTGGCTGGAAAGGAAAAACTCAATGCATCATGGGAATCCCCGGCAGCCTCACGTCTATTGCAGCATAACTAAGGGAGGATTCAGGGTCACCTGGTCCAGCCCTAACTATATGCTTTAGCAAAAGGAAAGTTTTAAGCCTAATCTTGAAAGTAGAGATAGTGTCTGTCTCCCGAATCCAAACTGGAAGCTGGTTCCACAGAAGAGGGGCCTGAAAACTGAAGGCTCTGCCTCCCATTCTACTTTTAAATACTCTAGGAACAACAAGTAGGCCTGCAGAGCGAGAGCGAAGTGCTCTAATAGGGTGATATGGTACCACAAGGTCATTAAGATAAGATGGGGCCTGATTATTTAAGACCTTGTATGTGAGGAGCAGGATTTTGAATTCAATTCTGGATTTAACAGGAAGCCAATGAAGGGAAGCCAAAACAGGAGAAATATGTTCTCTCTTTCTAGTCCCTGTCAGTACCCTTGCTGCAGCATTTTGGATTAGCTGAAGACTTTTCAGCGAGTTTTTAGGACATCCTGATAATAAAGAATTACAGTAGTCCAGCCTGGAAGTAAGAAATGCATGAACTAGTTTTTCAGCATCACTCTGAGACAGGATATTTCTAATTTTAGAGATGTTGCGCAAATGGAAGAAAGCAGTCTTACATATTTGTTTAATATGTGCGTTGAAGGACATGTCCTGGTCAAAAATGACTCCAAGGTTCCTCACAGCATTACTGGAGGCCAAGGTAATGCCATCCAGAGTAAGAATCTGCTTAGATACCATATTTCTAAGATTTTCTGGGCCGAGTACAATAACCTCAGTTTTATCTGAATTAAGAAGCAGAAAGTTAGCGGCCATCCAGGTCTTTATGTCCTTAAGACATTCCTGCAGTTTAACTAATGTGTGTGTTACCTGGCTTCATGGATAGATAGAGCTGCGTGTCATCTGCATAGCAGTGAAAATTTATGCTATGTCTTCTAATGATGCTGCCTAAGGAAGCATGTATAATGTAAATAGAATTGGTCCTAGCACTGAACCCTGTGGAACACCATAATTGACCTTAGTGTGTGAAGAGGACTCTCCATTTACTTGAACAAATTGGAGTCTATTAGATAGATATGATACAAACCACTGCAGTACAGTACCTGTAATACCTACAGCATGTTCTAATCGCTCTAATAGGATATTATGATCAACAGTATCAAACGCAGCACTGAGGTCTAGCAGGACAAGCACAGAGATGAGTCCACTGTCAGAGGCCATAAGAAGATCATTTGTAACTTTCACTAAAGCTGTTTCTGTGCTGTGATGAGCTCTGAAACCTGACTGAAACTCTTCAAATAAGCCATTCCTCTGCAGATGATCTGTTAGCTGTTTGACAACTACTCTTTCAAGGATTTTTGATATAAAAGGAAGGTTGGAGATTGGCCTGTAATTAGCTAAGACAGCTGGGTCTAGAGATGGCTTTTTGAGTAAAGGTTTAACTACAGCCAGCTTGAAGGCCTGTGGTACATAGCCGATTATTAGAGATAGGTTGATCATACTTAAGATCGAAGAATTAATTAATGGCAGGACTTCTTTGAGCAGTTTTGTAGGAATGGGGTCTAAAAGACACGTTGATGGTTTGGAGGAATTAATTATTGAAGTTAACTCAGAAAGATCAATTGGAGAAAAAGAGTCTAACTTAACATCGATGGTACTAAAAGTAGCTGTAGACAATATTACATCTGTGGGATGATTATTGGTAATTTTTTCTCTAATGATAAAAATTTTATTTGTGAAGAAGTTCATGAAGTCATTACTAGTTAACGTTAAAGGGATTGTTGGCTCAGTAGAGCTCTGACTTTTTGTCAGCCTGGCTACAGTGCTGAAGAGAAACCTGGGGTTGTTCTTATTTTCTTCAATCAGTGACGAATAGTAAGATGTTCTGGCTTTGCGGAGGGCTTTCTTATAAAGCAGCAAACTATTTCTCCAGGCTAAATGATGATCCTCTAAATTTGTGACACGCCATTTCCTCTCCAGCTTACGGGTTATCTGCTTTAGGCTACGTGTTTGAGAATTATACCACAGAGTCAGGGACTTTGGATTTGAGGTCTTAGTTTTCACAGGAGCTACAGTATCCAGAGTAAATGCGTAGTGAGGAGGTAAAATTATTAACAAGATAATCAACCTCTGTTGGAGTAGCGTTCAGATAGCTGTTCTGCTCTATGTTGGTACAGGGCAATGAAGAAGATAACAGTGGGTGGATTATATTCTTAAACTTAGTTACAGCACTTTCAGAAAGACATCTACTTTGATAAAGTCTACTCTCCATTGCTGTGTAATCAATTATTGTAAATGTAAATGTTATCAGGAAATGATCAGACAGCAGAGGGTTTTCAGGAAACACTGTTAAATGTTCAGTTTCTATGCCATACGTTAAAACAAGATCTAGAGTGTGATTAAAGTGGTGGGTGGATTCTTTTACATTTTGAGAGAAGCCAATTGAGTCTAATAAGTGCTTAGCATGTCTGGGCACTCCTGCAAGACTGTTGGAAAACCATTTCAGGTGACGACTTCATGAAGCTGATCGAAAGAATGCCAAGAGTGTGCAAAACAGTAATCAAAGCAAAGGGCGGCTATTTTTTGCTTCTTTTTTGTTTACTTCATAATTCCATATGTGTTCATTATAGATTTGATGCCTTCAGAGAGAATCTAGTATCTAAATAGTCATGAAAATAAGAAAATAGTTTAAAATGGCTCAACAGAACAACAACGACCCCCAAGCACAGGACCCAGTGCAATACTTGCGGGGCATGATTGTGGATGCCGTTCAGGTGCGTACGCCTTCCCTGCACAACATCAAAGGCCCCGCCCCGTCACAGCCATCTTCATTAAAAGAGCTGAAATGCACATTTTTCACTTTTATTGATTCTATAATTCCAAAGTTGGAAGAAGGACTGAAAAAAAGCACATTAGATTTTTTTTGTTTAGCTCTGGGTGTTGATTTGGTATTGATTTAATGTTTCAAACATTACTTTTTGGCTCAGATTTTTTCATCTCACTTTTCATGCTCATTACAGCTGCTTATCATACTGCAGGTAGGTCAATACAGATTCTTTAATTGTCACAGATCCCTGTGAGCTATGTTCATACAGATAGTTAGTGTGTTGCAACAACCCTGATGAACTGTTACTAAAGAAGAAACTGGATTTGGTCTGGGGAACCACAGCATGCGTCCGCTCATCTGGCACTTGACCCTAGTTGGGATATAGGACTGCTGCACCGGATACAACACGGAGGATATTTTATCGTACTTACTGGACTTCTTCTGTCCAAAGATCACAAACAGCTTGTCTTTCTAGCTTCGCCTTAGATGAGGTAGATGCAACAGGACTCATATAAGCTACTAAGATAATTTCTCAACATGTGAGTGCACAGACGGAAGAACTAATCATGTGCTTCATTTTTGCAGTGTTATGAATAAGTCCATCAAAATTAGTCATATTTATGCCAGGAATAAAAAAGCACTAACATTAGCAATAATTTATTTCTTTGGATCAGGTTACAGTCATATTTTTTCTGTTCTGTGAATTCTTACACATCAACCTCCTCATGAGTCCGACCTCCATCCCAGCTGTGAGGAAAATTGACTTTCCTTTAGTCAGTCCATCCATTCATTGTCTTAAATGCTTATCTGATTTAAAGCTGACCACCTCACCACTGAGGAGTCTGTGTTTCAGCCCTCCTTACATTTAAAGTCAGTATTTAGAGTAGATAATATAATATATTTGCGTGCACAGAGTGTGACCTCTCTAAACATTATTAAATAAAACGGCAGCCTGGGAATTCATTTATTTTGGGTGTCATTATTGTGTTGTGGGACGTCGGGCTCCGACATGTGGTGTCTCTCTCCCTGGGATGTTAAAAGGACAATTCATCCAAATGACTCGAGCTGTTCTTGTCTCCCTCCTTAAGTTTACATTGAACAGCGAAAAATGCACTCAAGTAGCCAAGTAATATAATATAACATGAAGCCGGGGGTGGCTTTGTGCTTGTCCTCCTCAGCTTTTTTCACTGGAACAAACACAGTCGCACAGGGTTGCCTAACACCGTGACTGCAGAGACACTCTGCACAGGAAACAGATTATAGTTAATGTTAAAAATATCAGAAACGGATATGTAAGAAGAGCAGAAAATGAAACCCACGGAGTGCACTTAAATGTGTGTGTGTGAGTCAGCCCATGACTTAATGTGCATCAAACAACAAAACGGCCCTGTGCCTTTTAGCAAGCAAACAGCATGCCATTAGTTTCTGTGGTCTAAATCAAAACCACGTCTTGTCACAATACCCCACTGTTTTACTGTTTTGCTCTCACATGGCTTTTCTTTACTGGTTCAGTTTGTGGCTGACACTGTTTGACTGTTTAAAATCTCCCTGTTTTGTTTCCTTTTTCAGTGAAAGTTTGAGGCCCCCTCCTCTGAGAGCCTTTGAAATTAAGTTGTTGGGACAGGAAGTAGAGAGAACCAGAACTGCTTTTAGAGATCATTTCACTTTCTCCCCGCCCTCGCTTGATCCATATTTCCGTCAGTGAAGGAGCAGAATGGACAGGAAAGGAGGTAGAGCAGGGATTTGGGTTGTGATGTTTTCCCCGCAGCCATAAATAAGTCTAATGCTCGTACTTTATGGAATCCAGATCCTCTTTATCCCTTCCATGTGTTCTCTATGAACTAGGGCTCTGACCTCTGACCCCGGGGCTTTTGACTCAGTTATCTCAGGTCTAAGACAGCCAGTGTGTGTATGTGTTTGCGAGTGGAGTTGATCAGGGGTTGATTATCTCATGACCTCGTTGCCCCTTCCTCTCTGCGTCACCTTACCCCCATCTTCATTTCACAGGCTATAAAGCACACAAATACTCAGACACACACACACCAGGTGGAATGATTCAACTGTCACTCCAGAGATCACCTCCAGGCCAGGCTGACCTCAACCATTACACCCACTGTTCTCATATTTTTGCTGTTTGAATGTCAAAATATGTTTGTCATGTTCTGCTTATTCTGCTGTCAATGCAAAAAAAACCTTGTGATTATTTTAAGTAACTCTGCTCAACTCAACTTAGGTGCCGAATGTTTGTGGCTAGAGCTAATGCAGTGATCATGGATGCCGGCTCCAACTGTTCAAAAGCAAACAGCAACTTCTGGGACTGAAAAATAAATGTGACAGCACCATAAATTAAAGTTCCTCCAGTGCCCACTTGAGGCTGGTCCCAAGACACAATCCTTGAAGACTCTTATGTTAATGCCCAGCTTCAGCCATAAAACATAACATTTATGGACCTTGGTGCAAAAAAAACCTTTGTGTCCTCTTCATAACAGCTCTATAGCAGGTGATTTATTTTAATATTTCACAGTTTGAATTTTGTTAAGGTATGAGGCTCACAGGTTTATCCACTTAGGCTTCACACCTGGTAACTGGAGTTACTAAACTCACATTAATGCAGTTACAGTTTTTGCTCAGTTTCTTTGAATAAGGCTTTTTCTAGTATTTTATTATGCTGCATTTCATCTTTACATTAAAGGGAATGCACAGGTTCTAACTAATCGGAGAGCTTGCTAGCATTAGCTTATCTGTAACTTCTCCCTCCACTCTGCCGTCCAAATATTCAACTGAATTGTATTTTATACCACCAAATCCAATGTTGGGTAATCACATTACATTTTTCCATTAATGCAGTAATGTAACACATTACAGTCACAATTATTCATTAATTACTTGGGTTAGAAAAGCTCTTCAGTTATCTGCACGCAGAAAAAATCAGAGAAATATCCTTTTGGCTTCCTGAACACTCCCACTACAGTCAGGGTAGGTGATATGGACATTTCTTCTTATTGCACAAAGGAAAGCACAATGTTAAAGTACAAACTGCATCCAGGACAGAAACAACTACATTATACTGCTAACAGAACTTCGGGACTTAGCATGCTGTCTGTGCAGATGTTTGCTAACACAAAGCTAGCTAATTTAGCTAGCTAGTTATGATAACTCTTAGTGTTAGTGATCCCAGCCCAGTTGGCATGAAGAGGTAAGCTGTTAGCCAGATCATGAAGTTGAACAGGTAACAGTGTAACAAATTACCTTCTCTGGTGAGTAATCAAGTAAAGTGCTGCATTAAGAAAAGTAGCGAGAAATGTGTAATACATTGCTTTTTTGAGTACCAACCCAAATAGTAGCCAAATCACAACAATCCCCTCTATTGTAAAGGAAAAAGAAGAAAGAAAACCCCAACAATCAAAATGACCCCTATAACCAAGCACTTGGTGACAGTTGGAAGGAAAAACTTCCTTTTAACAGGAAGAAACCTCCAGCAGAACCAGGTTTGAGGGGTTGCAGGCATCTGCCGCAGCTGGTTGGAGGTGAGGAAATATACTAGAATATAAATCCATCATCCAAAAACCAGTGAGTGATGTCACAGTTGCTATGTTCCTGTTTTATATACAAAGTTACAGAAATATTTATTATGATCTCAAAACTGAGTGTTTATGACTATATCTTTAAATCATGGACTCACCTTCTTTCACATTTCTCTCATTAGATTAAGGGATAACATTATATTGATTGATTTTATTGATCACATTGCATTTATGTCCAAGTGAATGCATCTGAAACTTTATCTGGAAATTTCACACATTTGATGGTAATTTAAGTTTTCGAGTATACTAGTACTAGTTAGTAAGTACTAGCTTTTTTTAAGATGGCAGTTAGCTTTGATCAGCTGGTACTGATGGATACCAGTTGGATGGATTGGCACAACTTTGTCAACTACCTTCACAACTTAGGATATTCCAGCCAGGACATATTTTATTAAACCTGTTAGCAATTTTGTAGGATGCCATTGGGTTTAGCCATTTGGCAATAGTAGCAATAGTTAGCATGGCAGTGTTAGCCTTGGAGAGCCCAAAAACCAAGATACCAATCATTACGATTTGGTTAGCATTAGTGCGCTAACAAGAACCGTGCATTGACAAGAACTGTGATATTTCAAAATCTACATTGTATCAATATTGCGCATATGAGGATAATATTATAGTTAATTATATAGTTGGTTTTTTAAAATGTTTTTCTACTGTTAAGGTTATAGTGTCCACTCCAGAGAAGCCACTTCCATGTAATTTGTTTTTATGGATATCATGATAATATTATTATCTTGACCACAAAAATAACAGACTAATAAATTTGATACTGTGACAGGCCATATTGGCGTCACCCTTAGTTAAGCACATTAAGCAATCTACAATGACAGAGCATTTAATAAGTGGCTACTACAAGTGAGCAGGTGGGTTTGTAAAACTGCAGTTGAAACATTTCTGCGGTTGTGCAACAAGGACCACACATTTTCTAACCCAATAAAGCTTATACGGAGAATTTATGGAGGACTAAAATCACACAACATGAATCTGATTTATTTGTACTGCAGACAGACCACACAGAGTGAGTCACTGAACATTTCTTTTGTGCTTGGTAGTAAAACTATTTGCATCACAGGGTCTAAATTCTGCCTAAGTTTTGTCAATATGATGAATATCTTTCAGATCTACTTGTGTTTTTTTTCCTATCCAGCTCCTCTGATGTTGCTGTCCGTTCAGTCATTCATCTACAGCACATGTTCCCAGAGAATTTGTGCACTGATTGCATTTATATAATCCCACTGGCCGTATCCCCACATATTCCTTTTTTTTTCATGTCATTTATATTCCCTGATGCAATAATACAATTTCCCAACTCGAATCATTAAAATTTATCTTACCCCAGTGTAAGTATTATGTCCCGTGGTGCACTTGATGTTTGACATGCTTGCCTTGCCAAGAATAAGAAAGGGGAGGGGGGAGGGCATGCGATTGTTGTTAAAACTAGCCAAATGTCGATGTTCTGGGACACAGTTTCTGCAGTAAGACGTGTCAGCCTTCAGAATACTTTCTGAGCTTTTACGCTTGCGGTTTTGAACATCGAAAAGTCCTGATTGCATGGCGCTGTATTAACAACACATGGGAACTCTGTAAAAGAATGATCCTTTAAACGTTCTCTTATGAGAGGGAGACTTGGTTAGCATACACGACCAAAGCTACGTCCAAATGAGCGCTGATGTCTGAGTGTAGAAGGGTGTGTGAGCTCCGTCCTAAGAGTAAAGCAGCAGGGAGGCCAAGCCTGCTCTATGTCAAAAGGACACAATCACAACTCATCCACCTATGTACCAACACACACACACACACACACACACACACACACACACACACACACACACACACAGAGCAGTCTGGCTCTTTTATTGCTGCTTCCCAGGTTTCTCACATCTAAGGAGAAAGGGGCTAAAGCTCAAAGGTGAAAGGTCATCTTTACAAGGATGGCTCTCCTTTTCCATGTAGTTCCTAATAAAGCTTTAATCAAGCTAATTACCGGTAAGCATCATTAACTGGTCTTTTGGGGCTGGGACTGTTTAACCCAGGACACAGCTGACCCTAGAATCTATAGGGAAGGACCAGGGTTGGGGGGAGATAGACTGAGTAGGAGAGAACAAATCTGTGGTTTTTCTGACCCAGGTGGGTGTTTGTTACATAACACTCCAAAGCGAGATTGTGTTAAACATACATGCATATATGTGGACGTGCAACACTTGCAATAAAGCAAATGCAGCAAATGTGAATGGGCGTATTTTTTTTAATTATTATAGAAAATCACTGTGTTTCCATTTCAATTCTATTCAATTTTATTTACACAGCACTAAATCACAACAACAGTCGCCTCAAGGCACTTTATATTGTAAGGTAGACCCTGCAAAAATACATACAGAGAAAAAAACCAACAATCATATGACGCCCTACGAGCAAGCACTTTGGTGACAGTGGCAAGGGAAAACTCCCTTTTAATAGGAAGAAACCTCCGGCAGAACCAGGCACAGGGAGGGGCGGGGCCATCTGCTGTGACTGGTTGGGGAGAGAGAAGGAAGACAGGATAAAGACATGCTGTGGAAGAGAGACAGAGATTAATAACAAGTACAATTCAATCCAGAGAGGTCTATTAACACATAGTGAGTGAGAAAGGTGTCTGAAAAGGAAATGCTCAATGCATCATGGGAATCTCCCAGCAGCCTACACCTATTGCAGCATAACTAAGTGAGGATCCAGGGTCACCTGGTCCAGCCCTAACTATATGCTTTAGCAAAAAGGAAAGTTTGAAGCCTAATCTGAAAAGTAGAGATCGTGCTGTCTCCCAAATCCAAACTGTCTGCCTGTGTGTCCTGGTATGCGTGTGTTCGCTGTCCGTTGTATGTGTGTGTCAACCTCACTTCTGAAATCTGACGTCCCCGGCACAAATTCTGGGCCACCGCAGACCTGCGGTCCACAGAATGGCCTCTTTGTATCAGTATGGGACCGATTGGCCACTTCTGCACTCTTGGCTCCCCCTCAAGCCCTGGCTGACCTCCAGATCCCAGAACCAGGGCAGGCCTTGCATCTCTGTAGTCCACCCCAGACAAAGAGGCCTCTACACTGGGCTGACTCTTCTCTCAACTCCCTCCCCCCCAGTATTCCCTCCCCTTCATCACAAACTGGGTTACAACAGTCAGGCCAGCCATTAATGTTGACATCAATACCTTCCATTGATCCAAATGAAATTTTCCCCCAACTAATGCATCATTTCCTATTCAATTATGTCATTTGCTTCTAAGCTCATGAGAGAATACGGCTCTTAATGATTTATTTGAGACACGTTGCTGCGTGTTCGCTCTTTGCTTTTCTTGGAAATACACTTTTCTTAAACATGTGTTTGAAAAGAAACCCATAATCCTTAAATTTAAAGGAGACTTTTGAATGTTTCCAGCAACTGGAAACTACTTCTTCATTTAAACTAGCTCCAGAATGTCATTTGTGCATTTAATGCAGATACATGCTACACTACAGATTTAGAAAGCTGCACAGGTGCACGTTAGTGTCATGTCATTTTTGGAAGCAGTGAGGCTTGCCATGCTGACCACAGAGAGCTGGGGACACAGAGGAGAGCTCAAGGTCCTCTTCCTGCACTGAGGCATTAGATGTCCCAGTCACTGTAAACATCCTTATTAACTGAGCTATGTAACAGAAGTACTGTGTTATGGGTCAGGGAGTAAGTGTGTGTACTACAAGTGCCTGCTGTTTTGTTCAAATAAAAAAAAAGACGAAAAAAACTGAAAATATTTACAAAAGTGTTCTACAAGAGTCAGATTACAGTGTTTTGGAATGTGTTTTAAGGATTTCCTAGAATTTTGTCAAATTTTCTCAGAACCCCAGAGAAGCACCCGAAACGATTTTTTTGTCTACAAAAATAACTTTGCATCAGTGAGAAAAACAACTGTTTGTATGTGAGGTCCAGTTGGTGCAGCACAATCTGTTCAGGGTTTACATCTAGGCATCGTAAACCTCACCCAGTCTTCCAGGTGAAATATTTTACTATTATATTAAGTTTAGCTTTTATAGATCATCAGGGATGCAACAGTATTTCTTTATTCCCTGCAAATTCAGACCAAACTACAACCTTTGTTTCGAACTTTGCATTTTGCCACATTTGCACATCTGGACTGAAGTACAGCTGGTTCAGTACAATTTGGTTGTAGTGCTTGCCGTAGCACGCACTTGCATTTACAGGGTGGATTTCCCCTCTTTGAGTGCATGTCGAGCCCCTCTTCCCCCCACCAGACGAAATCAGCCTGCTGGTGGTTTTACCACAAATTGTTCCACCTCAATTATCCGAATCCCAGCCAGTAATTACTGCACCATTCACTTTTCGCTTGCACGGATTCACCTCTCAGGTGTGGAAGCCTTGTTTCCCGCATGGGCACCATCCTTGGCTTCATTAGGCCGCGGCGCTCTCCACCAGGCTTTTGGCTGCAGTTTTCGGCACACGTGTATTTTCCACAAGCTGAGAAAAAGCTTAAAGATACATTCAGATTACATGAACTTGAGGATACTGACGAAGTGCCTTTGAGAGAAAGGAAGTGCTATAACCAGGTCTGTGTGCAAAGGTTTTGCAACAGTGAGTGGCAGACGCATTAAATCTACCCGCAGTTGGCAGGACACTGCGCTTCCTAACACTGATCCTTAGGAATGTTGAGGAATTCAGGGACAGATACACGCACATATAGAGATAGCTAACAGAGGAAAGCTCAGGAGAGTCTCCCGGGGAAATCATTTTATTACACCCTTTTCTTTTTCCAACAGAAAATTTTGTTCCCTCTTTAACCCCTTAGCGTGGTGTGTCAGCCTTCCTCTGTGCAGGCAACACGGTATATCCCATGCTGTGTGTGTATGTGTGTGTGTGAGGGGGTGAGGGGTTTCCCCACAACTGCATAGCAGTTACCTATACATGTGGTTTGTATACGCTGTTGTAGTATATCAAATCATACATTAAATCATAAGTGCAGACACATGCAGGCTTTCTCACAAGTTTTCTGAAGGCACATGTGCACAGGCCTCTGGCTCACGCACGGGGAGTGTGAAGGCATGGAAAATTCTCCCCTCACAATGGGAATTCCGCACCTTTTCTGTTGTTGTCAGGCCCATCAGACACGGCTGTCTATGGATATGGGCAGGGCTGGGGTTGGTTATGCTGTGTTGTATAGAGGATAGGGGCATAAGCTACGCCCGCACATCCATTCTCCGTTTCACCAAACAGGTTCTCTCATCTGTCACATCATCCCTTTCAACAAGGAGGCCTACCCTGTCTCCTAAGATCCCTTTTCAGGGAAAAAAACAGCTCTAAAAGGAGCTGTGGAGGGTGTGAGTGTGTGTGTGACAGAGAGAAATGGATTTAAGTTACACACAAACCAGTGGAGATAACTACCACCCACTTCCGGTCCTGGAACAAACACTGGCCTCACTGTGAGAGAACGAGCGAGCCTTACTGGCTCTGCTAAAAATAGGACATCTGGTTGGCATTTATTACTTAATAACCACAGTTACATATGCACTAGCACACATGCAAGGACGAATCAAAACATCCAGGGCGATACTACTAACAGAGTTTACTGTAAAGCCTTCAGTGTGTCCACTGAAATTCAACCTGATAAGATTCTTTTAAGACTTGTCATTTATACATGCGTAAATGACAAATACAATAACAACGCACCAGATACCTAAAAATACAGTTTTATTGAAGTGTGTGCACGATTTCCCAGTTCCTACCAACCCACACTCACACAAACAGGAAAAAGAGACAGAGCCCAGTTGGTTTCACTTATTAACCCAAATGAAGTGGGATTGTGTTACCAGAAATGGTAAGAACAGCAGGCTTTGCTTAGAGTTTGGCACATACAGCAAGGACGTTGGAGAAAAATGGCTCGAAACAGACCTTGACTCAGTCAATGAGCTAACCAGAGAGCAGTGTGTCACAACTCATACACTCCATTTCATCAGAATCCATACGGCCGTACAGAATAATGGACAAAAAAAGTGGCATTGAACTGTGTGTGTTTAGTTTGGTTTGTTTTTACAAGAAAGAGAAGAGATCATACCTGACAGTAACTGGGAGAAAACCAGTTTAAGTCATAATATGTCAGACTTTTGTGTCACTGATTGAACCAGCTGACAAAGCTTAGGTTAGAAGGCTGATAACTGACACTCCAGGTGAGTGTGTTAATGCAGCTGCTCTGTAGATGCAAAAATAAATAAATAAAATGCAGGATTAGACGCTGAAATTGCCACTCTTTCCATGCAGCGAGAAGGCTCTGGGTTCAAATGTCAAATGTCAGCTGGGGTCTTTCTGAGGAGTTTTGTGCTCTCTTGCAATCCCATGAGACACTTGTTAGGATACGCCTAAAAACACAATGGTGTAGACTTGAGAGTGTGGTTTTCCGTCTGTTGTGAAAGACTGATGGCCTGTTCAGGTGGACCTCGCCTCTCCCCCTGTGACTGAAACATGAATGGTAACCAACTAACTCAGAGGCTGAGAGGCTGCCAGGGTGTTTTTGATGCCCCAAATCATTATTGTCTCTTATCATTAACAGAAATAAGAATAGCTTTCAGAATAGACTTCAGCCATGTGAACCTATGAGCAGAACTAGCTCAACCACAGAAATGATTCACAGATGATCTGAAATTCCCCCGTTTACAGTGTCGGAGATTTGATGATCACATCCAGTGATGGTGTTGTTATCATATGTTAACCCCTGCTTGCAGCATACTTGTTCTTTAACTTCTGCCTTTCTTCATCTTCTCCTGTTAGACTCAGGGCAGACTGGTCACCATGCAAACTGCTACTGCAAGCAAAACTCAGTTTAGAAGGCAGTTACCATTAGCACATTAGCACATTTCATTAGCACAGGGGTTTACACTGGGTATAAACCTGCACAGGTAACCAGTCTGTCACAGATAATCATTCTTACTCAACTTTAAGCAACATAAAGCCTCCTGTTTGTCTGGACTATTTCTGCCGTGACTGACTTAAAGAACACATGAATGCTCTGGAAATGTGGGTTTTATAGCAGGACTGATGATGATTACACCGTGAAGTCACACTTATTATGTTTCAGCAACCGTAACAATAGAATATCTGATTTTATACAGCAATTACAACGTGATTGAGATATTTTACGTTAATATACATTTCTAGGTCAGCACAAATAAATCACTCAAACACAAAGAAACTAAGAGTTTACCTTAGGTAAGGTAAGACCACAGTCCTCATCACCTGGCCTGTGTAATAAACACGTCCTATAAGCTAAGGCAAAGATTAAAGATGATAATTTTTAAAACGCTACATTATTTTATAATCTTGACATTTAACAAGGTAATTTAGGTGGATTTACTAGATTTTTACATTTCTTACTTTAGAAATTTGTTTGTTTTTAGAAGGAAATTTCTTGAATTTAAATATAATTCAAACAAATTAGTGTTAAAAATACAGAAATGGGGGAAAATGCAGAATATGAAGTTATTATGAAGGCCCAGATTTGTTTTGAACATCATACCCATCTTCCAAATAAAGTGCTGTAGCTGCAGCTGCCTTGAACATTAGCTAACTTTTTTTGTCCCATGAGACTAATATCAAAGCTAAAGAGTCAAAATTGATTCAGAGACAGACATAAATCCCTTTGAAGGCTAATCAGGATGGACATCAGGCGTAAAAATCAACCACTGTGGAAGCAGCGAAGAGTAGCCAGAGCCAAAGCGCAAAAACAGGTATTTGCATCTTGTGTCTTGACCTAAAGCTCACATTTGAATGTTTCATATTTTATTGCCTTTCAAAAATGCTGTAACAGTAGCATTTCCAAACAGAAATACAAGTACATTTTTGTCCTTTATCTTTTCTTTGTTTAGGGAGGCTCATTTTGGCCAGAAAATGTTAACATTCTGCTAATGCATGATGATTGGCTACTTAAGGATTTACAACATGATACAGTCTCATACTGGCATGTTTTCCAATGGTAATGACATGTTAGAGGTGTAGTCAAACCACTACAGAAACTTGTAGACCATCTAGTGGTTCTTAATACAACTGAAACCTTATAATGGGCCTATATCTGTTGTACTAACCCCTTCTACCAAAAACACAATGAAAACTGCAAATAGAAAAATCTTTTCATTCATTCTGTGAAACTGGAAGAGCCCAAGTTCTTGATCATATTAAAAGTCCTTCTTATACATTTGCAAATAGAGTTACCAGCATTGATGTTAACTTTGTTTTGATTCTCCATATGTTTCCTAGCTCCCAATGCACAACATGATCTTAATAACTAACTCACCATCCAATAAAGGATAATTCCTGTTTATTTCAAACAGGCATGCTTCCCTTTAATATGGCCGTTTTGGCCTTAAGGATGCAGTTAACGGTGCCACCCGACTTTGTAAGTCACATTTCCAAAGTAGCTAGTTGTTTCTAAATGCTTTATTCATGGATTCCCGAATGGTGTAACCCAGTCCAGGTGTTCCTTTCTGCCGTTTACTGTAACTTCCACCAAACACGGAAAGCTGATTAAACTGACTAGCACAGCCAAGTGCACCATAGCGCTTAATGGCTTTTCGATGAGAGAACTGAAACAAATCAGCGGTTGTGGTGGGCGAGAGTTATGGGATTGCTGGAAATGACGCTATAGAAGTCAATGTGTTTGTCTTACATGCACTCTTATGTTCAAGAACAAGCTCTCCTTGGCGTACTTGTGCTCATAATTTGTATTTATGTCTTTCCCTTGAGTGTGCTTTTTGCAGCCCTTGCATGCATAATTATACTCCTGCATGACGCTTCATGTCTTTCTTTTTAATGGCTTCTATGCAGATGTGCGTATGTCCCAAGTCAAGCGAGGGTTCAGGGGTGGGCGTGGCTGCCCCCACCTTTTCTCTGGGTCACCTGCTTTACTGGGTAACATTCCCTCATATTCCCTCGTTTGGAGACCATTAGAGAGGAAATGAGGCTGCCATCTATCTGACCCCCTTCTCTCCGATCTTTCCCCAAACTCCCCCCAAGCTTTCAGAATTCCCATCATCGCCCAGCGTCCACCCTCCTTCCCTCCGTGTTTTCACAGTGTTAACAATCAAGCCGTGGCCCTGAGTGTTCCGGGGGCCTAATTGGGTTGACTGTTGGCGTTGATTGTGATGGATGGAGGGGGGCTGGAGCCAGAACCCAGTGTGGACGCTCCTTTCATCTGCCTGCTCCAGCCTGTTGTGCAAGAAGAGCATGGAGAAGTACTGCTGAGTGCGCAGTAGCGGCAGACTATAGGCCTGTGACAGTTGGACTGTGCTATTCTTCAGCTGATCCTCACTCATTGGGCAAAATCATGGAAATGTCTGAATTTCAAAAGTCAGCAGACACTTTCAGCCAGAGGTAAAAACTTGCACTTCTTCTAGATTTTAAGGTGCAGTACCGGTTAAAAAAAAAAGAAAATAAATTAGGCTAAAAATGATTTTTTTCTCTTACAATTTAAGGTTTAAGTTTAATGCTGCATATGTCCTTTATATCAGCTCTACAATGGTGCAAAGATCAGCAGCACTGGTGCCCTACCTAAACGGGGAAACTATGCAAGTGTATACAGCCTCTCGAGCATACAGTGGCACCAGTACCTTCGAGAGTACTGGCACCCGCTACAATAAGGTACTTTTCTTATGAATCCACTTGTTCAGCTTCATATCCTGAGAATGTTCCAAACACTCAATACTAAACTGAAGTTTGGAACAGCTTGCTCGTCATATGGTTGACTGACTATAGGAAAAACCAATATTGTAGTTTTTTCATGTCCGTGGAGCTCTGTTAGAGAAATGACCACCATTCCTCCAAAATACATGAATTATAGCTCTTTCCTAATGCTCCTTTTAGGGCCATTTCCACTCCTGTTAACTTCTGGCCTTGTAATCCTCCCTCCAGACTCCAGTCTTGTGACAGAACTTGTCAGAGGCCTCGAATCATCATATGTTAATCATGCCCGCATCCCTTGACTGTCGATACACTACCTGTATTGTACTGTACTGTCAGTTTACGTCAGACCCAAGTACACGTTGGCCTCTTAACCTCCTCATCTCTGCTCAGTAACTCTGGCGCATCTTTTTGGCAGCACATCCAGAAAATCTCGCATTAAGCCCATCTTATTATTCGTCAGCGTGAGCGTCATCGCCGAAGGCATCACAGATACACTGCTGAAAACAGACCCACTGATTTGATCTGACCTTGCGCTTCTAGATCAAGAGATGAAAGGGGACCAGCATACTGCCCTCTTTATTATATGTATATGTTTTTGTTTTGTCGAGGCTGTGGTTAGGTAATGAAGACTTTTGAAATGAGGCCAGCATTACCTGTGTTTGTACAGCACTTAGAGCCATTGGTGGCTTACAGACCATTTGCTTATCTTTGGGGTGAGTAATGGGAGTTTGTATGTGTCTGTGGTTAAAGCCTGGCCCTGGCTGAAGTCATCAATCAACACTACCATGGGGCTGATTGACTCACGTGGCCTACGCGGGGGGTAGACTTTGTATTAAGAGAAAGAGAGTGTATGTTAGAGAGAGAGAGGGGGAGAGAGGTGTGTTTTTAGATTGAGCCTGTGTGCAGATCTGGGTTAAAGAGGCTACGTCAGAGTCATTCTCATTTGTTTAGTCAAAGTTGTGGTCAAACTCTCTGCTATGTGATCAGATCAGCCATGGTTTGCATAATGCAACTGCTGACAACAGCAACATTGTGCAGTGTGTTTACAAGAACACGTAAACAGAGCAGACAGAAGGGCCTCTAAGTACACCTGGATCTGGTGATCCTGCTTGCTACATTTTCCACATGCTTTCAATAGGCCTGCAGCTTCTCATCTGTCTGTCTTTAACGTGGAAGCACAAGGCTGGAATCTGCCGAGCAGATTTTTATACGCTTTTCCACACTGATGTAGAAATTGTGGTCTTTCATCTTCCATCTTAAAATATCCCCTCCAGACATAAAGATGTGACGGTGGTTAAAAATACTCTGCTTTGAATAATAATTTGTATCTGACAAAGATTGAAAGGTTCAATTACCTGGTTAGAAATAACCTAGCTTTCCCATGCCACTGACGGTCCATTCTCAGTGTCTGAAGTTTGCATCTCACTCCCTGTAAATTGCTTGTTAGGGTTTACTTACAAATTACTTGTGATGTCCTAAAACATGCCAAACAAAACTTTTAGGTTTTATCAAAGGAATATGGAAACAGTGTTAAATGTTGACACTGGGAAGAATAAGGCTAAGTATATGGAGCACAAGTACTTTATTTGCTTGTCAGTTCAACATAATGGTTGAGTTTCCGGTTCCATGCATCCACCATGCTACATGAACCTCTCGTCTTTTAAATGTACTTTATTTCTTTGTCTGTTATTTACTGAATACACATGGGCCACACCTAAACTATCCAGTTGTTAGAGTACACCTCTACATTTTTTTCATCACTATGCATGGATAGTGTGTCTTTAATGTGACACCAGAGATTTTAATCCATAAAAAAGAACCATTTCAAACGTTCTCTTGGCTGAAATTCTGTCTGATTTTACTGTTTAGTTCAATTCAGTTCAGTTTAACTTATTTAGCACAACAACAGTCAGCCCAACAATCAGACAACTCCTATGACCAAACACTTGGTGACAGCAGGAACAAAGAAATCCCTTTTAACAAGACTGACCTCCAGCAGAACCAGGCTCAGGGAGGGGCAGCCATCTGTCGGTTAGTCATGTCTTCTTCCTGCTACATGAGCATTTGGTTCAGCTAATTAGCAGCCCTCGACATGTACAGATGCATTCCCTTTGTTAATGTGTTTATAATAACCTAATAATAGTGCTTGCCCAACTTCTGTACGCCTTCAAATCAATCATATATTTAAGTCTGAACATAGTCTATCACCTTTAAATGCCAACTAACTGGACAACTTTGTGCTAGTGTCTAACATTTACCTTTGGTAAATTGTTGTTATAACATTGATCGCGTTAAATATTCGCCTGCTAAATATTTGATATATTAATATTGTAAATATGTTACCAATACAGCCTTGCAGTCCTGCTTGTTTGGCTGCAGAGTATTTGCAGGAATTCTGACAAAAGAAATATAAAGTGTTTGCACTGGTGGGGCTTTGTTGTTTCTGGTACTAGTTAGATAATCAAATCCGAGCAACTTGGTGTAACAAATCAATGCGTTTGAAAGCCAAAAAAAATATACCAAAATACCTATTTTGCTTTTTCAAGTATTATTCATACCTGACTTGCATCATAGTTTATACAGCAGCAATGAACTTTCCCCACAGTCACGTCTAATGTTTTAAGTAACAAATCAAAAACACATGCTCTGTATTTAAGTTTCATTTAGATTACATAAAAAAGTATCCTTCCAAGTCATCTGTGATTCATGAACTTTTTTCTCTATGGGTTATGTAACGAAATATACACTAACGGGTTTTACTCCCATGACTGGAGCTGGCTGTGTTCTGTAAAATGACCTGCACTCATAACAATGGGTTAGACACTGGATGACATTGCAAAGGTGCGTCTTACCAGTTATTGTCTCTTTTTGCTACATGATAAATGTGGTGTCTCAGTCCTGGCAGGGGATTCTCAGCTGTGCCATTACCACAAGGACAGAGCGGTATTCATTTTTTCTTGATTATTTGAAATGTTAACACAAGTTCTCTGAAGTTATAGAATAGCATCATTATAATACACTAAAAGGTGACCTATACAAAAAATGGTGATAAATGGAAAATGAATACCTAGGTTGTTTAGTTTATTCTGTTGCTTTACCACATTAAGACCACTGCTTATCTCTGGCTCTCTTCCACAGCATGTGTTTTATCCTGTCTTCCTTCTCTCACCCCAACCGGTCGCAGCAGATGGCCCCGCCCCTCCCTGAGCCTGGTTCTGCTGGAGGTTTCTTCCTGTTAAAAGTGAGTTTTTCCTTCCCACTGTCGCCAAAGTGCTTGCTCATAGGGGGTCATATTATTGTAGGGTCTACCTTACAGTATGAAGTGCCCGTTGTTGTGATTTGGTGCTGTATAAATAAAATTGAATAGAATTTAATTGGAATTGGTTACAGTGATGGGAAAAAATTAACCTCAAACCAGTCTGGTCCGGCCTGGAAGCTTTTTTGCTGTTTTTACAACACACATACTGACAGTCATATGCAAAAGAAAGTTTTAACAGGCAGTTGACTCTTTACAGTAATGTGAAAACTCTTTTCCATAAAAATGAATAGGGTAAGTAGCAGCCAGGTGCTGTGAATCACTTGCACTTGAGTAACTGATTATCAGTAAGTGTGAGCACCTTAGAGCAGTTTGGTAGTCTGGAGCATTCAGGTGTGGTACAATCTTCTTAAGAGTGGGGGTCTTAGCAAATTAACCCCAAGGTCAGACTCTGCAATGTTCAGAGAATCTGCAAAAAACCCAAGAGCTGCATCTTAGTTAGCATGTTAAATGTCAAAGTTCATGACAGTATATCTGAACAAACCACAACATTTTTGGAACAATGTCTTTTGGATAATGCACAGCTCCACATTTGGCAATAAAACCAAACACAGCATACCAACTGCCAAGCACGGTGGTAGAGGGGTAATAATTTGGGCTTGTTTTGTAGTCACAGGGCTTGGACACCTTGCAATCAATAAATCAGCTAGGGAGGAGTTCCTCTATATATCAAAGTAATCTAGGCCATACGTCTGGGAACTAAAGCTTCGTTCAATTTGGGTATTGCAACAGGACAATGATGCCAAGCACAGCAGCAAATCTACAAAAGAATAACTGAAAAAGAAAAGAGTGAAGGTGTCGCAAGGCCAGACCTCACCAGACCTGGACTAAAATCCTCCATAACAATGAGAGAGTGATAAAGTCTCAGAAAATGAATATTTCAAGTTATTGCTGTTAAAGGTGATTCTACAAGCTACAAAATCATGGGGTATACTTTTTCACAAGACGGCGCCGAATTCTGTGAAAACTCTGATTCACGTGAATGTAAATCCACACCAAAGAGCCCCCAGTATTGTCACCCTTACTCCGGCCCTGGTAAAGGTTGCTGAACCACCTTTAACTGTCCATTTCAGAACTGAAAACCAAGTAATAGATATATAGTAATTAGATAATGAAGTAATCAATAACTGTAGAAAGATCATGGTTAAGAAGAAATATTTACTTCCTGTTTGAAAGCTGGCAGTGGACTGTTGTGGTCACAAAATATGGAGTTGCATTCGTGGAATTGGCACGTTTAAAAGTTTAAACAGTAAACAAAATCCAGACTCCCATATTAGTCAGATGTTTTGTTCACCCATACAGATGATCAATCAATGTCTCAAGAAGGGAGGAGGTCATAAGGTGAAATAGATACATCTTGTTACCTTACTTCCTTTTTCATTCTCATTATAACTAATAAGCCCAGTTGAAATGTGTCTAACCTTCATCCAGGACACTGGAGTTTAAACATTTTCTGCAGCCAATTATGAATTTCAGTTTATCTTGCCATTTGGTTAGGTTTGGCACAATAAATACTTGGTTAGGAAAGAAAATAATGATTTTGGTTAAAACACACCCTTCTCTAACATGCCGGTATGCTCCACTGTTTTTAGGTGACCAGGGTGACAAACTCTAAAGTTGGTGACAACAGTGCACATTTTAGTGGACGAGTGCACAGTATCAACGTAATAACTGCTAGCAAAAATGACCTGTGGGCTGAGACAGGGTCTCCAGAAAATCAACTCGTAAAAGAAAATTGTTCAACTGGCAAGTGACTTTTTTTGCAGCAGAAACCATAATAAGCAAAACCGAGTAACTACCTGAATAATTATGATGTAGTTCTATCAAAACCATGTGCAATGATGTAAAGTACAGTCTCAGTTGCAGTCTTTTTATACTACACTGTAATACAACACACAAGTGTTGATGTTTCTGTGTGACATGTTCCTGAAACTGGATCTGGCTAATTTAAATTTAGATTAAACTCTATAACAACTTTTTGTTGCAGCTTGCAATATACAGCTTCACATCAAGCAGCATGCCTTTGCATCTCTTTCATAGGAGTATGAAAACATTTGACAGTTCCCTTAACTCTGCTTCCTTCCCCAGGCGTGTCGAGCTCCTCTGCTGTCTTTTGTGCTGTATCAGAGCCATGTAAACTCTGGGATCTGCATGAAAATAAACAGCCAGCCAGGGAAGCAGACACGCTGACGTCAAGGAAGAGGACGGAATCTGATCAAAAACACATCGAGGCGAGGGTGTCCGTGACAGTCAGCCGGGATTTTATTGATGGAAACCCATGGTTAAAGATTAAAGATTATCCCGTTGCAGATTAGATTTGTAGCCAGTGCTGATGTCCCTCTGAGCTAGGCACTTATTCCTGCAGCGCTTCCTGTGAAGCAGCACAGCAGTTCAGGCCTGTGTGGGGTGTTTCCCAGGTGTGAGCATGTGTGTTTGAATGTAACCCGAGGGGAGCAGCCCTGCTGACGTCAGGGAAGAGAAGAAGATCTAATCAGAAGCACACAACAGCTGAAGAGGATAAAGACCTGGAACGGGAGCTGATTTATATTCTGATTTGGAAATCATATCTGAGGGTGAAAAGTTCCAGGTTAAATCTGGGCTGAGGTGAAGAGAGAAGCAAAGTAAATTTTGACGCTTGATCGGTGGTGGGATAAAAACCCTGTGCACTATTATGTATGTGCGTGCATGTGTGTGAGTGTGTGTGTGCGTGATACTATCCAGACGCCTGAATACTCAACACTCAGCCTATGGTGTTGATAGGGGAGGGGCGGGGCCTGCAGGTTGGAGTGACAGGTCAGCCACTTGCAGGGATCTGACAGCAGGCCAGTGGTTATCTCACTGACCTGCTGACAGCGACGCACACACTGAAACACACATACACATACCACGTGTGTATTCCCTGCTGCAAACGTTATCTTTCAGAAAGCTCCTTAATGAGCCAAAACATCAGGGCTGACTAAGGTGCTGTTTGTCTTAAGTGCATGACCAAAACAGCTTAGCATGGAGTACTAGAGCTTAAGCGGTCCTATGGCATGCGGCATCTAGATCTTTTTTGTTTTTTTAATTGTTCTTCGAAGTCTTGGCAGTCAGGAGAAAAGAACATAATCTTACACGCATCAAGAACTAATGACCTCTTCAAAAAAGTACTTTTAGGAGCGAGACTGGAACAACTTGGTAAAACTAAAAATTGACTGAATTTAACTCTTCATAACATCTCATTACATTGAGAACTTTTAAACATAGCCTGGTGTAAAGACTGAGCATTGAATATACAGAGACAGGTTATGCATACTGCACCCATGGCGAGGCCTTTTGGCCTTCATTTCAAGCCCAGGTTCCTCGGTAGGAAACACAGGCAGGGAGGCTGAGTTCTCAAAGGTCCCTGTTCATGCTAAAGTCCCACAAGGAAACATGAAAAGATTGACAAGCGAAAAGTCACACACAAACTGACCGCCGTCAATCCAACACTCCTCCTCCCTTCCTAAAAAGCACACATATTCAAACATCAAACAACACCTTGTACTGGCTGAACTCTCTCCCTTTACCCCGTGGTTTACCCTTTGACCCAGTCCAAACCTTCCCCTACAGCAAACACTCCCACTGCTCACCCCTGACCCCCCACGCACACTCAGCAGCCTGCAAAACACGAGCTGGGCTTTCCAGTGTTGCTACCCTGATGTGCTGCTCCTCTGGAGGGTTTGTTATCATTTTGACCATTTCATAACAAAAACAAACAAGACAAAAAAACACAGAGAAGCATCCAAATAATCCAATTACTATAGTAATTCCAGGCATTTGGTTGGCTGAATGTAATTCCTGCCTAAAAAAATATCCTTAGTCTCTGCAACAGGTTGCAAATATGTGTTCTATGTCATTTAAAGTACATACATAGTCATTATGTAATCAATTTAGAGTACCTAGGATTGGATTAATTGGATAGCTCACAATAAATATACAATACTCTACTGTTAGCCATTAATACACTAAAAACAAAAGTTTATAAGTGATTTGTTCATCTGGATTTAGAGTGTCAGAGGGAACTGATAGGCCTAAGGGCCATAGGCACACCAGGAAAATGTTACAGTCTGTCACATTCTTGACTCTAACATCATCCAGCTATCTTACAAAATGATATAACATATGACGGCATGGTGGCGTGCTGTTGCGTCACTGCAGCAAGGTCTGGAGTTCAACTCCACGATCTGGTGTTCTTTGGGGTACTCTGGCTTCCTCACACAGTCCAAAAGCATGCAGTTAGTGGGGTTAGATTAACTGGTGATTCTAAATTGTCATGAAGTGTTTACAGTTGTCTGTCTCTCAGTGTTACCCCTGTGACAGACTGGCTGGGTCTGTCCAGGGTGGCGCCAAGAGGCGACAGGCTCCAACCCCCAACCCCCGCCTCTGTGACCCTAATAAGGATAACTGGAAGAGCACTGATGGATGGATGGATGGATGGATGGATGGATGGATGGACAAAACATATCTCAGGAAACAAAGGTAAGGGCTAAATGTAGTTTTTGCACTCATCACTTGTGAAAAAGGTTGAATCCAGCACTCAACACACAGATCAGACTTTACAACACAGGATAAATGACTACAGCCAACAATTTTGTATAAAAAAATCAAGAACAAATTAGGAGGCTTAGTTCCCCCATTGATTCGAATTGTGGCATATTTGTGCATTGCTGCATTGCAACTCAGGTAATGCATGGTTTTATGAATTCAGAACTGCCAGTTCCACTAACAGACATTCTATCCTGGCTACAAAAGCAAGTCTGCTTAGAGTAGAGTTAAAGTTAGGAGTGTTGATACTTTGACAGCTGCGCTAACACAAAGAGGTGTAGACATTGCCTGTGTGCTCAGTCTAACCACTAACTGCACCTTTCTATTTGTGATTGTTACATGCCAAGAGATGTGGCTTTGCTTTTGTGTTCTTTTTATCTTTCAGGTGTCAAGCCTCCACCTATTGGCCAGTTCAAAGTTGATGGGCATGTGTCTACTGGCTGGTCTGGGCACAGTTGGCCAATCACACTCCGAGGATCACTACAAATGAGCAGCTCCCTGGCCAGCTGGTGGCTGCTGGCTTCTGCTTTATGACAAACATTTGTGAACAGGCTTCTTTGTATTGTGTGTGGTGGGAGGCTGGACAGGTAAGCTGGGGTACCCTATACACTGGCTGTAGTTTTAAAGTGTTAGACACACTAGGTTATGCGGTTGATGCCACTTTTGTATGTTTTCACTGACCTTTTGTCGAGCAGCTAGGTAGGCCTTTTGTTTTGCACTTTTGTTTTAGTTAGGCCCTGGAAGCTATCGACCTCTTTTTGTTTTATTACTTTCTCTGATTTGGCTCAACCGCCCAGTCCTCCTCCCCCACCTTTTTCTTTTATTAAGTTTGACTATCAAGGCAAGCAACCAATAAATCCTGCCTGATTCTTAACTGTCCTGATGTCCTCCTCCTTCACTGATTGTGGTTGTCCGGTGTTGCTGTCTCCTTCCTACCTTTGCCTCCACCATGGTGGGGGGGACGTAACAGTGATATTTAAGTCACCCAGAGCATTTTTATTGGTGTAAAAATGTTAAATTGTATTGTTTTATTACTATGTTACTTAGCATTAATGAGCAGATTTGGCTGTGCATGTGTTTCACCCATATATTTTATAAATGCAGCTTGCTAGCCAAGCTTGCTAGCATTAGCCGATAACTTGTAGCACTTTACCTTCTAGCCTAAATTTGGTTGCTTTGGGCTTCTTTAGCAGTTTGTACACCTTTTTTAATGGTGAATATAATAGAGAGAAGTACTGCAGAATGCAAACTGTAAAGGCATCATTTATACAAATTTTCATACAACTTAGCTTCAGATGACTCTGACACTGATGCAGGGGACAACCAATCTCTGGATTCTGTCCATACACTACGTGTGTGCCACACACAGAAGCAACCACCCGCACATGCCCACGTACACATCCATTGTTGACCTGAGCCACATGACAGCAAGAGCATTACACACGGCGCACCACATCCCTATCATAAAGTGTCCTCAAGACACCCAAGATGCTTCTAGCCTGTCATTGGCTCTTACAGCTCACCGCTTTTCAACAGCAGTGACACAACACCTCTCTAATTAGCCTCTTTTCAAAGTTACTAATCTGAGTAAAGACGACTCTCAGTGACACACACAAACAATAGCCCCCTACTCTCACCCTCTGTCCCAGGGTTGCCTGTTTGGAACGGTGCTGCAGGATCCCACACACTCAAGTAAACCGGAGAGTGTGTATTTTTATGTCCATCTGTGTGGCATTCAAGTGTGAAGACAGTGACATGAAGGAAAATTGACTCAATGAGAGTGAGGGAAGACATTTCTAGAGATTTGGTAGTAATAGCAAAAGTGTTTCTAATATTTTGTGTTTGTCAGTGCAGATGTCCCTGTTGTTTGTTTGTGTGTGTTTCTGAGTCTGTCTGTCACTCAGTAGTTTTGGTTGGGTTTGCTCGGGAAGGCCTGTGATCACACAACCTTAAGGACTGTGATTAGGAGGACCACTTAGAGTACGCGCACACAGCAAACGGCAAATCCCACAGTGCACTCATGCATGTGTACCAAAATACTGAAACCACTTACCAGCAGTAGCTTTGCTCACAGGCACACGGTCGCACAAACAGAAGCAAACCACTACGCACACACTTGTTCCTACGCTTGGACTGTGAAATGACACGCACGTCTCTGGATGCTCTCTAATTTCCTGCGGCCGAGCTCTGAGCTTGTGAGGTAACTCATGATGAGTGATGGTTCATCACGCTTGGTGGAGATTATACAGGGAACTTCATCCCAGCACACTCATTCCTGAGCCGATGTGTCATACGCACAAGGTCAGGAGAGTTGAACTCAAAATGGGAATGTGTGGCACATTTGCAAAACACACTGTAATCTTGTAACATAATGTCTTCATTACTCAGGTTTATTTACATGCTGTGTACAAGCTGTATTGAGTTGTTTTTACTGCGTCCAAGTCAAGTCAAAACAAGCCCGAGCCAAATCTCCGGACAATTTACAGTTCAAATCAAGTGTTAAGTGTTTTCATAGTTTTGAGATGATTAAGTCCAATTCGTGTCTTAAGGTAAGTCCAAGTCACGCCTCATATCTGATCAAAGCAAATCAAAGCCAAGGAACAGTGAAACAATCTGGACGAGTGGAAGTCAAGTCTCAGTAGAAAAACAAGCCCAAGCCAAATGTTACATCTTGAAGCTCGTCTACATCAAGTCTCAAGGCCTTCAGGACAGAACTCAAAGCCAGGATAAGGGTGGGTCATTTAAGCAGTAAAGCATGAAGTGTTGTCAGAGTAGGTCTAATTCAATTCTCACGACAAGTCCAAGTCAAAATGTAATCGAAGGAATTCTAAGTCGAGTCTCAAGATAATGAAAACTTTGAAGGATGTTCGAATAGGTCTTCCATCATCTCAGCCAATGAGATTTCTCGCAGTTTTAAATAAAGTGATCCAGATCAGTCCTTTGTCCATTTTGTGAAATTTCACATTAAGTGTGGCTAGATGAACTGCATGAAAATAGTAACCAGGTAGACTTGATAAAATTAAATCAAGTCTCAGTTTGACTAATTTAATTTCTATCAAGTGGTTTGATAAAGACGTTTGTCACATGGATGCCACATGTTGTTTGGTCCAGAGACAAGAGAACATTGTCCACCTAATTAGTTTTTCTTCAGTGCTGAATGATAAAAAATAAGTCTGGGGATGAAGAAGAAGTTTGTTAAAATTATTAGTGTTTCGGACACTTTAACATGGAGTGTTTTCACACCTGCTGTGTTTAGTCCGTTTAAACCCAACTGTGGTTCTGGTTCGTTTTGGATGTGGACCAAAACAAGTGCACGAGAACCCTTTGGAGGGGGTGATCTTGGGCTCACTCAACTACGACGTTTATGTTGCTTGTTATGTTGCGTCTGTTAAGTTTGAGCTAAATACTTACCCGTAGCTGTGGGTGGTTTGCATTAGTCATAGCAGTCATGGCCGCCACTCCCTGAGCCTGGTTCTGCCGGAGGTTTCTTTCTGTTAAAGCAAAGATTTTCCTTCCCACTGTCGCAAAGTACTTGTTCATATGAGGTGGTCTAATTTTCAGGTTTTTTTCTGTATTATTATAGGGTCTTTACCTTACAAGACAAAGCCTTAAGGTGACTGTTGTTGTTATTTGAATTTATATAAATAAAATTGAATTAAATTTAACTGAATTCTGGGATCTAGGACAGTAAAGAACACACCACGTTCCTCCTGTATTCACTCTTATTGCTTCTGCCCCAAACACATCTGGTAAATAAGCAGAAAGAACATTCTCACGTAGTTTGTAAAGACAGTTTAGTTTTCTTGGATTTTTCTCTGTTTGAAAAGAAAACAAACCACTCAAAAAGGTGCAAGTTCACAAATTAATTAACAGATTTGCACCAGACAAAATGAATTCTAGGTGTAAAAATGCTCTTACATTCATGCACTTGAAAAGGAGTTTGTCGTTGAGTCACATTGTGTCAGAATCCCTCTGTGACCTGCAAGAGAACAAACACACAAATAAATGAATGAAATTCAGAACTACTGCTTGCACACTCAGTGCATGCAGAAGTACATGCATTTTTTTTAAAAAGCATAAAAAGTACATAATTTCCTATTGTTCTTGTAAGTGATTACAATTGCTAGTTTTGTTGTAATTCAGGCTTATGTACTCTTTTGCTCCATGGTCCTGAACATTCCCCACAGCTTGGAACAACTCCTGCATAGTTTGTGGCTGAGTCACACATATAGCAGGTTTGCAAAGCTATCTATTTTGAGAGAGCCCATATCAAATGTGGCATCTCCTAGTTCAAAATTTCAGACTATGAATTATTATAAAACCCGTCAATGATAAATGTCTCCTCCGGGTGCTTCCAGCAGAAAAAGTCTTGTAACAAAATCAGATAGTAAAGCACGGTGTGTAGCTTTATGATGCAAACTGGGTTTGATATTTACATTTTTAAAGTCCTACAATCTAAGCCAGCTCTGCAAAGGTCTGCAGGGCGCCAAAATGGCCGACCTCCTGTTCCCAGGAACTCTAACTACAGGCTTTAGCAGAAAATGACCACTTTAAGCCTGCCTCGACCGCCCTGCATGGCGACATGCACGGTGATTGGCGGGCTGGTGACAGATGCATGCCATGATTGGTGGGGGCCATAATTCAGGCTGTAATTTGCAAAGTGGAAATGTAGGTGACTGAATATTTTGTCTGTGTGTGTGTGTGTGTGTGTGTGTCTGTGTGTGCGTGTGTGTGTGTGTGTGTGTGTGTTTGTGTGTGAGAGAGAGAAGAAGAAACATTTCTGGCAGACATGCTCAATTTGCAGCAAAGGTCTTAGTTACAGTTTTGCCTCTTCCTTTTTTTTTACCACTCCCCCATCATGTGCTTTTTCCTCTATTGGAAGAAAGACACTAAGTAATGACTTCATTTCCTCTTTTATTCAGTTCAGCTTGCCGTGGTCAGGGAGTTGAAAGTGTCTTCCCACATGATCTGCTGATGGCATGACTGTTTTAGTTCACAGGTCAAAAAACCGTTCATTCACGTGTCATCACGTGAATGAACATGAATCACGTGTGATAGCGTAATGTGTCATTGCCATTTCAGGTAGTGTATAGCTGTGTGTAGCTCTAATTGTGTAGTTGAATGTGTGTGAGTGAGGGACACAGGTTAAATGGCACTAAAGAGGGTTTTTCTCTCAGAGGAAACAGTTGTTAGCAAAGAGGAAGTGTCTCCTCTTTGCCAGGAGATAGCTGCCCAGCTGCAGTGCTGAAAGATGGGTGACTGAAAACACACACACACACATGCACGCACGCATTCCCATGTGCACACACAAATCTCCCCACCTGTTACTCAGTTACGATCGATAGTTCCTTTGATGCTTGGGAGTGTGGGGATGATGGTAGCGGGGGGGTTGGGGTTGGGTACAGGGCTACATGGCCCATGGGATCCATGGGTGTCAGGGGCACTTTGATCCTTGTTACAGCCTTACATGCAGAGCACTGTTCTCTAGAGGGGGTACCACATCCCCTCCGTCACCCCTCCTCACAGCACCTTTCCCCTAGACTGCTCCCCCTTACCCCTCGCTTCTGCCCCAGCTCATGTGCTGATCCCTGGGGACAGGTGAACCAGGTACGGAGCATGGAGAAACACTCATGGTGGATTAGCACTGAACAGTTAAATGGCATTGAATACTGCAGACACAAACACTGACACTTATTTATACTTCTTTAAACAAAGTCCAAACTCAACACTGACTTGCTCATTTTTAATTTTCTGCTAATGTCACCGTGACCCCAGCACACATGCACACATGTGAAAATCTCCTCTGCTGTATTCTGTTACCGAGATATTTTCATGTGTGTGCAAAGACGTACGAGCACCCACGTACATTTTACAAACACATGTAAAGGTAATTCAGTAACATCAGCCTTAGCATAACCAGATTTATGACTTGTGTGGTTCATACAGAGTTGAAATGTATTCAGTTTGAAACTAAAGCGCCCCGACACCCTAACCACAGTGCAGAAGAAAAGAAACTGACACAAAGGAGTGTAAGAAAAAAGTGAGAGATGGAGGATAAGACAAAAAAAAAAAGTCCGGGTTTGTGGGCTTGTGGTTTCAACGACAGTCAAGGCCAATGTTTCACAAGATAAAGAGGAAGAAGAGGGGGCATAGAGAGAGAGAGAGAGATGCAGAGAGTGAGAAGGGAAGGGAGAAAGAGAAACACGTCCAGCACGAAGAGGACAGCAGGCCGAACACTGCATCCATTGTCCATGTGGCCTGGTTAACATTTTAATGAAGGAGCCACATCCACAGTCCTGCACACTGGCTCACACAATGATTAACACTCTGCTAATACACTGAGACAATACCACGGCTTACTGCAGGCTCATTGACATGAGCACATATGGACATACCGTACTGTGGACCCTGCCAATCAAATGCACACAGAGGGACACTCATTCACAGAAACTCACACAAACATGTGCAAGGGTTCATTTGCATAACTAGAGGATATGTTTTCCTAGCTTTGGCCATCACGTAAACTCTTCTGCTTACTTAGCTTCATAAGTAACTCAATATACACAATGTAGATGCCATTTAAGATGCTTTGATTTCTGGTTAGCCACATATAGTGTGTATGAGTCTTTGTTTTTCTGTGGTACGTGCAAATCAGCATTTGCCCTACATTCAAGTTGCAGAGGTCGGTGGCAATGGACCTGAAGCTAGCTGCCAAAAATACCAAAAGAATACAAGCACTTATGTAATAAGAACAATCAGCTAACAATTGTCCATAAACCCAATACAAACCCATGGCATGACTTGCATGAATGCATAAACAGAGCACACTCGGTACTCTTGTATTTTTTTAAATAGCTTGAGCTGCTTATTGCGAAATGGAGATGATTTCAACACAACAACATGTTCTCATTCCCAGAATGATAGATGCTGTCATTTTGTCAAAACCAGTGGTGTTTCATAATGTCTGACCCACGGTGTTGATATGAGCCATTGGTTTCGCATCCTTTCTGAGGATTCAGGGTTAATGTCATGAGAGGAAATGTTTTAACCCAGGGGTGTCCAACGCCAGGTCTCAAGGACTGGTGTCCTGCAGGTTTTAGATCTCATCCTGAGTCAACACACCTGAATCAAATTATTAGTTCATTACCAGGCCTCTGGAGAACATCAAGACATGTTGAGGAGGTAATTTAGCCATTTAAATCAGCTGCGTTGGATCAAGGACACATCTAAAACCTGCAGGACACCGGCCCTCGAGGCCTGGAGTTGGACACCCCTGTTTTAACCCAATCATTATATATTTTTTGTCATTTTTAGTCAGATCTAGCTTGCAAATTTGTGCTTTACTCCATCACTGACCCGTCAGCACTCACTGTTGGCAAAGGACAGATGTCTGTAACACTACTGGCATCTGACAGAAGATCAGTACTGGGGACAGTGGGATAGGAGTGTGTTGTGTATGTCGCATTAAAATGGAGGAGAACGTTAATGTTAAAAAAAAGAAAAAGACATTTCCAATAAATGCTAACTAAGCTACACTCCTGGATACACTGTGTCAGTTACATCATATAGTGGAGCTGATCAGGCTAAGTCAAGAAAAAAGCTAATGATTCCACAAGATGCACCAGAGAGCATTTCAGGAGCATATTTATAAGCTGGTCTATTTTCTACTGAACCAAAGAGTCAAGAAGTCGAGATCAGGAATATCATCGTCACAGCTAAAGCTGTCTGTGGACATAACATGCTGACACACGTCTGGTATAATTCTTGTGTAATGCATACACCGATCTGCTATAACATTATGACCACTGACAGGTGAAGTGAATAACATTGATTATGTCTTCAGCATGGCACCTGTTGGTAGGTGGGATATATTAGGGAGCAAGTGAACTTTTTTTTTTCCTGAACTGATATTCTACAAGCAGGAAAAATGGTTTCAAAACTACAGTTCTTTTGCAGTGTTCCCGGTCTGCAGTGGTCAGCATCTATCAAGTGTTCGAAGGAAGAACAGTAATGATGCTTTTGGTCAGTTTTCTGCTACTCAACATTGCCATCCATGTTGATGTTACTTTTACACGTACCAGCCACCTAAGCATTCCTGCAGACCGTGCACCCTTTCATGGAAACAGTATTCCCTGATTGCTGTGGCCTCTTTCATGTAAGGAGTTTGACGTGTTGACTTGAGCTCCATATTTCCCAAATCAAAATCCAATTGAACATCTGTGGGACATGCTGGACAAAGAAGTCCAATCCATGGAGGCTCAACTCACAACTTACAGGACTTAAAGGATCTGTTACTAACATCTTGGTGCCAGATACCGCAGAACACCTTCAGGAGTCTAGTGGAGTCCAAGTCTTGATGGGTCAGTGCTTTTTTTTGGATACAAAGGGGAACAACATGATCAGGCAGGTAGTTATAATGTTATGCCTGATTGGTATATATGTGCATCCAGAAGAGGTGGATGAATTTATAGCTTTTCAGCACCTAATAAGAATCCAAAGGGGTTGAATCTGATTTCAAACTCTTCTTTTTCTTGGTTTCAGCTGCGCCTAGTCTTTGTAATTTTATTGAACTTTCCAGTATACCTCACAAAGGTGAGGTGAGAAATTTGCATTTCTGAGCACAAGCAGAGATTATCACCTGACTAAATACATCAGGACTGATAGAAGCCCCTTCAGAGGGGGCAAAGTCATTGCAGTGTCAAAATCTGCTCGACTGTAACAACATGTGAGATCATGAAAACATTAACCAACAAACTTTTTTTCAGGGGGTTTTTGTCATAAATTAAAACCAGTTGTCCAGCTTTCCTGACCACAATAATATAGATGAGTGGAGGAGAGAGCTTTGATTCTGACAGGGTAGAACTAATACAGCCGACTTCAACGTTTCAAACACAACGACAAGTGAACATGAAAAGATTTATGCTCGTCCAAGAAATGCAATTTTCCATGATGAATAGGCAATTTTAAAATTGTGGGTGAAATGACCCTTCAGATTTGCGGTGAAATAACCATAAAGACTAGCACTGGGCTTGAATCAGCCCACCACCCGTACTGCTCAATGCACAGGAAGGGAGGGATCGGTCGAATGTTCAAATGCATAGGAAGGACTGTCCTTTTGAACGAGCACAAAAGGAGCCTCCATCTTCTTTATTCTCCCCCATCCCCACAGACACACACACAATTACACACTATCCAAGTGATGTAAATCTGGCGGACATATGTTGAAGAGGCTATATAGGGGTTGTTTTCAAACCAGATCCAAATGTTTTTGAGAGCAGACTGCAGCAACACGTTCGTATGTGTCAGCAAAAGTTCAAGGTGCCTTATCCTGCCACTGTGTCGAATGCTCTTTCTCCTTGCCTCTCACACTCTTTCCATTAATTCCTTGTGTCCTCACGACTTTTTAAAAAACTTTTCTTGCAACCCCCCCCAAAACACACACACACACACACACACACACACACACACAATAATGTAATGTGTTCTGCAGCTGTCTCTCTGGGGGAGGCAGCGTAAGGGTGATATGATGAAGAGGGTAAAGGAAAGAAAGGAAAGAAGAAGAGGCACATGAGGAGGAGGAGGAGGAGGAGGAAGAGGGGGAGTAAATCTTGGGGGTCACTGCCACTGGAGTTGGATTCCTTCACACCAGCTGCTGATAGCGTCTGCCTGGGAACATGTGAGTGTGACAGCCCTTACTAATGCTTCTGTACTGAAATGGTCTTGACCAGGTCCTCGTTCTGACAACAAGTTGACAGGAAAATGTGAAGGTGAGGAGATGCGGATAAAGGAAGGAGGCAAACTGCAGGAATTTCTTTAATCTGAAAGAGATACAGCAGCAGGGGAATGGTGGGACTTTCCAAAGTCTGCACATCACTGAAGACAAAGAAGCCACTAGACTTAAATACTCTCCTAATTCCTCCAGTTACATCCCTGAAACCAGGGCGCCTTATTAAGAGTATGCCCCCATTGCATTTAGCCAATCCCCTTCTGCTATGACTAGTTAAATTAATGATTCTCATAGGTCTTTAAAAGCTCATTTTACCACTAGATAACAGAGGCTACAATTTCAAAACAAGGCGGCAAGGAGGGGTACAGAGGTTAGAAGGTGTAATGCAAGCCTGGAGCCAGTAGCAATCCTATTAGTCCCTGAGAATGTGCTCTCATGGACATGGGCATTCTGGTTACAGGGCTTTTTTTAACCTGGGATATCAAGTTTATACAGAACACAGAGGAATCTGTTGGCATACCCATGTAGACAATGATAAGGTATCATGTAGGTGCCTGTGTGTAGTTATGTTGTAGTTAATCTGCCACTTCAACTCAGTCTCACTACTGGGTCATCACATATTGACACTTTGTATGTCAATATGTGCTGACCTGGGAGAAACATCCAAAGCAGTCTCTGAGAATGCAGTTAAGTGCGCTTTGCTGGTGTCATCACTGCTGTGGGACAATGAAGGCTGTATTTCTGACAGAGCAGAGATGCTTTGGTGTCTTTGGTATCTGTTGTTGTATCTTTTGGCTGCTCCCTTTAGGGGTTGCCACAGTGGAGCATCTGTGTAGATTCATTTTATCTCTAGCATCCACTTCTTTCACAACAACCCTCTGCATCTCCTCCTTCACTACATCCATGAATCTTCTCTGTGGTCTTCTACTTTTCCTCCCATCTGGCATCTCCATTCCAGCCCTCCATCCCTCCTCTGCTCATGTCTGAACCTTCTCAGCCTCGCCTCTCTAACTTTGCCTGCAAAGCGTTCAGATTTGCCCCTGTGATGCATTCATTTCTAATTTTGTCCATCCTGGTCACTCGCAATAAAAATGCTAACATCTTCAGCTCGGCCTCCTATCTTTTTGTCAGTGCCACCATCTCCAGATCACAGCAGGGACACTCCTCTCCATCCACTCCACCCTGCATTCACTGTCTTATTCACCGCTCTTGTGTCTGTTGCTTTGAATGGATGATCCCAGGTATTTAAACTTATCTACCATCACTTACTACTTCCATGTTTACCATTACACCTGTCTCCGTCTCATTCACACACACACACACACACACACACACACACGCACGCACGCACGCACACACGCGCACACACACACACACACACACACACACATTCTGTCTTGCTCCTATTGACTTTCATTTTGGTGTTTTTTTATTGTTTTGCTTTTTAATTGAAAGAAAACTTGTGGCTCGACTTCTGCACCTCTGAGTTTAAAATCTGTCATTGTTTTGGAAGCAGTCACATCAGCCCCAACAAGAATTCATGTTGCAATACTGTGCAATATAGACACTATAAAAGTTTACCAACTAACCCACTTAGCAATTATTGGTTACAGGACCACTTTCCTCACATTCCTATTGAGCTATGAAGATATTCTTTTTGTTTTTTCGATGATCGTCTGTAATATGTTTCATTAATGTTTTTAAGGGAGAAAATCAGCTAAACTTTGATTAAACCAAGTTTTTAGGTAATACACATATGGTATGATAATGTTATAATGTACTGCTTATGACAAAATATATAATGATTGGCTGGGACCCACTGACATTTCCAGAAGTCTATCAGGTTTCCCAAAAAGTTGATTCTGTTCATCTGGATGTAGTGTTTTCAGTGGGAGAAACATTTTGTAACTCATCCAAGTGACGTCTTCAGTCTCTATCAGGTATCAGTTTCACCAAAGAAAAAAATGACGATTAAATCTTAGATGAATTCATTTAATGTATTTATGGCCTAAAAAGGTGCAGCTGATCAAACAGTCTATCCATCCATCTATCTAAGGCAACTTTTGGAACCCCTTTGGAACCACTGGAATAAGCTACATCCACACCCACAGGCAAAAAATACCTTAAGGATATTTGAATTTTTGGAAATTTGAATTTTGTGTTTTCTGATTTGTCTCCTTTATGGTCATTTTTCATTTTCTAAAACTGTTATCCAGTGTATTTAAATATAAAGCTGTGTTTTCCTGTACAAACATCCACATGCAGTGAGTTACAGTGAGAGGAGTTTCAACACCTTGTTGCAAATGTCACTGACTTATTCAGTATGTTTGGGAATGATAACTGTAGAAACATTAAAATCAGCACAGATTCATTTTCACAATAAGCATCTCAGGCTCTTTCAACACATGCAGTCCTGCCTACGAGGTAAAAACCTTGTGACTTGGCTGTTTCCTGCAGTCATGTGTGTCATCCATGGGTGTGGATAAACGTTAGCTTCAAGTCTACCTGTTATTACTGCAGATTTTTTTTCTGATTCTTCTTCTGTTTTTTGTTGTTTGTTTTTTAAAGTCTTCAGGTCTATTATTACTTACCTTTGTAACTTAACTATAGCACAAGCACAAATTTGTACATACCATGGGAAAACAACAGCACCTACACACTCTGTATGTGGCTAACCATAAATTAAACTGAATCACAGCTGGGCACCTGGCAAGTACTTCAACAAGTGTGAGCCACAATGACCAGAATGCAGCAGCACATAACATAACACATAACATAACATTCATAAATATCTTGAAGATATTCAGCAACATTATGAGCTTAATGTCCTTTAAATGAGTTATGATGTAATACTGAGAAATGTAATCCTGCATTTGAGTCACTCCCACAGCACTGAGTGTACTCAAAGAACAAAATGTTCTAGCAATCCATAAAATGCACGTTTACCCAACACGTACTCTCATCAGCTGTCACAGTCGTGTACATTAGGCTCCATGCCTATATATTTATACTCATCTGACACGTATTTGCACTACACATTCCCCAACCTTAACCATCATCACTAAATATCTAACCCCGACATTGACCCTAATCTTATTCTTAACCTTCAGACTACCCTTTGAAGGTCTGTCCCACAGTGCTGGGTCCTGCCTGAACATCCCCACTCTCCAATGCAAATACACTCAGACACACACTGCGCGCATGTGTGTGTGTGTGTGTGTTTGCGGACACATTTCCTGCCAGGGAATCGTTGATCACCGGCATACATCTTATCTCAAGCACACACAAATGCATGGCTATACACACATACCGCAAGACCAACACAGGCTCACCTGCATGGAGTTTACACTGCACACCCACACACAGTTGAGTTAGCGCTGACAGGTACAGTACACAGAATACCGGTTGGTGCATGCACACACACACACACACACACACACACACACACAGTGAGAGAGCATGGCTGGAGGTGCCTGGTGTTGTTTTCTGACTCATATTACAGCTCGCTGAAGCAGCTCCTTCTGCTGCGGCAGCAGCTCTCATTCCACTCAAGCCACATGAAGGAGAGCTGGCTTCCCTGTTAAACAGACGCTTTAGTGCAGCACCGCCGCTGGGTCCCACCAACCTAGAGAAAGAGCGAGGAGAGGAGAGGGAGAGAAAGAGAGACCCTCCACCCTGCAGCAGTGCAGCCACACCACAGCCATTATGTGCAGATTCAATGGAATCTAATGTGGAGGATGTGGCTGGCTGTATCTCAGATGCTGTTTATGTAACTGTGGGGAGAAGCCGAGTGTGGAATATTGAACGGAGAATAGCGGAGGCCAAGGACAGAATAAAGCCATCCATTCTCTCCTTTTTTTTTTTTTTGTCTGTCTGGGTGAGCGCTCCTCTGCAGGACTTTTTCCAACAGCTTAATGAGCTCTTGACAGAGCCATCGTAGACAAAAAATACAATTAAAACATGGTCGTGTGTTTGAAGCTATGGCAATTACAAACTGATGATCATGTGTATGAACAAAAAGAGGGTTGTTTGGCACAGATTTCAAAAAGCAACAGGTCTATGTGTGTTCCAGGACCATACATGCAACTGTCAGCTAGGCTGGGAATGAATCACAACCGCTGTATGCTCTCCCCATGTTTTGTATTAGACTGCCCCCTAGTGTTGGTATCAGGTGGGGCATAGTCTGTCCTGCAGCTTGCTCTCTCTCTCTCTCTCTTTGTCTTCGTGCTAACAGGTATTAGCTCTGGGGGAGCCTCAACTTGAGCGAAACTAGCAGATGTGGAGGTGATAATGACTCTCAAAGTCCTCTTGTCCTTGGCTCGGGGAGTTTTCCCAGACCTCATGTGCTCAGTCAGCTGAATTAGAAGAACAACAAGTGCTCTGGGAGTCGGAACATACAGTATGTGTGGATGGCGATGGAAAGATGGAAAGATGATGTGAGAGGTTTGATAAATCCCTCACGTCCAGCCGAAGCGATGGCCCAGACGCCCCCAAGCACACAGATTCCCATTCAGACCCATTTCTTTCGCTCATTGTTCTCCTTCTGTTTTTGCCAACTTGTAATTGGCTCCTGTGTCAGTGCCTGTTTATGCTGTCAAGTAAGTAATAAGTTTGACAAAGTGAAAGGAGACGCTGGAATCTGTTCAGTTTCTGTTTAACAGCTCCCCTGCACTGTTTATCTGAGCACAATCCCAGGCACTTCATTTTCAAGATGTTCAAACACTGAGAGTGAATTTTCTGGAGCATTGGAAACAGGTCGAGTTATCTCACCACACCGCCTTGAGTAATTCCGTTTAGTGCGACTGGATACTTTTTTTCCGCTCCCCAACCAGATTCATCTGACAGCTGCAGTTTTGACTGTGCAGAGTCAAAACATTCACATGAAGGAATTCACACGAAGTGCTCATACACCGTCAGGCTAACACTAATAAATATGATGTGGTGCAGGGGCAGCACATTTTCTCAACTGTCCAGTTTGATTTACTTTGCTTATATCTTTTACTTGAGTATCTAAACTCAAGGGGAAAATAATCACAGTTGCTAGTTTTCCAAGGTTATGCAATAAACAGGAGCTTTTTTTCATTAGGTAGTTTACAATTTTTGCTATGACTTCTAATCCTGCTTAAATAACAGTTGTCAGTGTAACTCTTAGAAGGGGCCTGTGTATTAAATGACACATATTGCACATTTTACAAGAAAGGGTTAGATAAACTCCAGTGCTAAATATATATGTTAAAATATTTATCAGTGACTGAACTCTTTTCTCCTGGCTAAACTCTTATAGTTGTATATTAACGGTACATTACATATATACATATAGGTCAATTTAGTTCAATTAAATTCAGTTTTTTTATATAGCACTGCAGCAGTTGCCTCAAGGAGCTTTATATTGTAAGGTTAAGACCCAACAATATTACAGAGAAAACTCCAACAATCAGACCGCCCCCCATCAGCAAGCAATTGGTGACAGTGAGGAGGAAAAACTCCCTTTTTATAAATAGAAACTTCAGGCAGAACCAGGCTCAGGGAGTGGCAGCCATCTGCTATGACCGTTTGGGTGTGAGGGGAGGAAGAAGAGACAAAAGACAATGTGGAAGAGAGCCAAAGATTAATAATAACTAATGATTAAATGCAGAGTGGTGTATAAACACATTCAGTCCACTATGGGAAGCCCCAGCAGCCTAGACCTATTACCACATGACTGATCCAGCACTAACTATGAGATCTGTCTCAGAATCCAAACTGGAAGGTGGTTCCACAGAAGAGTGGCCTGATAGCTGAAGGCTCTGCCTCCCACACAGCTTTAAATATCATAGAAACCACAAGTCTGAGAGGAAATTGCTCTGTTTCTGTTTCTCTCTGACGTTTCCTTAATCATCTTTTCTGTCTGTGCTGTTGCAGTCGTAGATGCTCAAATTAAACGATGTGGTCAAAGTATGTGCAAAGAAATCCCTGGAAGCCAAAAGCTTAAGCTTCAGATATAAAAGGTCAGTTTTAGGTAATTTTTTCTACTCTTTCCTTTTTATGATGTCAGAACAGATTTCCCTAATATGGTCATCTCATCCACAGAAGTCTCACCCCAAATCTTCTGTTTACAAGAGGAAAGACAATGAGAAGAAAGTTGGGTTCCAAGATGTGGGAAGCTAAAACTGAACTGAGAGACTCCAGTAAGGCCCACAATAAACAAAAAAAGGATTACTGTGAACTCTGAATCATACCTAACTACTTAAAGAGAATCCAAGCATGAAAATACAGAGCTTGGAATGTGCATAACAGCATATCTGTTTTAAAGAATAATGTGTTTGTGGTCGAGGAGTAACATTAGCAACACCCTTACGGGTTGCTAAGTTTGTACTTGATTGAAACCTGACATGTTAGCACAGTGTTGTTATAGTAGCTAACATTAGGCCATGTGTGGATGGTTGGTGTTCAGTGTGGGGTAGAGGTGTGTGTTTCTGTAATGTGAAAGCCTACACCCAAAGCTCGTTTTATCTAGTGTCTCGCCTCAAGAAAGCTTGGCTCCAATCCAAGACCAATGAGTGACGTCACATTTAACTACAACCCCTTTTTATAAAGTCTAGTACTTTGAGCTCTGTGAAGTTTGTCCTCTGCATTTTTTAAAGTGGTGAGGAGAAAGGTTTCCAGTGAACAATTACTGTAGAAATACGTGAAACACTTGATCATTTGTCTAGTGTGGATCTGAAACAGTGCCAACATGGCCTTAATTATGATGTCAGAGGGAATCTAAAGCACTTATTCATTAATTACTGATCATATATTGTGCATTTTTTCACAGAGAGGACAGAAATCATATTTTACCCCTTCAAAAACCCAATTGGACCACCTGCTCCTGTGTGCGTGAGGAAACTGGGTTTTTGGTTCATATCTCCTGACCTGCAATACAGCCTCACAAGACTATATGGCACTTTCCAAAAGTCATTCATCTCCCTGAGCAAGGCAGGTTTCAGTGCATGCCTCAGACACACACACACACACACACACACACACACACACACACACACACACACACGTATGCATTAACAGTAGAGTGTATGTTTAACTTAGCAGCTAGAATAGTCCCCCAGTGAGACGTGCTGATGGATGGATGTCACGAGGCAATGACCTGCCTGGGTCTCCTCTGTTTCACACAGCCACATTAACTGGGTCATCAATCAGTGTGTGTCTGTGTGTGTGTGTGTGTGTGTGTGTGTGTGTGTGTGTGTGTGTGTGTGTGTGTGTGTGTGTGTGTGTGTGTGTGTATGTGTTTCAGAACATGCACAAGCGCCATGTGTTCAAACTGCAAAAGCATGACTCCGTATGAGCTGGTGATACACTCATTAATTGCAGCGAACTAGCCAATCAAGAGACCAAACAGCAGGCTGATTAGTCGTAGACTTGTGCAAATAAACTGCAAAACATCTGCGAGGAAAAGGAAGGTGTGGACAATCGAGACTGGGTGAAACAGAGATGAGCAGGATAGTTTAGCTTGAGGTAAGAGTTGTACAACTTAGCCATACACTGCCCCCTCTGCATCCACGTCAGAATCCCCGTGGATACATTACCAGACACAAAAAGGGAACACACACACACATAAAAGCAAGAACGCACATGAATTCACGTACTTATTTTTCTTTCTTTGCACTTATATTTGTCTCTCAAGTGCACCCACTAATGCTAATGGTCCCTGCAAAGAAGATCCATCCAGAGTTGAGCAGTGCTACAGCTCAGCGGTTGTGATGAATGAAGAAAATCAAAGCTGCAAATTTTATCTGGGGCTCCAGTGTGTGTGTGTGTGTGTGTGTGTGTTTCCCTTCCAGCTGTGCTCCAGCAGGGAGCACAGCTTCACAGCCCAGTCCCCTCTGATACAACCTCTGTGGTTTATATAACAGTTGGCAGACACAATTGTAGAGAGTGTGTGAGTAAATTACTACGTATTTTAGTATGTGTAGGGGCAGGTATCTGTGTGTGTGTGTGTGTGTGTGTGTGTGTGTGTGTGTGTGTGTGCGCGCGCAAGTATACCTCCAGCCTGGCAATGCAGCACGGTGAAACACTGATGTAGAACAGAGGTTATCTGGAGTGAACATGCAGATGTTTATAGCAGAGATGAAAGAGCCTGCATTTACACAGACAATCACACGCTCACACACACAGATAGACATTAGCATACAGGACAACATGCATGTGCAGAGTCCAACACATCCCTGCCATGGTGACACACTCACACCAGTGTGAATGGCATTACACTAGCTAAGGAATCTGGCTGCTGGATGTTTCCGCCATTCCTCTGTCAACCATTCATCTCTCTGCTTCGAGGGAGGAGGGGAATGAGGGGTGAGAGAGGTGCACAGAGAGCCAGATTCAGAAAGAGAGAGAGAGAGAGAGAGAGAGAGCCCGTGTCTTCATTCAGCCACTGGCGATATGCCAAGAACATTCTGTACTGGTTTACGTTTCTATTCGTCATGAAGCTGACCTTCCTGTCTGCTTCTCTGCCCAGTTACTGTCTGCAGGAATCCCCTCCTGACTGCTCGCTCATCTGTCTACGCTAAAAGTCTTACGGACTCATACTCTGGAAGAAAAACGTGATGACTGACAACAATAAATACGTCTGCCTTTATAGCTGTATGCATAAATGTGTGAGGACTGTGTGCCTTTATAAGACAGTCATTGAGTTCTGGTTCTCCAAATGCCTGAATTTAGGCTAGCTAGTCAAAATCCTTTCAGATGCCTGGATCTGAAACAAGTTCATAGAGTGACTGATATCAAAGACAAAAAGTTTCTAAACAAGCTTTTTTCACAGCTCAAAACCCAAACTTAGCAAAATCTGCCAACTAAATACAGCCGATGTTGTATTATGTAGCACATTGTCTATATTCATACAGGCAACATTTCCCTGCTCTACCCCAGCCATCCCATAATTGGCAGCTTGTAGAACTACCTTTAGCAGCAATAACTTGAAGTCATTACTTTTTGTTTGAGTTTTTCAGTCTCTCTTGCTTCAGTTCATTGAAGGTTCAATTCTTTGGCTTGTATGCATTCATTTATGCTCAGCTCTCACAGCATTTGGTCTCACAGCTCTCAAATCATTTCATAGATTTGTGTGTTTGCTGTGTTGGGGATCATTGTCTTGTTTCATGACCCAATGTGGGTGAATCTTTTTGTTGGACCAAAACCTTAACATTTAATTCTAGAAATGTTTGATGCTGCAAGGTACCAAGTCCTGTGTTTGCAGAATAAGCCCAAATAATGACCCCCTCCACCACCGTGCTCAATATTGGCATGAGGTGTTTGTGTGCTGATATGCTGCACTTGGGTTTGCCAAATGTGGTGCTGTGTATTTGGTCACTTATCTCCACTTTGGTCTTGAGTGTCCAAAGGTCACTGTTCTAGCAGTCTTGTGGACTGATCAGATGCAACTTTGCAAACCTAAGTCGTGCCCTCGTGTTGTTTTTAGAGAGAAGAACCTTTCACCTGTCTTTTTCTAACTGTACTGTCATGACCTTTAACATGGTAACTGAGGCCTGCTGTGTCTGAGATGTAGCTCTTGGGATTCTTGGGGTGAATTTGGTGGGAAGATAGTCGTATTTGAGTAGCAGCACCAAGCCAGAACTTACCGTCAGAAGTTCAGTGGTTCAAGCTTTGGTTATTCTACATACCAAAGTAGAGTGTGAATGTTAGATATAGAAAAAGCGACAGGGTGGAAAACACTAAAATTATATTAGTTATGAGCGCAGCATATAAAAATAGTGGGCAAATAAAGTAGAGTGGTCAAACATTTCCATTGAGGTAGTTACAGTTATGCGTTACTCCTTTCTACCATTAGGGGGCCCCAGACTTGAGAAAGTGTCCTATGTAGTTTAAAACTTTGTACTAAATTGCGTGACATGTTAATGGATATGTTTAAAGTATATTTACCTGTCTGTGTGTCTATTTGTCTGTAGTTTTTCCTGAACAGACCACAGTGCTACATATGACAAACAGTCTAAACGCAACCAGCTGTGGCCTGGAGTCACTGAACTGCTGGGAGCCCCTATCCCAGCAGCATTGCTTTCTGTTCACACACACAAGCCCAAATACATATGGTATGATACGCAATTACATATTTCTTAATGTGGAGTTAATGTTTTTTTAAAGCAAATGCTATTCTTTCCCTCTTCCTCTACTTCTTTATTTTCTTAAAGGTTCGCTCCAGGGTCTGCGTGTGCGTGAATTTTTATATGACCACGTCCTTTGCGTGTACATTTATGCGAGTACATGGTGCACAAATGTCCACTTAGTCCAACAATCAATAAAAGCCTCTTTGTTTGAATTATATTAGAAGGAGTAGACCTCTCTATTGGCCTCGCAGCACCATAAACACCACTTATTAAACTGTATAAACTGGCATTATCCAGCACAGATCTGACAGTAAAAAATATATTTTCGGTGTCGCCTCTGGCTGGGGTATATCAGTAACAGCTTCTATAGGTTATTAGTGAGGGTGTATGGAAAGACTGATGACAGAGGAATATGTGCTGTACAGCACGGCTATAAACAGACCTTGACTTGATGTGAATTGAAGAGTATTAGCATGCATTTCGGCACAGAGAGCAATTAGAGAAAGGAGTGGAGTTCATTTGTTTGCTGTGAGTGGAGGAAAGTCAGCCAGTGCTGACTGACAGTTCACGAGTGTCTGAGCTGAAACTGGGATGCAAATAGCGATCGGGGCAGAGGAAACCATGGGCCAAAGAAGAAGAGGTGCACACTTCTTACTTGCAAACTGTCAGTCAGTGTTAGCATATTAGTTTCATGCAGAATGTAAGTTACAAAAAATACTAATCATAACTTGTATCTCCAGAAAAGGAACTCATGGAAACCTAAGCTGAACTTTTAAGAACTTACTAAAGCTTTGATAAAAGGTTCAGCAACAGTATATCACTTTTATTTACTGTTAGGTACACAGTGGTTGTTGGAAAGATGAAAATAGAGTGCTACTGACATTCTGTCATATTTAGGTTGGCTCTCTGACAATGCATCGAAACCCCAACCTCTTATACTAACGCTGGCCAGAATCTGTTTTTAAGGCCAAGAAACGTTCTCAATCATTCTTTCTCTTTAAATCTGCTGTTCTGCCTGATACAAGTTGATATGTGGCTTTTGTTGGCGAATTTGTTTTGTCAAAGTTGCCAAGTGATGGCACAGTACTGCTTCAAACCTGTGAAATAATGAGCCCAGAAAGTCCTTAAAATCAGTGCCAAGCACTGAAAACAGAAGCTGAAGCTGTGGCAATGGCTTGTGTTGTGATTAGTGCAACATGTCAACACACGTGCACACACACACACACAGTATCCTTTCATACATTCAATACACATGAATTATTCAACTGTGCTGCATTCAATTTTGTTTTGTGAAATCTCTTTTAGTTGTCTTTTGGTCTCAATCAATTAATGAGAAAAAATATTGTTCTGTTTAATAACCAAATGTCGTGCTAACTGTAAATAACAAATGGAGATAGCTTCCTGTTGTCCAGCAGGGAGTGAATCCTCAGGTTTCTAGATATGTCTGGTGTGGCTCTATGGAAAAACACAACTTCTGTTCCCTTATCTATGACCTCAGGATACCTGATAAGTTTGTGGTCTAAGGTCTTACAGACAAAAAGCAGGAAAAATGTTTCACCATGTGACTGCTAGCCAATGAGCATGTCCCCCAGATTCTCAGTCCGATCTACCTCACACTCCTTACATCAGATTTTGAAATACCACGTCAACAACGAAAATTCTCAGTTTAAGGATTTCACTAACCAATAGGTGATGTCCCTATCCCGTCTTTAAGTCTGACATCATTAGCCGTTTCGGTGTCCAAACTCTGCTTCAGGTCCCAAAGTCAAACGAACACTGCGGCATCACTGAGAGTCACAAACTGTCTAAATTCTTTCATCTTTAATAAAATGATCAGTGTGGCTGCTCTACCAGGATGCCTGCATGTCAAATTAAGTTTAACATCCAGGCATCCACGAAAACAGAATTCATGAAGTTTAACAGAGTTCAAAGTTAGCAGGGAGTTAGCTCGCTAGTTTCCACCTAAACATAATATACCACGTTCTGACTGAGAGATTTATGAAAAATGAAAACGTACAGCTCTGCTATCACCTCCGACATAAACAAAGATAGAAAACTAAACAGCAGTGACGTTTGTAGGATTACTGAAGTTGGGCTAGCTGATGAATAATGATGGCTAGTGGTGGTAGCTAGCTACACAGCTATGGTTAGCATAATGTAAACACATGAAGCTGGAGGATGAACGCTAACTTTTTTCACCCAATTAAAGTTAACGTGAGGGTTTCCGATGGTTAGAGACAAATACATGGCAGGATGCTGTAAACGGACCAAACTTCAGTCAGGAGAACAACTGAGATAATCCATCCACAATATGAGGTTAGTCGTTAATATACTGCTGCATTGGCTGGGCTGTAGTTACATCGTAAGGTTTTAAAAACTGAGCTTTAAAATGATTAGCGGTAATAAAAACCGAGAGAAGCCAAGAATGATCACTGACTGTTTTTAGGGGCTTGCTGCGATTAAATAGAACAAGATACAAAGCATTAAAACATGTTAAAAACCCAACAGCCTTAATAAACACAGAGTAGTTTGGACCCGGAAGCAGGGTTCATATGTCATCACTTACCTGCATCCATTCTTTATATAAAGTCTATGGTTGCCAAGCTAGTTGTCTGTCTGCCAAATGTTTCTGGGAATTTGTCACAGATTTTTATACTTAAAATACTCCTTCTTACAGACAGGGAAGTTGTGTAATATAAAACCAAAACAATAAGCTGAAAAACACTATAAAGCGCGGCAGACTTGGTGGTTTCATTTGTCCTTTCACGTGACACAAACATAAATTATCCATGGTCGATATTAAAAAGTACTGATTGGATCATGTTTAACTTGCTGCAGGGCAGAAGGGATGTAAGTGTCAGCAAAACCAAATGTGCATGAGACAACAGTAAAAAACATGTTTGTTTTCCTTTTGGTGGTGCCTCTTCAAACCAGTCTTCAGCAGCCTGGGGCTATCTGCGCTTTCACAGGTAGAGCGCTCATCAAAATGAATGACAGCTGCTCAGTTAGTTGGTGGACCAGCTGATGGGGGAGGGGAGCGTGACTAACAATACGCTTTAGGCCTGCAGGCATTAAGTTGCATGTTAATCCTTCGAGTTGTGTCTTGCAAAATGCTTTAAGCAGCTGACTTTAAAGCCTTTAGCACGTCCAACTGGTTTTAAAACTTCACAAACAGCCCTGCTTGGCCAAAACAGTCATAATTATTCCATTTGTCTTGTTTTTATCCAGCACCCAACCTTGGATTTATCCATGCATATACCTTTAAATCACAGCCAATCACACGCACACAGGAGGGTGAGTGTGTAAAGGGTCCACCGATCTGTCTTTGAACGCAGCCTGAGCAGCTGTAACACTCTGCTGTTGACTTCATGTTGACTTAGCCATTAAAGGCTGTAAGACGTCTGAAATCAAAACCTGCGTAACTGTTTGGATTGGACTAAGCGTGCCTTATAAGTGTACACTTGAGCTGTGTTAAACACTTGTACTTCTGACACACACAGGTCGTCAGTGCAACTCGTAAAGAGAACAACAACTCATAATAGCACGTTGCTCTCCCATACTCTCGCAAGAAAAAAGAGGTAAACAACAACAATGAACATAAGCAGTGAAAGTGAAACTCATATTTCAGCGAGACGAGAGCAGACTCGGGCTTTGGTTAAAGGAAGATGTAGGCCTGTGCAAACGAGTGCAGATGGGTGATTAATTGCTCTGGCTCAGATGAAACAATAAACAGAGCGAGAGCTGGATTGTTCCCGTCAACCTAACTGTCATGTCAACCTCTAACATCTTGATTTCAACATTCTTCCAGTCTCCACATTTCACTCGTGACTCACATGTTTGCTCTTTTTGAGTCAACATTTTGAAAAATAAAGACATTTGAAAGACAGACCCATCCTTCTTTCATCTTCTCTTTTCCAATCTTGTTAGCGCCCTCTGAAAATCACACAGTCTTGCTGTTTAAGAGGTCTTTATGATACACTGACACACCTACAGTAAACGTGCACACAGCTTCAAGCTAAATTCCTGAAAAAAAGCAATTGCTACACCCAGTGACACCTCAGAGAGGTTGCATGAACCCACTTGTTTTTCCATTTTACGCTTTTTCTCGTTTTCTTCTTCTACTACTTCTTTGCTTTGACATTATAAAGACATTTTGACAGATTGTTGAAACAACGCTTAAAGTCTTCCAGATGGACTGTCAATAGGTCCCCTTAAATGAAGTCCTTGTTTTATGGAATCAAAGCACAGTCAGACTGAATTACAGCTGAGAGTGACATGAAAGGAAAGGAAAGGAAAATTCCCTTTTCCTACTGTAATGCAGCAGATAACTTAATATTGCTCTTTTTGATTATTCTTTTGATAAAGTCAATTAGCCATTTGAAAATGTGTGATGGTGGCAAGATGGGAGCTGAAAATACACCAAAAATCTAAAAGATTTTTAGAGAAAAAGTCAAACAAACTTCCCCTTTATCAAGTGTTCCTAGTGTAAAGTTAGAGAAATGCTCCCATGGTGTTGTTTTGTGGTGGTATAGTATGACATCAGCAGTTTTCAGATGGATGGTAGTGCAATCTTTCCACGTTGAACTCGTGGGATCCATAAAATGTTGATGAGCGCTGCCATTGGCACATGTGCTGGACTTTCAGGACTCTGGAGATTGAGCATCTGTTGACCCCATTACTCGGTTAAACAGTCCGGTCGGGGTCCTGGGACCTGGAAATACTGAGGGCATGACTAACAGACAAACACGTGGGCATGTTTATCAGTTTAGCCTGATATCGTGTTCCTTGATGGATTTATTCAAATGTGCACACACACACAGATACATTTGTCCTGTCTTTGCAAAGATATTTGTTGCAAAAATATAATGCTCATCCAAATTGTAATCTTAACATTGTTTTCTCTCCTAAAACAAGTGAAACACCCCTTTGCAGTTCAAAATGTTAACTTTGCCCTGTCAAAGATAGCTGTATAAATACAAACACGTGTACTGTACCCTAAACAGGTCTACTCCCTAGCTTGGGATATTGGTATTTTTAAAGTCTTTATTAAACTGTGACATGCCTAAGCCCAGTGGGTCACCATGTGTATGCCAAAAACTCTCTGGCATATCCATTAAGATGTCATTAACAGACTTTGCTCTATGGGTGGCTTAAATGGCCTTAGGCTCATTCAGATGCAATTATCTTCACATATTCAATGAAAAAAGAAACAGGTCCAGCTCCTCTGGCCATTTGTTCATGCAACTGGCCAGGATTATCTATGTGTACCACTGAGTGCTATCATCAGTTTAGCAAGTAGCCTACACTTACATGCCTCCCAGTTGTGGATCTGGTTTTCTTGGCTAAATCAGAGGTTCATTTGGTTCCAAAGTGAAAGGGACATTTTTTTATGTTTGTTTTTAAACACAAAGGACCAGATTTATACATTCCAGCGCAAACTGGGTTTCGGTACTATCTGTATTTATAAAGAGGGCACGGTAACGAGACTGTGTATAAGAGTGGGGAAATCAAAATATTTTGCAACTTAACCTGTGGCATACATTTCTGTTAGCTTCTTTCTCAAGGCGCAAAATATAAGGAAGAGAATCTTTAAATCAAAGCACATGGATTTACTTGTTTTTGTGACATGCAGTTTACCGACAACTGCACAGATATTCAACTGCAAAAAAAGGGCGGGTCTAATTTTTTACACTTGTTATTGAAGTGAACCGACAGCGCAGCTTAAGCTACTCACTGTTGCTGTTATTTGAACGTGTAAAAACTGCTTAAAAACATCAATATAATAGAGAACTCTGGCCCTACTCGCAACAAAAAATGCGAAAATATTCAAACATCTACATTTAGGGACAAATTCTCGTATGAAACTGCCACAAATTCTCATGACAGTGACAAACCTTTACACACTGATTCTTTTTATTTCAGTGAACTTTCTTCTTTCTGCACAAAAGACATTTTCTGTGGGTGGCTAACCTTGAGCTAACCCTAAATATAACACAGCCTGACAGTAATATCACAATAGTTTATTTTCTTGCTGATCCATAGAATAATAAAATATGATTTCCCCAGCCTCTATTATCATTCCACATGAAACGCTGTTTAGTTCCAGGAGAAACAACCCTGCTGTCATTCTGCTCGCTATTGTGCAGTTATGCACAAAATAATATTTTCTCTCTAAATTAGCATTATGGAGTTTGCACCAGTGCTGAGGGCTTCAACATAACAAGGTTGCAAATCACTGTACACACTCTTGTACTGTAAGCACACACAGTGCGTCAGCTGGCTAGTAATTGTCTAGAGCAGTGTAAACAGGAAACATGTCGCGGGACCTCGAGGTTCGTCATCAGACCTCCCAAAGCTTCGGTACACAGCAGAACAATATGAGCATGACACTAAAAATATACACACATTTGTCAGCATATCTGAATTTACCTTCAGTGTGAGAGAGTGCATGTGGGCATTCGTGCATGCCTGCGCATGAACGATTATGTGCGAGTTTATCTACCGTATGCGTCAGTGTGCGTTCATGTGGATGTGTGTGGAGCTGTGTTGTTAGGAGGCAGCAGTATAAACATACTTGTGGAGAATGGGGCAATTTCCTGGTACACACAGCTGGATAAAACCCTGGACAAGTTAAGACACAGTAAGAGAGCGAGAGAGAGGAGAAGAATAAAAGGCAATGTTTTTCTTTTGCTTCTGCTCAATGCTTTACAGGAAATGGTGGAGGTTTTGTAGATTAAATAGGATCTCTTTCATTTGCAGTTTCGGGAGAAGTTGTCTTGCTTTGCTTAGGTAGTTATTCAAGCACATAGATATAGAAATTACTTTTCTAATTGTCTCCAAAAAGACATTTCCCTGTTCAAACCTCTTGGTCAGCTCAGGGCTTAAATGTTTACCCTTCCATGCACAGTCCAAAGACGTGCTTGTTGGGTTAATTATTAAGTAGGACCGCAAGTGTGTCTTTTTCTGTGTTAGCCATGCGATGGACTGGTGGTCTGCCCACTGTGTACCCTTCCTCTCACCCTAGGACAGCTGATACAGGCTCCAGCACCCCCACATCCCAAGCTGAGTAGTGGGGTTGAGTGGTTAAGAAAGCAAATGTTTGGGTAAGTTTAGGATCATACCTTCCTGAGCCTGTCTCTCATTCTTTGAGTATATCAGTGCTGTGACTTAAGACCAGTGCCCCCACAGACTCGCCACATACTGATGCTTAGTTTAGACCCCATGGGGTTACATTGTAACACACAGGATACTCTTGGCAGCCATTTTTCAGCAATTCAGTGTTGTGAATCACCCCAAGCCATTATCTTTTACTGCACTCCAATCCTTGGCTTAACCAAGCATAGTTTTCTATCCAAAAACTAAATGGTTAGTGAAATTATTTCAAAACTAAGTGGCAAACATAAAGCTACCAAAAGGGCCACAAACCTCAGACTTGTGATTGATACCTGGCCCTGTTATGTAGACCTTAATGCTCTTTTGAACAGGACAGTTTATGCCAATACTTCTGTATTTAGTGCAACAAGGGATCGATCCCAAGGGACATCCTGTGCCTGTCTCTGATATTCCAGCTGTCTGGGATAATGGCATTATCTGAAGCTCTGAGAAACAGTTCATTTTTCCTGTTTTTAAACAGGATCTTTTTTTTAAACTGCAGATCTCTTGTCATAAAATCAAGAGCCTACAAAAAAAAGGGTTTCAGATCATGGTAGCTTTAGATGTAACGATTTCAAACCACTGTAAAGGGAGCAGTTAAGTCACAGGTGTCTCTGTGCTAACAACAAGTGGCTGAAAAATGAAGCCAGTGCAGAGGTTTGGGTGCATTAACACTTTGCTAGGCTGCACTTCCATTAATCAGAGTCACTGAACTGGACCTGTTTACCATGTTTGAGGTACAGACCAGTCAAAAAGTTTGTGCTTTAGTTTTTTATAAACCCAATCCTAATATTTTATTGGTCTGTTATTCAACCCTATTTGCAAATGTCTGTGCATTGCACCAGATTAGTTTTTGAAAGCAGTTTTTAAATCAAGCTTCCTGTCGCTAGCTGATAACTTGCTATCCCCTCTTCATTAAATATGGCTAAATTGTGGCTCCAAAGAGAAAACAACATGGAGGCAACCAAGATGCTTACACTGAACGGGTGACATCATGGTAACTGATCCATGTCTATGTATGGGCATGGTAAACTTCTGTAGAAAGAAAGATATTATTATCTGTTTTATTTGGGACTTTTTTTTGTTTGTTTTTTTGTTTTTCAGAAAATTAACCCTTCCTGACATTAAAGCTGGCAGTTTGCTGTTTGTTTTCTCTGAATGGGATCTGACAAAGTTAAAAGGTTGAACCTGTCTGCACATGCATATGCAGCTCCTACTGATGTAAGCTGCATGGCAAAGAACAATGTTATCATTCTGTCATCTGCAGGACTCACACATGCACACACTCGCACACACAGACACACACACAGTGGGAGGATGAAAGCAGCACATTTCATGCATTGCTTTGGTTGTAGTAAACCTGCCATAAATTAACAGTGCGGTTCCTATATTTAGTTTGGAGCCAGGCCAAATGTTCTCACGGCTTGCATGTCTGACTAACTTTCTTCATAACTGCTTAAGCTTTAGGCCCAGGATCAGCCACACATGTCCACACACATACACATGCACATGTCATTAATGTGCGACCCCCACTAAAACACTTAAACCCTTACAGATTACTTCGGGGGGGGAGCCCTGTGATGATTTTCATTTGAAGTGTAAAGAGCCAGTTTCAGCACTGCACATTTAAAATATTTTTAAAGCTTAATTGACCACGAACATGACTTAAAATTTTTCTCTTTATCTGTGCTCCACTGTGTTTTTCCATACAGAGACAAAGGAGGCCAGTGTGTCTGTAGACTCTGAGGATTATGATTAACCCGTTGATTACCGAGGAAGCACTGGGGAAAGATGGAGGTGTGAGAATGAGGGAGGGAACTGGAGAAACAATGCAAAAGATAAGGAGAAGGTGTGGGTGAGAAGCAGGGGAAAAGGTGACAAACATCTCAACAGCTAGTGATATGGTGTGTGTGTGTGTGTGTGTGTCTGTGTGTGTGTGTGAGAGAGAGAGATTGTGGCATAATGCCAAGCTATCTCACCTTCTTAGCAACCTGACACCCATTTCTAATGTTATCTTTGTTTTCCATCAACTTTCAGCAATACAATATGTATGTGACTGCGAGTGTGTGTGCATTACTCATGTTGTGGGGACATAAATCTGTTTACACTAGCGCACTGTGGGGACTTCACTTCCTTATGGAGTCAAACAAACAAGTCCTCATGACATTACTCAGTTTCATTCATCCTGAAATAATTGAGTCATTCAGATAAGCTCCACATTTTGAAGTCTGTGTTAGTATTTTGGCTGCCTGCTTGCCAGAAATTCACTTATTTGGATGAGAGGGTGGAGCACGAAGTTATTAACTAACTGCAGTAAAAACTTTACAGATGCATAAAATGCATGTCTGCTAATGAGTGCTAAGTAGCAGACCAAAATTCTATTAAGTCTAGACACAGGCAATATTATGTGTCATGCAACTCAATTAAAAATGCTCCAAAAGCCACCAACAACAAAAATACTGTCTAAAGGTCCCATTAGCCCCTTTTCTGTTAGTACCTTTTTGGATTCAGGGTTTTCCATTAGGCCATAGAACCTGGTACCAGGTACTTTTTTAGTACCTGCTCACCCAGGGTTCCTAGCGATCCAAGCAGGTACTAAAATGTCACCAGCCAATCAGGTATCAGCCAAACTCCCTGACTGGCTGGTCAGTAGCGTAACTTGATGAGTCATGAGAGCGTCATGTTCATGAAAATTAAAACCGTCATTTTTGAAACCCAGCAACGAGAGAAATATCTACAAAAAACACGAGTCTGACAAAAAGCCAAAAACCGAGCAGCAGGTATATTTTTGCTTCGACGTCTACCTTTGTTGTAGCGTTCGTGCCGCATATAAATGACGCTGCGGGATGCGTCGCTATGACAACAACCATGCATGTTAGGTATGCCGGATTGTTGTGGAAAACCAGAAAACCAAGTCAAGTCGTGGTGATCCCTGGCAAATCGATCCGAGTAGGTACTAATGGAAAAGGGGCTATTCTGTGAGCCGAGTTTAACTGAGGTGAGTCCTAGCTATACTGAGACAACTGCTGGCTATAGTTACCTTCAATGGAGCACAATGATCTTTACAGAAATGCAAGCAGAAAACATGAATCTATAATAATGTATTACATTCAAAATGTTTGTAGCATGGCTGTTTTATGAAGATCACATATGTCTAACTATGCTAACTATGGCCAGATAAAGGCAGTAATGCAAAAGATGGTTGCAAACATGCAAACAGTTCTGTTCTGTGATACAGAAAGAGAGATTGTTTTCATTTTGGTACATTTTAGTTCGTATCTATTGTGTGATATTACTGGACAAGCACTGATTGCCTTGCTTGTCCTGAGTGAATGCCCATTGTTGCCTGTATTGGAACACCTGTCAGTTGAAGAAATTACACTCCTGATATTAAGCCTTGCGAGTAAATGAAAGAGGGAAGTAATATCCAAACCAACTTTTTGTACTTGACTGTAAACATGTTTATTTTTGCTGCAAAGCTGGATATTAAACTGTAGCAGCCTATGTAGCCTTGCTTTTGGAGCCAGTCTCAGGTTCGAGTTTAATGTTACAGTTGAGTCCAAGATTACATTTAAGTTTAGAACATTTTTAGGATAAGCCTTCAAGATAGGAACATAACGTGTTTCTGTATGTAGCTTCTCAAGTTAACCCTGAGGTAACTGTTGAGGGGTGAACTGCACAACACATACACATTTACTGTAAACCAGTATAAGCAGCATTGTACAAAGCACATGGCAACGACCTACACCATTAATAATTTTACTATAAGCATATGTCACAGTGCTTCTAGTGTTTGCAGGTACTGATGACAACATGCTAACACTATAATGTAGGGAAAATGTTTTTACAGCTCACATCACTACCTGCTGCTTCACTTTGAGTGATCTGACCTTCTGGAGTCAATCATGAGTCCAGCAAAACAGATATTGAAGTGAGTACAATCATTAATCCTGAATGTCAGCCCGTTCATGTGTGTTTGGCTGATGAATAAATTCACATTTCAAATATAGAATTTTCCTTTCTGTGCAATTTCACATCATCCTGTCAGAACTGTAAGAATCTACACACGGTTAAAACAACTGAATCTGGCTTACAAACAAACTAAGACGAATGAAGAGTAAAAATAAGCAACTGAAAGTATGTGCAAATACAGAAAGGATATCATACACAGACAGATGTGATCCCAGTCTACTACTGCCAGCCAAAGATCTGTTTATCCAGAGTGTTATCAGTGTAGTGCCAAATTGATCACAGCCTTTCGTGGTTGTTTTTGCTTCACTGATGAGGTGTTATTTCAGTTTTCTTTTCACATGCACCCTGTCCAGACATTTGACTGCCTCACTCCCGCTGTAATGGAAGCAGCACTCGGAAACTACCTCAGCCATGGGGCTAACACATATGTGTAAAGTGAAAGTTTATTCTCTCATGCACTGATGGACCCACAGGATGTTATCACATGGTTGCAGTTTACTTCAACTGAATGGAGTATTTTAGCTTCTTGCAGCTCATTGTTGTGGTTTTCTGGACCCAAAAGCTACTGTTTCTCTCACCACTGTCATCACTCTTGTTTACAGACAGAAAGCAGATCAAGTTAGCAACTCCCTGAAGCATTTAGTGGCTAAAGAGTCAAAAAGAGTTTTATCAGATGGATGTCTGACTGTAAACCAGGATCTGCAGCAGGTTGCTTCCTGTTAAAAGAGAGTTCTTCTTCCCCACAGTCACCATGGGGTCAAAGGTTTTCTCTCTAATATTATAGTGCGTTTACCTGCTCTGAGACCACTCTTGTTGTGTACTGGTGTTAGAAAAACTTGACTTCATATACAGTTGCCCCTCGCTATAACGCGGTTCACCTTTCACGGCCTCGCTGTTTCGCAGATTTTTTTGGGCGCAATTTTGCATGCTTTTTTGGGGGGGGTTTAACAGCGCATTGTGTTGATTGACAGTAGACCATTGTCAGTCAGCCTCGTGCCATGCCTCCTCTACAGTACAGAATGCGTCCAGCTTGTGAAATTTACACAAATCTTGGATCGCTAGCAGTGTGACTCTGAAGTGCTGTACTGTATGTTTGTAAGTTTTTTCCCCAACAAACACAACAATGTCGACGAAACATTTTGCACCGTCAAATGCACCTGTGGTAGCACCCAAAAGGCAGAGGAAGATGCTAACCATTGCACAAAAAGTTGAACTTCCTGACATGCTACAGGAAGGTAGAAATTACCGTATTTTCCGGTTAATAAGGCGCATTAAGCGAAACAAAACAGTCAGATAAGTCAAACTTTACTTAACTCATTCTTCTTGCTTCCTCTACTTCTGTGCCATTGATTCTCTGGCAGTTGCTCTATCCCCATGTTCTGGACCTGAAAACAGGGTTTGATCTTTGGTTTCATTCTATAATACTGGACTTATTTTTCTCCAAAGAACTTTGAGCGTTTGAATTTTGAGAGTGTTTAAACAAGAGAGAAAAGTGTGAAAATGTTCATGCCTGGCTGAGAAATTTGTACAAAGTGTGTAGTGAGGGGTTTTACAGCCTTAAACCATTATAAAAAATTGTAAAAAATAAAGCTGGCTATTTTGCGGATTTCACCTGTTGGAGGTTAATTTTAGAACGTAACTCCCGCGATAAACGAGGGACTGGATAACAACTGTTATTTATCAGTCTGTATAGGTCAACCCTACTTATTATTTCAGTCCAAATAAAAATGAGGTGAAGTGAATTTGCTAGAAAAAGTAGCATGTACTGGGGTAGAAACTAATATTTTAAAACTCAAACCACAATTATCCACTACATCAATCCCCATATATGCTTATGTGATATACAATTGGAAACAACCCTTTAACACTGAGCTTCATCGGTCACAACCAAGCAAAGAAACTTTCAGGCTTTTGCAGCAAAACGAGCCAAGCTCCCCCGATCCTGAGACAGACTTATGATTTATGAGTTCATATTGCCACTGAAACTCAGTGGTATTAGAGTACTCGGAGCAGGAGTGATGTATGCTGTGAGATGGATTCGACTCTCATAAACGTACAGATTTGTCTGATTCTTTTCTTGGCTCTGCCTTTGAACTGCGACTCGTGTAATAAACTCTGAATTCCAGCACAATTTCCTGTCCCACTGGAAGATGCTTTGATGAGATGAGATCAGAGTTAAACACGTACAGAAAGGCACATACAGGCCCACGGTACACAGCGTTTATCTCACACATATGCCTATGATTGCACACACAGCTAGGCACACTTAGCTATACAGACTGATTACATGCATCGCGGGCCCCGAGGGGAATCCAGATAAAGTTTAAGGGTGGAGGCAGAGGAGAGGATGAATAAAGCTCAAAGGCAGCCTGACACACCGGCTTACAGGACAAAAGGCTCCATAAAGACAGGATGTGAAAAGCAGACAGTAAATACCATCCTTGTAACAATACTCCTGAACCTGATTTACTCTGTTTCATGACCGAATGCCTCTTCTCTTCTAATGCACAATAAGAAATAGCCCATTGAGGTAGGAAAATCTGTTCCATGTTTTATAGTATCACCCCATTACAAAAATTAGGAATTAGGAATGAGCCTGAGCATCTATAACTGTAATTTAAAGTGGTGTCTTGGCTAAATCAGCAGGCCTTACAATCCAGTATGAATCCTCTGAGCTACCGAACAAGACTCAACTGAAATCACAAAGCATTCCTTGGCAGCAGAGTGCCTCTCTTTGTCTTGTGCATCTTAAAGAGCACACTGATTTACATCAGAGTGGGTCTGCATCAGATGTGCCTGTTCGTCTCATTCTCACGTCATGCTACCGTGGCACTGTCACACTACGCCCACCTCGCAAACGTATCTCCCATCTTCTTTCCACAAAGCAAACAAAATCAGCTTCGTATTTTTTTTTCTCCCGTATGTTTGTCTAAAACTTGCTGACTCTGCAGATTCCTTTTCCTTGAAAGTCTGAAGAATCGGTCACATCTGTTTAACACTTTTTCAACTCTTATAAGGTGCCAGAATTTATAATTTTGCATTTGTGATTATTTTTGAACAAACCTGTTTGAATGATAAGCAGATGGACATTTTCTTGCTGTACTTCAAATTGCTTAACCCGTTAAAGCCTGAACCATGAAATAATTCCTAAAAAAAATGTTGAATGTTTTAAAAACGGAGGGTTTATTGAACCATCTGAACCTGCACTGTTGTTTTTATTTTGGCAATTTATTCCTTAATAATGTATTGTGCAATTTATTTAGATTTTTGGGGGGTAAAAAAAAGTCACATTGATATAGAAGTCTCACTGTGGCAGGCCATAACAGGAATTTCTTTCTGATGATAGGTTAACAAAGTAGTTTTTTCTTCGCTCACTGACTGCCAGGATTGAGAGTACGATCAAGTCAAAATAAATTACACATTTTGATTTGTTAGGTTTAGAGTTGTGATCATGACCAATGACAACTTAGATGAGAGTCATGAATACAGGACTGCGGTCGAGTATTTTACTCCAAGTACATTTAGTAAAGCAAATCTGGCATTGCTGCTACTTCCAAAGAGGAGGTAGAAAAAAGAGAAACCACATATGGGTGAATCCACTGATTTACAAGTGGACTGTCACATAACTCTGCAAAAAAAAAAATAAAAAAAACTAAACGACGGCCTCAGAGTTTCACTCTTCCAGTTTTGTCTCCCCTCTCACACACTCTTTGTCTCTTGTACTCTTTAGCTCCGGGACATTGATAAACACAGTTGATCCTGGGCCTATGCACTGAGTACAGAGTGTTTGAAGGGCAGCCTTTCTACTCAGGACCTTGTTTATTCTGCCCGCTCCCTGTCAACTGTGTTTAATGTCACCAGCCTTTTCTCTCCCCTGAACACACACACACACACACACACACACACACACACACACACACACACACACACACAGAGTCTTTACATAAGTTGCCTGATAAAGGAGAGAGAGAGGAGGAAGAAATAGATAGCAGCTCCATGTGCATCTGTGTGTTTGATAGGAACGAGGAGGTAATGCATGAAATTCAGAGCTGCTGATTATATCTGTGTTGAATGTGTGTTTGAGTTTGTGTGTGTGAAGACATATGGAGGGTAGTTTGCTGAGCAGAAACAGGCGTGTGTCTTGGCACACGCGTAGGGGTTTGGCATTTTGTTGTTCCCATCCTGCATATGTGTTTGTGTATGTGTGCATTATTAGACCTGTTGGAACAGTGAGGTTTGTGTGCTGTCACATTCAGGTTAAGGTGTGTGATTTTTATGGTGAGTGTGTGTGTAGTTAAGGTTAAAAGTGAATCCGCAGCGTAATCTCTGTGCTGACAGTCTAAATCCCCTTTGTGAAGTGGCTTTTGTGCAGTGAAAAAAAAAGGCTACCTGTAAATTTTGCACCAGCATTATTAAATTATAAAAGATATAAAAACATATAAACCTTTTTTTTTTTTAATGGAAAAGACAACATGCAGAAGTATGAAGGATCAAGGGATATCCTAAAAACAACAAGCTGCAATACTGAGTGCTTTTTTTTCTCTTTTTTTATGACGGGCAATTACAAAACACCAACTTGTGATAAGACTTTGTTTGAAATATTATTAAATTCTGATTGGGACACAGTGAGATGATGAAACCAGTTTAAAAAATCAGACAAAAAGATGCATGCAGGGATGTTCACAACACCTACAAACGTTTTAAAGTAATAGAATACATTTGTAAAGTCAACTTAACTGTAGAACTTTCCAGTCATTTTTGAGTATAAGAGTGATTTCAGTCCTATCGCAACAGGGGAATACAGTGGTCCCTTTTTTATCGGTGTTATTATTATAGATGTTTTAAGGCTGTAAAACCCCTCACTACACATTTTAGAGAGTTTTCTCAGACAGACAAAATAAGTCCAGTATTATAGAACGAAACCAAAGATCAAACCCTGTTTTCAGGTCCAGAACATGGGAATAGAGCAGCTACCAGAGAATCAATGGTACAGAAGTAGAGGAAGCAAGAAGAATGAGTTGAGTAAAGTTTGACTTATCTGACTGTTTTGTTTCACTTAATGCGACTTATAATGCGGTGTGCCTTATGGTCTGAAAAAACTTGATAGATTTATGTAAATCTGACAAGCTGAACGCATTCTGTACTGTACAGGAGACACGGCACAGAGGAGATTGATTGACCATGGTCTACAGCTGATCAGGACGCAGAACACAATGTGCTGTAAAAAAAAAAAAAATAGCATGCAAAATTGCACAAAAAAGGGACCACTGTACATTCATGGACCTTTTCATGAAGTTTGCCTTTACAAACATTTGCAAGAGAATGTTTCGTTCCAAAGAGCTCACTGAATTTTAGCATGGTCCTGTAATAGGATGGCACCGTTTCTGTCTTTCCAGGTCAGTTCTTGACATTTTTTCTCTTCTAGATATTCTGTGATTAACTGTATGTTGTATTTTTGCAAAGCAGTGTTTAGGAGCCACAGCAACTCAACCGTAACGTGGCAAGCCATGTCATGTTAGAGTGGAGTGCACAATGTGTAAAAGTCACCAGTGCTCTGCTGACTCAGTAACTGCAGAGTTCCAAACCTCCTTTTAACATCAGCAGGAAAACTGTGTGCCAGGAGCTTCGTGCCATAGGTTTCCATGACTGAGCAGCTCCTGTAGGTGTCGTGTCTATGTGGCCCAGTACTTTTGTCCACATAGTGGATGTAGAGCTTCTGCTGTTTCCTACACAAACGGCATTGCCAGTATTTATAATTGTGCGTAATGTGCCTCTTTTGCCTTGGAATATGTCCATCAAAACACTAGTTGGTGGTTGAGATTCTTTCTTTGAGGTGATCATTTCTCTTTCGGTAGATTCAAAAAAATGCCAGAAGAAGCAGCTATAAATACGTAGGAGGACACAACAATAATGAATACACTTTTGAGCTGTTCTGAAATCACATGGAGTTACATTTCAAGGGAGGTGCACGTCAGGTTACAGCATTGGTTACTATCTAGATTACAGGAGTTTCAGAAAGGTTTGAGATTACAACATAGATTTAATGCATAGATGTAATGCAGAGTTACTCATAACAGGAGCTGCTCAGCTAGAGCCAGTTTTTGTGCTAATGTCACTGTGCACATCAGTATATAGAGACACATTTACTGCTATTTAAATCTTACAATACCCATTACTTTGGTCTTGAAGTCACCATTGTAGCAAGTTATGATCTCATGATACAGATTTGGGAAGATGGTTTGAGATAATCCTCACTTCAGTATGCCACCCACTGCACTCGTTGTGTCACAATGACACCATGCAGCAGCAGCAGCAGCAGGTAAGGCTGAGCAAACGTCTGTTTTATTGCGTGAGAACTGAGAATAAGATTTCTTCACATAAAAGCTACACAAACTTGCTTTTGCACTCAGCCCACCAACATACTTGTCCCTTTCAAATAAATTTCAGGTTGTAACAGTAGCCAGTAGACAGGCTTTTATGTTTTCCCCCCATTTTATCTTTCCAGGTCTACTTCATATATTTGTATAAATCAAGGAGCAGTGAGAGACATTTATGTTAGGTCTCATATTTGTGAGTTCTGGGGTCAGGACACACACACAAGCACAACAGATGCATGCATATGCATAAAATCTCTCTATAAGTTTCACGGTCAAGGTTGCTACACAAATACATCTGCGCTCTTTTCCAAACTCAAACATGCAACAGCCCCCTAGGTCCAGGCTGCTCTACAGCCCTCCCCTACAAAACTCTCAGTCTCCCCCCCACGTCTGCTGAGTTCACAAAGAATTTAATAGCCAAGCAGAGGCACATCTGCAAGCCATTTCAAATGTTGCTGTTGAGTTGGGCCAGGTCATGCAGAAGGACTGGACACTGCATCCACTGCGCAACCCCCCCCCCTCCCAGGTCAGGACATCTGAAGGAGATCCAGGGAGGAAGCAGAGTGGAGGATGGTATGTGGGTGTATGTGAGGGGAGAACAGCAGGAAACCCATCCTCCCTTTTCATGCTCAGGTGGACTTTATTGTCCAGGTTCAGTGTTAAAGCCTTCAAGTTCATTACCATGTTTAAACTCTTTCAAGATTTTTTTTTTTTCACTGACATACCCCAGGCCCCTGCCCCCTACCCCCATCTACCGCAAAACAATAGTTCTTTTCTCAAGCATTATCATTCAAATGGTGCATACAGTAAAGGCTCTTTGACATTCATATTAATGGACCTATTTCATGTGAATGAGAGACAGCAGGGGGGACAGATCTGGATATTTGCATGTTTCATTAATCAACAAACATTTGTCCTTGGGTGGGCTGTGTAAGTGTGTGTGAGCTTATAAATTTCCACAATTTCAGGCAGTCGATCTCTGCTGAATAGAGATGGTCTGTGAAACCGCACAAAAAGAAGTAGAAGGAGCACACAGAAAGTTTGGGTGGCCTCATCATATACAGTTATGTGTGGATTGTGTGTGTGTGTGTGTGTGTGTGTGTGTGTGTGTGTGTGTGTGTGTGTGTGTGTGTGTGTGTGTGTGTGTGTGTGTGTGTGTGTGTGTGTGTGTGTGTGAGTGAGTGTGTGTGAGGCGAGGATCTACTGTAAGCCACATGCACACACACTATCACTGGTGATGAATAGCCTAACCTGGTGAGGTAGTCCCTCATGAACTAACACACACATACGGAGCCAGCTTGCAAATGGATTACACTGTGCTGAGACTAGTCATCTTGTGTTTCATCTCTTTTATCCCACACACACACACACACACACACACACACACACTGAGTCTAATCCACTGTGTATGTTTATATTGCCAGTGGTCCCCAGGATTACGGTGGCAAGTGGGGAATGCTGGGAACAGCAGGTGACGTGTCGTGAGGTGGCTTCAGGCTGCTTTCCATGACGTCAGGCCCTGAAACAGAAGATGTGTGGTGACTACACAGACCTGTGGAGAGAGAGAAAAAGAGCCATATAGGAACAAAAAAAGAACTTAATATCATCACTTTTATATATGTGAATCAATTCCATTTGAGTTCAGTCCGATTTTATTTATATAGCACCAAAATCAACATCAACAGGTGCCTCAAGGTGCTTTATGTTGAAAGTTAAAGACATTGCAACGATACAAAGAAAATAGAGAAAACACTCATATGACCCCCACCCCTCCCCCCATGAGCTAGCACTCTGGTGATAGTGGGAAGGTAAAAGGCCCTTTAAACAGGAAGAAATCTCCATCAGAGCATGGCTCAGGGAGGGGTGACCAGTTGGGGTTGGAGATGATGTTTTTATATATTATATTTTATGTAAAGCAGCTTGATAGCAGCTACAAGTACTGCAGGAGGTCCCACATTATTAATAGATTTTGACCTCTCAGCTCTACAGAACTCTTTAGCATCTCTCAGGCTGGTTTGGCTTCAGGGCTCAGATGTTTTGTTTTTTTCACCCTCATCACTCTCTTCATCTAATGTAGCAAAACTACCAAAACCTCTACAGTTACACAAAGTCACAAATATAAAGTTGTAAACTATTACAAAGTCAGAGGTGAAACATTGTGACTAACGCGAGAGACGTTTTCACACAATGTCGCATCATTATAGGTACGCTCACCTGGAGGCCTTCTGCTGCCTGCTGCTAACATTTACCAAGTTTGTGTAGCCAAAATGCTGTGAAATCAGAAGTCCGACAATCCACTACTACATGCATGTGAACACATAGGAACTCTAGTTATCACTGGTGAGTAAAACTAAACTGATATTGGAAATAATTTTGGATTACATTTATGTAATATAAGCTATCTAAAATATTATTTCCTTGTTCCTACTGCTCCATTTTTACCCTGAATGTTGCTACGTTGCTACTGCTCCACTGCTTTGTTAGGTCCTGTTTTTGGTTTAATTGTTAGTCGCATTTCTCTACAAACTACAGTTAGTAGTTTTTCTCATACAAACAATTATGGTTAAGCTAATAATGAAACCATGTGAAGAAATCTAATCTGCTAAGTGCATCAAACAGGCGCTAAAGAGAATCATGACACAAATATCCTTTGCTGATCACCGGGGCCAGCAGCAGTTAACCTGCCTGTCACTCGCTCTACAACTGAGGAAACCACTGTCCAAACAAGATATGCTGCCACTCTGACACTCGGCTCTGACTCATCTTCCTCGCTTTTATCACCTGCAACACTTTCCCACTGCTAGATCCAAAGCCATTACAGAGAATCTTCCAGGTCAAAGGTCATATAGAGAGCTTGAAATGTGAAGATGGATTATGAGATTCATTGAAATTCTTTATTTCTAAACTCCACAGGTGACAGGTTACAGTCATACCAGGGATTTACAAAGGCTTTCAAGTAATGCTGTGTGATGTAAATTTTGGTATTGATCCAACACCAGGTAACTATAGCGCCTGTATGGCCGATACCAATACTGATGCTTTTACCCTATGAGGGCAGTTTTTGTAGAGGAGAGCAGTGTGTCGTGACTTATGAGGTGAATCATCATCATTTTGCACTTTTTGGACACATTTTATTGACCTCTAACTCACAGTGATTTTTACTTTCCACAATAATTAACTCACAAAAAGTGCCTTTCAGCTTTTCATGCATTTTGAAACTGGGTGTTTTTGGAGACCTGGAATGTAAATATGCCATCTCTTAAGGACTTTAAATGTATTATATAAATAAATCAGACTTCACAGTCAACACAGAAATTTTCAGACAGTGGAAGCTTGATGTATATATTCTCATTCCCCCCCAAAAAGAATGAATTTACCATAATTCAGTGGGCTACATGCTGAACTTAGAGAATAGAAACAAAATATTGATACTCTGATATCAGTGCTATTGGTATCTGGATTGTTCCCCCTACCTCTACTTTCAATAACATAATGTGTTAACTTTGCATGCAAACTGCTGCCGGTGTAACACTACGTTTGTGTCTTTTACAGGTGTTCTACTATCTTACAGTGTATATGTAGCCTACACTATGCTGGTGCCAGACTGCATTATTACTGTAAACTTTCCCAGAATTTCATGTGAGACGATATTGACAGTGATCTTGTCCATAACGTCTGTTTTGCATGCAGACAGGCCTTGAAAAATTGTCAACAGGCACAATAATGCAGTGTTTTGAGAACTGGTTACCAAGCTCGCCAAGGGAAAATTTATGATGGAAGGATGTTTCTGGTTCCCAGGGCTATTCGAAGCATTAAGCTCGGAATCTGTGTGCCAACATAGAAACAGAAATACATGTGCAAAGGAAGAATAGCTGCTAAACATATGAACTAATGTCCAGTGGAGCAGAGATGCTTTGGAAGGATATAAAGAAGCAGACAGAATGGTGTATCTGCGGGTTTTATGGACAGCACAGATCAACATAGCCTACATTAGGCTGAAAGGTGCCTTAATCAGACTCCACACATTTCTATGAATGTTGTACCGCATGGGAAGGCCAAGTCACTGTTAGCTGATGGCTGTTTTGAATTTTAGGACCAAAATGGCTTTTCAACATAACTGCCCATCTCTATGCAAAACCACCATTGGCTGATTGTTAAACTCATGCGAAGGAAAGGCAGCTGTAATTATCTCTTCCTTTCAAATGACAGCTGCTTGGACTTCTCTTCAGCCCGCACGAGTCCTCTGGACAACTTCTGTTAAAGCATCTGGAAAGATTTACCCCACAGAAATGCTTTTTTTTGTCAAATGTTTTTCTAATAGGTATTTCGTGATTTCATCTCGCTTGGTAGCTACAGTTTTGCAAAGATTTTCCTCGTGCCAAACTACAGGTTTGTTCTCAAATGACCTGTGGACCCACGTTTAATTATGAGAGACAGAACAACAGAACAAATACAGGCGGGTGGGGGGTGGTGAGGAGACATGCATGTGGTGAGGCCGCCAAGAGCTGGAGGCCTGATTTTGAAAAAAAGAAAGATTGGAGAAGAAAGAAAGAAAGTGAAGTAGGGGGCGGACGTGAACAGAAAGCAGGAGGGCGGCAGTCAGTTATATAAGCCAGCTAAATGAATCACTGCAGAAATCAGAGCTATCAGACCGCTGAGACAGACAGACTTGGCCGAGGAATTGGAACAATATGAGGAGTAACACAAATGATAGGGCCTCTTGGCTGTTGAGTAATGTTGTTTCTTACCAGATCAAAGGTCGATCATCTAGGTCCAATGCTGTATTCATTCCTGTTTCCTTGTAACTCCTTTTGTCACATGCAAGTCCCGGCACAGGAGCTGTTGATTTGCACATTTACAAGTAATTGGACTTAAACTTCTGGCAACCCAGTTCTGTTGTTCATTTGCCAAAAAATCCATTAACATAGTTTTCTATTTTACCCTAAGCAAACTGAAATAAAACAAACACGTGTGTGTGTGCTTGTGTTTGACTTAGGTGTAGATAGGGATTAGAGATACAGGTATAGGATTTCATCCCATTAAACCTAACTTGGGGAATGTGTGTTTATACCCCTGTATTCCCTGTTTTTGTGCCTGTGTGTGTGTGTGTGTGTGTGTGTGTGTGTGTGTGTGTGTGTGTGTGTGTGTGTGTGTGTGTGTGTGTGTGTGTGTGTGTGTGTGTGTGTGTTGCGACGCTGTAGAGGAGCCGGGCTGTAATGATCCAGCACAGTTTGTTTGCACAGCCACCCAAAGATCCAACAGGTCCACAGATTCAATCAAGGAGGATGTGGTTTCACTTCTAATTTTACACAAACCGTCTCGGCTACGCTCTGGATGACTGTAGAGTCGAGAAAGAATGAACATAGAGAATGATTGAGTGGCAGGAGATATGAGTCTGTAAGCCTTTCTTCCTGCACTTGCATTCATGTCTGCATGTGGGGCATGAAGGAAAAGGATATTCTGTTTGTGCAGAGGCATGGAGAAAGTGCAGAAATCAGCGTGTGCAGTTGTGTGTGTGTGTGTGTGTGTGTGTGTGTGTGTGTGTGTGTGTGTGTGTGTTTCAGATGTATGCTCAGTATTAATGCGTAATTTTAGTCTGCGTGCAGAACTCCTGACCCACTGCTCTAACAGCAGAGCAGTAATGAGCTTATTAGTCTAGTGATGTATTTAAAGCAGGTCACAGCAGTCTGGATTATTAGCAGCAGACTGTACACACATGGACATGTGATTTAGGGTAGTGGCAGTAATTGCAGTCAAGTACCAGTAGTACCAGCAGTGCTGGAGCTAGTTGTTACTGCTGAGGCGGTATAGTTTTAATAAAGGGGATGTTTTTTTGCCAGTCTTTTTGAAATTATAACCATCTGGCTGTGATTAAATAACATTAAGCTGAAAAAAAAAACATATTTCCTCCAAATCGAAAGTCTAAAAGCTTATAAAATGTCCTTTTACATTATTATGCAAAAGTCTTTCACTCGTGTCTTTAATGGGAAATAGGGGCAGTTATTTATTGAACCATGTGCAAACACGGAAACACAGTGTATAATTCAACAACAGAGTTTGTACAGTTCAAAGATTAAAGGTCAATATTTAGTATGAACACCTTTATTCTTAAACACGGCCTCTCTTAGGCAAGCTTTCTTGTTCCATCTTTAAATAGTCTTCAGGAAAAGTTCTCCAGGGTCTCAAAGGACGTTCTTTGGATGTTGGCCTCCTTTTGTTCTGTTCGCCACCAAGAAGATGCAGCACTGTGTGTACTATGTAGAGGTCCGGGCTCTGGGGAGGCCAATCCACAGCCGATAATGTTCCATTGTGTTCTTTTACTGCACTACTGCATGTTTGGGAACATTGTCATGGTGAAAAATGAAACAGTCAGATGCTAATGGTGGATCAAAATCTGTAGCACTTCTCTGTGTTCGATTGATCGATTTTAACAAGATCTTCAACACAACCGTCTGAAATTCAGCTCCAAACCATGACAGAACCCTTAAACCGAGACCATTTCTGATGAGGGTTCGTGTAATTAGCCTGCTACTTCTCGTTTTGTTCTCCGTTTTTCCAGTTTCCTCAAAATTTGTAAGAACACATTGCACACCATGCTGTGATATGCCATGTTTATGGCTAATAGCTCTTTGGGAATCACCTTGCTAGTACAAAAACAATATCTTATGCCTGTCAGACTGTTCTCTATGGCATTTTGTTAGATTTGGATTAGTTTTGTATTTGTATTTGGATTAGTTTTGTATTTGTATTTGGATTAGTTTTGTATTTGTATTTGGATTAGTTTTGTATTTTGCCTCAGGCTGCGAGTAACAAAGTGCCTATAGATACAATTTATTTATTTTTTCCACCCCTCCCTGAGCCTGGTTCTGATGGAGGTTTCTTCCTGTGAAAAGGGAGTTTTTCCTTCCCACTGTCGCCAAAGTGCTTGCTCATAGGGGGTCATATGATTGTTGGGTTTTTCTCTGTATATATTACTGTAGGGTCTACCTTACAATATCAAGCACCTTGAGGGAACTGTTGTTTCAGTTTCAGTTTTCAGTTTTATTTGTCATATGCAAGTTAGCACAGGGTCAACATTGCAATGAAATGTGTTTGACGAGCAGCGGTCACTCAGCAGCATGATACAGTAGGAGAAAATATAATAAAATATAATATAATAATAAAATAAAATAAAAAATAGAAAAATAGTAAAGAGCAAAATATTAGAGAGACATGGTAAAAGAGAAAAGATGACTAAATATATATGTATCTATAAATATAAATATAAATATATGTACACTAGTGATTAAATAAGAAAATCTTGAAAAGAAATATGACGGGAGGGCAGATGGGATATTGCACAGGAATGAGCAGCAGAAAATTACAGTATTGCACTTTTTAAATATAAATATCAATAACAATAAAGTGAAGTGACCAGTGCAGATTAAACAGAGTACTTGTGAAGCTGCAGGGTAGCTTCTGAGTCCTGTGTTGTGTGTGTTTAAGTGTTGTGGTTGAGGTGTCGTATGGCTTGATGGTAGAAACTGTTTTTAAGTCTTGTAGTCCGAGCAGACAGACTCCTGTAACGTCTGCCAGATGGTAACAAGGAGAACAGCTGATGTGCTGGGTGGCTGTGGTCCTTGATGATGCTGTGTGCTTTACGGAGGCATCGCTGGAGATAAATGTCCTGAATGGCAGGAAGCCTCGTGCCAGTGATGTGCTCTGCTGCCTTCACCACCTTCTGTAGTGATTTACGGCTGCTGGCAGAGCAGCTTCCGTACCAAACTGTGATGCAGCTCGTCAGCAAACTCTCAATTGCACACCTGTAGAAATTAGAGATGATGCTGGCGTTCATGCCAAACTTCCTCAGCCTCCTCAGGAAGTAAAGCCGCTGGCGAGCTTTCCTGATAGCAGTGTCTGTGTGAAGGGTCCAGGAGAAGTCCTCAGTGATGTTGACTCCAAGGAACTTGAAGCTGCTGACCCTTTCGACCTTGACACCGTTGATGTAGATGGGCTGGTGTTCCCTGACTGGTCGTTTCCGGTAGTCCACTATCATTTCTCTAGTTTTGCTGATGTTGAGAGTCAGGTTATTTTCCAGGCACCACTCATACAGTGCCATCACCTCCTCTCTATAGGCCGTCTCATCATTACCTGTGATGAGGCCTATGATGGTTGTGTCATCCGCAAACTTGATGATGATGTTGTGATTTGGTGCTATATAAATTGAATTGAATTAAATTGAATTGAACTGAATTGAATTGAATTTACAACAACACACAACAGGAGTTGTGTTAAATGGCAAAAACAAAAAATTGTTGATCCTGTTAACAAAAGACGGGTCGAAGAATTGGACTTAAAATGATGGAAAAAGCACCTGAAGTCCAAAGAAAAACATTGAAAGTCCTTCTGAAGCCTGGAGAGCTCATGCTATAAATCATGATACATCACAAAATGACATTTAAAAAACAAACAGCTTTTCGCTGTCACAACACAAGTTTGCATTTTCTCTGAGCTTGATACCAGTGACAGCAGTAATTGAGTACAAAGAAGGGTAAACACGCAGGTCAAAAGTTAAAAGCAAATATTGACTCAATGACTCGACACCGTGCAGCTCGAGAAGAGAGCTCTCAACAAGCAAGGTGGGCACAACTTCTGGAAATTTGTTACTGCTGGTTCACAGAACTGCTGTTCTTGGAGCATTTTCAGAGGCAAAGAGAGCTACACCACAGATCCAGCTCTCCATTTCTACATGGGCTTTAAGCTTCCAGCAATAAGACAGCTATTTTAAGTGAAAGTTCCAGTTTAATCCTGGGGATTGGTTTCAGCTCAAATGAAAATCGTCCTGACATTTACGGCACCTAGCAGTGCCGTGCACGACATAAACACCCCCATCAGATCCTGCTGGCAGAATAAAGTGCAGACGAAGAAAACAACATGGGCTCTTTGTGTTTAACTGCTTCCTCTGACTTTCACAGGCGTCTTTCTAATAACGTCTCAAACTTAACGACTTCTTCATCCTCCAGTTCCATCTCAGGTTACAGCTGTCTATCTCTAACAAAATTATACCTTTGAAAAGATTTCCAATCTCCAAAACTGGACAAAGAACCTTAGTGCCTTTCATTGTTAATTACCTTTATCAGTGCATATATATCTTAGCTATATCTTCAACTGCTTGCTTTTGCTTCCAGCTTTCATTATGGACACTCTTGAGTTTCAGCTGAACTGCTATCATGATAAAGACTCAGGGTTGGAAATCTAGAGCAGAGGCCATTTTGATTCTTCAGTGACACGTAATGGAGGCCATTGAGTAGTCCCTGGACAGGAAACCAGGGGCCGTTGGGGGTCGCTGACAGGCGTCACTGACCCCTTTCTCCACTCATCTGGGGAGAAACCAGAGCCATCCAGCTGACAACACAACATCTCTTCACATTCAGAGCCGGCCAAAGATTTGGTGCTAATAGCCGAGGAATGATGATTGTCCCCGCGGTCAGGTTTCACAGAGGAGACGTCTGCTGACAAAGGAAGGGAAGGGGGAACGTGAGCTCAGTGTCAAACACCGTGTGCATGAAAGCTCTGAGAAGTATTATTCACATGCTTTTATTATTTTATTTTATTTATTTTCTTTGTTATATATAATCCATGAAAGTTATAAAACTCGCAGACACCCGCAGCATCTCAGATAATTAAAAGTGACACTAATTATTTCCTAAGGGCTTAGGCTGGTCACACAGTGTGAAGACAACCAGCTGCAACCTGAGCTGTACTGGTCTCAGAATCTCTGCTCAGCGCTTAGTGGAACTCATAGTTTTGAAGAAATTCAAGCATACTGTTAAGTGTCCAGGTTTATGTTAAATAATAACCATAATCTTTCTTTAACCTTAAATGATTTTGCTCCAATGCACAAACACTATAAAGAAAACAGGAATGTACTATTCATTACGCCCTCTGTTTCAGTTTGTATCTGTCTGTCTTGAGTACTGTGCGTTTACTTCTGCATGTACATAAATCTGGAGCAAGCATTATAGATATTCCCTCCTTTAAAAAAAGATGTCTAAGAGGTCTTCAATGAACCATCAAAAGCCTTTGGACAAGCTACATGAATGCATCATTTTAGCCTTTCCATAGCTCATCATCTATGCCTGCTGACTGTCTTTCATGCCACCTTTTTTTTTTCCAGGGTTACTGCTTCATTGGGAGATTTCTCCACAGTCTTAGAGAACTTTAAGCAACAGAGTAATTTTCACTCCAACACTGCTCACAAACCAATTTTCATGTGTAAAAAAAGTGCTTAACATTTAAAAGTATAGGACACAACATCAGGACTAAAAGTGTCTCTTGGTGAAATCCGAATATCTTTCTTAAATGTGTTTGAATCAGAAGAATAACTACACACATGAGGAATTGAGCTTTGAATGAAGCAACCAAGTCCTTGATATTAAACTACATAAGGTGGGTATATAGAGTCAAATAATGGGATTATATGTGTGCAATCATTAAATCATTCAAATGTGCCTATTATGCCTTTTTCATATTTCCTGTCACTTTGTCACAACAGTGGATACTCGTATTACACATGGCCCCATTTTGAAATCATAAAGTCAACATAATACTTTGTAATGTGATTTAGATTTTTTTTCCACTCTCTGCTATATGATTTCACTGGGAAGAGGTATGCTTGTCACATCACACATCACAGGACCCCACCCACATTTGTTTAAACCATCTGTTTGTGAGCTGCAGCCAATTAAAAGAAAGCTAGCTTAAAAGGAGGGTTGAGAAATAGCTAAAACTGCTTGTTTCAGGCAGGATAAACTGAGGGACAGCATCAGCACCCACTAAGTAAATTAGAACTGTGAATTAGGCAAAGTTACTCTAATAGAGTACAAAAAATGCAGAGCTGGAATACCCCAATATCACAGCAAAGCGTGAAATAGACACAACGGCCCTCTGTGTCTGTTTCATGCTTTGACTCCCAGTAATGCAACTGGACAGAAGTTGCATTACCAGCATAGGGAGAAAATATATTTAAAGCCAAGAAGTCGACAGTGAGCACAAAACATATCAAGTAGGGACCTACATTCCAGGGTCCTTAATCGACAGAAACAAATAAGCTAGTAGGCTAATATGTATTTACATGAAAATATGTTAATAATGTTTGTTTAAATGCTTTCTTGTTTTCATCTTGGCTTCAAATAAAATATCTCCATCTGCTGTTACTGCAACTTCTGCATGCGTGTCCATGTTTTGGAGATACAAAGCATGAAATGGACACGGTGGACCAGCATGTCTATCATGTCGATACCGGGTTGGCTGGAGATGGAAAATTACATTTAGTTTGCTACATTATATGATGACAAATCAAATGAAAAAAATGTGTCAAATTATGGAGAAAAATGTGATTCATAGTTTGAAGTCCCAAAAAAAGAACTTAAATTTATTGATTCTTTATGTGGTGCTATCTAACACAGCTATACAATAATGAAGTAGTATGGGCACACAGCAAATAGCACTACTACAATACAAATCCAATTGCAAGTAGTTTTATTTTCGAAACACTCGCCAGTGGGATGTAAAATAGCACATAATACACACATATCCTTCTGAAATTGTCTCGTAATCGCAGTCAAGCGGTTACAAGACAAGTCAGCGTATCTAGATCTTGGAAGTTTTCGCTTCAGAAGACAGTCTGTACTCGCTGGAAGACCTACCTACACACACAAATACTCATGTCTTGGATAATGACGTGCAGTGAATCAAGTGACACACAGATCCCTCCTTTCAAACACACTCGAACCCACCACAGGGGAGGACAGACCGCCACAAAAAGCCAAACTCCATATGAGAACCAAACAAACAAGAAGATTTACTCAAGACGAGCGAGACCGGACGAGGATTACGGTCGACTGCATAAACGCAAACACGAAGGACGTACAGGAGTGACTTGGATGTCGCAGACCACACTCGGCTTTAGGTTTCTGACCACAGTTTGCAGTCTCGAGATTTGGATGTAGGTTAGCAGTGCTCATCTCGTTCTGTCTGCGTTTAAAAAGCATCCAGACCTTTCGTCCTTCGTCTGACCGCAGATATCCTACAGTTTCTGCCAAGTCTTCCTTTGGCTTCCGTCCAGCAGGCAAATGCAAACCTCCCCTCCCTCATTTCCCTCCACCTTCTCACCCCTCTCTCTCCATCTTCTTTTTCTTCTTCTCTAACTGTTGTGTAAACCTCATAATTACAACCATGGGGAATTTTCATGTTTGTACAAGAAATGAAGTTTGACATGGCCCTTAAAGGTACAGCGAGCTGAGTGACCCCGAGCTCCCCTGAAAGTATTCAAGCCCCACCAGAGCGAATTAAAAACGCATCGTCATTAATCTCCAGTGCCATCTTTTTTTCTTCAGAAAAGCTTTTTTTTGGTTTATTTTTTTAGAACTTACAAGGTTTCCATTCCACCCGTCCATCTTAACGGTAAAGCACTATTACCACTAATCCTGCTGTCTGACTCGGGCCTGGGACCCTCTTCACACGGACAGCCAAGAGAGAGAAACCCCATCTGGGCCCAGCCAACCAAAACCGCACGGCTTTATGAAGGACGTGTGAAAACTCTGCAAATATCTGGGTTTGGAGTAATAAGAGGGAATCTGATGTATAGCACGGAAACATAAGCGCGCCTTCTTTGTTTTTGTTCTCTTGCCCGCGCCTTCTTCATGCTCTTTTCCCTCATGTATCACCGGATTTCTGTTTGCACTGCTGATACATTCTTTGTGGCTGATAGTTGTATCAAACCTAATTTTAACTGGCACAAGTCAAAAGCAAATACCAGTGTTCCAGCAGTGAAGCGTGACACACACACAGTTTTCTTTGTTTAAAGATACAACAGTGTGCCGGGGGTGTAAAATTAATCAACAAAAGACTGCCTTTTTTGTTTCCAGTCGTATATAATTGTCCACAGATCCTCATCCAATATTTGAGTAGCAAGCAGTGTTTAATGGGCTTGCATTCTTAAAATAAAACCAAGTATGTTTAAGTCTGAGCACCATTTTCATGCCAACACCCTTCAGTCACTATGACCTGATCTCTTGCAACTTTGCAAAATGTGGCTCACATCTATTTTTATTAGTGCTGGGAACAACAACTCAGGACACATAAAACTGTTGTCATTTTCCCATAACTGCAAAAAGACAGAGTTATGGGAAGATTGATTTCAAAATGTCTTTAGTCACAATGAACACATTTAAATGTCCCAGCAGAAGAAACAAAAGTCATGCTGGAGCCATCTTTTCATAGCTTTTCTAAGAGCAGCTAATAACAATTCATTGTTACTACTTCAAAAAAAAGACACTATGATGCTCCCTACTAGAAAGTCTAACAAGTCAAAACCCTTAAGCTGTAGAATAGTAGATAACAAATATGAAGTCTCGTGGCTTTGTCAGTCAAGAGCTACAGAGGAGCTGAATAGTTTCACTTTGCTTTGCTAAAATTAAGACGCATATAGTCCTAAGTCTCAGCATCCCACAGAAACTCATGCAAATAAGGCCAGATTTAAATCCCAGTGGTGCGAGGGCTGCTTAAACATGAGACGCACTGTATCAGCAGGACTGGAAGGGCCACTCTGGGAGAGGGCTGGTCCAAGTGAGCAGTGTTGGGGAGTAACGGAATACATGTACCGCCGTTACGTATTCAGAATACAAAATATGAGTAACTGTATTCCGTTACAGTTACCGTTTAAAAAGGTGGTATTCAGAATACAGTTACTGTTATGTTACTGCTTGGTTAATTTCATGTTTCAGATGTTAGTAAAATGTGCCACCCTGTGGCCCCTTTAAGTTGATATTTTATGACAGTAGAAGAAGAGTTAAACAGGAAGTGGATGTTTTCATGCTATGCTGTTTCAAGATGGCCGCACCACATTCATGTCCTTCTTTTGGGTGTTTGTTAAAGCATTGTCTGTAAGTATTTAATGGTAAAAAGCAACGAGACACTCCAAGTGTTGTCTTTATGTGTGATGGATCACAGTTAACAAGTTTTCAATGCTCTATTCATATGTAAATGAGATCGCCAGTTCATATGCTAATTAGTGGTGCTAATCGTCATGCTAGCTTCTCAAATGCATTGTTAGGTCATTGGTTTAAGGCTGTATGTTGTTGTTAACAGTACAGATGAGTAATGTACATTTCCACATATGCTTTATTGTTACAGTTTCACAAAATGAAAGAACCAGTAAACTTCATAAGATCTCATCTATTGTCTGGAGTTCCTGGGTTCATGTTTAGCTGTTTGGCTAGCTAGTCAGACTTCTAGCGAGGCCATTTACAGTGAAAAGACAGCAACACAGCAAGCATCATAGCTACGGAAGCCACCGCGTGGAGCTACGACCATCCTATCAAGCTAAGTAAAGTATACGGACGGACGCAATCAAAATACAACAAATCCAAAATGTCTGACAGTAAATCCTCCAAAACCGGGACAGAGTCAGTCCGTTCCCACAAACCACCATCAAAAGCAGGCTCGTCAGCTAGCATTGAACTGCTCAGAGCAAAAGCGAAGGCTGAAGCTGCTCAAGCAAGAGCCTCATATGCAAAGAGAGAAATAGAAATTAAAGTTGAGCAAGCACGCTTACAAGCCACTCTCGACGCGCTGAGAGCAGAACAAGAGAAGGAGGCTGCCATAGCAGAAGCTAATTCTTTAGAAGCTGGTCTACTTGAATTAGGCTTCGAAACACGCAGTGTAGCTTATGGGCCATCCCTATCTGAGAACAAAGAAAAACGCACTGCGCAGTACGTTTTGGAACAAACAGCTATCAATGCAGCAGAATCAACAGCCCCAGTAAAAACTGAATACAAAGACCCTGCACCTGCTCTTCAAGAAATCGCTGTAAAAGCGGAAGAGAAAACAAACTGTGCTGCTACTCATAATGAACTGTACAAGCCCCTATCCACCAGCTACAAAGAGTTTACCCCTCTTGTTCAGACACCATATAAATCCAATTGTGCTCACAGTGAACATGCCCCGAGCCAACCGACTTACGACCTTGCCAAATATCTAGCCTGCAACCAGCTCATTACTACAGGCCTTACCAGCTTTGATGACCAACCCATGAATTACTGGGCATGGAAATCATCTTTCAAAACCGCAATTGCAGGGTTAGACCTTTCACCAGGAGAAGAGCTGGATTTGCTGGTGCGCTACCTTGGTAAAGATTCAGCCAAACAAGCCAAACAAATGAGAGCTGTCAATATCAGATGCCCTGGAGTTGGGTTAGCTATGACTTGGGACAGACTTGAAGAAGTATATGGCTCCCCAGAAGCTGTAGAGCAAGCTCTCTTTCAAAAGGTCGACAGCTTCCCTAAAATCACACTTAAAGAGCCTTATAAACTCCGTGATCTTGCTGACCTAATGTTAGAGCTAGAGGCAGCTAAGCTGGATGGTTACTTACCTGGCTTGTCCTACTTAGACACATCAAGAGGGATCCAAGTGATAGTCGAAAAATTGCCGTACAATCTACAAGAAAAGTGGATGAATATTGGCTCAAAGTACAAGCACGATTATGGCGTCAGCTTTCCCCCCTTTACTGTGTTTGTCAACTTCATTCGCACTGAAGCCAGAACACGAACTGACCCTAGCTTCAGCGTTCGCAGCCCTAACCAACCCATAACAACAGAACAAAGACACATGCATGAAAGGTTCCCCAAAGAGCCCATATCTGTTCACAAAACTCAAGTACAGGACAAGGCAGATGCAGAAAAATCCAAATGTGCTGTGAATCCAAATAAACAGTGCCCAATTCACAACAAGCCTCATCCCCTGAAAAGGTGCAGAGGGTTCAGAGAGAAATCCTTGGAAGAGCGCAAACAGATTCTCAAAAAGTTAAACGTCTGCTTTCGCTGCTGCTCATCTACTGACCATCTAGCCAAGAACTGTGAATCAGAAATCACGTGCACTGAGTGTGACAGCAAGAATCACATTTCTGCCCTCCACCCAGGTCCAGCACCACGGGAGTCTAAATCGCCCCCTTCCCCACAGCAAGGCGGGGAGAGTGACAAAGCAGACACCCAAGAAGTCACGTCTCGGTGTACTGAGGTGTGTGGAGAAGGAGTGAGCGCCAGAGAATGTTCAAAAATCACACTAGTGAATGTATATCCTGCTGGACACAGAGAGCAAACAAAGAAAATGTATGCAATCTTGGACGATCAGAGCAATCGATCGTTGGCACGTTCCCAGTTCTTTGATGTTTTTCAGATCCAAGGAGAGAGTCGCCCGTACATGTTAAAGACATGTGCCGGACTCACAGGAGTATCAGGAAGAAGTGCTTCCGGCTTTATAGTAGAGTCAGCGAATGGAAAAGCAAGTCTTCCTCTACCAACACTCCTCGAATGTAACGACATTCCAGATAATCGCTCTGAGATACCGACTCCAGAAGCTGCCCATCACCACGCCCATCTACGACAGATTGCTAACTTGATCCCACCATTAGACCCAAACGCCGACATACTACTACTGCTGGGACGAGACATGCTTCGAGTCCACAAAGTCCGGGAGCAAATCAACGGCCCAGACGACGCCCCATTTGCTCAGAGACTCGACATGGGTTGGGTCGTGGTAGGTGATGTCTGTCTTGATGGAGTGCACAGACCCCCACACGTGAACAGTTATAAGACTTTCATACTGGAGAATGGCCGTGCAAGCCATTTTCAGCCATGCAGCAGTCAAATAACTGTTAAAGAGACATTCACAAAAGCTCCTGAGCATAGTCACAGCCCCTCAAGCATTCATGTATCAGGATGTAATGTGGACAGCATTGGTCAGCAGGTTTTCACATGCACAGCGGATGATCACAGACTTGCACCATCAGTTGAGGATATGCAGTTTCTCCAAATAATGGACTCAGAGTTCTATCAGGGCAGTGACAATAGCTGGGTTGGTCCTCTGCCCTTCCGATCGCCACGACAACGGCTCCCGAATAACAGACAACTAGCCTACGATCGCCTTATGTCACTCCGGCGCACTCTTGAAAAACGACCTGAAATGAAAACACACTTTCTGGAGTTTATGGAGAACATGCTTACCAGAGGACATGCTGAAGTGGCACCAGCTCTCAGTCAGAACCAGGAATGCTGGTACCTCCCTTTGTTTGGAGTTTACCATCCGAAGAAACCTGCCAAAATTAGGGTCGTATTCGACTCAAGCGCCCCATATGAAGGAGTCTCTCTCAACAACGTGTTGCTAACAGGCCCTGACCTCAACAACAGTCTTGTTGGGGTGCTCATAAGATTCAGAAAGGAGCAGGTGGCCATAACGGCGGACATTGAACACATGTTCCACTGTTTTGTTGTCAAAGAGAGCCACAGAGACTTTCTCCGCTTCTTGTGGTACAAAGATAACGACATGTCATCTGAAGTTATAGAGTATCGCATGCGGGTGCACATTTTTGGGAACAGTCCCTCCCCTTCTGTCGCCATATATGGGTTGAAGAAAGCAGCAGCGACTGGTGAGCCAGATTTTGGGAGTGAGGTGCGGACATTCATTGAGCGAGATTTCTATGTCGATGACGCTCTCAAGTCATTTTCTACTGAAGAAGAGGCTATACAAGTTCTCCAACAAGCTCAACAGGCTCTTGCTTCCTCAAATCTCAGACTACACAAAGTCATCTCCAACCGACCTACGGTCCTAGAGGCTTTTCCACCAGAAGACAGGGCAAAAAATATTGGAAACTTGGACCTGTGTGCTCAAGACTTGCCAGTGCAACGCAGTTTAGGGCTGCTGTGGAATGTTAACACGGACACTTTCACATTCAAAGTTGAAAACGAGCAAAAGGCCTTCACGCGTAGAGGTGTCCTCTCTACCGTTAATAGTCTCTACGACCCCCTAGGGTTTCTCGCTCCAATCACAATTCAAGGCAGGCTGATTCTCAGAGAACTTACCAGCTTGATGGATGACTGGGATGCAGCACTCCCAGACAACATGAAAGCAGAGTGGAGCATTTGGAAGGACTCACTTCGAGATTTAGAAGGTCTCCAAATACCACGCCCCTACACTTCTCTCTCCACATCTGGCGCTCAAACCAAAAAACTTTGTGTATTTGCCGATGCATCCGTGAAAGCCATTGCAGCTGTCGCTTACATCAAACTTTCTACTTCAAACGAAACAGAAATCGGCTTTGTGTTTGGGAAAACAAAGCTAGCTCCTCAAGCCGGCCTCACAATTCCAAGGCTAGAGTTATGTGCTGCAGTGCTTGCAGTTGAAGTTGCGGAGCTGATAGTAGCGGAAATAGACATCACCTTTGACGACATTGAGTACTACACTGACAGTAAAGTCGTGCTAGGCTAGGCTACATCCACAATCAGTCACGAAGATTTTATGTGTACGTGCATAACAGGGTCCAACGCATCCTCCAATCAACATGCTCCAACCAGTGGAAACATGTTCCATCCGAACTCAACCCAGCAGATTATGGGTCCCGCTCTGTTGCAGCAGCGCACCTGAGCAGCACAACATGGTTTAAAGGGCCGGCCTTTCTCCTCAAACCGTCTGCACAGCCACAATCTCCAGTCACGTTTGACCTTGTGGATCCCGCCCTTGATACAGAAATACGTCCGCTGGTGACAACAAATCTGACACAAGCCACAAAGTCAACAGTAAGTTCACCTCATTTTGAGAAGTTTTCCAACTACAGTCCTCTCCTCAGAGCAGTTGCCCGCTTGATCCACATTGCTCGTTCCTTTGGTCAATCCAACCAAGCATCCAGCTGTCGTGGTTGGCATCTCTGTCAACCCACGGTGGAAGAATTGGAAAATGCGAAGGTTTGCATCATAAAGAGTGTTCAGAGTGAGTGCTACAAAAGGGAAATAAAGTGTATTCAGGAAGGAATCAAGATTTCCTCCTCAAGCAGTCTCTGGAAACTGCATCCGATTTTAGACAGTAATGGACTCTTAAGAGTTGGGGGCCGGATCATACAATCTGAACTGGGCATCGACACCACTAACCCTCTCATCATCCCTGCCCGACACCACTTGGGAATGCTCTTAATTCGGCACTATCACGAGACTGTGAAACACCAAGGAAGACATTTCACAGAAGGTGCCATTAGAGCTGCAGGGTTCTGGATGGTAGGGGCCAAAAGGGCTATCAGTTCAGTGCTTTTTAAGTGTGTCATATGCAAGAAATTGAGAGGAAAAGCAGAATGTCAGCAAATGGGAAACTTACCATCTGAACGAATGCGAGTTGCACCCCCCTTCACATATGTAGGTGTAGACGTGTTCGGGCCATGGGACATTGTAACACGGCGCACGAGAGGAGGACAAGCTAGCTCTAAAAGGTGGGCCGTGATGTTCTCATGTCTGTCAACAAGAGCAGTCCATATCGAGTTGATCGAATCAATGAGCACAGACAGCTTCATAAATGCTTTAAGACGGCTTTTTGCAATCAGAGGCCCGGCAAGACAACTAAGATCGGATTGCGGTACGAACTTTATCGGCGCCTCTCGTGAACTGAAAATGGACAGATCAAACATGTCGGTCAAGGATGTCGAAGGCTACTTAAGCAAACAAAACTGTTCATGGATCTTCAACCCACCACATGCATCCCATATGGGCGGTGCCTGGGAGCGAATGATTGGGATTGCCAGGCGTATCCTTGACTCTATGTTACGGGACTGCAAAAGAGCACTACTAACACATGAACTGTTGTCAACATTCATGGCAGAAGTCTGCGCCATCATAAATGCTCGCCCTCTGATTCCTGTGTCCACTGATCCTGAGTCACCTCTCATCCTCACACCATCAATGCTGCTCACGATGAAACCAGACTCAGCAACGCCACCCCCCGGTGACTTTGGAAAGGGGATACTTCTGAAAGAATAATGGAAAAGAGTACAAAGTCTCGCTGACATGTTCTGGTCCAAATGGAGACGGGAATACCTTCATACTCTTCAGTTGCGACACAAATGGCAGGACAAGAAACAAAGTCTCAAGGAAGGGGACATCGTTCTGCTCAAAGATATTCAGGTGAAGAGGAGCGATTGGCCCATGGGCGTCATAACCAAGACTTTCCCAGGGAAAGATGGACTTGTCAGGAAAGTGGAAGTAACTACTTCTCACTCAGGCAATAAGAAGACTTTCTCTCGTCCTGTAACAGAAGTAGTTTTGCTGCTGTCCCCCGAAAAGTTTAGTGACTGACAATTTAATGTGGGATTGTTATAATCCCAGGCGGGGAGTGTTATGTTACTGCTTGGTTAATTTCATGTTTCAGATGTTAGTAAAATGTGCCACCCTGTGGCCCCTTTAAGTTGATATTTTATGACAGTAGAAGAAGAGTTAAACAGGAAGTGGATGTTTTCTTGCTATGCTGTTTCAAGATGGCCGCACCACATTCATGTCCTTCTTTTGGGTGTTTGTTAAAGCATTGTCTGTAAGTATTTAATGGTAAAAAGCAACGAGACACTCCAAGTGTTGTCTTTATGTGTGATGGATCACAGTTAACAAGTTTTCAATGCTCTATTCATATGTAAATGAGATCGCCAGTTCATATGCTAATTAGTGGTGCTAATCGTCATGCTAGCTTCTCAAATGCATTGTTAGGTCATTGGTTTAAGGCTGTATGTTGTTGTTAACAGTACAGATGAGTAATGTACATTTCCACATATGCTTTATTGTTACAGTTTCACAAAATGAAAGAACCAGTAAACTTCATAAGATCTCATCTATTGTCTGGAGTTCCTGGGTTCATGTTTAGCTGTTTGGATAGCTAGTCAGACTTCTAGCGAGGCCATTTACAGTTACTTTGTTGAAATAAATGGATCACACTGCGGTACTTCCCTGTTTCATATTGTCGCGGGTCAGGATTGTTTGGGTTTGTTTGACAGCTACGTTCTGTTGTTCCAGGCGGCAGCGTTACGGTTGCCATGGTTACAGGACGCGCTCTCTCTCTCTGCGTGTTTCCTGGGTGAGAGAGCGCTTTTTGTTGTTGTTGTTGTGCTAAGCTAAAAGGCAGAATGCTACAGGCATAGCTCTAAAGCATGTAGCCTGATGGGCAGTGTAGTCCGTGCTGCAGCGAGAATGGACTACCATACCCGTTATGTGTCTGTGAGCGAGGGAGGGAGAGAAAGGAAAAGTCCGAGCTGTCACGGAGCAAAAACGGGAGCTGGAAGCATGTAAATATAATAATAACCACAGCAGCCAAGAAGAGTGCCTGACGAGCCCATTTGTAAGTAAGCTATTAAGACTCAACTGTACACTGTGTTCGTGTTTTCCTCGGGAAAAAATAAGTTCCGTTGGAGCAGCCTTTCAACGCCTCTCTCTGTCTCTGGCAAGCAAAGTTGACCCAGACAACAAAGTAAAGCTAGTTTTCGGCTACCAGCCCGACACGGAACCCACCGTATTAGCCACAGGTCCCTTTACTACGGTTCGGAGCCGCGGACCTTCAGTAACAGTAATAAATCACAGCAATAGGACATTCATGTAGTTGTAAACAGCACGATAATATATTAAGTATTCCAAAGTATTCAGAATACGTTACTCTCATTGAGTAACGTAACGGAATACGTTACAGAATACATTTTGGGGCATGTATTCAGTATTCTGTAGTGGAATACATTTTAAAAGTAACCTTCCCAACACTGCAAGTGAGTTTGTATACCTCATACATTTTCCTTCCCTGTTTTTTCAGACTGACTGTTGTCAATACAAACCAAAGCCTGTCAAATATATGTGTTTTTTTGCATTGTGCTTCACTTGCATAATAACCAATTATGATCTTGTGGATGGATAATAAAACAAAGGGACCCCACACTGCGAGAAGTGACTAAATACTCCCTGTAGTAATTTTGACTCCTTTGGGGTCATTTTGGGTGTTATCTGGGTTGCTTTGTTTCCCTTTGGTCTCTTTTGTATGTCTTTGTGGTCGTTTCCTGTGTCTCACTGGAGTTATTTTGTGTGTCATTAGGTTTGTATCAAGTCTCTTTATGTTGGCATGTGTCTCCCTGTGGTCTTGGGGGGTAGGTTTTGTGTCTCTTTGTGGCGCGGTTGCGTTTCCTTTGGGATCCGAATAGAAAGGTGCATTTAACAGCGCTGAGCAGCAGATTATATCATATTTAAATATAATGATTAGTTATGTGGTCAGCAAAAACAGCTCAACATATGTGGCTCAAAAGTGACAGCGAGAAATACAATAACTTCCAGTGTGGTTTGACTTTTTTAGACTATTTTAGAGGCTGTTTTGTAGTCTGTGGCCAGAGATTCAAAGAGCGTCCACACAGGAAGGCCCTCGCAGCAATAGGGTGACCAGAGACCACAGAATTCAGTGACCTGGTGAGTCGAGCAACTAAAGTGACAACCAGTGCTGGTAAAGGATACCACTGATTATCATATGAAACTGTAATAAATACTTTAAAGGCAACAGGAGCCTGAAATATCCACTATTATCCAAAAGAAAATGCCATAAAAGCAAATCACTGTATATGTGGCTGGGGTTTCAGGCTGATATTAACTAAGAGCTAAGGTTATATTTGTATACTTGAAATTAAAGAGAGCTTGACAGAGTTAAAGTGGTAACAAAGTTGAGGTAGCCTCAATAGACAGTTCGCACAGTATGACTGAACTGCTTATCTTTGCCATTAGCATTTTAAGTTAGCCTAAATTTACCAGTGTCAAATGGATTACAGGGTGTGATTCAACAGGTTTAGGAATTAGCCTATAACTAATTTAAATTTAGTCACTCCCCTCTACACTGTCTTCGACAGTGTTCAGTGTGACACTCTACAAGGTAACAAACATGTAGCAGCAAGCTAACACAAAGCTCCACACAAAGTTCTTGTAAACACATTACATTTTTAAGTAAATTCACTGATTACAGATACATACATTACATATAGAGATATGGACATTATTTTTATTGCATAAAAGTCCAGAGCAGAAACAACCACATTATGCTGCTAACACAACTTAGCACAGAGTATGCTAATGCAGAGCTAGCAGAGAACCCAAAGTAATTATAAAGCTGTGTAAGCTGACCCCCAGCCCAGCAGCCAGAGCCTGAAATTTGTTGCCTGAACAGCAGGTAGCAAAAACAGTGATGAGCAGTCGGTTCTAAAAGTAAAATCACTGTGACGATCACTTTGAAGTCCCTTTAGGCTGGTTTTCAACTTTGCTTTGTGTTCATACTCATGTGTGTCCTCATGTGTTCTGTGGAACTGGAGCTAAGGTTTATATTGTTAAAACTAGTAATAATGAGAGGTCAGGTCATTTTACTGACCATCGAGAAAGTAATGCAAGAAATGATTTTAAGGTATTTACTGCATTACTTTTAAGAAAAGTAACGAGCAATGTGTAATACATTACCTTTTTTGAGTAATGACACCGATCTTCACATGCATCTTTCAGTCAGACTGCTGTTTCAATCGACAGAAGTCCTCTTGAACTTCTTTTGCTTTATTTGACCACAGTTCATAAACTTGTACGAAAAGCAAACACAGACTTCTCTTTAAAGCAAACCCAACTTTCGTGTGGAACATCATTGCATCTAATGAGACACAGTTCCATCACAAAAAAGAGGGCTCTGCAAAGATCATAGCTGTTTAGTGGTAAAATTTTACATGTACTAGCCTGAGCCTCATATGTGGTGAAATCTTTAAAACTGCTTTCCTGCAACACTGAAATTGAGAATGGCTCTCAAGGACTCTGTATTTTCCTCTTAACACCCTATCCAGTACACTGCTTACTGCGGCATTTTTTAAGTGCCATTATTAGGTGGTATTATGAGGTGAATTACAGTATATCTTCGAACACACATGCTTACTTCAATAATACTATAAATGTACATAAAGGCTCCCCTCCACACACATAGCACTTGGTACACCCCCACACCCTCTCTTTACATCTCAGATACTGATAGACCCCCATTACTTTAATATGAAAATTACAACCACATGGAATTTCTCCCATGGTTCAAACATACAGCGGCTGGTGACCACACCGTATGGCAGCCTGTCGCTCCACTTCTGTGTTTTTTTTCACCCTCCTCCCCTCCACTGATCAGGCACTTCAAGCTTTGCCAACCATAACACAGTTGGCACAGGACTTGGCCTCCCATCACTGCCGTGCACGCAAATGTTGTTTCACTTCTTTCTTCTCTTTTTTCCTCATCATCTGTTTATTTTTTTTTTCCTTTCCGAATGGAAATTTTGAGGTCGACTGGTGTTGCCTGTTCCGGGCGAACAGTTCCAAACACAAAGGGTAGGATGAAGAATGGATGGAGGGTTGAAAAAAGACAGTAAGAAGTCGCTGGGCAAATTCAGTTTTTTAACCAGCATTGAGGGAGCTTCAAAACAGCTCCCATGTGTTCTTTATTTCAGCTGGGGTTCGATTGCAAATGGAGCAAGGCAAGAGCTGGCTAGACCCTCTAGCCGACACACAAGTACTACACACACATACACACTGAAAGACGTACATACTCTGCCCACTGTCCCCATCCGCCAACCACATCCACTGACTACAAACCGATACAGAGCAGGGGGACTGTACTTTCCCAGACCCTGCTGCCAGTTTGGACTTATTACATTACCTAGATTTACTTTATGACAGTACAACAAGACATTGTGGTTTACAGGAATGCAGGACTGTCTTACAAAGCCATGAATATACACATAGAAGATTACAGTCATCCAGGGGAGGCAACTGAGAACACTTTCTCTTTTCCAGGAGCAACAGTCTGTTTCATATTCAGCCACTCTCAGGCCTGAGAGATGCCAGGGGCCTCTTCGCTGCTGAGCAAAACTTCCTGGCTTGCAAAAAGGTAAACAAGCTTGTTGATGAAGGGGAAAGAAATGATCATTCATTTAACATCTTTTCATCATCTTGGATGGTCAAAAAGATTGAAAAGATCATGTAGCACAAACTCCACAGTTCATGTTTATATTATGAAGTTTTTTGGCCAAAGCTACTTTTAACATCCACCAAGTTACTGGCGACTTGAGGGGTACGATTAGGGCTTGGGTGAGAGTGATGTACATCCATTTTTATAGACTTTTTACATATTTGGAACATACAAATGGAAAAGTTTTTAAAAGAAAAATTGTAATGCCAAAATCAACGTGTGAAACTTCAACTGAAAAGCAATATCTTCTAGTTTTTGAAAATTTCCATATCTTGCAGGTCAAACTGGAGGGGTTCTGTTATTTAAACTTCTGACACACGTGAAAGAATGAAGGGGAAAGCCGGGGTGTGTATGTGATATGCACCATAGGCATTAAAATAACACTCTGGCTTTGAGCCTTCTCCATGTCTTTTCACTTTGCCATCGCTATGGCATTATGACCTGTTCCTGCCTGTTATATTTCTTGGCTTATTGCAAAGGCTGTCCGGTCTTCCATCTATTCTTAGTTCTCATTCCCAAGGTGTCAGATACTGATGTTTTACCAAAGTCCCTTGAATCTCACCAAGACACACAAGTTGTCTCTCTGTGCTATCAGACTGCAGCAATAGAGAGACTTGTTCTATCCGGTCTTTAAGTCTGACATCATTAGCTGTGTCTGGGCCCAAACTCCGCTGCAGGTTCCCAAACGATCACTGCGGCATCACTGAGAGTTTAAAACTGTCTAAATTCTTTCATCTGTAATAAAATGATCAGTGTCGCTGCTCTACCAGGTGTAACAATTAAGTTTAACATCCAGGCATCCATGAAGACAGAATTTATGAAATTTAATGTTAGAAGTTAGCAGGAAGTTAACTCACTAGTTTCCATCTAAGTATAATATAGCCTGTCCTGACTGAGAGATTTCTGAAACAAATTAGAAGGTACAGCTCTGCTATCACTTCCAACATAGAATAGAATAGAATAGAATAGCCTTTATTGTCATTGTACAGGGTACAACGAAATTGGAGTGCCACTCCCTTGGTGCAAAAATACAATAATAAATATAAATGTAGAATATAAAAGGTACATTAAAACAAACAATAGTAAGTACAATATATACAGGATAGCACAATATATACACAATATATACAGGAAAGTAAACAGCAGTGACATTTGTGGGGTTACTGAAGTTGGTATATAATGATGTGCTACGTGATCGCCAGCGACATAGTTATGTTAGCATAACATAAACAGTGAAGCTGGAGGATGAACGCTAACTTTTTTCCACTCGATAAAAGTTAACATGAAGGTTCCCGATGGTTAGGGACAAATACAACTGCATGGCAGGATGCTGTAAACGGACCAAACTTAAGTCAGGAGAACAACTGAGATAATCCATCCACAATACAAGGTTAGTCAATAATATACTGCTGCATGGGCTGGGCTGTAGTTACGTTGTAAGGTTTTAAAAACTGAGCTTTAAAATTAATAGCAGCAATAAAAACCGAGAGAGGCCGACAATGATCACTGACTGTTTTTAGGGGCTTGTTGCGATTAAATAGAAAAAGATACAAAGCATTAAAACATGTTAAAAACACAACAGCCTTATTAAACGCAGAGTAGTTTGGACCTGGAAGCAGGGTTCAGTTGTCATCACATAAAGACCGGATTATCTGCCATATCTGCTGTATGGACCCCTTGAGTAAGTGTCACTTTTTTTGACATGCACAGTTAATGTTGTGAAGATATCTCCTGTAACCTTTCGGTGACTACCCCTATCCAGCGAGTAAATGGTAAATGGATATAGAAATATGCTTTTCTACTTGAAGCACTTTACACAACTAGCATTCACACACATTCATACAAGCAACATGGAGTTAGTATCTTGCCCAAGGACACTTGGCATGCAGACTGGAGCAGAACCACCAACCTTCCAGTTAGTAGACGGCCTGCTCTACCACCTGAGCTACAGCCACCCCAGTAAAAACAGACGTAAAAAATAAGACAAAGCTAAGACATAAACTGAAGTCTCCTGACTGTGAAAAATGTGAGTTACTCCACTATCAAACCTCCAGTGGCCTCAGCTATCTGTGTTTTATATTGCCACGGCTCGCAGATTGACCTCTTTCTTGGGTGATCTCTTGGTCACGATGTTGTGCATGGCTGACCATCAATGCATCTGCTTACTGTTTAAAAAGCCACTTTTGAATGTAATAATACTGATGGGTGCAGATTTAAAATAAGAAGCTTGAACCAGAATGAACCAGAATCTTTCCTAAACAGCATGAATGGATTGGCTGCCAGTTTGTGACTTAACTAAAGATTTGTTCCCATCTATGACATAACCTGTGCTCACAAGCAACAGTCCTGAGTTTGTAAGCAAATGACTATTACAAATTACAATGAACACGTCTCAGTTTCTCTTTCATGCTCGCTGCTTGTCAGCCTCTAATCCTTCCAAGCAAATGTTTTGTTTCTTACTGCTAAGGAGGGAAGGCAGTCATGGAAACTAACATATTCCAGATAAACACAGGAGGTGAAGCCCTTCTCTGTTTGCTCTGCTGTAAACATGAAAGCATTTTCATACTGGTGGAATGCGAGCAGCCTGCGCGCTCCAGAGCACATATGTGCACTTTCATGTATGAACGTATACGTCTGCTTATCCTCACCCTTTAACGTGTCAGCACAGTCGCTCAAGCCTCTGCATATCTGCAATATGAATGCATTTTGTGAAGAAAGCAAGTTCGCTGGATGCCATATGTAGCGTGAATGTTGCATCAGCAGGCGGGACATATAGCTATTACAGTCTTGGCTTCTGGTGTGAGGTGTTGCTTCAAGTTCAGCTGCAGCCAAACTCTCGAGCCGAACAAATAAAGAAACAAAATGTCCGTGGTTAACATCAGCCAGCCAAAGTTTTGCTTGTCATTTAAAATAAATGGATTTCTTGAGGCTTTCGTTTGTTGTGGTGAACACATATCCAGCATTTAAGGTATGTGGTTGTCAGGAGGGTATACATAGAAACAAAAGGCAATAAATCCAGTTTGCAAATCTGACAGAGTGGTTAAAAGTGCATTTTTAACATTATTGTAGCATTTACTTGTCAAAGAACTTCTGACATTGTTTGAGGCCCCACTAACTATAAGGATACTTAGTTCCAAATTACGACAACAGTAAACTTCAAGACACTTTGTATTGCAATTCATAGACCCTACAATAATAGAGAGACTCTAGAAGCTCTCCCAATCAGACCATCTCCTATGAGCAAGTACTTGGCGACAGTCTGAAGGAATAATTCCTTTTTCAGAGGAAGAAACTTCCAGCAATCAAATCAAAGCCATCTCCCAGCTCTACAGCATTTTACAACAAATATACAAATACAAAAGTTGCAAAACAAAACTGCACTTAAGTGACCGAAACCCACTGACTATGTTCATTGCAATGAATGAACACAGCATATTGCCCTTTTATTTTGTAATATAAGCAGTTGAACTGCCTTTAAAAAACACTGGGTCCCTCCAGCTTTTAAACTTTGTTCTTCAGCTGTAACAATGAGCAGCCTATGGTCTTTTAATCTAGACTTATTATAACAGGTTCCCTTGTGACTCTGATTATGCTTTTAATCTCACAGAAAATGTCAATGATCTGTTAAATATCTTGACCTACAGCCTTAAAACACACACCCACACAATATACACACATGCACTGTGCAGACTGGCCAGTTGGTTTCCCTTAGGACACAAGAGTATGATTACAAAGTTTCAGGTACTCACATGCTGTTGAACACACACACTGACACACACATACACAGTGTAAATGCAGAAGTGTCATCTCCCTCATGGGGTTACCTAATGGTAGAAGAGCTGTGGTTACAGCGCTGTTTTAATTTTGGACTTGTACAACGACTTCTATAGCAGTAACTCGCTTAACTCAGAGGGCAGTCAAGACGTCATCAGTAGCAGCAGAGCCACTGAAGCGAAACAGTTAAATCCCTCGGAGGATTCATTTAAAGCTTAACTGCAGCAAGTGTAGGTGGTTTGATAGCATTTGGATGCTTTATCTTTGGATGCTTTATCTTTTTTAGTGTTTGGCAGTTCTGCTGTCTGGTGATGATGTTTGTTAACATCGCTATGGTAATCTTGGACATAACAATTATCATCATAACAGGAGTCATGATGAGGGAATTTCCACTGGAGGAGAGCATATGTGTTTATGTGTGTGTGTGTATCTCTGAAGCGGGATGTGAGCAGAGATTGGCGCGATATCTGTGTGATGATATCACACAGATATTGTGGTGGTTTGGGCTGAATCACGAAGCAGGTTAGCCAAGTCTCGCTGTCTCTACCTCCTTTTTTTTCTCGCTCCCTTTCCCCTTCAGTTCTCTCTTTTATCCACAAAGCCTCTGACTCTTTCTATGACCCCTTCTCTCTTTCTTTGCTCACAGTTTAATTTTATGGGCTCTTGCTCCTCCTTTCATGCCATACCAGATACTTTTTCTTCAGAGCACCCTGTGTAAAAATGAAGACTCACAAGGCTGGTTAACCGATTCAGACACTGAAAAATGAATAATGGTGGGAGTTTCAGGCTAGCATAAGAATCTGTGTGTACTGAAGGTATGGGTTTCTGCATGTACATATCAAGTATTAATATGGATATGTAAGTAAATGAGCACAGAAAAGCAGGCAAAGCCATGGTGTGCTCTTCCACAGCATGTCTTTTTTCCTGTCTGATGCCAGATGGCCCCGCCCCTCCCTGAGCCTGGTTCTGCTGGAGGTTTCTTCCTGTTAAAAGGGAGTTTTTCCTTCCCACTGTCGCCAAAGTGCTTGCTCATAGGGGGTCATATGATTGTTGTTTTTTTTCTCTGAATGTATTATTGTAGGGTCTACCTTACAATATAAAGCACTTGAGGCGACTGTTGTTGTGATTTAGCGCTATATAAATAAAATTGAATTGAATGGAATTGAATATACTTTGTCACAATACTGGAGGCTCTAATTCTTGTTCTTCCTTGCAGCCTTGGTGCATAGTGGCCCATGAGGCCCTCTGCAGGTTCTGGCAGGAGTGCCCCATTGGCTGCAACCCACGAAAGCACCTTTGTATACCCATGAGGTGTCTTATGCCGGTAGAACTTATTTTAAAGCACTGACAGGGAAAAACATTGCTTCAAGGTTGGAAAAATTATGCTAATGTGGATGTGTCCTAAACCTGTTTTCTCTGTGATGGTCATTAGATGGGAATAGCTGCGGCAATAGAGTGGCTAAAGCTCAGGAGGTAGAGCCAGTCATCTGCTGATCAGAAGGTTGGTGGTTTTTTCCTGGCTGCTCCAGTCTGCATATCCAATATCCTTGAGCATGATACTAACCCCAAGTTGCTCTGTTGCGTCCATATCAATGTGTGTGAATGTTACATAGAAAGCACTTCTGCATATAAATAGTGCTTGTATGAATGGGTGAATGAGGCATGTTGTATGAAGTGCTTCGAGTGTTCCAGGAGAGTAGACAACCAGTCCATTTACCATTTAGCTGTGCAAACAGACTTCTGGTCCAATAGAGGACAACAGCTTTGTGTTTGGACCTCTGTAAACACTTTCCTGATTTTATGGGCTCAATCAGTCATTTTTGGCCATATTTAATAACAGATTTTCTAATTCTTGATCATACTTTTGACAATTTGTCAATGTCATTAGCCAATGAGCATGTGGTTTTACAGTCAAACCCACCCCTCCTTGTTGGTTGTTTTTGAACCCATGATGGAGATGGCAGAAACCCTAATCTTGAGGCTTCAAAGACTGCACAAACCAATGAGTGATGTGCAGTCTTTTATGCTGTCTGCGTTTGAAAGTATCGGGTACCCTTGAGTGTCATTGTTCAGCATGCAAGTTATGGGAAAACTGGACTTCTTTAGGTTTGTGAAAATGTTTCATCTCTCATCCAAGAGGCTTCGTCAGTTGTAAAAATATTTCACCTCTTGTAGGGTTGTCCCCTTTACAGAAAAGATCTTTGATCCACTATTGATCAACTCAGTCACATAATCCAAAGTGTGGAAAAAAAGCACAGGTCATTACCATCACTGGAGGTTGAGGGTGAAACCACTGCAAAATCTTGCCTCATTGTGTGACCTATTGAGGTCACCGGATATAAGGCGTAAATGGGAGGTGAAGCACCTGGGAAGGGATCTCAGGACTGCACTGTAAGTGGCTGATAGCTGGTGCCATAAGTCGTCAGTCGTAGCTACACAGTAGCTAAACCATTAGCTGTTAACTAACGTCAGTTAATTTCAAGTGTGTCTATTTTCAACAGTGTATCTTCCTATCTGGTTTGTTAATGTTACATTGCAGCTACACATGAGTCATCTAATTATATTTAGAATTAAATGGAGTGAGAGCGGTGCACTTTATAGCTGTTAGAAGTAAAGGTAAGCTGGATAATGAACCACAATCTCTTGTTTTCTCTCTCTGCATTTAATTAAATGAAGATATGTAAAGCCACCTGAGGTGCGTTAAGTACTTCAAGTAATTATTAATAGAACCCATTACTGTTAGTGGTGAGCTACCTGATGAAAACACATTTTCAGTTTGCTAATAGATTTGATTTTTTTAAATAGAAATATATATTACATTTGCACATGGTTTTGAAACATTCAAGTACAAAATGTGGAATATGTGAGGTGTTTGACCTCCGATTTGCTCAAGCCCCAGGGCGGCTGCAGCTGCAAACTCGCACACGCTTGCATACAATCAGCGGTACACATACACAGATGCATTCCACACATGTGCTAAAAAAACATGACGGAGGCCTCCTGACAGCAACCTTTGTTGTTGGCTGAACAACAAGAAAATGTCACAAAGGAAATCAAGAACAGGACAAGGATGTGAAATACTGTACATAAATAAAAATATACTCTTCTACCACATGTGCAGCTGGCATGCTTGCAGTGCAGACAACACAGAATTTTCTCAAAGTTAAAAAAAAGATCTGTGATGAGTGAGGACAGTCAGGTACTATAAACGAACACATAAAACAAACAGAAATGTCATAGTTTTCTACATGGTTTTCCATCATTACCTTGTTGTGCCATCATCTTCTGTTAAAGAGAACAGCCTTTTTAGTGAGGGTATCCAGCCTGCAAGGTAGTGCAACTTTAATGTAACTTTAGATTATAATCTTATGTTTGCTGTTAAATCGTGATAGATAAGAAAAACATTCAACTTAAAACACATTTCAGTAAATGGAGTGACGGCTAGATCGGCCCCTCCTCAACCCCAGCATCCACGTTTAATTTCACTCATGATTCTCAGATTTTTATGTGAAATATTTCGCAGCAGTGATGAGCTTGGACCCTGAACACCAAACTCCTAACTATATTCTCATGCTGCAATAAATCAGTCATGGCAAGCAGGAGTTGTCTAACAGTTGTGGATACCGCTGTGAGAAATCGAGATGACTTCTGGGTGATTATCCCAAACACCTTTCAGCAAAGTCTTTGGATTTTTAGCACAGCCTCAGTGTGGCCCAATGAAGCCAAAACCTCATCGGTGACACGACAATTCAAGATATTTACCATTGTTGCTTTTGGCCGTCTTAGCTGTTTTTACTGGAATGTAGTTCTTTAGTCCTCGTCCAGCTTTCGTTGCTGGCAATTATTCATGCTGAATAAATTGTATCCTTCCATATTATTAAGGGCACATGAGATTTTCTTTCTCATGCAGTATGCCAGGACTCTGTGTATCCGACTGTGAAGAGCTGTTTGCCAATATGCCGCCATCGATGTAACAACATGAAAATCCTCAATTTTTATTGCTCTCAGTGATATAAAGTGGCTGATCTAATGAGTCAGAGCTGTGGACAGCTTTTGCCAAACAGAGCCAGATCCAAAACAAACCCATGCAGACGTCGGCATGAAAGTCTTTCATTCTTGTGAAATCAAACCCATTAACCTCCCATTATTTCCCCTCCTCGACCTAATGCTTCGCCGTAATAGCTTGAAGAGAAAAATACAACGACACAGAAATGGAGAAAATACAAACAGAGAGGCTGAACTCTGGTCTGTTCATTACCTCCTTCATTCACAGTTACTTCCTGTTGTTTTCCCCCTTCAATACTAGCCTTACTTTCCCCTTCGGCGGGTGATACAGGGCCACTGGAGGGATCCTGTGGTGACTGGCGCTAAGATGTTGGCAGTAGTGTCCTCATGTTATGGAGGATCATTGTTTGTAGCTGTTGTGACGCGTCCTGCTGGATGTTCGGGGTGGGATGCATTAACCTCATGTTGGAGACCACCGCTGTTGTGGGCGTCATTGTGATTGTGGTAATGGCAGGTGGACTAGTTCTTATAATGTGCTTTTTTACTCTACTGGAGCTCTCAAAAAGCATTATACAAAATGCCTCATTCACCCATTCATATAAGCACTTACTATCAAAAATTCATATACATTCACACCTTAGTGAAGACCAACTTGGACGTCAGTATCTTGCCTAAGGACCGCTTTCTGAGCTACAGATAAGGGACATTAGGTGATGTTTAGCTGGACAGTACATGTGACAGGACCACTGAGGTCTCCCAGTAAAGCATTGTAGGTTTAACTGGAAACAAAGCACAGATATAATTAAACAGTAAAGTGAACGCACTAAAATTTAACTTAAACACAGACACGGGGATGGCAGCCAAGCAGGTGCACACACACACACATTCGCTCTCCTCTCCTATTTTCCTCCCACTTTATTTTTCTACCTGATTACACACTAAATTCGGCTTTGGCGCACACTCAAACCCTGCTACACATCCTGGGAAAAATCATCATGTGTGGGACTTACACAGTTTCCATGTAGAAATCCAGTGGAACAATATTGATGTAAAAAGTCTGTGTTACCCTCACACACACACACACACACATACATATAAACTCTGGGACAAGGAGTTCATTGAGGGAAAAAAATACAGCTAAGCCCTCTTGATTGCTGGCGCGGCCTTTTCCTCCAATTCCCTTGAGTCACCTGCTGCTTCGCCACAACCTCCACCACCACCACCACCAGTTCCTCCCTCTCCTCCCTGCTCAGCCATCCCTCTTCTTTTCTTTCTTTACATTGTTTGCCAACAGCGTGCCAAGAATGTGCTAATCCAGCGAGCACGCCAGCAGATTAATTGAGGGCGTTTTTCTTTGATCAGGCTGGCGGTATCTAACACTTGAAATATTTAAACCCAATCAGTTAGGAGGAACAATAGCTCCAGGGTCAGGGCTAAGGAGCAGCGAACGAGTCCCTCCACCCCTACTCCTCGTCTTTTTCACCTCCTCCTGCTTCTTCTGCTCCCTCGCCTCCTTCTTTTTCTGTCTGCTGATGATGACCCCCTGGCCAGCAATCAGTTGAGTGCAGGAAGGATTAGATGGACATTAACTATGATTAATGGGAAAAATAACATGGCAGCCAAACAAAGACCCTGCTTCCATGGCATCTCGGAGCTGCTTTGAAGAGGGCTTCACTTTCTTGATCTCGTCACACGCACCGCACGCAAACACGCACATGTGCGCTCTGCAAGCAAACCCATGCACACGCTGATTCATGCACATGCAAACATACGCACCCAGAAAGAAACGCACACTTCTCCATCCATGGCCCGCCTTTTGCTCTCTCTAAGGGATTATAAATCAAACCCTTTAGAAAGAGGAGTCCTATTTAAAGGAACTGTGTGTGCATATGTGTGTGAGTGTCTGTGAGAAAGAGAGAGAGATTTAAGTGTTACTGTAGGGCCATAAACCCCCCTACGCTGCAAGAGAACAAAGGGCAGACATTCATTAATCTCTGTGCAGACCTCTGTTCTCTGCACTCTACTGAAGTACAGTCAGCCACACACACACACACACATAGCTACACTACTTCTTCCTACTGTGACAACCTGCCTCTTCAGTGTGTGTGTCTGTGTGTGTATACGTGCATGTGTGATCTCAAATCAGCACCATATGGAAGCACTGCTCCTTGAAAAATGCGTCTTTACTGTTTATCTTGCATTGATGTGGACACAAATAAATGATTTGTGCATGCCTGTGTGTACTAGCTGGTGTGTGCAGTGCTTCAGAGGGCGCTGGTACAGCAGTGAGTCAGGCCAGGGAGGCAGGATGTTCCCATGCTATGGAGTGTCAGGGCCGGCTGGCCCAGAGCCAAGCCAAACCATGGCGGCTGGAAGGAGAGTGGCCCAGCACTGAGATCCAGTTACTGTTTCCTCAATCACTGCGCAAGAGAGAAAGAAAGACTTGATGAGCCATCTTTCCTGTCTACACACAGAGATGATAAAATGATAGATCTGGGTGAGCGGGCTCGACTGTGGGCAAACACCGCGTGCCAGCTAAAGATGAAAGCTCCATTTCGGATTTCAGTCAGAAAGATAAACGGCCAGTTCTCCTGTTTCGTCTTCTTGTTCTTGTCCTTCCATCGCGCTCATCAATCCCTCCCACCGCTGTGGAAAAAGAGGGCGAGGTAAAAGAGTTTGGTGTGTGTGTGTGTGTGTGTGTGTGTGTGTGTGTGAGAGAGAGAGAGAGAGAGAGCCCCATATGGAAGCCATTCTCCCATCTCTCCTGTATTCGCTGCTGGGAATGTTTCAGCGTTTTCTGGAGATGAGCGCTCGTGATGTCACCCACTGGCACAGGACTGCTGCGTCAGGGAAGAGGAGGGGAAGGACAGGAGTGGGGGTGTGGGGTGCCAGTGGCAGTGGATGGGAAGGGTTGGGGGGTGTGGGATTGCTGAACTGCCAGTTTTTTCTCACCACACTGTAAATTAGTCCGCCGGTCTCTTGATGGAAAACATTCAAGGGGCAACACGGAGGGGCCTTGAAATGTGACAGCCGTGCTTTGCTTTAGCGTGTGTGAAGATATCTTTTCAATTTAAGAAAAGGCCTTGAAGAAAACATCTTGAGCCACATCAAAGGAGACTTGTTGCTCCCTGTAGATGGTCTCTGTAGCCTTCGCTTTACGGAAAAGTCAGAGGCAGTTCAGTCGGCCTGGTCTCACACTCCACTGAAGATAATTAGATAAAAATAGAAGTTCAATTTCCACTGGTTAATATTCCAGCGCTGTGGTGTAAACCATAGCACAGTTTCTTGAAGTGTGACTCGCCACATGTCTTCAGTCACTCCCAGAGATTTATTTAGTCCTGAAGATGCTCTGTTGTACTAAAGGCCATTTAACTATCAACTACCATTCAACACATGACAGTGGCTTAGGAACATCAATCACATCTGTTCAAGGGTAAGAAGAAGTACATTCAATTTCTTGGTGTAGTGAGTTAAGCATTTTTTTTTAAACCTTTCACAACCTGATCTGTTCTGTTACTGAACATACAACAACAAGGTGTAACATTATGATGGCCTGCCTAATATTGTGTTGGTCTTCCTTTTGCTGCTAAAACAGTCCTGACCCACTGAGGCATAGACTCCACTAAACCCCTGAAGGTGTGCTGTGGTACCAAGATTTTAGCAACAGATCCTTTAAGTCCTGTAAGTTGTGAGGTGGGCCTCCTCCTCACTGACTTGTTTTTCCAGTACATCCCACAGATGCTCGATTGGATGGAGATCTGCGGAATTTGGAGGCCAAGTCAACACCTCAAACTCGTTGTTGTGCTCATCAAACCATTCCTGATCCATTTTTACTTCGTGGTAGGGCGCATTATCCTGCTGAAAGAGGTCACAGCCATCAGCAGACTGCTTCCATGAGAGGGTGTAAGCAGTCTGCAGCAATGCTTAGGTAGGTGGTATGAGTCAAAGTAACATCCATATGGAGGGCAGGACAAGGTTTCCCAGCAGAACATTGACCACAGTATTACATTGCCTTTATGCAGCCACATACACAACAAACTGTGCCCTGTGTACTCTCACACCTTAATATCAGAACCAGCGTGAAGTTTTTGGACCGAACCACAGGGGCCTCACCCAGGAGCTGCCCAGGAAACCTGCTTTCTTTGTAATTGTCAGCCATTGGTGAATTCTGAGGTTAAAAAATAAGATTAGTTAGACGTTTACAGGAAATCGGCTTTTGTCTCCCTTGATCCATACCCTTAGTAAACACTGTCTTTATGAGTTTATAGTCTCAATTGCTAGTTAAATGAATACACAAACATGGTGTACATAATAGCCCCGTTGTTGAGACAACATCCCGACTGTTTATCTCAGTTATCTGTTGTACCACTTTATGAATGTCAAAAAACTGCAATTCCAATGTGGAGCAATCCAAACTCTTCAAAATACTTTTGAATTTATTTTGCCTTAGGTAATGAATCTGCTAACATTGTTTTTCCCCGTGAATTATTGATACTATTGTGATACTATTAACAGCAGAACTTTTATGGCCATATCACACTGTTTAGTCTCTTAGCTCGGCTGTGTTTGATCAGGAGAGTGTTTGGGTAGATGATTATAAATTGTCTCCTTTCAAAGAGAATGTGAGATATAGTGAACGCTCTGGGAACGTTAGTAATTGTATCTTCAGTTTATAAAATCAGTCAATAATGGTCAAGAATGAACTTTAAGGCTCCACTCTTGTATGTTGATAAACACTTTCAGCTGTCTCATACATGTGTGTAAACAGCCTACTAAACTGTATCAACTGTGAATTATCGGATATGAATTAAGTATGAACGTCAATAAACTATAAACACTCCTGTAATTTCTCCCATCATCTGTAGAGTTGTTTAGATATCTGATCTAGATGAAAGGTAATTAAAAAACAGCTGAAAAAGATGTGAGGCCTCACCACACTCTAATGTATTGGCTGTGGCTTATGATCAGCACGGTGGGGGGATTTTGTCACACATACCCAGTGTTGGAGAGTAACGGAATACATGTACCGCCGTTACATATTCAGAATACAAAATATGAGTAACTGTATTCCGTTACAGTTACCGTTTAAAAAGGTGGTATTCAGAATACAGTTACTTTGTTGAAATAAATGGATTACACTGCGGTACTTCCCTGTTTCATATTGTCGCGGGTCAGGACTGTTTGGGTTTGTTTGACAGCTACGTTCTGTTGTTCCAGGCGGCAGCGTTACGGTTGCCATGGTTACAGGGTGACGCGCTCTCTCTGCGTGTTTCCTGGGTGAGAGCGCTTTTTGTTGTTGTTGTTGTGCTAAGCTAAAGGCAGAATGCTACAGGCATAGCTCTAAAGCATGTAGCCTGATGGGCAGTGTAGTCCGTGCTGCAGCGAGAATGGACTACCATACCCGTTATGTGTCTGTGAGCGAGGGAGGAGAGAAAGGGAAAGTCCGAGCTGTCACGGAGCAAAAACGGGAGCTGGAAGCATGTAAATATAATAATAACCACAGCAGCCAAGAAGAGTGCCTGACGAGCCCATTTGTAAGTAAGCTATTAAGACTCAACTGTACACTGTGTTCGTGTTTTCCTCCGGAAAAAATAAGTTATGTTGGAGCAGCCTTTCAACGCCTCTCTCTGTCTCTGGCAAGCAAAGTTGACCCAGACAACAAAGTAAAGCTAGTTTTCGGCTACCAGCCCGACACGGAACCCACCGTATTAGCCACAGGTCCCTTTACTACGGTTCGGAGCCGCGGACCTTCAGTAACAGTAATAAATCACAGCAATAGGACATTCATGTAGTTGTAAACAGCATGATAATATATTAAGTATTCCAAAGTATTCAGAATACGTTACTCTCATTGAGTAACGTAACGGAGTACGTTACAGAATACATTTTGGGGCATGTATTCAGTATTCTGTAGTGGAATACATTTTAAAAGTAACCTTCCCAACACTGCACATACCTATATTTAAGCCAGTCCCAGAGGCCAGGCCAAACAAAGCGTCAGGAAAAGGCCCTTGCTCTGGTGCGGTGGGCTGGCGCAGTACTCCTAGACTGAAAAACAACAGGAAACACATGTGGATGGCTCAATACATGGAGGAGGAACGGCTTGCTCACCGAACAGCCGGGAACCTGGGATCCCAGGACTGAGACCCAACCTGACCCGGCCCTTTCCCACTGACACTTCCTCATCCGCTAGACCAGGGCAAAGGTCGGGGGGAGTGGGAAGGGCTGGGCACATATCTGTGCTGAGCTCAGCTTCAGGAAGCGGGCACAGGGTGAGGGATGGAGGGAGTGAGGGGAGCGGATGATGAATGTTTTTGTCTTATCTAAGGGCACTGTCATGCTTACATAACAGATAAACACTGCCACGGTGCTTAAAGCCTCTGCAAAGCTATCCCTGCATTATAGATCAGAAGAGCGCATTAATATATCTTGGTATTTATATACAAAGATAACAGTTATAGCAGCCAGCTGGAAGGAAAAAGCAGCACATACGTCTTGTACTCGAAGCTGAACCGGACGAGCAGGGTCACAGAACAACTCGAACAGAGGCTGGAACAGGCGGCTGTCATCTGATGTGCATCATCTTTTTTTCAGAATCATGCACAAGTTATCATCCTACTCGTCTTTCTTTCATCTGCCTATTTTCTCTCGGGTGCCATTCATTTTCAAGTCAAATGGAAAACAGGGCAGAGTTTAGTCTGAGTTTGGGAAAACGGTAATCTCCTTTTCCAGTCTGTTCCAGCCACTCGCAGCATAGCCAATGTCAATGTTTAGCCCGACACGGCGCGGCGAGCAGGCCAAGTGCTTAGCAGAAAGGGAATGATATCATTTTCTAAATCTGACAAACATACATCCCTCTTTTGTTTTCATCACACTTATGTCCTAACATCGCACGTCCATCTATTTCTCCTCTGTTATTTTTTTGGTTTGTTTGTTTTTCATATCCATGTTTTCAGTTTTTCCTGTTGGTAAGTATGTCGTGTATTGTACTTTTGGAGATGCTTTCCTGGCTCTAAATTTCAGCACCCATTCTGGAGGTGCAACTCTATTTGAGTTCCAGAGAAGGAATGCAACAGCTCATTTGCAACACAGCAAACACATAAATTCATAACGCACGACATAAGCGAATGTGTTTCACGTGCGCCGCGTCGGCATTTTGTTCAAATGTTCGACATGCACATTTTTTTATTCATCTTTTAAAACTGTTTGAAGCAAAATAAGGAATAAACTGTGAGTCTGGTGAGCTGAGCCCTTGTAATGTGGAAAAAAATGTATTAATAGTACAACACAGAATTGTTTCCTGTTATTATTCTTTGTTAACTTCTACGGTGGTAATTATCTCTACTGTACCTTTTTGGAACTGCTGCCCCCATGATGCTTTGGAGGATGTAAACAGGAAGCTTATTGTTGATATGGATACAGTACGCAGTAGTCTCCTTTTGTCCCTTTGCAGTCCATGTTCATTGGCGAACTGGCGCTATCAGATTATTATGGAGAATTAGCTATTAGTCTGTGTTTGCGAGTAGGGTCACTGGCTTGCTTTGATACTTTAAAAAGTTTTAAAGTACCTGACGTGCTTCACAGCTGCAGCTGCAGATTGTGTGTTAATACTGTAAGTGTGCCAAATGAGTGGCCAAACTACACAAAATTGACTTACTGTTGTTTTTAGTACACCTGTGGCTTTCACCTCACAGACTATCTTTCTGTCACACAAACCCTTGGGGAGGCAGCTTGTATTTAGAGAGCGTTTACTGTAGATTGTTTTTACAGTGTCCAGTTATATAAGTTGAGCTTAATTATTTCCTCCAAGTAGCCTAATTTTCACGTGAACATAATTTTAAAATAAAGAAAGTAATGGAAAAAAAGCTTTTAAGGCAGGTGACCTGTCAGAGCAGGATTTGGTCGTCTTTTTTCACGCTTGTGTGTTCTGTATCCTAGAGTAACTTTTAAATAACTAATGTTTTTTTCAAACGTGTAACCATCCATCCATCCATCTTCTTCCGCTTATCCGGGGCTGGGTCACAGGAACAGCAGCCTAAGCAGAGAAGTCCAGACCTCCCTCTCCCCAGCCACCTCCTCCAGCTTGTCCGGGGGAACACCAAGGCATTCCCAGGCCAGTTGAGAGATATATTCTCTCCAGCGTGTCCTGGGTCTGCCCCGGGGCCTCCTTCCGGTAGGACATGCCCGGAACACCTCACGCAGCAGGTGCCCGGAGATATCCTTGTCAGATGCCCGAACTACCTCAAATGGTTCGTTTCGATGTGGAGGAGCAGCGGCTCTACTCTGAGCCCCTCCAGGATGGCTGAACTTCTCACCCTAGCTCTAAGGGAGAGTCTAGCCACCCTTCGGAGGAAGCTCATTTCCACCACTTTTATCTGCGATCTTGTTCTTTCAGTCACTACGCACAGCTCATGACCATAGGTGAGGGTAGGGACGTAGATTGACCGGTAAATTGAGAGCTTCGCTTTTACGCACAGCTCTCTGCTCACCACGACGGACCGGTACAGCGTCCGCATCACTGCAGCCGTACCACCAATCCATCTGTAGATCCTCCGCTTCCTTCTCCCATCACTCGTGAACAAGACCCCAAGATACTTAAACTCCTCCACTTGGGGCAGGAACTCGTCCTGGACCCAGAGTGGGCACTCCACCCTTTTCCAGCTGAGGACCATGGCCTCAGATTTGGAGCTGCTGATCCTCATTCCCGCTGCTTAACATTCGTCTGTGAACCGTTCCAGTGTGAGCTGTAGGCCTCCACCCGATGAAGCCAACAGAACCACATCATCTGCAAAAAGCAGAGATGAGATCCTGAGACCACCCAAGTGAAAGCCTTCTGCCACTTGGCTGCGCCTAGAAATTCTGTCCATAAAAATTATGAACAGAATCGGTGATAAAGGGCAGCAGCGGCGGAGCCCATCACCCACTGGGAACTAGTCCAACTTATTGCCGGCAATGCGGACCAAGCTCTTGCAATGGTTTGTATAGGAATCAAATGGCCCGTAGCAATGGGCCAGACACCCCATACTCCCGCAGGACCTCCCACAGGACACCCCGAGGGACACAGTCCTGTGGGAGGGGGGGACTTGGAGAAGCCAAGTCCACAAAACACATGTAGATTGGTTGGGCAAACTCCCATGCGCCCTCAAGTATCCTCGAGAGGATAAAGAGCTGGTCCAGTGTTCCGCGACCAGGACGAAAACCGCATTGTTCCTTCAGTAACCGAGGTTCGATTAACGGATGGACTCCTTTCCAGCACCCTGGCATAGACTTTCCCAGGGAGTCTGAGGAGTGTGATCTCCCTATAGTTGGAACACACCCTCCGGTCGCCCCTTGTATGTAGACTAAGACTGGCAAATGCTCGATGTTTCATTGATATTTTCGTTCTATCCACCCAGATGACTGAACAGATAACTGAAGAACTGTTTTAATGCAAGTAACGCTATGACTGTAACTGTAATGTAATTACTGGATTTAATCCAGTAATAGGTGACAAAGGGCAGCAATGTGCAAAAAGCAGAGATGAGATCCTGAGACCACCCAAGTGAAAGCCTTCTGCCACTTGGCTGCGCCTAGAAATTCTGTCCATAAAAATTATGAACAGAATCGGTGATAAAGGGCAGCAGCGGCGGAGCCCATCACCCACTGGGAGCTAGTCTGACTTATTGCCGGCTATGCGGACCAAGCTCTTGCAACGGTTGTATAGGGATCGAATGGCCCGTAGCAATGGGCCAGACACCCCATAGTCCCGCAGCAATTACTGGATTTAGTCCAGTAATTACATTACATTTACTCCCAGCGTTACTAAAAAAATGTAATGGGGTTACAATAATACGTGACTTTGGAACGTGTTACTTCCAACCTTGGTGCAAAGTGCTTGTACAGTTTATAGACGTAGCTTACTAGCTTGCTAGCCTAACTCAGCACTTCACTCTTTCATTCAGATGTGCCCAGTTCCAGCTCCAACAAACCAATGTGGTGTTGCTAAAATGTAGTGTCCACAGACCAATCGGTGAGTGTCACCATGGCTACAGCCACCTGTTATATACTTTTAGCATGGGAAGTTGAAGACAGTTCTGGTAAAGAAAAGATGCTAACAGAGGCTAATTTAGCTTTATGGTTGCTGATACTTACATTTGATATGCTGAAAGTTCCTCAGGCACTACTCAGAGGTTAAAAATCTTACTTTCTTCTGCATTTTTTGTGAACGTTCATGTTTTTAAAAAACTGTAATTTCAATCTATCTAAAAATAAATCTGTAATTTTCAAAGTTAGTGCTCTAATAGTAAATTAATTACAGCCACATAATCTTACATGGAATGATGATGAGTTCCTACCAAACTTGCAAAATTATGATTTCCTGATATATACATATATAAATAAAACAGAGTTGAGTTCTTCTATTCATCTATTCATAACACCAGCACCGTGGTACCACTTCATGCCACCCACATTCAGCAGTGACTTTTTAAAGTTTCTTTCATATTTCAAGTATTTCGGCATCATTTTTGAGTCCCACACACTGACAGACTTGTGCGTCAGAACCTTGTGTAAAAACCCATTCCACGTCATCCAAAACCATGTAACACTACTCATATCTACAAGTTGTATGTCTTGGGGATTATCAGCATTGTCTCCTGTCAGAACATGATGGTGTGTTTCTGCAACCCTATCCAAAGTCAACATCAGAGACTGAAGAGACTTAAGCCGGTGATTCCCAGGTGTGCTTCTGACATGCCAGGACGTACCAGCAAAAAAAACCTAACAATGTGTTCCAGTAACACACAGATGAACCGACACAGACGTAAAACTAGCACATGTACTTACAAGCTTTCAATAGCTGTCAGCTAATTGACATGGGAAACTGTTGATTTAGTGAAACCTGAAAAAAGAATCAATCACTTTCTTGCATGTTTAAACTGTGGTGACTCTGCAAGATTAAATGAGTTTAGATGAATTTGTTTCTCATTTGCTTTTCATCCTCATTCGCCTCGGTGCTCATAGGCAAAGCTATTCCGATGGTAATGAAAATAAATACAGGCCTTGGGAAGCTATGTCCATTCCAAGAGCCATTCATCTATGAAGCAACCTCATTCTTATATAAGAGTCCCTATTTGGATTTGGTTCACATCACCGTTTATTTAACGTAATTTCCCTAAATAGTGTACTGATTGGGTTGCATAAGGGCTGTGAGTCCTCTGTGGACAGGAGAAGGGGGTGATGTAGACGAGGGAAAGAGGAAAGGCGGAAAAATAATGAGAGGGGTGTTTTAAGTTCAAGTTTCATCTTTTATTTGTCCAAGCTGGAATCTGATTTGGCAGCGAGAAGTTACCCGAACATTACATGAATATGTAGGTTTTAAGGTGCTGAAAATAAGCAGTCTAAGACAAATCATCACTGTCGTCTGCGTCACATTGATTAGCATGATTAGCATCCACATGCTAATAACATTACTGAGCCAGAACCACAGCCTTTCTCCTTCCTGTATCAGCGGTCAAAGGATGGAGAAATTAACAGTTGTTACACCTGTTTGTCTTCTCACCGAACAGCTGGTGTTTGGGCAGACTGAGTATATGGTAGACTCAACACCACTGAGTCCAACATGTAGACCAGCGGTCCCCAACCCCTGGGCCACCGGTACTGATCCGTGAGCCATTTGGTACCGGGCCCCGAAAGTTGAGGCTCGGGTGTGAAATTTATGGTTTTCAGGGTTTTTATCGGTTTTTAGCGTTATTTTTTAAGCATTTTTATCGTTAGCTTGGTTACCCTGGGTCTTTCCCCATGTGTTATGAATAAATCTTCTTTTTTTTTGATACCAGTACTGGTTTTATTTTGTTGTATTTATCCATGACACCTTAAAGGCCGGTCCGTGAAAATATTGTCGTACATAAACCGGTCCGTGGCGCAAAAAAGGTTGGGGACCGCTGATATAGACCATGCACTGATGAGCTAAAACAATACGGCCATTAGCAAAAAGCTGTTTTCTTATGCTAAGGCATTCACAAAAGAACTTTGGTGGCATTTTCAGATACCACCAGTGACTGGATGGACCTCAAGTCTTGGCATTTTGCATATGCTCGACCCAGTTACCATGCCATTACTATCCCAGAAAGTTGATCCTGTTTACCTGGACTTTGTGTTTTCAGTGGGAAAACGATGCTTCACTCATCCAAATGACTTCTGAAGAAACATCATGTTACTCGGATGGGTGATGACACGTTTCTCTAACTGAACGTGCAACAGAATCAGCATCTGGGATGTGCTTACCTGGATGATTGGGCATGTTGTGTCCATTTAGAACCAGCAGTGCTAAATATCACAGAAAATGGAGCAGACTGTTAGTTTGGGGGGGCTAGAGAGTCAAGCTCAGAAACAATCAAATCAGTTGACCTCAAGGCCAGATTGTATCAGCCGATGCCTCAGTTAACCTTTCTATGCCCTTCTACACACATTCACTATGTAAATCTCACATAGAGTTTGCTAATTAAGCTGGTTTAAGCTGACTTAATCAGTCTTGTAGCGTTCACCATTGATGTAATTCTTTATTATCTGGATGTCCTAAAAACTCGCTGAAAAGTCTTCAGCTGATCCAAAATGCTGCAGCAAGGGTACTGACAGGGACTAGAAAGAGAGAGCAGATTTCTCCTGTTTTGGCTTCCCTTCATTGGCTTCCTGTTAAATCCAGAATTGAATTCAAAATCTTGCTCCTCACATACAAGGTCTTAAATAATCAGGCCCCATCTTATCTTAATGACCTTGTAGTACCATATCACCCTATTAGAGCACTTCGCTCTCGCTCTGCAGGCCTACTTGCTGTCCCTAGAGTATTTAAAAGTAGAATGGGAGGGAGAGCCTTCAGTTTTCAGGCCCCTCTTCTGTGGAACCAGCTTCCAGTTTGGATTCGGGAGACAGACACTATCTCTACTTTCAAGATTAGGCTTCAAACTTTCCTTTTTGCTAAAGCATATAGTTAGGGCTGGACCAGGTGACCCTGAATCCTCCCTTAGTTATGCTGCAATAGACGTAGGTTGCCGGGGTTTCCCATGATGCATTGAGTTTTTCCTTTCCAGTCACCTTTCTCACTCACTACGTGTTAATAGACCTCTCTGCATCGAATCATATCTGTTATTAATCTCTGTTTCTCTTCCACAGCATGTCTTTATCCTGTTTTCCTTCTTTCACCCCAACCGATCGCAGCAGATGGCCGCCCCTCCCTGAGCCTGGTTCTGCCGGAGGTTTCTTCCCACTGTCGCCAAAGTGCTTGCTCATAGGGGGTCATATGATTGTTGGGTTTTTCTCTGTATTTATTATTGTGCTTTATTGTACTGTACAATATAAAGTGCCTTGAGGCGACTTTTGTTGTGATTTGGCGCTATATAAATAAAATTGAATTGAATTGAATGTGTACCCTTTTTCTGTGCTGGGGCCTTGCTGTTGCTCTCTCTGCTTTATGTTTTACTTGTATGGACATGGAAGAGCGGGAAGGTCCCAAAATAGAGCCATACAGCATGTTGAAAGACAACCTGATGACAGTTTAATCAATGCTGGATTATAGAAACACTGCAATGCCCTTCATATCCATCAAATCCTATATGTCAATAGAAAGCAGGTGTGATTTACAGCAAAATACTTCTTATTTTGCATGGTTAAATACATTAAACAACCTTCACTAAACAGATAATCAGATTGGAATCTGACCCAAATGCATCTCGGATGAGTTTAATTTTTTATTCTTTTTTTAAGATGGGTTAAAAAAAGTAAAAACCTTCAGACATGATAATTGAAGCATTTAAACTCATTCATTTAAATTCTACTGAGGCTCTGAAGTAGAGCTTTTGATGGTCTATGGGGAGTTGCTGCCTTTTTAAACTCATTCATACAGTTTTCTGACATAATAAAAAAATTTAAACTCATTAATAGGAATCTTTGACTGCAATGCTGCTTTAAAACCTAGGAAAGTGCTTTGCTAACTAAACCAGTCCCAGTGACACAGTCGTGACGTTCTGAAGCTCTGAAATGTGTTGGCTACAATACGCAGCTTTTACTTTAAAGGTGAATGTTTCACATTTTTGCCGTTTGCATCACACTTTATCAAGTTTTGCTATTGTTAACATGTAGTTGGTGAGCATGTTGACTTCTTTGTAATCTTTCCAGCAAACACAAAGATTGCAGGCATGATTGTTAAATGTACAAGGTACACCCACAACTGTTAAAATTGCCTACTGTCCAAACTCATGACCAGGATTTTAAAATACGTCCAGTTCGATGAAGGGCCAGATATGAAAAACATGGTTTTTGATTCACTCAGTTTATTGCTGACTTCGGTTTAACTCATTTACCACTTTTGAAAGTGCTGTTAAACCTGTGTCACTGTCTGGTATTAACAGACTCAAAAATCCCCCTCTGATTCAACGTATACGGTGAGAAACGTTTTTTGTTTTTTGGGGTCTGTATGAGTCTGCATTTGCTTCACCTCAAACACACTTTCAGTCTTTGTAATATTTTCATTTTCAGTTTCAAGATGAACTAAGGAAGTTAAATCCCCATCAGCACTTGAGTAAAATAAAACAGTTGGATGTGAGAGCTCAGTTGGATTCTTGAATATCACAAAAGCATGTCCAGGCATTTGCCAATAACTGACTCATGGCACTTCTAATAGTTTTTTGGGAAGCATAATAATCCAGTATCTGCTGTCAAGAGATTGTTTACATTCTTTCATTGTTCATCTGTTAGGTGATTGCCTAAAAATCTGATTTAACTTTACCTTAAAGGAGTTTCTCATGGCAAACACTGATATGAAAGGAGAAGCTTATTAAGGCTCTTCACATGCTTGTATCACAGAATATTTTTGCAGATATTTGGCCCCAAAACCTTTGCAGTCAGTACATCCAAAATAAATCTGGAGCTGCAGCGGAGTGAAATAACAAAAAAAAAATCACCAAGAAGTCGTCAAATGATTTATTCAGAAGGATTTTTGAGAGGAAATTTCACACAGTGCAGACAAAACAACTGTTCAGTCGTTAAAACAGTGCGCGCACATTTCCGCAGAGGGTGACCTCTTGACCCATGAAAAGCACCGTCGCCTCAAGAAATCCCAGACTGGCCAGTCTGCACTCTTAACACAGAAAGACAGGTGTGTGAGGGGGGGAGTGTGAGAATCCCTGCAAGTGTGACGACAATGCTGAGAGATCGCTAACCCCACAGGCTTAACGTATAGTTTCCAAGGTCAAGCTTTTTCTCCCACACGTCTACTCTGCTGAATAACCCTCTGTGTGGTGTGGCAGTCCGTCCAAAAGGCCCATCCGGATGCCAACACGATTACCACGGGGATACTGCGGTTAGGATCCCAAGTGGCTGCTGTGACATTTCAGGATTAGTCATGATGGGCGATAGCGTGAGCTCCCATTAGTTGCATTATCAATAAAGGGCGCTGTCGTTGTCGTTCATCCACTCATGTTTGAAGAATTCTGTGGTCCTCGCGTCCCGACTGTCTCTCTTTGTGTTTCTCAGACATTCTACAAAATATTTAATGTTTGGCTTCATGACTTTGACTCTCTGTTTGCATCATTTTACTCATGATGCAACATTATGTTCAAATATAATTCGGACTACACATCTTTATTGTTCAATATCATGTGGCATTGGGTTAAAACTTAATACAATCTAGTGTCAGTTCTTAACAATGCCAAGTCATCTCTGGTCCCAGAGGTCCCAACCCAATTAAAGGCAAAGGAGGTAACACCTATTGACATTTCCTGTATCTGCTCTCTCTCAACGTTAGGGTCCAGTACTGGACCTCATAAAGTGTGCTTTGTCCTCTTGTTGTTTGCGATGTCTCTCTGCTCCAGTCCAATCCAACTGGTCTCGGAAGATGGCTGCCACTCCCTGATTCTGGTTGTCCTGGAGTTCTCTTCCTTCCCACTGTCACCAAGTGCTCGATCATAGAGAGTGTTAATTATTTGGTGTTCTCTCTCTAATTTTGTTTGTGAAAAGAAAAAAAGTACCAAAAGGCGATTAGCAATGCAAACTGGTGCAATATGGATTTAATAGAAAAGCATGCACTTCAGGTTAGGGTGACTTTTGCACAATTCTATTTTGGATTGGGCCCAAAAGTTTGGCCTCCAGTTTGGAGCCTTAATCCTCAAGGGATCACTGTATAGAGATGGGAGGTTATGGACAGTGAGAACTATGCAGACTGCGCGATCCTCCTCTAAGCCCCAATGATTGTGGGATAAGGCAAAGGTCTACCAAGGCATCTTAGTGGAGTGCGAGGAAGCATGTTAAAACCAACAAAAAGAAACTTCTTCTACCCTGCTCAACATCTGCAGCCACTCACAGTTTCCATGTTCTGGCCTGATGAGCCACAACACATGTTGGGCCTGACTGAGCACTTATACAAGCACACACACACACACACACACACACACACACAAACGGACTGGACCGAAAGACCTGATGTGTGTGTCTGTGTACACCAGAGGCAGGGGAGAGATGTTCTTGGCCAAGGCACAATCAGGAATCAGACATCTTTCTTTGCCAAGGACAAATTTAACTCCATTCTGCTTATTTTTGGAAGCAGTGGTCCGAGTAAATCACAGCACCGCTTTATTGGCAATCTCTGACAAGCTGCCATAGGCTGCGGCCCAGTTCCTATCCGCTCACAACATCAACAAGGCTCCATGTGGCGTGGGTGTCACAGGTCACACAGAGAATACACGTCCAGGCCAGTGAAGGGGCACAGAAATTGCATCAGTTACTGAGTGGAAAACTATTTTTCAAATGTCTGGAGAAAAAAAGCGAGACAGCTGCCCCTTTTCTCTGTGACAGAGTGAAAAAGAATGTACAGTAATACTAGACTGTGATTAAAGGAGTACGCTGACAGACAGAGGCATTTACAGAGAAGTTTCTCAAAGCTTTCACAAAGGATTTCATGTTTGATATTGGCCTTCTGGTCAAACAACAGTTTGACATCAGGAAATGCGCTCATTCTTTTCCTGGCTGGGAGATAGAGAACATTATCGATATCAAACTCTTTCCTGTTATGTAACTATGAAGCTACAGCCAGGAGACTGTTAGCTTAGCTTAGGACAAAGACAAAAACCAGGAGGAAACCGCTAGCCTGGCTCTATCCAAGACAGAGGTCTAACCTGTATAAAAATAAAAAAGCAAGAACATTGTGGTTCTGGCAGGGTTGTGTTCCAGGCTATGTTTCTGAGAAGAAGCTGTGACTTCTTTAAGTGCTGTTTATAGACCAGGCTAACTAGTCTCACCTGCTTTTAGCCTTTATCGTAGCATCTAACTGCACCTTAACCACTGTTTAAACACTGGCCGCTTAATGGGAATGTAGTTGAGGGAGATTTAACAGATAAACTGATACATGCTGTTACATTAGTATCGATGTTGCAGAGATAAGTTACAGCTTGCCACCCTAACCGTCAGCCTAATTCTGGTTCCCAGCCTATGTGTGTAGCATTAGCATCAGTAGTCTAGCATGTTTTTTTTAATAAAAACCAGCACTGGGGATGTCATGAAAAACACTGGTCTAGTTCTATGCATTTTACTGTGGCTGTATTATATATTTTAGCTATTAGATGTTCTGCTAACACGTGTTTTTTAAAGTTTGTTTAATATGTATCCTGTGGTAAAGGGCACGAGTGTCTGTTACTATGCTACAGTGTTCCAAGAAAAAATAAATAGGGACAAGTATAGTAATTACTGATGTTCTGCTCTCGATTTATAATTGACCTTTAGAGAGATTAGAAAAACTTAATCTAAAAGTCATGTAGCATTTTCATAGGTGACTCATTCCATAATTCGTTCGCATAAAAAAGTGAATAGCATTATGTAAGCCATGAAACAAGTTCAAGAAGCCCTGTTCAGTCCACAGTCCTGGGGGCAGATGGGGGAGGGGGGTATGTGGGATAACAGGGTTGGTGCCTCACTGATGATTAGGGTATCATTACACATGGATTACTAGGCGGATCATCCAGGAGGTTACACTAAAGACAGCTGTGCTGCATAGGGTGGTCTGGTGGGCCTGGGAACTAAGGGTCAGACTCACAAAGACACTGAAAGGCTCACACAATAGCATCATTTCGAGTGTGAGAAAAAGGGTCAAATCCCGCTACCAGCTCGGAAACAGTGTTGTGTCTGGAAGTAAAACATGCTGTTACCAGGCAGAGAAAGCCTTTTTGGCTTCAAACTAACCTCAGTGGAGGAGTCAAGTGTCTGCAGTGTCACTGCTACGATTCATGCAAAGCTGAAACCAAAGCTGCTCCCTCAGGAGCTCTGGGCAACCGCCGCCTCAGTGTGTGTCACTGAGTGTTATGTGTGTGCATGTGTGTGTTTGCAAAGACAAATGTGAGAAAGTGCGGTTGAACCCGAGAGGTTCGAGAAGTTACACTCACCATACCACCAGCTGGGTTGTAGACGTGCAGGGCACTATCGCACGCTGTCAGGTTGGCTGTCTGTAATTTTTTCCAGTAGTGTAATTATGTGGCTCTGTGTTAAGAATGTCAGCAAAACTTTTTCGTACTTGAGAAGCACAATCCACCTATGAAAAGAACAACATTTGTAGTAAAACTTAACAGGTCTCTGAGATACCTGATTTTCTCTGACAAAATCAGTTTAAAAAAACAATTTAAGAAACACTTAAGCTGTTAAGAAAAAAATATGTTTCTGTGATATTGGCAATAGCTTAAAGTCATGCTGTGCAATATGGCAGATTTTGCTATTGATTGCATACTGAGTAAATACCGGGCCAGTTTTGCCAGTACCAACACTGATACTTTATATTTATAAAGGCATCTGATGTAGAGGAGAGCAGTGTGTCATGATTTATGAGACGACACAAATTCACTGTAAGTTTTATTTTCCACAGTAATTAGTTAACACAACAAAAGACACATTTCAGCTTTTCATGTGCTTTGGATGTGGACGTCTTTTAAAGACATTGGGTCAGCTTCTGTTGTCTAAATGTGCTATAGGCTATAAAAAGAATAGATGAGACAGTGAAAGCATTCAAAAGTGTTCAAACATTTTACATAGTCGGTGTTTGAGGTATATTTATTAATGAAAAAATATTTGTTTTGCATTTTTATGGGCTACTGAACTTAGTATACTGCACGGTAGTATAGTAGTAGTATAGCAGTATAAACAGAAGTATCAGTTCATCTCGCTAGTATCGATACAATATCAATATCAGCGTTGGCATCGATGCTGTCAATATTCGGATCGATCTGCCCTTCTCCTAATTGTAACTGTAGAAGTAAAGACTAGAGACTAGAGACTGGTCAGCAACCTCCTGACAATGTCCAGCTGTTAGGGAAAAATGCGTATTCACCATTAGTTGGTGAGTGTTTGCTGGAGGCTGCTATGTAAAATTGGGAGTTCCACCAAAAACCTCTGGCACGTTGCCACGGTTGCAGTTTGCATGAAGGGTCCAGCGTTGCCAACTTAGCGACTTTTTCGTTATATTTAGCGAGTTTTCAGACCCACTTAGTGACTTTTTTTTTCTAAAAAGCGACTAGCGACAAATCTGGCGACTTTTTCTGGTGTTAGTGGAGACTTATGACAACTTTTTGACGTGAAAGGACGTATCGCTCTTACTCTCAACAAGCAGCGGGTGCTGCCATGGAAACCTCGCCTGTGCCAAAGCGCTCACAGGCACCAGATAGTCCTCACGCAGCAGTCGCCCCCAGCTGCTGTCAGAGCAGGAGATGTTAACCTCTACACGTCCAAACTGCAAATGAATCTCGCATGAGCAAAGCCGCTGCTCCCGCCCTGACTGTAATGCGGTCAGTTCTTCTTTTATTCTTACTTTTTGTGGATCACAAGGTTTAAAACTACTTAAAAACACACACAAAATAAGTAACTCTGCCAGAGTGCCTATTTCGGGTCACTTTTGCCGGTCCCAAGCTTCGGATAAAAGAAGAGGGTTGGAATTGTGACATTAAAAAAACAATAATTGCTAAAATAAGTTTAATTTGGAGTCCTAAATATATTCTAAATCAGGGGTCTCGAAGTCCAGGCCTCGAGGGCCGGTGTCCTGCATGTATTAGATGCGTCCTTGATCCAAGACAGCTGATTTAAATGGCTAAATACCTCCTCAACATGTCTTGAAGTTCTCCAGAGGCCTGGTAATGAACTAGTTATTTGATTCAGGTGTGTTGACCCAGGGTGAGCTCTAAAACCTGCAGGACACCGGCCCTTGAGGCCTGGAGTTCAAGACCCCTGTTCCAAATGTATTTAGGGTGTTTTTTACTCACTTTATGTCTCTTCCACAATATTATTTCTCTCTCCTACAACGTAGGTTACAATTACACAAGCATGACCAATTATGCAAATTAGGCAATTACATCATTTAGCGACTTCTAGCGACCAACCAATCGCAATGAAGTTTTCAGTGTCATACACCATATACCCCTGTGCAACCACGTTTATGTGGTTTCTGTTCGAGACCAACAGTAACCGCCAAAAACTACTTGCCAACTGGTGAGGGAATATAAATTTTTTCCCTGAGGGACTGGTGCCAGATGGTAGGCTTGTGTGAAATGGATTAACTGTAAGGTACAGAGGCAAAAAGCTAGCTTAGTTCTATAAATTAATATTAAAAAAAGAAAAGAAAAAACATTTATCCAAAAACTTTTCAATCCACAGAATTTTCCTCAGGTTACAGCCACCAAATCCTAAACCAACTGAGAAAGCGAGGGGTGGCGATACCACAGTCCACAGATCCCAAAGGTTCTGTTGTACTGCCAGAGACCCCAGAACACCAGGGGTCCTGTGTCCATGCCCTGATTGCATTATACTTTACAGGTGTAAAGTATACAAAACTATTTTAGGCCATTTGATATACAATCACGCCTTTGAACACAGCTCCAGCATTACAGAGCTTCAGATCTGTCACACACGCATACTTTACTCGCTGAAGTCTCGTATATGACGTCAGAGTCGAGCTTGAAAAGAACCAAATATGAGTTCCATTCATGATCGCTAATCGCAGACCTGTCACTTAGCAACGGCAACAAAAACACAAATGCTGCATTACAAATTAGTCAGCATGATTCATTGAAAATTCATATGACAGGATATTAGGAAGGCGTGTGAGTCATCAGTGTCACGCTGCGCTGAAGAGATACAATGTATGAACACAAAGGAGCCAAATAATCAAAGAAACCCTTTCTTAACGTGCTTAAATAAGACTGAGAATATACACTGCACGCACTCACTTTACACATCTTTGCATACTATGTAGTGCCTTTTACAACTCCCTGTGGATGAAATCCTTTTATTAGTGGCCAGTAGCCCGCTGGCTGGCTTCAAACCTGGCAGCGTCTGCCTTGGCCTCAGAGAGCGCGGCGAGCCATCTATAAATGTGATGATTGTTGCCCTGCGTTTTCCCTTGCTCCGTGTAAAAACCAGCCAATGACCCTCCCACCTCCTGCCCTGGCACCACTCTCAGCATCCCACTGGCCCCTGAACGGCTCCCACAGCAGAGCCGCGAGCTCCAGTCGCCTGCACTTAACTGTAATCTCAGCAACATTATTGGGAATTCAATAAAAATAACAGCCGCTGGATCTTTCACCCAAATTATAGGGTTGAGTGTGGGGCAGTTTCAGGAGGGGTGGTGGGCTTCGCGGGGTGATCATGAGGAGTAAAAATATCATCTCCCAATAAATTGGGAGATGAGAGGAGGAGGGGTGGAGGGCTGTGTACTGTACAGCCTGAACCCTGAGTTACAGCCAAAAACAGGCCACTAATGGACCAAACTCACACTCCTCTATGATTTGTGAGGGGTGAAAGGTCACCCCGCAATTCTCTGTCCCTACTCTGAATCCAAGAACGTTGCAACACAGCTATTTATTTTCCCCGTCCTTCAGTTGCTTCCTCTGTTCGCTAACACAGTTCTCAATATTTGCTTCATGATCCCCACAGGATCACAGGATGATTCATTGAGTGCAAAAACACAGATATTACATTCACGGCTACACAGCTGCTTGATTAATAACTTTTCCATATGGATTTGGTGTTTACAGCCTTTAGCCTTCTTAAATGAATCAAGTTTTAAAAAGGCTCAGAAAGGGACTATTACGCTTGGTGTTGCAAAGTCTCAGAAGTGTGCGTTCCCTTCCATTGGTCTGATAGAGGGCCGATAGACTGACTTGATTTGAACTTTACTAGAAACTTAGAGGCAATAAGCCAGTCTCTGATTTGGATCTCACAGTAATCATTTTGGCCATTGTGCTGACAGCTGAGGCCTGGAAATAAGGCAATGTTGCTGCAACAACAGGAGAGGAAAAATGCCGTTCAGGTTGATAACAAGCCAGTTCAGACAGATTATCTAAATCTCTTTCTCTGGACCTCAAACAGAAAGTGAGCATGCTTGAATTACTGGCAATAATCAGTCTTCATTTTTTTTTTTTTTTTTTGAAATTTTCCTGGCCTCTTGCTGAGTGGCAGTCTGATAGAGCAGCTCCCGTTGTTGTAGTTTGTCTGATTTATCTATTTTCGTTCTTATTTTAATGACGTGATCACCTGATAAAGTTGCTTTTCATTTTCTCATGTTTTCATCACGAGGTGAAATGGCTACTTTTGTGTTTTGCAAGTCTTCCAATGGTTTTTCTTTGTGTTATACTCTTGGCAACAGAGAGTCTTCACCACCACAACATTTTCTGCCCGGATTTAGGCTTACAGCCTTGGTAGAGCTACAGAGAAGACAGACTTTCAGAGCTGGAGCTAAGTGAAAAGCTAAGAAGAGAAACTATAAACCATCTGTTCCAGCTATCATCATGTTGATTTTGAGGTTTTTGGACAATAAGATGGACGAGCTTGGTGAACTGATTAAGACCCAGAGGGAATACCATGAGTGTAGTTTGATGTGTTTCACGGAGACGTGGCTACACTTCCCGGACCACAGTGTTACCAAGCGTGGTTTCAGGACTTTTATGGTGGACAGGGATGTTTGTCTGTGTATTAATAAAAAATGTGAACTGTTGTGAATGAAAAGTGGTATAATCCCAGACATGTTACAGCAGAGGAATGTTTTTGTGGCCTGAATGTTAAACTAAAAACTTGGAATGTGTCCATATCACTCGCTGAAAGAATCCTCTTCCATTATCGCTGTTTGAATTCAGATTCTTGGTTATTTTTTTAATGTTTTGGCTGCTTTGACACAATAATTTCCAATTTTTTTATCTTATCTTATTTATTGTTCACTTTTTTTTTCATCGCTGATGATAGTTGGTCCAGACTGCAGTTGCATATGCATTAGCTTCTAATGTATTTACCTACCCCTTGTCAACTCTATCGCTTCAGCAGCTGCTTGAATTCCTTTTATCAAAGTTTAACTAAAAGCCCAATTTGCTAACATTTTTCCCCTCATGCCGTCACTGCAGTTCACTTTCTGGTCACCACATCACTCCTGGTATATTCCTGTGTAGACACCCTTTAAGACTTTGTCAAATACAGAAGGTTTAAGGCCTGTTATGGTTCAGGGATCCAACCAGTTGGGGGAGAACCTATCATCAAGACATGGTGGGGTGAGGCATGAAGCCCTGTAACTCTACCTGAAAGCACAGAGAAAGAGAGATTCATCCATCCATCGGTCCATCTATCTGCTTATTCAAATCAGCATCATAGGGGGCTGGAGGCTATCCCAGCCTACGCCCCCACCAGGACTACTGGACCCATGACACCAAACCAGTGAACCTTGTTCTTGGTCTTGCTGTGAGATAACATTGCTAACATCTGTCCTACCTTCAGTTTGTGATTTTTCTTTCGATAAATAATGTTACAGCTTCAAACATATTTGTATTTGTTGGAAAACTTGCAAAAGCCTGACTTTAGGGTCTGGAAGTAATAATCAAATAGGCTATTTGGTGGAAACACCCTATCATTAAAGAACAGGTCAATTTGTGTCGATTTGCTAGAACAAACAGATTGCTTTTTCATGACTAATGTTTTGCTATGAGATCAGGCTGAAAAATGAGTTGAGTTAGCATGAATAAAGACGAAATGAATGAATACCAGCCAGTAAGGGAGGTACTCATACCTCATGTGGAAGCACCATAAGTCCAAAATTTCAATAAAACAAAGAAAATGACTACTTAAATCTGTGCATTCTAACATTTTGAATTGTAGTAAAATTCTTAGAGTTTCTCAACATGAAGGGAAAAGTTTAAGTGACCTCAGAGCTTGAGCTTCATCCAGAGTTGCAGTAAAACGAGTCTCTGCAGACCAGCCCAGGAAGGGTATTTAATAACTGAGTGGAGGCCTGATTTCTTGGAACAAAGGATCACCATTAGAAATAACATGCAAAATGTTGCGTAAGGGAACAGATGATAGTGACAAACTATGGGAGAAGAATTCATTCAGGCTGTGCAGCTCTTCAATCAGTGACACCATCGCCCCTTTTTTTCCCTTGTCCCCTTTTGACAGCGACTCAGCATAACCAGCTGTTTCTTATTTTCCCCCCTCACACTCACTCCCTCCTTCAGTCTTTTCTCCATCAGCACCCCCTCCATCCAAACATGCAGCCCACCTCCACTCCCCGAGGAAGCCACAGAGCCTATACCTGGTATCCACATCACATACATACGTTTATAAGGAAAGGGTGGAGGCGCTCAAAACACATACGCGATTGTGATGGAGCTTTATTTGATCGTCCAATATACAAAATCGTGCCAAACTACACATTAAACTGTTGCAAGATGATTTTGTGACTTCTGAGAAAACATCCATTCATGATATGGTGGGTGATTCGTGCTCCAAGGTGTCAGCAACTGTGCTTTTACAGTGACACAGATAAACACACAAACTGCTCAATTAAACCCTGACATGAAAAACAGCTTTGTTGCTGTTTCACTGTTGTTTATGCAGCAGAGAACACAGGTTACAAAGAGCATCGCACAGCAGCAATAAAAGGTTCGCCTTATATCACTCACTAGCACGTGCTCGGGACCGTATATCGAATGTCTTGATTTCAAAATATTTGTCTTCTAGATCTCACAGGAGATGATGGAACGGGTTGCATTTCCAACACAATCAGAATAAGTCTACGTAAACATACATGTGTGTGTAAATGTATTTTTTTATAATTGATATTTGCACCATTCGCAATGTCTCCAATTGCCTCGACATTCTCATTTATTCAAATCAGACTCATTTACTCACCATTGTTTCTGTTTTTTTTAAAACTGTGTTCATGCTCATGGTCGTCTCTCTCTCTCTCTCTCTCTCTCTCTCTCTCTCTCTCTCTCTGTCTTACACACATAACCACATAAAGCATCTTTGTTCCTTCCTATCTGGAGAGGACTGGAAGATAAACAAGAATTCTTTTGGAAAAGATGAAAGTGAGCTGGAATGATTTTTTGTGTGTGTGTGTGTTGGTGGTGATGGGAGAGGGGGTTACCTATGGGGGAAGGTGATAGTGAGATCTATGCTAATTATGCGGGTGAGTGGGAGCCTTGTTTTGGGAGAGTGTGAAAAAGCTTCTATAGATAGCACGGTGCATTACAGGGTATAGACACATGTAGGTGGGTTGGGATGTTAGCTAAATCTGAAATTTAAGCCAGCATATGATGGTTTTATTTTTCAAAAAGAGTGGAAGAGTGAAGAAACTCCTAGATTGGTTTTTATTTAAAATAAATAAATAAATAAAAATGCCATTAAAACACAGCTGGTCAGCAGGTGACGCAACAGTCTTGGAAACTTGGCGTGATGCAAAAAGTGTTGAAAGAGCAAGTTCAAACTACATTGTGTAAACAGCTGATTTAATAGCTGAACAAAGCTAGAACATTCGACTGTTTATCTGTGAATGTCAGAAAGTTTTTATCCTGAGTTATAAATGTCACTAGATTATTTAGAAACAGTCTTCAAATATCATTAGCAGGCTTTCTATTTCAAACTCAAACTTTAACCACTTTTTCAGAAAATCGGCAAAAGAAAATGTAAATTATAGTTGGGTTTCCAGTTTACCATAACCATTATACTAAAATTACGAGTTAGCTTATTGACATTAACAGATGGGGACACTAATTTGTAATCCAGGGCACGTTATAGAAGTAGAAAGCAAGATGCTATGTTAAGCTGGAGAAGTTTGAAAGAGACTGCAAGGAACTTTATGGAGATGTGCCATTTGTGTCTCATGCTTTTTTTGCTTTTGGGGTTAAACTCTGGACAGTTTGAAGGTCGAGTCAAATCTCTGAGCTTTTAGCTGTGCTTCTCGAGCTGGACTCCTCTATCGTGGGAGGTGATAGCAGTCTACAACAAAACCAAACTGGGTAGTACATATAAAAGTACTATTAACACAAAAAGTATCAAAAAGGCACCTTATTCAAGGAATGAACCAGTGTTGTGGCTACACATAACACACATAGCACTTAAGCAGCTTGTCACAAAAAAACATGTAATTTGTTCCCATTTCTTTAGTTGAATCTACAAAAATGCTAAGACAGTTTGACATGCATAAAACAGCATTTTAGTACTAACAAGGTGACTCCCAAAGAACTGTTGCTAAAAATTAAGCATATTTTTGGCCTGATGTGCAAAAAGTTCTTACAAAATCTGAGGAAACTGTACAAGTGAAGGACAAAAGAAAAAGTTGCAGGCTCAAAAAACTAATTGGAGCAGGACAACAGTCAGTGGACGTCATGTCCTTGCATTTCAGCCAATGGTGATGGGGATCTGGTCAAAAAATGTCAGATTTTGATCCATTGAAATGAGGGGCGGTCCCTGTGGAAAGCATCTGATTGGTGATGGCTTTATTTTTCAGAATGACAGTGATCCCATCACACTGCCAATTCAGTAAAAGCGTACCTGGATAAAAAATTACACAGTGGAACTCTAGCAGTCATGGATTGGCCTCCCCAGACCTCAACATTATTGAAGCAGTGTGGGATCATCTTGACAGAGAACAGAACTAAAGGCAGCCAACATCCAAGGAAGAGCTTTGAATGTCCCTCAAAAAGCCTGGAGAACTATTCCCAACTAACTAATCCTACTATTCCTACACTATTTCTTTAAGAATACATGACAAGAAAAGTTGTCTAAGAGAGTTCATCAAGTGTTTCACATAGCAACATAAAAGAGCACTCCACCTAAAATGGGTGGTATACTTATGTGAAGGGCTACAAGCCATTTTAACTGCACTGAGCTGAGTACAGACAGCAGACGAGGGCATTTTAATGGCGATACAGTATAGCTTACATATGTCATTTTACCCCCCAGTGACCTTTAAGTAAGGGTGAATGTTGTTCAAATCAATGGATCAGCTCGACGCTTATCATTATCTGCTGGGCTTATCTACTGTGTCCTAACATCTAAGACTTCAGTGTGGAAAGAAAAAACGAGTGGTACTATTGGTAATACAATGCCACAACCCAGGGCCTCATAAATTACACGAGGGTCAAACCCTTACTGTAAAACACTTCAAGGCGCACTGTAAAGAGAGTTATCAACAGTCTTTGAATGGCATGTGTGCGTGTGTGTGTCTGGGATTGTTAAGGGGGAGAGTTTTAAAGGGAAGAGAGTGGCTAGTGATAAGATTGAAATATCTCAGCAGTGTTTACTTTAGGAATCAGAGCTGCTGGTTGTAGTCCAGGCCAGCTGAGTGTTGTCTGCAAAATGAGGGAACGGGGAGGAGAAGTGTGTGTATTCGTGTGTGTTTATGTGTAATAGTTGTGAACGCCGGCCCTTGTTTGCTGGATAAAGAGGAAAATCTCCATAATGTAAATTCTAAAATTTTATAATGAAGCCTGGTTTACAGTTAGGATTAGGTCATGATAGGATGATTAGGAGACGTCCCTGGGACTTTAAAGTAATTGAAACAAGCCTGTGTTTGTGTGTCTGTGTTTATTCCCAAAGTAATGTACAAAAGGAATTTGTCTAAAAAGGCGAGCGACTTGTATCACACAGAATAAAAGTAAAGTTTCTGCTGTTTTGGTCTCTTTGCATCATTGTTTTGCTTTCTCTCCGTCTCTCTGCAGGGATTTAACTCTGATCACTGTGTCCACAGGTGCCCTGGAGTCTTTTGTGCTAATTTTAAGTGTGTTTGTAGTAGTAATACTGCTCAACCTAAACACACATATGCACATTGTGCACACAATGCAAAATTCCTGCACCTGTAGATGCACTGATTCCAACATTGCTTTAAAAATCATTTGTTTCCACTGTAAATTCCTACTTTAATGTTTCTATCTATGATAATGTGAGCATTTCTGAGCACAGCAGCACAGCGTCTGCATACAGGGTGGCATATTTGTTAACTATGACACTATGACACACTTTTGCACGCTGTTCAATGTTTCGTTGCTGCAATGACAATAAAGATTCTGCTTCTGATTTTCTAGGCTGCATATCCATGATGTGTATCTCCCATTCTACCACATCCCAGAGGTGCTGTGTTAGACTGAGTGCTACATAAAATGTCTGCAGTGGTTTTTGAAAGCTTTCATGTGCATTTTTATCAATAAAGAACAAGACAATACTTTTTATTTTTTTTTTATTTTTAATCTTACAGTTAAACTTGAAGTGTTTTGAGCCTATCCAAGCCACAGAAATGTTCCAGCAGTCAGTCATCTTACACTTTCAGTGGAATAAATGAAATGGACATCTACTTCAGAAGGCGAGTCATTCAATATGGCTCTTCACACTTGGTAGTTCTACTGGGAAGGCCTTACCCTCATTTTATATTTCATTTTAATCCAGATGTACACATGTTTGCAGGTTTAGAGGAAAACAAATACTTTCATTTTGAATAAATGTCTGGAAAGCAAAAAAAACAGCAATTAGATTTTGGACACTGCGTTACATATGATCATATTTAGTGTCACCTGCAATCCATGTCGCACTTGTGTTTAATGAGGACGGCCAGAAATATGTGAGGAAGCAGAGGAATAAATAAGAAAGTTTCTTTCCCAGAATAGTGTAAATATTTTTAACCACCCCTGTCCACCTGTGGCCTGCAATGAACAAACTAAAACATCTTGATTTTTTGTATTGTTTTGTTGGTTTTTTTGCATGTGGACCAAACAATTAACCCGTCACTGATTCTGGGTTCCTGGGTTCCATCCAATCGTTTAAAAAAGCAGGATGCAAAGAATTTTGCTGCACCCCTCTTTTTATGCTCTGCTGCTTTTCATTCTAAGATGGTGATTGCTGTCAGAGTCCGGTGATGGCTTACTGGTTAATGGGGGGGGGGGGCATAATTCTTTACACATGTGTATGCCAGTTTGTCTGTGGAGTTTCAACTTATCTGTTATTAGATTTACGAGCTGGCCTATCACATGGAGAGAGGCCTTGCTGCAGGTTTGGTCTCACCACAACAACTGCCACCCCAAAGGTATGTGCATAAGCCTGTTTGCACTACGTTCATAGATATGCTGGCCTCCTGGCAAACCAGCATTCCCTTTTCTGTCGCTCAAGATGCAGGACCCAACAAGCTCGGGTTTATTAACCAAACCAATCCTTTGGAAATCCTGCATAATCCTCTACAAGCCCCCTATAGCCCCTTTATAAACACTCCAAAAAGTTTACCTCATCAAGCATCTGCATTTCCAACCACCACAGACAAAAGATGGAGAACGCCCACAACTCAATAATCAGAGACAGGCTGATTGAATCGTGAGCAGACTCAGAGGCAACCAGTGCTTGTCATTTGGGTCACTGTGTTACCAAAGACAGCGACTGCTGTTTGTTATAAGAATGTGTTTCGTGAGTGTGTTAACATTTCTTTCTGTTTGTGTTAGCATGGTTTTGTCTTTGAGATGAATAACTAAAAGATCACAATAATTGGTTTTTTTTAGTTCTCCAGTGTAACATGTGGTAGTTCACACAGTGGTACAAACCCTGCAGTCTGGGGTGCTCTAAACATTCATAGCTTTTCCTACAGACTGTATATAAAGATGTATGTACCCACTGTGATATCACCACTGGTTTCTCAGCTTTGCATTTTGAAACTGTTATTGTATTATTACTTAAACTGTATGGCTGCAATTAAACTAATGCACAGATACTTGCTTATTAGTGATATGTAGCAGATTAATAAAATGATAGAATCTCACTCCCTAAAACTGGAGCACAAATTTTTTTGATGGGCTCAGGCTTTATTATTTGTCAGATAACGCCCCAGTAGAACCCAGCAACACAAAAAAGTCTAGTTCTAGTTACATTAAGAAGAGGAGGTGAGGTCTAACACACACTGATCAGCTACAGCTGCCACTGTTACCACACCTGTCAGTCAAAGGTAAACTTTAACAACATCCAAATGGCAAAGTTACAGGCAAAGTTGTTACGAAGGGTAAAATCTCTCCATGACTTTTGTACCAGACTGTGAAAACGTCTGAGAACTGATTTGTTTTAGGAGTCAGCCTCAAGTGGTCACTAGAGGAACTGCAGTTTTAGGAAATCCTGTGACAGCTCAGCTGTAGAGGCTGTTACTTGCCTTTACACAATGAACATCATTATGAACATAAAAAAGAAAAGTGCAACAACAGTCTTAAAAAGCTATTATAGATATCCTATAAAATGTAGTGAAAATTCACTCTTCATTTTATTCCTTTGTCACTCAGCTGGGGATGCACAAAGTAAATTATGTAGTCAGTGCCTTTTTTTAATCACAGTAGTGCCATCTTCTCGCTGCACACTCATGCAGCAACATGAAAAACAAAGAGTATTACCTCTGTCCTTGGCAATGCTCCAGCTAAGTCTTCTGTAACTGTGGATTAGGTGTCTCTCAGCACCTTTACCCAACCTCCAACCTCTGACTAATAAACACACACACAAGATCTGCACTGATTGCACAAGTCCAGGCTTGTTAAAACTGTTGCAATCACTGTTTACATGCTCACTCAGTAACACAGCGTCACTCAAATTCAAGTATGCTTGTGTCCACACGTACACGGATTTGCATATGTGTGAATAAAATCTTTCTGTGACTAGATTGCATCCACAAAGATGTACAAATGATGACCATGCAGAGGTTCCACAAATGCATTCACAAATATATATGTGACTCAGCAGAGATTGGATAACTTTCCCAGAACTGAAAATTCCCACCTCATCCTGCACAAATTAATTTCCTGGATTCAGAAAAATATCTGGTTAGTAGCTGGTGATATTTTCTCACAAACAACAAGATCATCTTTCAGTACTCACTGAAAACAATTCAATCCAGATCAACTTTAGAGGTTTTTTTCCTAAACCGGTCCAAAACCTATCTCTGATATAAAAAGTATGTTTTTAACTTTTAAAATAGCTCTTCTAATAATTAAAAAAAACTGCAGCATGGTTTTAGATGCTCGTTCCTGTTTGCATCGCCTCCAACTGGTGCAGAACGCTGCTGCTCGCATGCTGACCGGTTCCAAAAAGAGAGACCACATCACTCCGGTCCTCTGCTCTCTCCACTGGCTCCCAGTTGCTTTTAGGATTGATTTTAAAATTTTACTGCTGGTTTTTAAGGTTCTTAATGGCACTGCACCTCCTTACCTGGCAGAGCTTCTTAGCATTTACTGCCCCAGGAGATCTTTGAGGTCAGCAGACTTGATGCTTTTAGATGTTCCCAGGTACAGATTAAAGACTAGGGAGAGAGGGCTTTGCTGTGGCTGCACCCAAACTGTGGAACAGTCTACCCCTCACATCAGATTCTCCACAAGCCTAGGAACTTTTAAAACTGCTCTTAAAACTCACCTATTTTCACTGGCTTTTAGCAAGGTTTAACCTATTGTTTTTAATTTTTTGTTTTATTTGTGAGGCATTTTATGTACCTGTGTTTTATAGTATTTTATATTTGTATTTTATTGTACAGCACTTTGGTCAGCCTCGGTTGTTTTTAAATGTGCTTTATAAATAAACTTAACTTGACTTGACTTGACTTTAGCATCATAGGATGCAGAACATGAATTTAGCTACAACATCTAACAGTTTGGATGGAGTCTTCATTGAAGAGCCGCAGGCTCCCTGTAAGCAGTGCCGTGTTTCATACACTCAGCAGTCATAAACCATGTAGTTTCCAGGATACCAGTCTGCCTGGCTCAAAGAGGGGTCCTAACATGGGACAGGAGCCCAACCAGTGCAACTGATTTGTGTCAGGAAGATGGTTACTGGAACAGCACTTGGTTAAGTTATGTGCATTACTGTCTTTATTTGAAGAGGCCACAGGGAGCTTCTAATGCATGCTGGCTCTCCAACAAAGTGCAGCAATGAGAAACAGACTGTGGCTGGGTAGGAGGAGTGAAGGTAAAGATCATGAGGGAGTAAATAGAGAATGTGTGTGAATTAATTTAATTTCTAACATATATTTTTGGGTGACATATAATTACCCCATACAAGAGATATAATATCCTTATATTAAACCAAGAGCCAGATGAAGATTTAAAAAAATGCACATTTGAAAATCAAGTTCCAGTAAAAGTTTAAAAAAAAGAGTGCAACAGACCAAAAGGCTATTAAATCAAGGTAAACTACACCCTAACTCATTGTCTTGGCTTGGTAGCCAGTTTGATAGTGCTAACTTGGAAGATGCCAGAGAACCCAGAGTTCCAGTTCTTTTCCGATGGGTGGATCAACATCCAACGGGGACACATTCATGTCCCAGTCTCCCTTACAGGCTTGACTTCCTGCTGTCCAAGCAGAATGAATGGAGTGTGAAAAGACCATCTGGAAAAATGAGAGGTGATCCAGGAGGGAAAAAAATAGGACAGAAAAGGAGAGATGCAAAGTATAAGTGAGAATGTTGGGGGTGGGGTTACCATTGGAGGCACAGCACAAATAGCTCTGTTATTAAATTTTGTTTTTCTAGGAGTAAATTTTACTTTTGAAGTTGTTGCAAGATCATCTGAGAAAATCAGCTAAGATACCATTATAACTCTTGCATTATTTTTATGCATGTTTATTGTGTTTAATGTTGAGAATGTGTGATTCTCTAACCTTTGGAGTTCCTCAAAGTTCAATAATGGGTCCTGTCTCTTTTTCTTTATCTGTAAATCCTACAGCTTAAAGACATATTATCTAATAGGTTGGTTAATTTTAAGGCTACACAAAAGCAGTTTGCTAACCAATCTCCAGTTTCAGTGTAGTTACATCTATTATTTATGTTCATATTGTCTATGATTTTCTATAATATAATTACCTGCTATAGATTTCTATAGACCACAAAAAAGAATTGTCTTTCGTTCAACTCATAATGACCTTTCTCTTGTCCTTCTGGTAAGTGATTTTTAGTGTATAGCTACTTGGTGAAGAAGAAACGACCAAAGTGAGAGGAAAATGATGCTATAAATGGGAACAGGCAGAGTAACAACTGTGGTGAAATAATTTTTCAGCATTTACTTTAACCTGCTTGGAGTACCAGCAGTTTAGGAGGGGTTCACACCATTAAAAGAGCACAAATAGTGTTAAGTCAAGTTCCCAGTCACAGAAAAGTTCAACAAAGTGACATTCAAATATTTTAAAATGATTGTCTAATAGTTCTGGCACTCGTTTTATTGTTCTATGTGGCAAATCCCACCCATCTGGCACAGAAGCAGAGCCAACACAAATCATAAAAACTATCGTCAAAAATTGCTTGGCTTTGGTTTTTGGGCCCCTGGTGGGAAGAGAGAAAAATTGGAGAGCTATCCTCTCCTGAACGAGACTCGAGCTCCCCCAGTGGGACAGCTGAGGCGTCTCTCAGGCATTTTGTATCCGTTTGTCATGTTCTTATCTGACATCCATTAAAACATAATAGAGAGCAGATGCCTGGGAGATGGATCGCTAACCATAACACCCGCCCACACACACACACACACACACACACACACACACACACACACACACGCACGCAAACTGAAACACAGAGTGAGAGACATCTGCAGCATCTATAGAAGTAGGTCTAATTACATAACAGTTGCTCCAGTCACTGTGGAACACTACCAGCCATGTCAGGTTTTCCTAAATCAGGAGATGCATGCAATGATAAGTGACACGCCGCACATATAAATATACAAAATGACAACCCAAGTGTACACTCACACAGGAGGGAGCACGTACAAAAGCGCCCCTTTGCAAATACACAAAGGTGATTGAACAATCACAAGCAGAAAAAGAAAAATGCACACACACAAACTTAATCAGTCACACATTCAGATGCAGTGATGTAGAGATGGGGAAATGGAACATCAATTAGCTCAACGCTTTGGGAGAGCAACGCCTATAAACTGCTGAGGACGCAGAGTCATCAGCCGAGAATAGACCGTAAGCAAGGAGAGGAAGCGAGGGGAGAGGGGAAAAAGTGCAGTGTCACTGAGACCAAACCTCCATTGTGAGTCTTCACCTGCCAAGAAAAACAGGCATTGCTGAAGGAGAAAGAGGAAGAGAAATGGACAGGGATGGAAAAAGAGGAGAGGAAAAGGGCAGAGGGACACAGAAAGAGAGACAAATGGAAAACAAAAGGAAGTCAGTGTGAAATAGATATTTTGCCGTCAGCGTGGAGGTCAAGGCTAGCCGGACAACGCAATTAGACAGGCCCCTAAATGCGATGATGATTCGACTGCCTGGAGGAGAAGAGTTGACACTGGTGACAGGACCAAAGTGGCTGGCCGTTTACGTGGAAACCAACATTGTTATGAGTACAGTTTGTCCTCTGATGTCATCCTGCTGCTTCTCATGGCCGGGCCTTCAGCCATACCGCCGGCCTGCTGGGTAAAAAAACACACACACACTGTGACACATTGAAAGAGAAAAACACACTAGACATGAAAAGGCACACACAGATGATCACGCATTAACATAATGCATAAAACTAATGCACATGCAAAGGTGTGAAAACAACACCTCAGTGTCACTCACAAGTTGGACCGCCGGCATGAATCCACACAGCAATGATGATGATGGTGAAAGAAGAGGCCTAGTGCATGGAAAAGCAGTGAAGCTGCTGAAAAGTGCTGAGAACTTCCCCCCTTCTTCCAAACAGAGACTTTAGGCTCTGAGCAGAGGGTAAGTAAGCTAGCTGTCTAACTCCAGGCTCGGCCAGTGCTGACTGATTCTATCTCCTCCTGGGTTTGGCGAGCGCTGACGGATCCTGTCACCGTTGGAAAAGTGCTTCTCGCTAGTCTCCACCCTGCTGCCTCCTAACGCAAACGGGAATCAGGACAGATCCACACAGCCTGCTGGCTCGTCTATACACAGACGAGTGTTACACAAACATATCAATATAACAATACCTTAGCCATTAAGGCATGAGTAAATAGTCACCAAAACTCACTCACTCCATCCATGCTTATCTAGTTCAGGATCATGGAGGTCTGGAGTCTACTCCAGCTGGGTCATTCTGTCTCAAATCGACTGACTCCGATCCATATAAAAATGTAATATTGGAAAATTCAAACATCTATAATGATATTGCTGTGAGATTTATATATCACATATTAATTTTTTAAGATATGTCTGTGCAGGCTTGCTTTTATTTAGTTCTAGTTGCTCTATTTCTAGTTATATCTATGCATTTTTTCTCTACTTTATATTACACTGTGAAGCACTTTATAACGTTTTTCTTATATACACATTGTCCATCAATGGATAGCACTATTTTATCCAAGTAAAATAGTGCTATCCATCCATAAGGCAAGAGTCACAGAGTAATTTTTTACAAACTGACTTCTGTTGCTGAATATTTTCACCTACCTTTAGCTATCAGTCGGTCAAACATGCGTCTGAATTTGTACCAAGCTTCGTACATGCTCAGCGGTACAGCAGACTAATAAAGCTTGAATAATGACCATGATCTACCATGACCATCACATTTCAAAGATAGAGTAGCTGATCTGTGAGCTGCAGCCTGCTTACTTAGCAGTAAGGAGGCTTACTGCTAAGTTTTGAGTGTCTGTTAAATGAGACGCAAGTGTGGTTCTAAACCACTGGTGGGAAATCTCAATAATGTAGCTTGCATAAGAGCAGTAACATAGCTGATAACTGCAGCAGGATTTCATAGACACAAAAAGCTATATAGGTTTATATATGATTTGACATAAAATGTCTTGTATCAACATACAAGACAATAGCTAGCCTGTAGTGAAACAGTCTTATGAAATGTAGAAAAGCTATTAGAATAAAAAATGTGATGCAAGATTATCAGTATGATGATTATCAGTATGATGTCTACTTTCGAGCAATTAAACATGTCCAACAGGCTCATCTTCTAGAAAACTCAAATAAGGCAGAAAGGAAATCCCTTCTGCTTCTGAGCACCAGGCAGATTACAGAACTACTGAACTCTGCTGTAGGTGAGGCTAAACAAGACTCAGCCTGCTCCTGGCAAACATGACTGGATTTGCTCGTTTAATTAGACAGGTTGATCCACAAACAATCAGGGCAGGTTTACTTTGGCTAAATGTGACACCACTGGCTTCGAGTCATTCCATGACAGATGAGGTAAGCAGGGCTCAAGCGATAATTATACGTATAGATTTAAAGTTTCCTTTGTTTTGTTAAGCGTTTTTAATATCGTCACACACATAATGAAGACGAGCCAGGACACAATTAAGTCTATTTTATATCAGACCGACTACAGAGAGGTAGAGCTGGACAAAGCAGTTCAGTAACTTCATTCTTATTTTCAATAGTAGCCCGAGGGCAGCAGTAGAGTGGGGTGGTTCACATGCTCACTCCTGCTATGCTACAGGAACTGTGAAAAACAGCTACAATCTTTGGATTTAACCTTGCATCCAACAAATCTTTTTAGATTACAGCCAGTATCTGTTTAAACCCCAGGTAGTTTGTATACCATTAATGTAGTGACCAAAATACATTAACAGGGCCTGATGGTGTCCTATGGGAAAGCCAGATAATATGACTCCTCTCATAAATTCTAAGCTGAAGTGAAATTTTTGTGGTCAGCAATCACTGACTGCTGCTCAAAGGGTCATTATTTTACTGAGTGCATGGCCATGTCTTAGGGGTAGACAGAAAGTAACTCATGCCTCCGGGACCAGGGCTATAAATCTGCATGTGTGTATGTCTGCATACCAGCTTTTGGCCTCAAGGTTCACTTGAGGCTGATGTGGAGCTTGCTCTTGCTTGCCCATCAATCAATTTGCACTTTATAACTGTAAAGACTTGCTGCAAAGAGAGACAGATGAGGAGTCAAGTGTGTCATGTTTGACCTTAAAAGATCAGTGATTGGTGGATTCTGAAATTAAAGATCTGAACTCAACTATGCCAAAGGCATTAGTAACAGGTGTCTGACTTTCAAACAGAAGCATGTTTGAAAGGTTGAGCAAGAAAGCAAATGGGAAATTTCTCATTATTTTAGATGATTTTATATGAAAATATACAATTTCATTTCATTTTCAAGGAATACAATTGCTCTACAGTGCATTTTATGCTGATGTACTCATTTGACTGTAAATCTTTTTTTTAAATGGAAAAAGCAGGTGTCCTATTGTTCAGATAATGTGCGGTAATATAATGTATTAAATATTATGTAACCTTAGTTGCAGGTGTGCAGGTGTGGCTGTTAGTGCTATTCTTCTCCATTCATGTGTAAAGAAATATAAGCCTGCATCCATATGGAAGATAAATCCACAGTTCTCAATGCCTTTTCACAACTAAAGCTTTTGAAGGCATAATTTTTTATCTTTGTTTGTTGATGCATGGAGAATAAATGATATTAGCTCTCCTTTAGCAATGCATCGTCTTTAGCAGTGCAGCTCTATTAATCGTGCATATCTAAAGTTGTTCTGTGTGCACGTATTTCGTAGCAAGTAGCTAACTTGATAGCTCTTGCAGCTTTCTCTGCCTTGTTCTAGCTAGCAAACAAACACATAACAAGAAGGGTTTTAACGTGAAATTTGATACATTTAAGATCTTCACTTCCACAAGAGAGATTTCAACAAAGCTTGAGCAACGCTGCACACCCTCACCTCTTTTATACAACAGCATGCAGCGTGTGCATAACTGTCACATCATGTGAACTCATAACTGACTTTACGGGTTACCAACTGAAGTTCTGAGACATGAACAGGCCTGCGGTTGCCCAAATGAGGATGACTCACTTACCCACAATAACACCCTCTGCTGCGATTTGCCTAAATCAATCAAACCTCAACAACAACAGTCAGTCGTCGTTGACCTTATAAAACAGAGATTTGAGGTGAACCGGGTCTTGTTTGTTGTATAACCTGTCTGCACGAACAGTGGAGGCTTTCATGTCAAATATACAGACAGTGTCTTAGTTTTATCAGGGAAGCAGTTCTCCACTATGCAGTAGTATTGCTGCCATAAGTCATCAAACAGCACAGTTTCAGTTCTGTAAGTTTGCCATGAAATCTTTGAACTCATCATACATATTTACTTGCAGTATGTATGAGTTAGATCTACAGACCAGACAGTTTCTTTGCTCTCTATTAAGTATCTGTTATTTGAATATAGGACACAAAAACCTAAAAGCTACCTAAGGACACTGAAATGATTCATTATTGACCATTGCATTTAATAGTCAGATTGAATAGTGTTAGACTAAGTCAACAAATGTAACAAATTTAGAGAGCTGATAAAATTTCTATGCACACCTCCCACATTGCAGACATCATAATGTCTTTGCTCTCCATTTACGAGCACAATTTAGGTAAAGCAATCATTTTTTATGATATACTGAAGTTTCGTTTAAATCCAATGACCAATAAAATGCAATCAAAATGCAAAAATGCAATGTAAATCAGAGCATATATTCAGATTTAAAGTCTTAAATTGAATTTTTTCAACATTATTATGTCTTATTAGTACTTAAAAATACATCATATTAACCTAATCTAACAATAATCTGGAGGAATTCATTCTAAACTTGGGTAAAACTCAGATATTGGTAAAATATGGGACTATCCATAGAACACGAAAATGCATAGTATAGTAAGTAAAGAAAGTTAGCATTTAACAAATTCTAAGTTAAATATATGTTTATGTCTTGTGTTTTGCACCTATTTCAGTGCTAAAGTACCAACTGTTGCACAAAAATGTTCCAGTAGTTTAGTTATTAGCAAAGGACAACATTAGCTTTACTTGTTGGTTAATAATTGACATTAAAGTCACTTTAAAAAAGAAATTTTGAGGCTCTAATAAAACACTCAAGACTTTAAAATGTATACAGTGCATGTAAGAGTAAGACAGTGATTTAAAGGACAGAAATACTGTTTTTAAGGTTAGTATTTAAAAGGAAGTAAGTAGTGACATGTTTGAAATAAAAGAATCTTTTTTTAGGCTTGTCCTGGGCAGAGATGGGTGGGATTAAGTAAGTGTGTGTCTTTTCTAGGAGAAAACAGGCCAGGAGCTCTGAAACAAAACCTGTGCAAGAACATGGGGGAACATACAAACATTTGTTTAAACCTAGCAAAACATTAATAAGAAAATAGAATAATGTTTAAAGTAATTTCACATAAAAATATGAGCTGGCATGTGCCTCTGTGGGGAAACTGTTGTCCAAAAAGGAACATATTACAGGATGGGTTGGGTTTTCTACAAGAACAAAGTCAAACCCTAAACCTGGGTGGTCATTTCATTGGTTAACCATATTATATTGTTTGTTTATGGGTGTACAACAACAAACGTGATCCGAGGAAATGTCAGCTCAGTCTGTGGTCTTGTATTCCAGCCTCCTCTCTGCTTCTCATTGATACTATCACATCATTATTTCTCCAAATAGCAGGAAGAGCCTAAATCATTGTGACGTAGGCAGAAAGCAAGGACACGAAATGAATGGCTCGATGAAAGCCGGCGACAACAACAGCTCTCTGTGAATGTGAGATATTTGGGATCGAGGAAAAAGCATTGTGACAAACTCTGAGTTCTTATTGTTATTGTTATGATACAGCAAGACAAAAGTGAAACATTTTTCTCGTTGCAATGGAAAACCGCTCGGGTGAGTGTGCTCCAGCTGCTTCGGTTTCCTCCCTCACCCGTCTCACCCAGCAAGACGTCTTTCATGCCATTGTGGATGTGGCATGCTGGAAACACAATGAACCCGAACTACACTTCCCCTGGCACCATTTCTGTATTGTGGGACCCGGTGGGAGGAGATGCTGGGTCAGAGCAAACTCAACTAAGGCCTAAGAGTTTATAGTTGAGAAAACCAAGACAAACTCTAGATATGTTAAAGTTCACAAGAAACTACAACTAAAACAACGCTAAACTAGTATGGCTTGTTTGGAAGAGCCACAAGGAGAAAGCCTCTCCTCTCTAAAAAAAATAACATGTTAATAACAGTTTATGTTACCAAGGTTGCATCTGAACAAATCACAAAACTTCTGGAATGATGTCCTCTAGACAGACGAGATCAAAGTGGCCATAATGGAAAACGCTAACTTTGGTGAAAACCAAACAACACAGCATATCAGCAAAAATGCTTCATATCATCAAGCACGGCGGTGGAGAGGTGATGATTTGGGTTTGTTTTGTAGACATGGGACTCAGGAACCTTGCAGTCATTGGGTCAACAACAAACTTCTCTATACACCAAAGTTTTTCAAGAGTCAAATTTGAGTCCATCTGCTGGGTTATGCACCAGGGCAATGATCACAATTACACCGCAAATTTACAACAGAATGGATGAAAAAGAAAAGAATCAAAGTCCTGCAATAAACCATTAAAACTCTAGACCTCAACCTGGCTGACATGCTATGGCAGTACCTGCAAACCTCACTGAACTGAAGCAACGTTGCAAAGATGTTGTCTCTCTTCCACAGCATGTCTTTTATTCTGTCTTCCTTCTCTCACCCCAACCGGTGGGGTGAGAGAAGCAGATGGCCCCGCCCCTCCCTGAGCCTGGTTCTGCTGGAGGTTTCTTCCTGTTAAAAGGCAGTTTTTCGTTCCCACTGTCGCCAAAGTGCTTGCTTATAGGGAGTCATATGATTGTTGGGTTGTTCCCTGTAGGTATTATTGTAGGGTCTACCTTACAATATAATGCGCCTTGAGGTGACTGTTGTTGTGATTGGCACTGTATAAATAAAATTGAATTGGCCAAAATTCCTCCATAACAATAAGAGAGGCCGATAGTCATACAGGCGCTTCAAGTTATTGTTGCTACAGGTGCTTTTACAAGCTACATGTAAAAGTTATTCTGTCTGTTGAAAGACGCGAACGTTACAGGCGAAAACATCCCAATTTAGTTTAGTCAGTAGGTGTAAATTTGCATACAAAATATTAGGCAACCGTGTCTGGGACGGGGTCACACATTGTCAAAACAGTTGGAAAATGTTTTAGGCTTTTTTCTGAGAAAAAATAAACTCCAGCTGCATCTTGCAAGCCCACCATCATGCAGGTTTGAGTTGCATTGTGTTGTACGTGCCACTTAATATTGCAGTTAATTAATTAAGCTGCTGAAACACAAACTTTAAGGCACAGACAGAAAAGCTGAGATGTGTCTGTGCATCTGTGTTTTTCCCCCTGTGGCTTATTTTTATCAAAGGCCAGTGCAATAAAACTGACAAGAAACCTTCATCTGCAAACAAATCTTTAAATCATACTCAAATTTTTGTGTGATGTCCTCTAAATATACACTCTGTGGCAAGTGACTTCACTGAGTTAGCACTGCAAAGCTATGAGATAACCAATTTTATTAACTGACAGACCATGGATTTGTCTCCTGAAATTAAAACCAAATAAAGAAAATAAAGAATAAGGAAAAATAACTACCATCTTCAACAGAACGGGCTTACAGCTGCTCAAGCTGATGATATTTCATTTTCTTTGGGAATGAATCCAAATTACTGGTGAAAGACAAATGTAGAGTAATTTACTGTATTGGGAACTTCAGTACAACGCTCGATTCACTCAGTGTCAGACTGGCTCAATGGGATAAATTAGACAATTTACTTTATTCCGGCTTGGGATTGTTCACACATTATTTCAAGGTTACTCCTGCTAGTTTCTCCCTTACACCAATAAATTAGCTACTTTTCTTGCTCCCTTGTTAATGGTTGATTCAAAGGTAGTTATGGATGTGAAGTAGATGAAGTATTTTTAATCTAAAGTCCTTATAGAAAATACATTATGACCACTGACAGATGAAGTGAGTAACACTGTTCATCTCTTCATCGTGGCACCTGTTAATGGGTACGATATATTAGGGAGCAAGTGAACATCTTGTCCTCAAAGTTGATGTTAGAAGCATGAAAAAAGGGCAAGCATAAGGATTTAAGTGAATTTGAAAAGGCCAACTTGTGATGGCTAGACCACTGGGTCAGAGCATCTCCAATGCAGCCCTTGTGGGGTGTTGCTGGTCTGCAGTGGTCGGTATCAATCATAAGTGGTTCAAGGAAGGAACAGCGCTGAACCAGCGACAGGGTTGTGGTCAGCCAAGGCTGGCCTGTGATTCAACAGGCGAGTTAAAGTCAAGATGCCCATGTTGATGCCTATCCACAACCAAAAGCACCAACAATGGGCCGCACTATGAATTCTGGGATAGGTTGGGTCACGAAGGATACACCTGACCCATCCTTCAAATCTGGATTACGCATTTGCATGAGTCTACGAATTTGAACAGCCTTCGTCACATCTCTGTCACGTAATCGGCCTACAAATGTAGCCTCTGAAGGATGTGGCCCCTGAGTTTGGACACAGCTACAATACCGGAGACTGCTTCTTCTTCTTTGGCGTTTAACAGCAGCTGGCATCCTTGTAGATGTATTGCTGCCATCTTCTGTTTCAGTCCATTATTACACTCTTAAATCCTACTACTTATTCCTGCATCTTTCAGGATCTTACAAAGCTTCAAACGGCGCATTGCCTATTAAATTAGTCATCGACAATTTTGATAGTCAACATAATTGTGACAAATCGACGAATCATGGCAGCCCTAGTGCCAGATAACACAGCACACCTTCAGGGGTCTAGTGGAGTTGATGCTTCGATGTGTCAGGGCTGTTTTGGCAGCAAACGGGAAAAACACAATATTAGGCATGTGGTCACAATGTTATGCCTGATCAATGCATTGCCTAGAATACATTTAAATCAAGTGATCAACCATATTTATACAAAGAAGTCAGATGTTTCGGACCTTCCAAAGATTAGCAGCAAAGATTAGACTAATTTATCATCCAGGACTGAGTTGTCAAGAGGTTCAGTGGTCAGTGCTTTGGTTAAATTATAGAAACACCCCCAACCTAATCAGTAACACCCACTCAGAGCACATATCATGAGTTTACCCCACAGGGCTCACTAGGTAGCAATTACAGGCACTCCCACTTGAACCACCAACATGTCCCTAAACCTTTTTCCTGAGCATGGCCTCACTATCTACCTGCTATAACTCTTCAGCCTCCTCCCTCTCTCTTTGAGCTCTCTCAGATCAGATTACAGAGCCATCTGATAATGGTAAACACTGTGGCTGAATGCTCTACCTGTGATTTTGTGTGTGTTGGTTGGCACGAAGGTAAGAGTGGTCGGTCCAAAACAAGACTCCCTCCATCCACACAGTTCGCTTGACAAGTTATGACAGACAATCATAATCCTCAAGTAGATTATAGGCTGGTTTTGTTTTCTTCTTCTCCTAAATTTAATTTGCGACCATGCACGCACTGTGCATGTGTTTAATTCTATCAACCATTAGGTCACGGTCTGCTCAGCCATGAACATCCAATCTGTTCTGCCACTGCAATCATGCTGGACAATTACAGTAATCCTATTGATCCAAAACACACCTAACCTCACCATTATTTTATCTCCGAGATTGACCTCAAACACTGAGGCAGTCTTGGTGAATCGTCTCTTCAAGCAGGGCTTGAAAGTTATTAAAGACAACATCTCCACAGTGATCCAAGTCAGACCCCCCGTGGATACCTCCTCTCCTCTGAGTTCTGTTTGAACACATTGCATTGGATTTGTACACATATCTAGTGCAACAAAAGGCTCAAAAAGTAAGTTGTACTAAAAAGGAATATTATAATTGGCAACAGGTTAGTAACATGATTGGCTATATAAAGAGCACTTTAGAAAGAGTTTCTCAGAAGCAAAGCTGGACAGATGTTCAACAATCTGCAAAAAATGTCTGTCTCGAAAAGTTGTGGAACAATTTCAGAATAATATTCCTCAATAGTAGAATTGCAAAGACTTTTAGGCTAATTATCTACAGTACATAATATAATCAAAAGATTCCTAGAATCTGGGGAAATCTCTCTGTGCATGGGACAAGGCCAAAAATCAGTACTGATGTCTGTGATCTTAGGGCAATCAGAAGGCATTTAAAAACAGGCATGATTCATTCAGAAAATCACTGCATGGCCTCAAGAACATTTTCAAGAACACCACATGCTCACACCCTCACACAAGAGGAGAGGGACTATCTGGCTTGTTATCAGTGATCAGTTCAAAAGCCTGAATCTCTGATGGTTTTAAAGCAACATATCCTCACATCCAGGTGTCTTTTTTATGGAAACCCTTGCATATTTTAACAAGACAATGCTAAACCATATATTACATCTATTAATTCACCATGGCTTTATAGTAGAAAAGTCCAGGTGCAGAACTGGTTTGCACGCAGTTCAGACGTTTCACAACTGAAAAAATCTGGCACATCACAAACTGAAAGAAATGGCAAAGACAATCCAGGACATTTGATCAACTCAGAACATATGTCAGACCAGAACGGGACATTTAAACCTCTTCCAACTTTTTTGAGACATGTTGGCACCATCAAATAATAATGGCTTCTAATATTTTTCTTAAAATTTTACACTTTAAACATTTAATATATTTTCTATGTTCTACTGTAAAGAGGTACCTCTTCTTCACCCTTTTGCAAACAAAGCTTATGAGTAAGTTCACTAAGGAAGCTCTATAGTAACACATCTTTCAGCTTCCCAGGTGCTGGCGGCTAATCTGAGCTTTAATCTAAGTTCTACTCTTCCACCCTTTCAAGCGGATAGTGACATCACTGGTCTAGTCCAATCATTTTTCTGTTCACCTCCTTCAGACCAATCAGCCTTCACTCTGCGTACTTTAAATCTCAATATCCATCTGCTATTCTCCCTTGCAGATGCCTCCATACAACCCACCTCCTCACCATCACCACCTCTCCCTCGTCACTCAGGCTCGGTTCAAGCCTCAACCTTCATCTCCACCACTAGACTCTGGAAGGTCTTGCTCTGATTCCTATTACCGACCTGCTGTGATGAGACATCCGAATCTTAAACTGTACTTCAATAAATCACGTTCAATTCCTTCTAATGATCTCTCCTTATTGAAATGTCATTAAAGGTTACACACACATGTAGTTAATAACATTAACTCTGGCCCTGTTCCATTTAGCTGGGAAGAGGCCATGGGATTATAGCTCCTCATGTGCACTGCTATGGCACTAAATAAAACTGAACTATAATTAATTTCATTCATTACACTCGCCTATTGAATATCATAGCCTAAACAAAGTTTAAAGATGACATTCATGCAAAACAGGCCTTCATAAGCTTCTTGAAGGTTTATGGTGCCAGTATAGAAATGAAATAACACGGGACTACAGTAATACTGTTGATGTATTCTTGCATGTTCTACGCCCTCTGCTCTATTCATCTTTGCCTCTGCTCCCTTAGTTTTATCCTCTCCATCAAGAGATTCTTAGTCCTGCAAGTTGAAACAGTCATTAAGGCAAAAAATATCATCAGAAATGAACTTTCACTTGCAGCATTCACGCTCCTGTGAAAGTAATGAGGATTAAAGTAGCAGCAATAAAAACAAGACAAGTTCATTGTCACAGACTGTTTTGTTAGTCTGACAAGTAGGAATAAACTTTGACAGCTCTTTAAACTCTCGTGAACTTAGAAAGATGTTCATGCATTCAAACCTCTGTTAACAAAGTCCAATTTATTTTACTTTAATATTGAACTTAATTAGCACACCTTTCCATGAGCCACTACATCAAAACATTCGTTTAATTCCAGCACATTAAAGCATTTTAATCATTTTCCATGATGCATCCTGGGTGTGCAAGAGGAAAGGACTAAACAAGAGACAGTGAATATTGTGTGCATTTTTCAGTTTCCAGCTTGTTAAGCTGAAAAATATAATTGTTCTATAAATACTGACAGCAGTAGGAAATATTTAATACACTAACAGGCCTCTTTAGCAACTTCTTGTGAAGTTTGTGAAATATTTTTGGAAATTAAACTGTTCCAAAACACCCACACAACCCCCTCATAATGCTAAAATGTGCTGCTAGTGACTGGAAAAGCAAGGCTTTACTCAGCCAAGCTAGTCAGTAGCTTCTCGTGGCTGAGTAGCTCTGACTCAGACTGTCAGAGCTACTCAGCCCAAGTAAATAAGAGGAGCTCAGTCAGCAGTCTCCTCTTTTAGCTGCTGCTTGCAAAGCTTAGCTTAAGCAAATAAAAGTTAGCTTAGTTCTTCATTTAACAAAAATCAACAACCATGCTAGCTAGATTATTGTGACTCTGCTTGGACATTCAGGAGCTACATTAGCAATCATGTTCACCAAATTAGCAAACCAACATGCTAATATAATGTGCTGGTATGTTATCATCAGTACTAAAAACCCAGTGCAGCTAACTCTTGTGGAAATGCCGTTACCTTTGAGGGTTTCTCGTCACAAAAGAAAATACTGGACCAGTTAAGAGTGAGAACAGTTAATGGCACCGAATAAAAATGTATAGTATCCCCAAAGTTTTCAAGATTCTGCAAGTAGTAAATTTATAACAATTTAGGAAACATCCTCATCTAAAATTTGGTTACCATCTTTCCCAGAGTGATGTGCGTGTGAGGAGTCAACTTTTATGAACATTTGTAAGCTTTTAATACAGACAGGATCTTTTTTTCTACCTTACAAGTCAAGTTATATTTCAATTCACAAAGAATTTTTCTTATTTGTAAAGTTGTTAGATAAAAGCAGATATATGAAGTTACATTAAAAGCAGGGACCTGTGGTCTTGCTGTTATGCTAAACGTTGACAGACAGGCCACATACCAGTGTGACAGGCTGCTTTCCATAAAACAGTTAACGGAGTCCTGTGATCACCTGTGGCAGACGGGTGGAACTCTCATCTGTTGTTACATGAGCGCTGAGAGATGGACAGATTGGAAGATGAGGAGCTGGATTCCTCGAACACAATCACACACCTGAGATCAGATCATAACCTGGAGAGATGCTCTCACACACACACACAGATTCTCCTGCCACACAAAAACACACACACACACCCTGCAGAGGCAGACTCCACATGTACAAACCACTGAAACGAGTATAAACCACAGGGATTATACTGAGTATGCTGCACGTAAAATCAGACTAGTGATTGAAAAGCATTGTTGGGATTTGTTTCATTTCAGTGGCCGTGTCAGGTACATGGTGACATCACACAGAAGACTATTCTAACTATTCTGGGAGCATCTAAGCTTTCCAGGTAGTCACTCCAGAGCAAATGAACTTTGAAAAGAGAGCTTTATTTTGGATGTTGCAATTCAGCCCCCTCTGCATTAGCTGCTTCAGGCTAATGTGGAAACAAACACACAAAAAGAGGTACATAAATTGCTTTTAAAGGCTCTAAATCACACACACACACACACAGAGTCAGGATGCAGGCATTTCTGTGGGCAGCTGTGGCTCTTAAGTGGTCAAGGCAGACGCAAACGCAGTCAGAATGAGTGCGGCATGGCAATCTAAAGTCCTCATTAGTCCAGATGATTCAGCCCCTTTTCACAAGGCCATGCTGTGGAAGTGCACTGGGAGTGTGTGTGTGTGTGTGTGTGTGTGTGTGTGTGTGTGTGTGTGTGTGTGTGTGTGTGTGTGTGTAAGTGGGCGTGAGAGCACCGTCCAGTACAATGGAAGGTTGTGACCCACATATTTTCATAGAGTGAATTTGTTCCATCAGTTCCATAGTAGGAGACAGGAAATTATTATTGCACTCCTGCCACGACCGTCATGTTTTCCTCAGCTGTGCCATTCTTGTGTAATCGCTTCAACATAAACACATCTTTGAATGCAGGTTTACATGCAGCTACTGAATTGCCAGAGGTCAGCAAGGGAGGTTGCAGGTGACCACAGGTGTGTGTGTGTAATCTCAGAGGTGTGTTTTACAGGTAGAAGCAGGTCAGAGGTTAAACCCAATAATAAACTGGAGACAATGACTGACTAAACGTTGTTGCGTGGAGTAAGAAAGAGGAAATGAGTTGCTGTCATCATGACAAACAATTTTGTTTAAACAGGACTGATTCCAGTGGATTATGTTTTATTGGAGTTTGAACAGACAGGAAGATGTTAATGTTTTAAAGTTACAATCTTGAAAACATAAGAAGCAGTTAAGTGCACAAAGTAAAGGCCAATTCAGTTCAATTTTTATTTATATAGAGCTGAATCACAGCAACAGTCGTCTCAGAGTGTTTTGTACTCTAAGCCCTACAATAATACAAAGTAAATCCCAATGATGAAAACAACCCCCTGTGAGCAAACACTTTGGCGACAGTTGGAAGGAAAAACTCCCTTTTAGCAGGAGGAAACCTCAAGCCAAAGCAGTCAGGGAGGGGCAGCCATCTGCCACAACTGCTTGGGGGTGACGGAAAACAAGTGTAATAAAACTATATTAGCAATCATTTGAAGGCCTGTTTCTAGGCACTTGATGAGTGTTAGTCACTTTTAGCATTGCTTAAACTCCTGAGGTACAAATGTCGCTATGGCCTAATGTCTGAAACACGTATCTATTGTGTTGACCAGCTGAAGTGGAGCTAGCACAATGCGTTTGTGTAATAAAAAATGTATACCACAAGTGGTACAGTGAGATAACCAGACAAGTCATTAAGAACACAATGATAATGGTAGAAATTGAGTTCGAGCAGAAAAGAAAATAACAGCAGCATGCGTCCAAAAACGTTTAAACACACCCATGAGTGAAATGCTGCCCCCTGGAGGTGAATGTTTTAGCTAATGTGAAAGGCAATCACAAAAAGTACTGTTAATGTTCAGGCAGTTTTCACAGCTCGTTGCCAAGGGAAACAATGGTAATTGACAGTTCTTGGATATGTGGTTAAACCAAAACGGCAAAACTGCAGGGCTGCAAAAGCTAAACAATGAGTGGAAAGACGCTTTCTATAATTAGTTAATTATTCTGTGGGTTTGCCCCTGTAGCAACACCTTTCCACACTGCACGTACTCATTTGCTCCATTGTTAATGTAAACACATTTGTTGGAGTCACTTGAAGGTGTTTTAAAAGGTTTGTCTTAGCCATTAGTAAGGCAGCCCCCCTGGTGGGATGCTGCACTGGTGTATGGATGATAGCTATGGAGAGAAACTAAAGGTAAATATGGAAAAAAATAAAAGAAAATGGGGGTATGGGCAGGGTGGGCATGAACTTTTTTTGGCTTCCGATAAGAGGCTGGAAAAAACTGAGAATCACTGGCTTGGGCGTTCAGCAAACCCATAACCTAACGTATCCTAATACCTTTAAGGTGATTTGGGATTTGTCAGGTATTTTAATATACTTTCCAACCATATACATGTGCATTTTGAGATGAGACTTTACATTAGAAGCCACAAAAGCCCAATAATCTTAATAAACATCCTTGATATGACAAAGCGATCCCACAGCCAAAGCTTTGGTTACATTGTGTTGCCTTTCCCAGACGTGTTCATCTTTGTCCAGCTTCTCCTGCTCTTTCTGACCACTTTTCCATGTTACCTTAAAAGCTAAGACCAAAAGTTTACTCTTGACCTGGGAAGTGGACTTTGTGGTGAGCCTATTTTGTAAAGTCCTTTTTTCCATCCTTCAAACTCAATCTTTGTTTTCAGCATTGCTAAAGAGGTACTTAAAGGGAACACTGTTTCATAGTGCTTGGAAAAAAGGTAAAATCTCGAATAAAATTAGAAGGTTATGTCAAAATACTGTGTGATTATCGTATTTTCTGTTATAACAGGACTATGGAAAGACCCACACTGCCTCCTCCCTGCAGTTGACAACTGAAGCTTAACTTATTGGACCTTTAATTAATGCGACCAGTGGAACGATGAAAAATAGACCCTGCTCCCTCAGGTAACCTGAAGCTACGCACACACATCCACCAGCCTGCCTGTCTGGCCACCTGAAGTATTGTGGGATATTGGAACAGCTGCCCCCCATCCTCCCCACGTCTCTTGTTCTTCTCCACCCAACCCCATTAAAAAACTCAAGCTCCTGGAGGAAACACCCACTTCCTCTACATTCCTGAAGGATTTTCCATACAGAGAATAGTAAACAAACCTGTGAACAAAGAGCGGGAGCAGGGGGTAGGGAGGGGCACGCAGACAAGTTAATGTTATTTCCTTCGAGTAGTAAATCAAACTGCACGGCGAGAAGGAGGTGGAGAAGCAGATTTCTTTTGTGAGGCTGTGGAGGTGTTTACCATCAGCAGCGACGGTGGCAGAAACAGTCAGAGGGAACAAAAGGCCTGGGCGAAGGCCTGCATCAGCCTCTTCATCCTCCCACTCGATTTTCCCGGCTGTCTGATGCAAACATCCACACAAACACACACTGCCTGGTACCACAGAGGGCGGAGAGAAAAAGGAGATGGCAGGTGGAAGAAGGCCTCCTTATCAGTTTTAGGCATGGGAACCTCTGTGCTGCTCACTGAGTTGTGTCAAAAATCTGAACCTGATGCACAGGAAGCACTCGAAAGTGTGCGCTTGTGTGTGTGTGTGAAAGGAGAAGAGAGAAAGTGGTGAATCTGGAGAAACAGGAAGAGAAACAATCTGGCGTTAACTGACAAAACAGCAAACCAGACGGTTAGACCAAGAAACAGACAGGCAAAGGTCAGATTTGTTAAGTGCTGTTTGTGTGGGTGCATGTGTGTGTGCATGTGCATGTGATGTCAGGTGCCCATTGGCGACATTTAGCATTTTCCCTGACAGAGCAGGTGAGTCTTTGAATTTTCCTGTAGTGAGGGGTCACGCTAGCATACAGGTGTTGACTTTTTAAAGTGCTGATTTCTACAGTTGTCAAAAGTTTCCTGCTGGAGCGCACATACACACACACACACACACACACACACACACACACACACACACACACACACACACACACACAATTTTGGCCCACGCAAACCACTGGGCATCTAAAAAAGTCAGCTTCCTTCTTTAAAGGTCACTCCACTCATTGCTGACACTTTCAGGGGGCATGTAAAATTCAGCATCCACCGAGCATCAAGAAACAATACACACCACCCTGGTCCTATCTTCAACAATATCAGCAGGCCTCATATAACACAGGAGGCCTGTTAAAACTATGTTCCAGTATGATGGAGGCTGGCACTGGATGTGTGAATGACTCATCTTCTATCCTGCTATCTAGCAAGAGCCCACTAAATGTGAGTCCTGACAAGCTGTTTGTTCTGACGACGTCCTTTGTTTTTTCTCTTTTTTTCTTCCTTTTTTCTTTTTTGCTCAATCCCTCTGGCAGAGGCCGGAGTGGAGCTGCTGATCCTGCCTCGGCACGCACATAGGAATGCACTATTGAGAAAGCTCTCCACCGCAAACCCTCCCAGCCATTCCAGCCCGTAATCAGATCCAGCCTGTCATCCCCCATCCCCAACCTGCCTCCAATCTCTCTCTCCCCCTCTTTCTTTCTTTTTTCACCTCTCAGTCCCCCTCTCTCCATCTAAATGACATGCACACACGCAGAACACAAACACCCACATAGAGAACAAGCAGTTGGACACGCACGCATGCACGCACGCAGAATCACAGACATCAATTTGTAGACATGTAAGCTTGTGCAAACACTGTTCCAAAGTGACTAGTAAATGCATCTGGTGGGAAAAGGAGAAAAAGCCCGCAAAAAGAATGAACTGATACTGTAATTAAATCAAAGTATTCCACATATTCATAGCATTTCTTTCATATTTACTTGTAATTGAGTAATGGATACTATAAAAGCCTGGTTACACCAGAAAGTATCGCAAGAAAATAAATAAAGAGGCGGGAACGTGCTAGCACAGATACATGAGAGAGACGTGGCGCTCAAGGCATCCTGAATAGAAATCTGTGGGAGGATTTGTAAACTCTAAAGATGGCCGTTGTTCTGGTCTTGCCACAAAGAGCTCATCAAGAGGCAAAATGAGACAAGTTTTAGCCAGTGATGTTGTGCTGACAAACATACACAGCAAATCTATTTGCGTTTGCAGCAGAGATGAAGGTAGTTGCATTTTTTTTCTTGGCACTTGTAAATGTGTACTTTTTTGGACATGATGGCAACAATCATGGCAAGAGTTGAAGGTCAAGGGAATAAGGAATAATAAGGAATTGGGAATAAAGGAATAAGACCCCAGTCACACTGGTCTGAAAAGCAGTCTGCAACGATCTGGCAACTGCCAATCACCGGGTAAAAAGGTCTATTCCCCGTTAATGGCAGTTGCATGCTAAAGTTTCAGTCACACAGGCTTGAAGGCTTGAAGTGACTCCCTAGCAATCACCAGTTACAACTTTAAATGTGTGTACTCCTCAGTGGTTGGCAAAAACCTCTCTGTGACCTCTCAATCACTTCAACAGAGATATCGGTCTTTGGTGCTAACCACTTCTATATTTTCTTTACTAGCTGTCTTTCTCAGCATTATTGGAATTACTAAAAACATATCTCAAGTATGAGAAAGCACCAAGGTTCCTAACAGCATTTGAATATGAACATCATTTGACAACGTGTCAGTTAGCAAGCTTGCTAATGCTATTGAGGACAGACAGTTTTTTCAAAAGGCACAAATATACCACCAGCTAACTGATGTGTGAATAACAATCAACTCTGACTGCTTCCTTTACTTCAGTCTGTGAAGACACTGTGTCTAATAGATTTTTTTTTTTTTTTTTTTTTAAACACTATGGTATCACCTATTAGCTTGTATGAGCTTCCAGGTTTTTCAGTTTGCCAATGCTAGCATTACCTGGTTGCTTAGTTAGCAAAGTATGCTAATTTTTGGCTAGCAAAGAAACAGAAGTGAAATACTTACCTGTCAACCTGTACAGTTCCCCATGACAACAGGTCAAAAGAGCTACAAATTTAATTAAACATGACATTAATAATCATTAAAACTTAAGCACTTCAGCATTTAGATTAGAAGTTTGGCTTTTTTAATGATTAGCATAAAGAGTAAGCAAGTAGGGCTACTCAAAGAAACTGTGTTATATTTATGCTATTATAGTTCACTAATAGTCCACATTCTCTCAATGTTTTAAAGGTTCATCAAACTTCTGTGTGAATATATAACGTCATCAGTTTTTCCTATTTTAAATCAACAGCAGAGTGCATCTTTTATTAGACTAGCACTCAGGTTCATGACACTCTTCATATGTTTTGAATTTCAAATATGATTCACAACTTAGTCTGATTCTGACATTTCACAAATGTTGCGGTTTATTTTCGCTACGTTTTATGTTTCATCAGTTTCCCCCAGCACAGAGACTTTTGGTAACACTTAAAATGATGAATCTCTTATTATAGGAAACTAACAGGAGTAAATGTTTCAGTTTATGTGCCGTTATAGCTAATTTGGAGTCTTAGTTAGTCAATGATGAGTTTTCCTCCCTCAGTCTCTAAAACCTAAATCTCCTCATCTCTTTCCACCTGACTGGCTCTGATTGCTGCTGATCCTTCCCTCTCCATCTCTCCATCTCCAGACCTCCCTCCCTCTCCTTTCTCTTTCTGTCTTTTCACTGAGGCGGGAATATTTCCTTAAGCTCCCTTTTCTCTTTTCTTCTCTCAGGAAACTCTGACTGCGGGGCTGTTTTTCTGGCTTTCAATAAACTCTTGGATCCTGGACCATTCTGAAAAAAAACCGCAGCTTCGATTACACAAAATGAAGCACCACACAACCCTGGGCAACCGAAAGGTGTTTTCAATAATTACTTATTATATGTGTTTGGCGAATCAGAAACATCTGCGGCGAATTTGACTGAAAGAGCCCCAAAACATTCCTAAAATAGGAGTGACGCACGCAGACTCTAAGACACACATGGCCTCTCTCTCTCTCTCTCTCTCTCACACGCACACACACACACACACACACACACACACACACACACACACACACACACACACACACACACACACAGAGGAGGGCTACACTGTGCCATTGTCAGTATGGGTCTATTTGCAGGCTGTTTTTTTAGCTGGCCACAGCTGCGGAAATGAATATCAAATGTGGTTCTGCTCCCATAAATCAAAACCGTTTGCCGTGTTCTGACTTTCTTTCCCCCGTTTAAAGTCAATTCACTGGGGTAGTGTGCATTACACTTACATCCCACGGCTTAACTCTTTCCTCCTGAAACAGTCACAGAGGAGAGTGCAGGAGCTCGAGGTTAGCAAGACACAAGGAGGAAGGGGGGTAATAATAAAGCTTGTTTTGAATGTACAGTTATTTGAATGTTCACCATGTATTATGCATGGCCCCAAGAACCCTGAGAAGGTAACTTTCGAGTCTGAAAGTGTGGGAAATGAAAGGTATGAAGATTACAGAAAGAATGAGATGTAGTGGGAATGACTGTGGTGCCCAGTATGAATAATGTAAATCATTTGGTTTCTCTTTAGTGTTCTCTTTCTGATGTGTCTTTGTTCCTCTAAGCAAAGTTAGCCACAGCTTTCATATGTCGCTGTGCTGTCAGGAGTGATATGTTTTATAGGCCTGGATGTAGCTCTATGGTTAAAATCAGACGTTTAGGTTAGGATCTGTTACATCTGTTAAAAGATTACTTTCCATAGATGGATGTCTGCCATTGGTTAATGACAACTGGTTAACCACAAACAGTCACATGACCAGGAGAACTAAAACAAGCAGAAAAAGCTAAACTACAAAACTGTGTTTTCAGCAGGTGTTTACAGTGAACCAGGGATTCAGCCAACTTAGTGGGTTAAGGAAGGCTGTTCCAAAGTATAGATGCTGTATCCTAAAAAGCATTTAGATTTAAAATAAAATGACCAAATCTGATCATCAGAGAGGCCAACTGCTCCAATAAGCAAGCAGCATAAGAAGTTCCCTGGCTATACAGGACTTTTGAATTAACAAAAAAATAAAAATATGTTAAAGTCCCTTTTCCAATAGTACCTACTCGAATGGACTCGGCACGGTTCGCCACGGTTTTCACTGTTTTCCAGTAAGTCATAGGACCTGGCACCAGGTACTTTTTTTATAGTACCTGTACCAATAGTATAGTATTCCAAGCGATCCGAGCAGGAAGTAAAATGTGACGTCGTCAGACTTCATGCCACTGATTGGCTGGTCAGTAGCATCACTCAATGAGTCATGAGAGCGTCTCGGTCCTGAAAATCAAAACCACCATTTTTGAAATGAGTCACAGAGAGAAATGGCATTGGTCCCCGAGTCTGAGGAAAAGCCACAGAACGAGCAGCAGGTATATCTTTGCCCCGACGTCCTGTAGTGTTCGTACCGCATATTAATTACGTTGCGGGAGGCCTGGAAGCATTGCTATGACAACAACCATGCACATTAGGAGATACTAAATTGTAATGGAAAACCAGTCGATCTGAGCTGAGTCGTGGCCAGCCGTACTGAGTCGATCCAAGTAGGTACTAATTGAAAAGGGGCTTAAGTGTGATTGCTGGCTAGTTTTTGTTAGCAGCCAAGCTGCAGATTTGTTGTCCTACTAAAGATAGAGTAGGGAGGACTGTGAGATGCACCTCAAAAGTGAGCTATAGTATTGTAGTTGGGATGAGATACATATATTAAGATATATAAAACTAATCCTACTACACAAGTAACCCCAGCAGAAGGGGTTACATGAGAAGGATGTTCGGTGCAGTGACCCCCAAGCTAGGTGAGGGGCTCCAGCAGATCCCAGGAACAACATCCGAGATTTCTGTCCAGAAGAGCCCAGTCCTAGGAACGGCTAAGAGACTGCACAGGACCCTCAAGCTCCCAGGCCTCTGGTAGAGGACCCGATCTTGTTTGGGCTACACAGTGTCATAATTCTTGAATTCAGGTGTTTTCAGTCTTACTGCCACAGGTAGATAAAATCAGCACCTAGCCATGCAGTCTGCCTGCATCATTAGTCAGGAGGTAGAATGAAGAGGTAGAATGTAGATTGAAGAAATCTGGCTCCTTCAGTCTACATGTCAAACTATCCTTGCACAAGATACCCAGATGGATAGGAGCACAAATGTCTGTGAATCATTGAGGCGTGTAGTAGAAAGTACCCTGAGTGCAGACCTAGAAGAGAAAAGTACTATATATGTACTTTTTCACCGTGCTGCTGTAATAGGATACACAAGTTGCAACAAGTCTGTTTGTGAAATCAGTTTCCTCCTAGATATTCCACAGTCAGCTCTGAATGGTATTATAGCAAAGTGGATGTATTTAGGATTAAATTCATTTTTCACCTACACCATAGTGACAAAGTGAGAAAAATTTGCTTCAAATTCTTCCAAATGTATTAAAAATAAAAAGCAAAAGTACAGCATGTACATCAGTATTCACATCCTTTGCAGATACACTGTTACAGAGCAGGGTCTCTGAGTGCTGAGGCACACAGTTTGTAAAAGTTGCCAAAACTCTGGTGACTTAATAACTGTATAGATCCAAACGCCGTCTGGAATTAACATCAGCACAAGAACGTAGTGTTGGGGGCTTCATGGCATGGGTTTCTATGTAGCTCCTGTAGATGTAATGTAGATGTAATGTGTAGTTAGCCCAGTCCACATAGGTTAGGTTAAGAGAAAGAACTGAGCGAGCTCAGAAATGTGACATTCAAAATTTAAGTGCTGGTCAAAACTAATGCCAAATGAGATTTTTAGCAGATCAATATTACTAACTAGGAGACCAATCCTGAATGAATGTAGAATAGAATAAAATCATCTAATTGTCCCATTAGCAACAAACCAACAGCAACACTATCCTGGAGAGCTTCTTTCCCACAACTCTTTATTGAATGAAGTGAAGTGTTCCTGAGATCACAGTGTGACAGATGTCTTTTGCTTTGCTACTTTCTGCCAGGACTGGACCTTTTAGGTAATGGGAGACATAACTGCCAATCTTCTGGGGGCCTCTATGGCAATCATAACATTGAATGTGTGTGTTAGTAGGCGAAGGAGGGCGTAGCGCTGAAAGTGCCGGAGGTCCTCCTGGACTCGGCTTTACTTCTGCTTTTCTGGGATTAGAGGGGATCCTGTTGTCAAAATCTTATCTTAACCTACCAGCCAGGCCAAACCAACACACACACTCCAGATCAAGCTGTGGGACAATAGACCTGGCCATTTGTTGGTTTAACAGGTCTGCATGCTTGCTAAAGGGGGATTGGGGATGCCTGCTCTGATGTGCAAAGGCCTGGGAGGGTGAGGGAGTGAAGCCTTGCCAAAGGGGAGTGTGTGTGATTGTACTCGCATGCGTGTGTTCAAGTAGGGCAGGGAGAAGAGGGGTCACATAAGGCTGTGTATGCGAGTGTGTATGTTTGGGACGGTGGAATGCGAGAGAGGAGAGGGGGGACATGCAGCAAGGGGGATGTCCCATTAATACCAGACTTAATCTCTACACTGGGCACGGACTATACACACACACACATACAGTACAACCCAGTATCACAGTAAAACGTGTGCTAGACACGCCACTCCTCCGTGTCCATTTCACGCTTTGCCTCTCCAAAGCAACAAACGTGCAGAAGTTGCATTACTAGCAGTGGAGGTAATATATTTAAAGCCACAAAGTCGGTAGGTGTCGGAGCAAAAAAGTTATTAAGTTCATTCCTTAATCATCAGAATCGATTAAGCTAGGGGGCGAATATGTATTTACGCGTAAATGTGTTAATAATGTCTGTTTAAACGCTTTCCAGTGATTATTTCTTAATGTTGGCTTGAAACAAAATATCTCCCTCTGCTGTTACTGCAGATTACTGCAACTTGCTGCAACTTCTGCATGTGTGTACATTTCGCGTTTTGAAGAGGCAAAGTGTGAAATGGACACAGCGGACTGGCGTGTCTATTACACTCTTTGTCATGATATCGGGTTGTGCAGGGAGACTGACAGACAGCCAGAAAAACAGTAGGTTGTTGGGGTGAAATCCATGTTTTCATTCCTAACTGAAAAGAAAGGAAGAGGAAATATTTTTGTTCCATGTAATATAAACAAATACCTACATTAACACCGTCAGGAAGACACACTCTCATCAGCATAACATTTTACTCTCTCTGTAAGTCTGACCACTTTTTGCTGATTCACAATGTGAAAATTTCTCATCTTCCACATTTTAACGAGATTAACGCTGACAGCACTACTAGATTGCTTCCAGTGCAACTCTGTTGGGGTCCATGTCTGTCTAAACTGGTCTGACCACTTGTCCTGTATGTGCTGTAGTTTGATACGATGGGAATCATTCCTCACTGAAAGCTGTGTCTCAGAACAAGGATTTTAGTCCACAATATCCAAGTCTGAAGGCACTACATCAGGGACAGAGGAGGGCAGATCGATACCAATATCGATAGTATTGGTACAAACGCTAGTACTAGCATTGGATCGATAGGATGAATAATTAGTTTTTATCCTGTAAGATCATATGTAGCCCACTGAACTGTTTTAAATAAAATATTTTTGGGGGAAATGGAAAAATGTACCTCAGACATGCACTATGAAAAATGTCTGAACCATTCTGTGTTGACTATAAAGTCTGTTTAACGCTAATTTAAAACAGAAGTTGATCTAAAGTGTTTTACAGACACATGCATTTATATTCCAGGTCTCAAAATACATGAAAAGCTGTAAGATGTGTTTTATTGTGTTACCTAATTAGTAAAAGTAACATCACAGTGGTCATTTTAGTCAGTTTAGTTGTCATTGATATACAGTCAGAATTTGCAAATTGCTAACGAATCATCTCCTAAATTATGACACACTGCTCTCCCCTACATAAGCTGCCTTTGTAGGTTAGAAGTAGTGGTGTCTGTATCAGTATCTGCAATGCAGGCGCTGTATTTACCTGGTATTGGATTGAAATAACTAGAGAGCGAGGCTGAGAGGAAGCTTGTCATTCCCAGACAACTCTCCACATTTGTCTATTTCATTCACTTCTTAAAAATAAAAGTTAAGTTTGAAGTATTGCTGAAGCCTATCAGAGGCCCACAAGTGTAAAGTGACAGGACAGAAGTTGAGTTTTGTAAATAGCAACCAGGCTGAAAAACGACAAAAGAAGATGACCTTTTTTTAAATTTTCCTGCTTTCATAACTTTTTACTCACTGTAGTGTCAGTGTCGTGGCACAGAACATTTGCATTGAGTTACTATTGGTTTAACACGGTTTTTAAAAAGAGTCATTTCCCAGCAGCCGTTTCCCAAACTCGAAACTTTTCAATGCATATGCAAGAGTGCATGGTCAAATAAATTCCAGATTGCACCTTTAACTCCATTCAGTGAAAATGACTGCTTCGCCCGCACTGTGCTGTCAGGCCTCATAAATTTCCCCTGAAAGCATGTTCTTTGCATGCAGCCTAATGCGTTTAAGCCCCGAGTCTGGGCAACATGTGCAAGCAAGCAACTACTTGCGCTCTTCTCGGGCGTACGCTGAACCCCACCCTCAAATCCCACCCCAACCCCCTTCGCTTAGGGGAAAGGCAGATTTACAGCTGATATTGATCTGTAATTGGCACTTTCACCAGGAGTGATAATGCAGCAGTGTCAGCCCTTTGCACTGTAATTAAACTGGAAATTGTCTTCTGTGTGTGTGTGTGTGTGTGTGTGTGTGTGTGTGTGTGTGTGTGTGTGTGTGTGTGTGTGTGTGTGTGTGTGTGTGTGTGGTGGTCTTTTGTCATAATTACGTATGTGTGAGAATGTGTATGCCAGTCTCCGTCAATATGTGTTTGTGTATACGGTAGGAAAGGACAGAGTCGCTGTGATGTGAAGTTCCATAGACATGCTTGCTGTGGCTCCGGCTTCTCTAAGCCAAGAATGGCAACAATAACAACCCCCTCAGCTCTGGAAGGAGTGATGTCAGCCTCTCTTCTCCTTTCACACACAGACATGCACACTCACACGCATGCACACAAGCAAACAACTGATGTCCCCTGGATCGTTAACATCAGACGCTGGCACAGTGTAATAGCCTACCTTAGCCAGTCCTTTAAAACACACACACACACACACACACATGCACACAGCTTCCTTCGCTTTGCTTTTGAACCCTTCCTCTGCTGAATAGCTGCATTCATAGCAGTCTGCATCGAAGCATAAAACTCTATTAATAAAACAGCAAGGGCCCGCTGAGTGACACCTGCCCAACCCTGCCAATGTACACCTAAGCCTGTTCTAGCAACAAGTGTTATCATAGTCTGCCCTAAGAACTGTGTCATTAAAAAATATGTTAGAATAAAATTCAGGAAAAATAAAGATCCTAGAGGGTCGTTTTAATGTGAGAAGGGGGAGGATCGTTGTGCTGCAACAAGTATAACAGTATCTAAAGCCAGGTGTGAGTGCATGGCTTGCATGTTGTAAATGTCCAGCGTGGAGAGTCGGAGGTGATAGCCAGGCTGTATATATGGCAGAGAAGAATGGTGCTACATAGAGAGCCAATGGAATAACACGAGTGGGAGCATGTGGCAGTGAGCTGCCACAGCGTGCAGCCAATGGAAAATGAGGCTGTGCCATGCTCATAGATGTGCCAGAGTGAGAAAGGAGAGGAAGCAGTCGATGAATAAGATGATGATGATGAAGAGCAGACGTTAGGAAAAAAGGAAGCGAGGGAATGCACCGTAGGTCCCAGAGTGAATGCTACAGTGACCTGGAGTCACTGCGTCATCGCAGATTAGAGCTAGTCTTTTTGTCTCGTTCATCCCAATTAATCAGCTGCTAACATATGACCCACTCTGAAACAGCGGGTAAAGAGCCCCTGTGCAGCACGCTGTGGTTCCACATGCAAAGCTATGGGCTTGAGAAATGACTCCAATCATTTGCCGTTTGTCTCAGTGATGCAAAAACTTTGGCCAGAAAATCAGAAAATTCCAGTTTTAAGACCTCAAAGAGTAACTTCACGCACTGTTTAAGTTTGGAAACGCCCATTTGACAAATTCAAACAAACACATTCGAAACCTGGCACACACAACTGCTCCAGTCAGGCAGAATTTATAATACTGCACTTACATATGTAACTCACACCCCAGTCTATGGTGGTGGGGCATAACTGCTTTCGGGCTTTTGAAGGGAGGCATGACAGAAAGGGTTTGACAGCCGCTAGTCCCATTTACCAGCCTGAATTCCTCTCCAAGGTCACTGATAACATTTCAATTAGAAGTTTTAATGCATGTGTCATGCCTTTACGTCACATGTTTTTTGTTTGTTTTTTTGCCTTTAGCAGGACCCCATTTGCAAAATTGCTGGGATGCTTCGTAAAATGTCAAGAATATAATGCAGTGATTTTCAAATCATTTAAAGCCTTTAAAAAAAATAGAAAATAGAATAAAGTAAACTTATAAAATGCTGAAACTGAGAATTTTGATCTAAGCAACATGAGACTTTTTAAGATGGACTGTGACTTATACTGTGCTCCATTTGACATGGAATTCCTGCTGAAATCTGACCACACCAGCCCAGACTTCACAATGCAACATGGCAATCTTGCATCATGCCTAAACCATAAATAAATAACCAAACTTTTACCACCGCTGTCTGTTTGTGATTCGCTACATAAGTCATGCATCCTCCAAGTTCTGTCCACGAATGTGCTCAAGTCTCTTTCTTCAACGACTACGACTGTCATGCAGTCAACTCAAGAGTGATGTCACTCCCAAGATTGACATTCACCTTCCAAAGTAAAAATATCCTTCGGTGTGGCAATATCTGAAACCGTTTTTGCAAAAAATGGAAAACTGGAGCAATCCGACTTTTGGTCAGCGCAAGCCAGCATCCGCACTTCAGAGAAGGCCTTGCTTATCTCAGCAAGACAATAGCAAAGTACACATAATAATAAAACATGCAATAATTATATTGCATGGCTATAAAGAAAAAGAGTCCAGATACTTTGCTGGGCTGTCTGTGGTCTAGATACTATTACCCATTCGAAACATTTTGAAGCATATGGAATGCATTATTAAAAACATAATATATGACAAAAGAGGCCCCAAACACTTCATCAGCTGAAGAATGGGGAAATATTTTGCTTTCGAACTAGAGTGGTTGGTCTGTTCTTCTCCTAAACATTTACAGAGTGCTTTTGCAATTTTTGTAAGAGTACATTCTGTTTTACTTGACATTTTGTACATGACAGCTCCTTTAACAGGGTTGAAGGAAGATTTACTGTCCAACTATGAGGCCTCTGAATCGACTACAACTCAGACATACTGTATATCAGCGGTCCCCAACCCCCGGGCCATGGACCGGTACTGGTCTGTGAGTCGTTTGGTACCGGGCCGCAAGAGTTGAAGAGTTGAGGTGTGAAATTTATGGTTTTCAGGGTTTTTATCGGTTTTTATCGTTGTTTTTTTAATCGTTTTTATCGTTAACTCGGTTTCCCTGGGTCTTTTCCCATCTGTTATGAATAAATCTTCTTTTCTTTTGGTACCGGTACTGGTTTTATTTTGTTCTATTTATCCGTGACACCTTAAAGGCTGGTCCGTATAAATATTGCCGTACATAAACTGGTCCATGGCATGAAAAAGGTTGGGGACCGATGCTCTGTATGATACATTTGCAGTGAATACAATAAGAAAATAGCTAAAATATGAGCTTTGGTATTTCATGGGAGGAGGTCAGATGTGGGATGATAACCTGAAGCCAGAAGACATGAGTGTTCAGCCTGATTTCTAAGCTCTGCCCCTGATGGGAAAATCGCGCTTTTTTCACCAACAGACTGGCCTGTGGTATTTTCACACAAACCACGGCACTCTGTGCCATCTCTCAGCGCTTGGCTCTCATTGAGATATTGAGAGGTATTTTTTTGTTGTTTTCTTTTGACAGATTACAGATTCTGGGGTATTACAGTGCCTGAGCAGTACTATGCAGCACCTGTAAGTCCACTTGCCTTCCTGCCTGTAACCGCACTGAGGACAGGAGGGTGAGGGGTGGGGTGGGGTTGGGGGGACAGCGGGAGAGTTTTCCCAGGCTCAGCCAAGGTGAATATAAAAGCTGCAGTGTTCACTCTCCGACTGCATCTCCCTCTCGATCTCTTTGAACTGGGCGGTCGTGTCAGCAGCTCCCAGCCCCCAGCCACCATATCGCCCTTCATGTGCCCACAGGGAGTGATAGGCCGGGCGCCGACAGATCCGCACAGCGTACGGGACTAATGCAGAGACACACATGCTGGGTTGTGCCCTGTCTGCCAACAGGAGACGCTGATAGAGGCATGTGCAGAACACATGGGAAAGACAGAGCCTGGAGGAATATGGGCCCTGGCTTTATCTTTGCATTTAGCAAGCACAAACTGGATTTGAGCCAAACCCTGCCTTTACAGCAATAACAATAAATGTCCTCTTCACAGCATCCCTCCGCCTATTATATCCAAGGGAAAGGAGAGCAGTAGTTTCACTTATCTTCTGCTTATTGCTCCAGTGTACAGCAATCAACAGTCATAAGAAGAAGTGGATTCAGCCTTTATTATACTTATATTATAGTTGTGAGAGTAAAAAGTCTGCACCATCCTATTTAAAATAAAAAGCAGACAAGCTGACTTGCTAGACAAACTGGAATTGTAATCATGATGAAAGACTTGGGATGACATAGTGACTGTTGCCGAAGTCATGTTATGATTGTTATACTTATGGCTGCGGGATGTTTCTTTTTTAATTGGTCACAAAGGGCATAACACTGACTTCATGTTGTACGGGTTGCATAAAAGCACCATGGGTTAAAAAAAATAGACCTACATCAGCTGGATATGTTAATAGAAGCAAAGCTTGAGACTTAGCAGCAGGAGAACCACAAATTTAGCCCCAGCTTCACCAGTTAGCACAGGAAGAGCCACTCCAGCTGTGCTCACAACCAGCAGCTGGTTGGAGAGCAACCTTCTTAAAATGAATAATGAACACTAATGAGTCATGTTTCAGTCTGTTAATGAACAGATGTCCATTATCATTCTTTAGCTTTTGGTCTTCTTGTTAGGGAAGCCCTGAATCTGACTCTTTAGCACTTTTAGAAGACTGCCTGGTGTCATGAGTGTTGATTTCTGCATCCATACTCCATACATAGAATTTGGCATAAGCAGCATGGATCCATCCTGCCTTGTGTCAGTGGTTCAGGCTGTTGGTAGCGGTGAAATGTGTGGGAGATGTTTTCTTGTCACACTTTGGTCTATTATAACTGAACTCCACAGTCTACCTGAGTATTGTTGCTGTCCATGTCCACACCTTTATGACCACAGTATTTCCATTTCTAATGGCGAGAAGGTGTTACAAGGGTCTTGAACAAGATAATGAGTCACCAGATCTCAATCCAATAACAGCATCTTCTGGATGTGGTGGAAAGGGAGAATCGCACCATTGGTGTTAAGTTGACAAATCCACAGAAGCTGCATCATGCTATCATGTCAATACTGATCCAAATCTCTGGGCAATGTTTCCAGCACCTTGTTGAATCTTGCCTTAATTCTTGGTGGCATAAAGTGGATTCAACCCGGTACTAGCAAGATGTACCTAATAAAGCTTCTGGTGAGAGTTTAAAGCAGAGGCTGAAAAATGAGCCACTGTGGACAAACTGCAGTTCCTCTACCTGCCACTTGAGGCTTGGTCCAAAAGGGAATGAATATCCACAGGCTGCCATGCTAAATGTGTAACTTTACTGCATTTAAAAAAGAGCAATAACAATTTTAGCCCAGTACAAATGAAAGTTTTGGCGCTGTATGGATAGTTTCTTCCTTCACAATAACTCGAAATGGGGTAAATTTTTCTTTTTATAACTCGTTCACTTACAGGCAGCTGGAGCCAGCCTGTGTTGGCTAGGCCTCATTCACTATTTTGAGCCATTAAACTGGACCTCTTCACTGTGTGTCTGTGTGTGTCTTTCAGAACATTTTTAATGGCATTTTAACATACAACAACACAACCAAAACAACAGCAACTAGCAAATGCTAGACCCATAAAATGTGCATAGTGTGGTGATATTAGATCCATGTAGGACAAATATGCAAAGCCAAAAGCTTCCTTGGCCGAAAAAAAAAGACAAGGTCCAATTAAGGTAACATGCCACAAGTCTACAACGGCTATTCCCAGTCATTGAAGAGGGAGTCCAGGGGGACGCTAGTTGAATAACTGCACAGTAATTCTCAGGAAAAACTGGGATAAATTAGATCTCAGTAATGACAAAATACCACATTCCTGTGTTATCTCATACCAATAATGGTAAATGTGCCATAAGGTCAGCAATTATATGACCAGCATACTCTGTACTCCTGTCTTACAGAGCAGCATTTATGAAAGTTGTTGTATTCATATAATTATGTACTTTTATAGTCATGTGCAAGGGATACATTTTATGGAATAGGATTAAAGTAAAGTCCTGCTGTCTGCCCCTAGTTGCACATGTGGCTCTGGGATGGCATCCATATGTCCTACAAATAACTCATTGATTTGTCTGTAATGACTCCTTAACAAAAATCCTAACATGAGCATTTGACTCCCTCCCAGACAATCCTACCCCATTACATACTTTATACTTTGTAAAAAGAAACTTTGACATGCACTAGTGAGAACCATATGCTGTCATTGTATACACAAAACTCCACATAAACATGAGAGAAAGAGCAGATTATGTAGTCAGTTGTAAAAACATGTTAAAATATGCCCAGCTATGCCAAGCGCCTTTTCCTAGCCAAACACACATACACACGAATCCCTATTCCCTCACAAATGCGCTAATCAGGCATCCTTCCCTTCTTTTCCGGCCACAGTGACGTTGAGCTGGCAGCGCAGCAGGTAGAGTACACAATCGCACTGGCACGGGATCAGACAGTCGGCTTCCTCTATCAAAGGTCATCATTCTTATTTATACTATCCGTATCTGACTCATGCTGTCGTTACACAGTGAGCAAAAATGGACACAATGGATGTATTATAAATGATCGGGTCCATATTAAGAATTTGCAGGACTGATGAAACGCACCTGGATCATGCCAAAATGAAGATTATGGTATTTGTTATAGCAACAAAGCAACAAACACACAAGTCATGGTGACCGGAGGGAAGTATGTGCATGTGTGTGTGTGTGTGTGTGTGTGTGTGTGTGTGTGTGTGTGTGTGTGTGTGTGTGTGTGTGTGTGTTTATGTGGTAAAAGCAGATGTTTTAAGGAATTTAGAGATCTAAAGCATGGATGTGTGTGTTTATCTGCTTATGCAAACCGTTAGTGGGAAAAATAAGAGAACAACTATCAAGGAGACAACTGTGAGGACTCACATCTCCAAACTCTCATCCCTCTTCCTGCAGTGATTTCAGGTCATTCCAACCCAGAGTGCTGCTTGGCTCTAACTCTCAGGAAGGACCTTTTTAGAGATTCTGGCCTACCATCAGGTCACACACTCTTCCTCTTCCAGAGGGCTCTCTGCACACATAAATCAAACACACCTCCTCCCCCCACCATGTGTGTGACATATATCTGGATGGGCAGGCCAGTCTTAGAGGATGTGGTCTCTCACCAGGCACCGTTAAGCCAGAATCCCAAGTCTAGGGGAGCAGGGCGGAGGCTGGGATCCAAACAAACTCTCCAGCATGGATGATAATACTCCCCATGCAATTTTTTGACAAATGAGAACTTTAAATCTTGCTGGGAACATATAGGAAGCTGCAGAACTAAAGGAGGTTCAAGTTTCCTGGCAGCTATGAGAGTGAAATAGTTTCCTGGATCTAAAATGAATGCATTCATATGCATCTATAACACTGATTCATACAACATGTCGCATACCTAATCCAAGAGGCCGTAAATGAGGAGCGAAGTGCTGCAAATCCTTTAAATCCACTGTAATTTCCAAGAAGAATGTATGTGTATGGTTGTCTGTGTGTGTGTGTGTGTGTGTGTGTGTGTGTGTGTGTGTGTGTGTGTGTGTGTGTGTGTGTGTGTGTGTGACTGGAGTTAGCAAAGGAACCAGCCTGTTGGAGGGATGTTTAATTAGGTTAAGGAGGTGCAGCAGGGAAGACAGCCAACTAGCCTTACACACCCTTGTTCCTGACACACACACATACACACTTGTTAACTCTTCACTTCTTAAGTGCATCTGGCTCGTCGGGCGCAGCAGAGTGTTCAGTTCACATAAAACTTGGACTACTGTTACAAGTTTTCCAGATCCCACCTGCTACTGGACTCACTTTTCATTATTCCTGAGTGAGAATGTGCAGCACAAATTACAGTAACTGGCGTCATCACGTTTATTTTTAGTTTCTAACAGTTTGACAAAGCTAATATAGGAGTGTAGTCTAAGGAATTTTGCGCTTTGCATTTTCTTCAAACATAAAATATGTCGAGCATACTGCAGGTGCAACAACAGAAAATTTGATAAAGTGGCGTGTTTACACTTTACAGAAGATAAATCTCATTATTCAATCCAGGAAGTGGTTTGATTTTAACCAGATGTTAAACATCCACCACTTCACTTGTAACTTGTTTGTGCATTAGGAGTAGCTTCACGCCTATCCCTTTGTATGGACCTTTTACCTACTTGGCATCCAATCGAAGCCTTGCAACAGGGAAACTTCAACTATAGTTGCTTAGCATGTGGCTAAAATGCATCCCTGACTGGTTAGGAGTAAAGATTGAAATACATGAATACTCCTATGACATATGACTCCTATGTCCCAGCCTCTGCTGGGTTTTTGATAAAGAACAGTAAAGGTTCCCTATTGATTAGTGCTGTATGACTGGACTCCTGTTTAGTTAGAATATGTTAGTCTTACCACTAGTCCACTGTGTCAAGGTATAAATCAATGCAAGGAGAAAAGCAGCAGAGGAAACTCTCTAAGTTCATTCTGTACAATAATACAGAAGGAGAAATGTGCTGTTGCACTGATGGTTTGGAAGAACTTTGACAGGCTTGCACTGTTGCCTTACAGCATGAAGGTCCTGGGTTCAAATCCACTAGTTGTGCCTTTCTGTGGGTAGTTTGCATGTTTTCCTCAGGTCTTCATGGGTTCTCTCTGGGTACTCAATCTTCCTCCCAAAAACATGCAGTTAGTGGGGTTTGTTTTACAAATTAAATTAATCTAAATTACCAGTGGTGTTAACTGGTGAAGCCTGAATTGAATAAGAGAAAGAAGCCGTCAGCTTTGGCTGTAATGCATACAGCCTCTTATTTTAGAAAGAGCCGTAGTATTAGCTTCTTCATCCAGTCATTTCCGTGGAAGTGGCAGAAGATTAATGCTAGATGTACTTTCCATAATATTTTTTCCCAGTTCCTCCTTGTTGATCCTGAATCACACCAAGACACTTTGTTGAGTTCTAAGTCTACCTGCAAGTTTCCCATCATCGGGACATGCCTGGAAAACCCAGGCGTCGTAATCGCTCCAGCTGGCTCTTTTCGACATGAAAGAGTGGATCTAGTCCAAGCTTCAGCCAGACGCATGAGTCCCTCAACCTGTCTGTAAGGCTATGGAGGAAAATAATTTGGGCCACTTGTTTCCACAGTCCTTTTGTGTTGATCACACCCCACAGCTCATGACTGAGTGATATCTGCTGACAAACATCAGTCCATCTAACCATCTGGCTTTCCATTTTACCACCACTAGCAAACAAGAACTAGAGGTACTAGACCTGGGAACACCTACAATCAGCTGGGGTAAGAAAACTGGAAAACCTTGGACTGCTAGCTTCCTGTTAGCTTTAGCAGAAAGCAATCTTCTGTTCAGACTGGAGAAGTTGATACTTTCGGTTCACCACTGGAAAGTGCTGGATTGCTCCTTTACCACTTTGTAAACTGTAAGGACATCCCTTTGAGTGACTTTGCTGTTTTACTACTTTCAATCTCAAGGTCTCTTACACAATGTCCCATATCCATCCACACACACAGTCACACAGACAGGCAAACTATCAGCTGTTGATGCAGATGATGATAATAAAGTGCTGGAGACATTCACAGTTTACCTTGGGAAAGCAGAAGTTGAAAAAATGTAAATGGCACATCTGGGAATTCTTCACCAGATGACTCCCAACATTCACACACTTCCCCAGAAAGACCAGCCACATACATAATTGACTTCCCAGGAACAAACCATTATCTCACGTCCTCCTCAAAAACTTATTCAACCCTCCCTGGCTGCGGGTCACATCTAGCTCACACACATCTCCCCTTCTGACAAGACACACCTTTGACCTGAAGTTTCTCTGGTGTGCAGCCAGGAAAAATGACATCATTTCCTTTCGGTGACTCGACAGGCACTCCATCAGTATAGTCCCTCCGGGTTTGGGAGAGCAGTGGAAGAAAAAAAGCAAAACAAAACAATAATGATAATAATTATACCTTCACACGTAACGAAGAGCAGAGCCCACGGGCCACAATACATAACAGCTGGGCCTGGGAGCTGTCAGACAGCTAGATAGTGAGTGAGCACTCTCTGCTAACCAAAGACAGATGTGAATTACAGCTTGTGACACATAGCTGTGTGGTTAGTAACAGCCCGGGGGCAGTCGGGGATCTAAAGATCCTAATATACTGTTGCAAGATACATTTCAAAACTGAAATGCTGCACCGAAGTCGAGGGATTTTCGTTCCATGTATATCTACATGCAACGCTTCCGGCACAAACAGTTCTTGTGGGAAGCAATCATTCTAAAGATGGCAGTCTCAACAGGTACATAAATTGCACTCGTGTGAAATGAATTTGGCATTTATTAAATAAAAGTATTGGTGGTTAATGGGATATTTGTATCATAAAAGACCTCACCAGTTTCTGCTCTGCAAGCCAGATCAGGTTAGGGATCCAAGAACAGGTCTTGCCACAACACCTACAGGCTCGCAATTAACGCGCCTTTGTATCCTGTTTATTCTCTTCGTCACACTCACCACTCTTCCTTTCCCGTCAGATGTTTTCAATCACTTATTTTCTCACTGCTAAATATCAGCCATACACACGAACTTGCACAAAAGCAAAGCTTTAAATCACTGAAATGGCTCCGCTTTTACATCCCGGCAAGCCAAAGCTATGAAGTGCCTTTATGTGAAAATGCAATCAAAAGGAAAATTGTCAACATGTTAGATGACATGGAGGTTGTTTTCTGTGAATATGATATTCATTTTGGTTTGTCCTTTGGGTGTGTTTGGACAAAACAAGCAAGTAGGCTGGTTCACATACAGTGTTTTTCTACTTTAAATAACTTGTGTCACTCACTTTCTGTTTACTGTCCACACTTCAATGAACACATCAGCAACTTGGCATTTTAGTATCTTGCCCAAGGATACTTTGGCAACAGCAATGATTTAAACCATGATCCCTCCGATTAGTAGATTGCCTGCTGTACCTCCTGAGCTGCAGCCACTCCAATGCAAGTTCTTAATCAACCGCTGTAGCCCATAAATTCAGTGACTCTGAGCCAACACTTTAAAACTGTTTACTTTCTAACTTTTGTCTACTCTCTCCCGTAATTTATGCTTTCTTATCTGTTTTGTTCGTCATAGTCACCCTGCACTCCTCTTTTCTGTTTTCCCCCATAACCGGTCAATCCTGCAGTTCCCTTTCTTCTGCAGTGGAGTTCGTCCACCCCACTGGGTAACTTCTCCTTGTTGAGCTTTCTCTCTGATGCTGTAATTTCGACACAAATGCATGTAAATAAAATCGCTGAATTCAATTAATGATGTACTATGAACTACACTGACTGCATTTAGCTTTAATGCTGCTATTTCCTTTATCTGCATTACAATTCCTCTCACATAATTATATCTCAGACTGTATGTTTTTGGCTCTTACCTTCTAATGATAACAGAAATCTACTGTTTGCTTAACCATTTTTGCTTTTCCTGCTCTGACACATTTATTCTAATATAGATAAAGCATACGCTGAGAGAATAAAGCTGGTTCTCTCTGGACACCAAGTGAAGGGAGAAGGGGGTGAAAAGATAACATTGGCAGAATGAAAGGACACTCCTGCAAATGTTTGGACAAACAGGCAAGGCGTGGTGATGATAGGCATTGCAATGAAAATGTAAAAAAAAAAGCTAACAAAGTGCAAATGATTTGAGCTTTGCATCATATCATCTTGTAACACTGCCTGTCCATTTTTATATCATACACACGACAAATATAGTCAATCAGCCTTTTTTTTCCTGCTCTACTCATACGTATTTTCATGTACAGCAACACAAAGATAGACCTCAGTCATATGACTTACTCCAATAGACAGTTTCGTCAGTCTTTTAAAAATATAACAATGTAATGCAGACATCCATATGTGCAAGCTTGTGCAGAATGTGCAGAAAGATGAGAACACACAGAGTACAGACATGGGAAGACGTTGGGGGGAATCTGTTTTTATTCAAACAGCAGAGACAGCCAGTCAGATTCAAACGTCAGGAAAAACAGAGCAGCTCATTCAAACGTTGGACAACAGCGACATCTAGTGGTAGAAGGGCAAGGGGCAGGTGAAGTCAATGACAATTTTGGAAATCTACTACATACACTTGTCGCACAGCAGTGAATCACGTGCTTTGAAATTTGTTTTTGTATTCAAACCGTGTTATGGTGTTCATATCAGCAGCTTGAGCACAAGTTCTGTAATGGAAGCAAAAGGTTTGAAACCGCAGGTGTTGGGCACACACACGGAATGAATAAACTGTACAAAGATGTAGTACAAAGATGCAAAAATCTTCATGTATTCATCTATTATTTTCTTAAAGTTTTTATATTTTCTAAAATATCATATCAAATATCACATCGTGCAAGACGGGGGACATGAATTCAACATTTCGCTTCCCTGTCAGAGTGAGAAGGTGCAGAGATGGAGAGTTGCTGCCTCCTGCTGGCGTTAAAGCGCAAGTGTCGCTTAAGTGTCTAAACACTACGTAGTCCTGCATTCAAATTGAAAACTGTAAATTAGATCAAATGTGAAATTGAAATTGACCAATGATCATTAGTACTGATTAGATTAAAAAGTAGGCTTGTTATATTTAAATTTGTATTATCTTCCGTTTAAATGGAGCCAGCGTACAAACTTTGAGTGTTGATAATAAATTGTTTCCAGTGAATTTTTAGTAAGTCTATCAATCACCCGTGATGCGGGTGACAAGCTGTCAGAGGTCGATTTAAAAAAAAAAAAAAAAAAAAAAGATTAAATACAGGTAACTTCAGGGGCTACTATCAAAAGGCTGCTCCAGGTGAGGCTCGAACTCACAACCTCGGCATTGCTCTACAGTGTACTGTCATATAAGTACCGCGCGCTAACCGATTGCGCCACTGGAGCTCACTGCGTTAAGCCTGCAGTTGGGCTTATAACCCTGAAACAGATGTGGAGTCACGTCACTGGTGTTTATTGATTTTATACGTTTGATATAGTGATTGAATGTATCGAGAAAATAATGTTTGTTTAAACGCGATAACGACCATCGGTGCATTTACTGATTTATGTTGACATGTTCGCTAAGATTTTACACGAAAAGCGGCTAAGACGTGTTTACCAGCGGTAATGACAGATGCGTCATAATAGAAATACATTTTAACTTATGGCTAAATGACATGTCAGCTGAAGGTCTTAGTGCCTAACAAACTAACGTCTCTAAAGCTGCTTTATATCGCTTAAATGTTGGGTCAATAATATAGCTGTATGAAGTGACCCGGAAGTACTTGCGTGGCACGAAGAAGAAGAGCTGGTTGAATTTTGGCGCTGAGTAGTGATGTGCCATACCACTGATTTCCTTTCCGATCCGATACCAAGTAAAATTCAGGGTGTTATCAACGATACTGGTCTGATACCGATACTTTGTACAAAAACTTAATTTGTTACTGTATTTCAAATTATAGCTTCATAATGACTACAGGACATCAGACTACTTGTTCTTATTGTTTAATTATGAAGAATTATCATTTCAAAAATAAAAAAAAAACTGAAGTTGTGTGTTAATTGACGCTATCTGAACACATATATCTTGTCATTTAACATGTATATAATTGCCTGGACATTTCAACAAAACATTCAACATTCACACTTTCCCACATTCACAGCAGTGCTGTGCCACACTACAAATTTTGGTATCGATCCAATATCAAGTAAATACAGGGCCAGTATTGCCGATATCAGTACGAATAATTTTAAGTTATTCGGTCAGCTAATTGGGGGAGAGTAGTGTGCCATGACTTATGAGATGAATTCTCAATTTGCAAATTCTGAACACATTGTAATCACCACTATATCACTGTGATTGTTACTTTCCACAGTAATTAGTTAACACAAAAAATACACCTTTCAGCTTTTCATTTCTTTTAAAACAGGGTTTTTGGAGACCTGGAATGTAAAGTTTTCTATCTCTAAAGACCACAAAAAGTTTCTGACATTTGTCATAATGCATGTTTGAGGTTTATTTTTTCCCAAAAAAATAATTAATTAACACAGTTCAGCCGGCTACATACTAAACTTGAAGGATAAAAACAAAGTATCAATCCAATTGTGCTAGTATTGATCCGATACCAATACTAGTGTTGGTATCGATAGTATCGATATTTGGATCGATGCACCCACCTCTAACGCTGACTCTAACTGGTCCATCTTTTTAATCCAAACAGCTGATAATGCAGCAGCACTGAAACAAAGGGCATAAATGTTGGGTGAAAACGGAACACTAAATTAACTATGATCATTATACTATAGCTCATAATCTTTCACAAAGTAAGAACTTCATAAGCAGCAGATTTTATCAGACAAGCACAGTTCAGTTCACCTGAGGGTTTAACTTAACCTGTCATTAAAGGTTCAAAAAATATCATGTCATGACATTAATACCACCGTACATTAAGTTGTAAATGCACTGTTAATTAACATTAATTATATTAAATTAATTAAAGTAACATTAATTAACTATTTGCATGATCACCACTTGTCAGTTAAATTGACTGATTATTTCATAAACAATCAGATCTTGTGGCTCATTCTGAATTAGCACCTTTCCTTTCATAAAGGATGGTCTAATCTATCCTCTGCTAAAGACGCTAAAAACAGAAGTACTAAAGAACCATAGTATTTTAAACCAACCTCCAAGCTGCCATTTTGCCAAGATTTTAGAAAATACTTTGGCCATTCAACTGATTTATTTCATGAATTTATTTCTGCTCCCATAATATAATTGATACAGCTCTGGTCAAGCTCACTCGTGCTGCTCTCTATTTTAATTCTCCTTGACCTCAGCTCAGTCTTTAATACTGTAACCACAATATTTTAATCAGATGTCTGAAAAATTGTCTGAAAAACAGTGTTGATGTCAGTGATGTAGTACACAGCTAGCTCAGTTCAAATTCATCAAATTAAATTCTTTAAAAAAAAATTTAAACAGTTTTTATTTCCATTTAAGTTGGGTTTTTCTGTATATGTGTTTTTCAAATAGGCTTGTTTTTAAGTTTTAGAGAGTTTTAGTGTATTCGACCAGTTTCTGGTCCCTTCAATCACTGAACAAATTGTCGGATGGAATCCTCCCCGAGTACACTCATGCAGAATGCAGAAGCAATGATAGAAGAGGAACGAAACAGTTTCAATATTTTGAATCTGTCTTCCTCTTTTTTACAATGAAAACCATGTTTGCCACAACATGGTAATTTTGATAAATGAGAAATATGTCGTCTAACAATGGCAGACACACATACACAAACGATTTCATCAAATGTAAATATCATCTCTAATATCACCTGTGGAAATCAGAGCGAGCATTTCTCATTTATGGTTTGCAGTATTCAGGCCACAGACATAGTCTGCCGATGATAGAGGAAGAGCTGTAAGGATGCATGGTGGTAGCAAGGAGAGAACATGAGAACAGAAGCATGCAGAGGTATTCTCTTGTTAGGGAGAGCATTAGGTTTGTGGTTGATGAAACTCTCTGCTCAAAGGGAGCAGAGTGACAGGTAGTACAGTGATTTCCAGCACTGCTTTGCTTTGTGAGATACTGATGCTGAAGTTGAGAAAAGTACACTATATTGCCAAAAGCATCAGCCATCCAAATCATTGAATTCATGTATTCCCATCACTTCCATGGCCACAGGTGTATAAAATCAAACACCTAGGCATGCAAACTGCTTCTACAAGCATTTGTGAAAGGATGGGTCGCTTTCAGGAACTCAGTGAAGTCCACTGTGATAGGATGCCACCTGTGCAACAAGTCCAACTGTGAAATTTCCTCACTACTACATATTCCACAGTCAGCTGTTAGTGATATTATAACAAAGTGGAAGCAATTAGGAATGACAGCAACTCAGCCATGGAAGTAGTAGGCAAAGTAAAACCCCACAGCAAAGGGACTTTAATAAGGCAAGTATCAAAAAACAAACCCCTCGAAGCACCTGGGTGATTAAAACATGGCCCGATTATGCTTTTCTCCAGCTACAGGACTGTATCAATCTGACAGACTGGTCCATCTTTGAATGGCAGGACCTGGAGACATTCACTCAGTCTGTCTTTTTCTACATTAGGTGCTCTGAAGAGAATGTGGCAGTGACCAAAACCATCCAGTTTTTTCCTAACCAAAAAACCTTGGATGACAAGTGAAGTACAGGCTCTGATCAAACCTGAGGAACAGTTCTCTGTACAGCACTGCCAGGGCCATCCTGAGGAGGGGGATAAAAAGCCCCTTTTCCATTAGAACCAACTCGAATCAACTTGCCACGGTTTTCCATTAGGTCATATTACCTGGTACCAGGTGCTGAAATAGTACCTGCTCAGCCAGGGTTCCAAAGCAATCTGAGCAGATACTAAAATGTGATGCCATCAGACTGCATGCCACCAACTGACCGGTCAGTAGCATCATTTGATGAGTCATGAGAATGTCTGATTCACAAAAATCAAAACCGCCATTTTTTAAACGAGTCAATGAGAGAAATGGCTACAAAAACAACATCGTGATCCCTGAGTCTGACAAAAAAGCCACAGAGTGAGCAGGAGCGATATCTTCGCCTCGACATCCAACTTTGTTGTAGCGTTCATGTGGCATACTAATTACGTCATGCTCAGCCTCATTGCTATGACACAACCACAGGCATTAGGTGGTAATTGTAATGGAAAACCAGCTGAGCTGAATCAAGTCGTGGCTAGCTGATCCAAGTAGGTACTAATGGAAAAGGGACTAAACAGGCCAAGGGTTAGGAGGAGGATAGAGGGCTTTGTCGTTGATAGCAATCCCCGCCAGGTGTGGAGTGGGATCTAACCAGGTTATTCCACCTCTCCCTGACGTATGCCACTGTTTGCACCTGTCTGAAGCCCTCCACTATCATTCCCATCCTTAAAAAGACTGGCATAGACAGCCTCAATGACTACAGACCTATACCCCTCACATCTGTAGTCATAAAGTGTTTTGAGAGGACACTATCTCAGTACATCAGAGACTATCTACCCCCCCAGACTGACCCCCACCAGTTTGCTTACAGAGCAAATCGGTCCACAGAGGATGCCATCACCATCACGCCATGTGAAGAACAGGAGGAGCTATGTGAGGATGCTCTTCATGGTCTACAGCTCAGTGTTCAACACCATAATCCTAGAAATCCACACTACAGCTGGGTACTGTCACGGATTTCTACAACTGATTCGATTCCAATTCACAAGGTCCTGATTCAATTCGATCTCAGATTCGATTCGAGTTTGAATCAGTCAGTCTTATAACTATCCTCTCACTTCTTGGAGAGTCTGCAAGAAGAGAAGCTGGTCTACATGTTGTGGAGTCATGCAGCTCCTTTGTGCAGCAACAATGTCACCAGCAGTTGAAAAAACTTTTTCAGAACAAACACTGGTCCCAGGTAAGGAAAGATACTGCTTTGCTTTGCTTGGAGAGCCAAAAGAGGATATTCCCCTGCATGGTCCCTCCACCAGATCAAAGGATCCTTAGAAAGTGGAACAGGTTTAACTTCCCTGTATCGATTCACTTCTTCCTTTGCCCTTTGAGTTGGTGTTTTCTGTGATGCTGTGGTTTTTGGTGAGTAGGCGGGCCCAAGGAGAAACATGAATGCAGAGTCCTTTGACCTCTGAGTTGGAGGGGCATAATCCATTTCAACACGACCAAGGGAGATGTTAGGGACAGTTTCCTCAGCTCTGTCACCATCAGACTCTTGCTGTAGAAAGATGAAAACTTAATTGATAAAGAGAAATTAATTTGCAAAATAATTTTGAACTCACCAGAAAATTTAACATAAATATATTGGCAATGGAAGGAAATGACTCTTTATATTCAAACTCGAGTAGTGCAAAGGAACAATCAATTTTTTTAACTAACATTTTTAAAATATTTACATTTTGCACTATATTAATAATTTTATGTCATCCCTACACACATGTATGGCATATACACACAATTCATAAACAGACTTTGACTTCATGTTGTTGTAAACAGCAGTGTTGAGGTCTTTAATCATTGAAGAGTCGTGAGAGATACTGATCATCTTCTCCAGCAGTTGTGCATGCAGAGGTGATGGATAGAGTTGGGGATTTTTCTTCAGACATAACCAGTGTAGCTGCTTTCAGTGGTTTCAGAGCTTTCACTATGTCTTCTCCATCAGTTATGTCAGCCTCTGTACAGAGATCACTTTCACTTCAGGTGAGAGCAGAGCTGCAGAGATTGCTGGTTGTTGCTCTAGGAAGCGTTCCTGCATATCCATCTGGTCACCCAATCAGTCACCAGCTTATGGGCAGTTAGCTTCAGTATCGTTTGCTTCTCTTTAAGCTTGCAACTTGCAATAGTGCTGCTATGAAAAAAGGATGCTATACATCTCACTCGGCCAAGCAGCTGAGCAACAGCTGGAACTTTCAGACCTACTTGTGAAGCCAAATTGAGTGTGTGGGCAAAACAACCAATGTGCAACCTGCCCATTATTTCCACAGTTCGCACCATATTTGCAGTGTTGTCAGTTACGATGACCGAGTTTTTGTTTGTAAGCTCACATTCTTCTATTGTCTTGGACATTATTTCAGATAAATTAACTGCTGTGTGGCTTGCTTCAGTTGTTCTTGTATGTAAGACATGAGACATGAGTCTCCACTCCTTGTCGATATGGTGTGAGGTGATGGTCAAGTAATTATCTGTTGCTCTGAATGTCCAGCTGTCACAAGTTATAGCGACTCTCTCTGCTGACTAGAGTGAGGCTGTAACATCGTGTTTCACTTCTGCATACATGTTTGGGATTACCACTCCATTAAAATTTTTGCATGTTGGTAAAATGTAGCGTGTTTTTGGAAGCCATCATTTTCAGCAACGCTGTACAGACGTACGTCTTTACATATGAAAGTTTGACAAACTGGGTTATTTTTTGGGCACGTGGAAAAGTGGATGCAAACTTGACTGCAAATGCCTTTTTGAGTGACCTTTGCTTCATGTCGGGTATTTTTGCTAGCATATCTGGATGATGCCTTGCTAAATGATTTCTGAGATTTGTGGTATTTCCACAATGTTTTACCATATGGCTTTGCTTTTGTCCAGCTCTTTGCTGTCTTCACAGTTCTTGAATCCAAAGTGCTGCCAGACATCTGCCTTTAGGCTTTAGCAGCGCCCTCAGTGGAGTACCCATGGTGGTTCATGCATCGAGGTCCAAGTTTCATACGCGCATACATACATATATATATATATATATATATATATATATATATATATATATATATATATATATATATATATATATATATATATATATATATATAGTGTATAAAGTCACAAGTCACAAGCATGGGTTTGCTATTTCCTTCTGCTGTCTACTATTTACACTTTACTGACACAGTTGGTGTGGTGTGTACAATCACAAAGGGCTGTTCTATTCTATTCTATAGTGGGGTGAGTGATGAATTTCACTGTTTGGGGATGCCTGTTCCAACATGACTGCACACCAGTGCACAAAGCATTTCCATAAAGCATTTCCATAAAGACATTGATGAGCGAGTTTGGTGTAGATAAATTTGACTGGCCTGCAAAGAGTCCCCTCCTCAACCCGAGAAAACACCTTTGAGGTGAATTAGAGTGGGGACTCCCAGCCAGGCCTTCTCCAACATCAGTAAAGTCCAACATCAATGTTTGATCTCACAAACGGGCTTCTGGAGGAATGGTCAAAAAATCCCATAAACTCACTCCTAAACTATGTGGAAATCCTTTCCAGAAGAGTTGAAGCTGTTATAGCTTCAAATGATGGGCCAACAACATGTTAACCCCTGTGGACTAAGTTATTCGTTGACAGAAAAACCTCACATGACTCACAAAATGGAGACCGACAAAATGCTGCAAGAAACATGTCACAGCAGTTGAGTAAAACAGGCCTTCCCTCACTTGTATGTGTAATTACTGAGGTTGTGTAAAATCGGCTAATTTGCAAAATTAGTCATGTTTACATATTTGTCAGTCCCCTCAAACCATTTTAGCTTTGTTTTTGTTTGTTTTTAAACTTTGTTTTAATTTACACTTATATACTCATATTTACATTCCTGCTGTCACGTTTACAGTTGTTGTGACACTGGCACCTTTCTTTTATTTTCAATCATAATATCATTAAAAGAAAAATACATGGCTTAAAAGCATCAAAGCAAATACATACATATTTAAAATAAAATTGTCTGCCCCCATCTAAACACACTTTTGTATTTCTCTCTCTTTTTTCCTGAAATAAAGTAAAAATAGGTCTTCATGACTTTTTGAAGTCTTCCTGAAGCCTGAGGGAGTATGTTATTTTTTCCAACCACATTTAACCACATATGGTATGTTGGTGGATTGCGTTTGAGACATCTATATGTCTCATCTATATGCCTTTAAATGTTGCTGCAACAGATAACAGGTATTTACTAGCTGATCCCTCAGGTCCGGCAGGAATTAACCAGAGTAATGCAACCTTGGACAAGGTTTGGTCAAATATCTAAATATCTTCTTGAGCGCATCAAAAACATTATTCCAATCTATAGAGGCCAGAGTATGAGCAAGTGAGTGTGTACCACATTTTCTCCAACATCTATTTGGGTTACGTTGGTATTTTTATTTTTTTAAAGTCATATTGTCTGTGTAGAGTCTCACCCATCCATTTGATGGTAGTATTAAGCACTTGAAATGGTAAATGGCCTGTATTTATATAGCGCTTTACTAGTCCCATATCCAGTCATCCACATACACATTCACACACAGGTGATGGCAAGTTACATTGTAGCCACAGCCACCCTGGGGCGCACTGACAGAAGCGAGGTTGCCGGACACTGGCGCCACCGGGCGCTCTGACCACCACCAGTAGGCAACGGGTGAAGTGTCTTGCCCAAGGACACAACCCCAAGCCGGGGCTCGAACCGGCAACCTTCCGATTACAAGGCGAACTCCCAACTCTTGAGCCACTTGAAAAAAGGGCCTGTGATTGTTTTTTGGTCCATTCAAGAGGCTTCTTCAGTTGTTAAAACTGATGGAGAGCCCCAGGTATTTTACCCCTACTGGAGTGCTCCTGAGAGTCAACATATCCTGTAGTCAGAGGCGCATCTAGAATTTTGTCATAGAGGGGGGCCACTAAAAGTTTTGGGGTGGCACACCAAAACCAGAATTTCCAGTTTTATTAAACTGTTGTCAAATATAGGTTACTGGAAAAATACGGCAAAAAAAGGGCGAAGGAAAAGAATTATATAGTTCATTTATAATTAATATATAGTTAATTTCAAGCTATTACAGTTGATACACATGTACATATGAAAACCAACCCCCCACCTGCGTTTAAGTACACCTGCATGTAGTGATGCAGGTCCTTAAGCATCACATGTTCCAAGGTGTTAATAAGCCAGACGAGTCATACTAGGCAACACAGATTTAATTAACGAACATCATTTGTTGTCCAGGGCTCCATTTATTATGTTATGTAAACGTCTCTGATCAGCAGGATGCCCTTTGAGGAATAATGTTAAATATGTAATGACAAATTATGTGGTACGACAAATCACAACAAGCTAAATAACTGAACTTCATGAGCTGTGGATTCTTTCCTTGTTTGTCTGAGCAAACTTTGCTTTGTTCTTATCACATATCTGAGAAGAGAGATTCCAGAATCTTCCCGCTGTTGAAAACTTTGAATTCATGTAGGTACATGTGTGAGTGCTATGTTGGGTTTGGGCCCATTCAGGATTTTCTCTACTATTGCCTAATGTCTGCTGGAAAACATTCTTATCCCTGTCATTCTTCTGCTGAGTAAAGTGTGTGTAGTTGATGGATGGAGGCCTGAGAAAAACAGAAAGAATGAACGTTCATGTTTTACTGATTTTATTATATCCACATTGCAGGATGAACACAGGTACTTCAGTGGCGACTGGAGTACCTGTGAAAGAAATGGGTATAATATAAATCTGGATGTCACAAGAAAACACCAAGATTTTTGAAGCTCTCAGCCCTCAAAATATATATTTCTCAAAACAGTGCAAACATACAGCAAAACAAAATACATGACCTGCAGGAGGCCGTTAATCACCCGAAATCTTTAACTCGTGTCAAAATTATTAAAATCATCACTGCACAAAATTACAAGTTCCTTCAACAGTGTGTAAAGCAGGATTGTAGGGATGTTTTAGGAAATGTGTGTCTTATTTTCTAATTTCTTTATTTGAAATGCCATGGTACTCTCTAAAGAAAGCAGGCGCTTGCATTTGCTTCTGTTAGAATATGTGTTCCAATATATACATTTGTTCAACAACACAGAAGCAGTGAAAAAATGTAGACTACCAGTACAAAAAGCTATTTGGAAACAATAAAAATATGCAGTAGTGCACTGCAGTAGCAACATGGTGCTTGGACCAGTATCCCACCTCTACACAGTTCTGCATCGTCCCATATTCTTTTATCATCTTCTTGCTACATCATTATACACGCTTACTCCTCTTCTGGTTTCGTGGAGTGATAAACTGTTTACCAAAACATTGTCCTCTATCTTGGCGATGAAACTGTTGACTCAAGCTTGGGAAATGTGCTCTACTATAGCGATAATTGTGGCATTTATGGGCTTGGCAGGTTTTGACAGTTAAATAGGCTCTTCCACATGTGCATACTTAAAAAATGAAAAATGGAGTCACAAAGGTGTATACAACCAAACTGTTCAAATTGTAGACAACTTGTTCTTGCAACATCCACCTTAATGTCATACAGCATTTACAAACTCCACCAAAGACTGAAAAGCGTTTCACACACTGTTTTGACAGCTTGACAAAACAGCTTGTTTTGTCTAATGTGTGCTGTACGAATCTGAAAACACACATCGTAAAATATGTAGCTGGAGAAGTTAGTGGCTCTTGGCAAGAAACACTCTCCCCACATCAGTCACTCATCTTTAACATAGTAAGAAGGTGATTTGAGCTAGCTTTTTCTCTACTTAAATTTTCTTGTCTGATGTTTTATCTAACAAGCGTTAGCCAGTTTATAAACTTGTCTATTTCAGCTAAGCAGAAGGTAGTTTGGGGATGCCGTACAGTGTTTTTTTTAGTCAGTAACAATATATGAAACCAGCGTCAAACAGTTCATGGACTCCTCACTCCTTACTCACAGAAGTCATTAGAGTCTTTAGCATCTTCCACAGATGCTGCTTCCAGTCTTACATTGAAGTAGACATTCATTGTATTTTAAAATCTATCTTTGCCTTTCAGCTGTTGGAGACTCTCGTGCTAACCGGTCTGAAGATCTTCTTGAAGCAGATGGAGGTCTTGAGGGCATCACGAAACATGGAGCTGGAGAAAGTGTAGACGATAGGGTCCAAAGCGCTGTTGAGGTAGGTGAAGACGATGCATATCATGAAGGCCTGGGTTACCTTAGTGTAGGACTTGCAGTCATGGGGGTGGATTTTCTTGATGTAGATTGCCGCTAGGCCTGTGATGACGCTTGGCATGAAGCACAAGGTAAACACCAGAATGATCACCATGACCGCTCTGATGGCCTTCCGTCCCCTCAGCTGCCTGCCTAGTCGCCAATGGCGAAGCCAACAGACTATCTTTGCTGAGCAGAAGAGCAGCAAGAACCAGGGCAGGAGGAACTCAGCAACAAAGGCAATGTAATGCAGCGTAATCGGCACAGGGTCTTCTTCATAGGAGTTGAAGCTACGGCACTTGCCACTCTCCTCGTGGAGAAGTTTAGCGGTCAGCAGCGGAATCCCACGGACCACCACAGCAGCCCAGATCAAGCCCGCAAGCCAGCCCGCCTGTACGGAAGTGATTTGGCTGATGCAGTGATGTGGGTGGACCACCTTAAAGTAGCGATCAAGTGCCACCGCCGTCATGAATCCAATACTGGCAGAGCGATTGACAGTCAGCATGAAGAGGCTGATTCTGCACCAGACCCATCCAAACACCCACCTGTCTCGCAGGTAGGTGTCGATGCGGAAAGGCACGTTGATGAGGACCAAGAAGTCAGCAAGAACCAGATTGAAGAGGAAGAGGGTGTGGGGTTTCCATGACTTCATGCAACAGCAGAAAATCCACAAAGATATTATTGTTCCCGGCAGGCCCAGTATCTCAATTATCAAGCCTATTTCCATGAACAGATTTTCTGTATTATTTTTCTTGTGCTCGTCGCAGTGCAGTAAAGAATTATTTGCTGCCTTCATTTCAGCTACGTCCCTTCTGAGCTCTTTGGTTTATCCGTAGTTCCTTATTTTCAGCAGGTCATGTGTTCTTTTATAAAAGAGAGAAGTGCAAAGAAAATAATTTTTTTCTTTTATTGAACATTTTGTGAAATACTAACACACACACCTGAAACTTTACACATCCTTCTGTTCTACCTTATTCGTCTGTTTCACTTTAGATGAAAGCATCTATCAGTAAGATAGATATCTGAAGCTAAACATGAATACAGTAACTAGTTTAATGTTAGAAGCTTTCAGCTAACTTTTTGGAAGAAAGTAAAGAAGCTCATTTAATGATTTCCATTCATGCATACCATGTAGTTATTTGTTTTTCAAACTTCAGTGTGAATCTCCCATGCAGTCTAACAAAGCAGTTTCCAAACTTTGTAAGTTATGAAAATGATTTCATAAAAGATACATTTTCCTTTCTATGTAGCGTAGGATTAACCATTAAAAAAAACATCAGGATTCATGTTAGACAAACAACTTTTGGTTTTAGGAGTTGCCATGGTAGCATTTATGTGCACACTGTGGATAAAAAATAATCATAATTTATGCCCTGGATTCTAAACAGATATAAAGTAGAAAGTTTTATACTCACCAGCAGTCAACACTGAATTTTTGCCTTCCGCACGAGAAGGCGGCGATGTGTGAAAATCAGCTTGTGCAGTGAAAGTGATATGATGTGATAAGATCCTTGGCAGTTTATAACTGCTGTCTTTGTCTGAGAGCTTGTTAGAACTTGTGGGTTATGAGTGCTCCAGAGAAGCGGCTCTGCAACTGAACCACTTCTGCTATTATAGATGGTGACGTGTAATAAGCACCTTTATGACATTTTTCTTGACTTTTTATGGCACACAATATGTCAGGAAATTGTGTAATAATTAATATTTTGAGAGAATCGTAAATTATTTGACATTATAGGGAGATGATACCTTTTTGTTTGCTAAGTGGGGGGAGTGTGGGAAAGGCTACCCAGGTCCCTAACAGTAGGAGGGGCCACAGCAAGCTTGGAATGCAAAACATTTGTTTTCATTTTTCATTTTTTTTCTACACAGTTAGTATGTGACTTAAATTGCTATAAATTGCCTCCCTTCAAATGGCAGAAAATGGCTTTAGTCCACTCTACACCTGGTCTCTCCTTTAAAGTACAGCTAATTTACTCTATCAAGGTGACTGTTGCTATGTCATCTCAAGGAAATAGTTTCAGACTATAAAACTAACAAGAAGACGAAAGAAAGGAGATTTCTTTCAAAACAAGCGTGACCATGTTGACTAGTGTAACTGTGAGCCATTATTAAAGATAGGGAGCCAGTGTAGATGTGCCACTACCAATATAACCCAGCACAACACCATGACGCAACAACTTTCAGTTTATAAACAGCCAGCAAAGCAGCAGCAGATCCCTCTCCAAACAATGTGACATAACAATGTGACATAAGGTAGCCCACCTTATATAGTGGCAACTTAACGTTATTCCAAGCAGTCGTTTGTACACTTAGACTTTCAGCAGTAAGCTTAGCAAGACTTCCACAAAGTAGCTTTAAACTTTATTTTAATGGTTCTCAGCCGGTGTGACATGAGGTAAGCAGAGCATTTTGAGGAAGCCAGTGCATTTCAGGGTGATGAAATGGCATTTTAAAATACCTCAATGACACTGCTTCTTAACATTAAAAAAAAGGTAGGGAGGCATCCTTTTCAGATGCCTGAACCATCTCAACTGGCTCCTTTCGATGAGGAGAGGGAGAGGTCAGCCACCCTTCAAAGAAAGCTCATTTCTGCCACTTGTATCCTCGATTTTGTTCTTTCAGTCACTACCCACAACTCGTGACCATAAGTGAGGGTAAAGACGTAGATCGACCAGTAAACTGAGAGCTTCGCTTTTACACTCAGCTCTCTCTTCACCACGACAGACCGGTACAGCGTCCACATCACTGCAGCACCAATCTATCTGTCAATCTCCCACTCCCCTCTCCCTTTACTCATGCACAAGACCCCAAGATACTTGAAGTCCTCCACTTGGTGCAAGAACTTGTCCCTGACCGGGAGTGGATACTCCACCCTTTCCGGCTGAGGATCATGGCCTCAGATTTAGAGGTGCTGATTCTCTTTCCCGCCACTTCACCCTGGAGGCAGAAACCAACTAAACCACATCATCTGCGAAAAGTAGATGATGTGGTTCTGAGACCACCCAAGGGGAACCCTCCCGCCACTTGGCAGCACCTAGAAATTCTGTCCATAAAAACTATGAGCAGAATCCATGACAAAGGGCAGCCCTGGCAGAGTCCATCACTCACCGGCAGTGTTGGGCAAGTTACTTTGAAAAAGTGATCAGTATTAGTTACTACTTCTTCAAAAAAGTAACTGAGTTAGTAACTAAGTTACAATATTATAAAGTAACTAATTACTAGGAAAAGTAACTATTGCATTACTTTAAAAAAATGTTTATCCCTCTGGGCTCCAGGGTATAGTTGGCTGTTTCAAACTACTTTTGATTTTACTTCTACATTTCACCTTTGTCTGAATTTACAGTTATTTTATCATTTTGACATACTGTATTAACACAATTGATCCAAAATCAGACACAAAAATCTTTAAATCCAAGTAGAAAAAAGTTATATTTTTTACTATAACAGCCATAAACATGTTTAACGAATCATTAACTTAAAATGCAAATAGAAATTGTAAATTTTCAAAACCTATGCACAAGTTTTGCAAACAACAAAGTTATATGCAGCTACTTACCTAAAAATGCAGCGTTTGTTTTATAACTATTTCAAACTATTTACAGAACAATCAGGTGTTCTGCATCAAGTAAGATGCCACACAAATTATTTGTGCCACTCCAAAAACTAATTTCTGTCCACTGTAAGATAAAGGAGCACATCACAGCCTGATACCTGCAGGCCTGAAAGCAGGAAGTGTATCACTCCTGTTTTCCACCTGGAGACAGCGTTTACATTGCAGTCTGGCTTTGGTGGCTTTTTGGCAGCACCTGTGATATTCAGCAGACACACAAAACAAAACTATCCACTACACTACACACTAACTACACAACACAACACACTAACAACACACTTCACGCTAAACGTCACAAATCTCTCACATCTTAAAACTCGCTCTCTCTCTCTCTCTCACCATCGTCACTCCTAAAACTTCCCCCTCTTCCTAAACAACCAAACGCCATGTTGCCATATCATTTTTTTTAATGGTCAACATGGTACATTTTTCCACCAATAGGAAAGAGTGGAGATGTATTCAGGAAAAAACATTGCGTATATTTTTTATCATAACTCTGGTTTTATGTGGCCTATCAACACAATTAAAAACTGGTATAAAATTTGAAGTCCACACTTTTAACACAAAAATGGAGAATCAGGGTTGCCTTGGGTTGACATCGCATCTTGTTGGTATCTGATTGGTTTGCCATGACGGCTTTATTCTTCCTCAGCCAGTCAGCAGCACTTGTGTGATTGTTTCGCCCCGCTAGGTCCCGGTAAGATAAAGAAGACAGCTTCAACCATCTGTGTGTTGAAAAAGTAACACATCCGCACCGCATTTTCTTGTTAGTAACTGTAACAGCGTTGTAATGATAGAAATAGTAATCTGTTAGATTGCTAGTTACTGAAAAAAGTATTGCCATTACTAATGCCGTTATTCCCATCCCTGCTCACCGGAAACAAGTCCGACACAATGATTGCATCTTTTACATCCAGTCATGGACAAAAAGCAATTCCAGAGACCATAAAAAACAAACAAAAAAATCTTCTTTTTTGCATTTTTCTTTGTAACTTCAATACCTTGTGGCCCATTCAATCTTAGGGGGTTTTTTTTTAACAATCACATAAGATGGTATTGTTTATTTCTTATGAATCTGTCTCTGCATGTGACAACATGGCAAAAAGTAGTCTTGAAGGCATGTTCTCTATTTGGAACTATGACAAAATTGTTTTTGAAAACTTTGGCTACGATTTTGGTAACATGATAGTTTCTCGACTATCATGTTACCACAGTCCAAGATACAACGTGTGTATCTGAGATCAAATGATAGTGGAGTTTGGCAATGAATGAGGTCTGAATCATGAGATCACTAATGTAATGAAGCCTTTGAGCTTGAGCCATTCTGTCCCATTGTGTCTCATCCTGATTTATGTCATTGCATCCCATTTGATCTCTCTGTTGGATCTTGTTTAAACAATATTATTTCACCTTACTGGAACTTGTCCTGATGCATGCTCAATCATCCAGGTAAGGAAATCCGAAACATTGATTCTGTTCATCTGAACGTAGCGTTTTCAGTGGGAAAAACATTTCATCAGTCATCCAAGTGACTTCTTCAGTCGCGCTGACTGCAGGTTTCCCCAACCTAATGTAGCCAGATGGGTTAATCTGCCCTCTCCACCTCTCTCACTCTCTCTCTCTCTCTCTCTCTCTCTCCCTCAGCGTTTCAGGTTGGGTTGAGTGGAAACACACCTGCATTCTAATTGCAGGGTGGCGACTGTCGGTATAAGGCCATGCAGGCTTCATTTCCCTATTAATTGCTTCTTTGCCTTTTGTGAGTCCGGTATCAGGCAGCAATGCACTTATTTTCTTGGGATAATCAGGCGGTTTCGATCAGGCTCTACAACAGTTACAGGTAGGCCATATATGTGTCCTCCTATCGAATTTAAAGGTTAAATAAGTGGTATAGTGGCTTATTGCTGTCCTGTTTACAGAGTGGCCGATTTACTTATTTCCAGCCGTTGTGGAGAGGGCTGCTGCACTACTACCAGCAACTGATATAGCGTCCTTAATTCTGGGGTAAGCAGCATTTGGCACTATTTTGCCGCTGACTATAAATTAGAATAAATCGTAGCTGAGCTTGAGTGATCTCTTCCCCATTTATTTTGCTGGTGTTTACTTACATCTGATATTTGTACTTGCACGTTTGACTTGCTCCAGTCTCCACAGAGAGCGCCTTTTTGGAGTGTTTGCTAGGATCAAATGTCATAATGACCATCATCGGCACAGGCAACTGTTTGCCTGTGGAGTGTAAATTCCTCGGCTTGTGTACTTTACTTTTCTTTGTTTTAAAAGATTGTGTGTGTTTTTTATTGTATGCTTGGAGTAGATTTTGGAGTTTGACTGTGAGCAATGAGCCTGGTGCTAAAGCCCCTTTTCCATTAGTACCTAGGCTCGCCCCGACTCAACTCAGATCGACTGGTTTTCCATTACAATCCAGTACTACCTAAGGCTGTGTTCACACTAATACGTTTTCGTTTGAAATCGCATCCTTTTCTCTCCGCTCTGGCCTTCCGTCCACACTGAGACAGCGTTTTTGGTCAAGGAAAACTGAGCTTTTTGAAAATGCTCTCCAAAGTGGATACATTTGAAAAAGCCGTTTTCACGTCACAGTGTGGACAGTGAAAACGCAGTCAGTCCATTTAAAAAACTTGGTGCTTTTCCTCGACATTTAGCTGCAACGTTTCAAAGAGCCGTAAACTAAATAAATGGCAGACAGAAATAACGCAGGAAGAATCGTCTTGTGTTTCACACATGTGCAGTACTGGAACATAAGCGTTTTCAGTCGTTTCAGTGTGGATGAACAACTGTTCGTAAACGATTGAAAACGATAGTGTGGACGCAGAGCCTTTTTTAGACCAAAACGCTGCTTTCAAATTTATCCGGATTAGTGTAGATGTAGCCTAATGTGTGTGGTCTCTCTCTCCACTGACCAGCCAGGTGCATCACTCGGTGGCATGCAGTCTGACGACATCACATTTTAGTACCTGCTCCCTTGGAACCCCGGACGGGCAGGTAGTAAAAAAGTACTTGGTAGCAGGTATTATGACCATAATGGAAAACCCTTAAAACCGTAGCGAACCATGCCAAGTCGATCCAAGTAGGTACTAATGGAAAAGGGGCTTAAGTGTCCTATTAGATTTTTGTGACTTTTAATGTTGTTGTTTGTTTTTTACTGAGGTGAACCGAGGATAAGCCAGTAGCCGTGGAACCTTTGGTGGTGGGTTGTTTTCGACACTCCTTTTGTTGTACAACACCTTGGGTGCACAGTTGGTTGGTGTGTGTGTGTGATTTTTCTCTCTCATGGTCCTCAGCTTCTGGTAAGTCCAGCTCCGTATATGGTTGTTTTGTTTAATTTAGGACACTACTACAGGATAGGCCATGCCACAGTCAACCTTCATTGTAGTCCGGGCTGTTAATTGCTTATAATTATTTTTGCTCTTCTTGTTTTCTACAAATGTATTCAAATAAAGGTATTTTAATATTGAAACCAATCTGCCTCAGTAGTGTATTTTCAAACCTGTGTAGTTTTTATTTTATTTTATTTTATTTTATGTTTGGTTAATTTGAAAACGCACTCATTCCTCTAGTTGGAAACTTTGACACATTTTAATCACCCTCCCCACCCCCCACCCACACCCCACCCCACCCCACATAGCAAATTTGGTATGGCCCGGATCAGGCCCACACAATGTGCTTACACATGGCCCACATACCACAAAGAATGACGGCCCTCTGGTGGCCCAGACCTGGTTTGCCAGAGGTGGCCCACACATGGGCCAGCACCCTGTGCTGGTCCAGAACAGTTTCAGCGCTGACCCCAGATGTCAGCCTAATGTGTACCTTAATCAAGCCATGTAATAACAACATGTGCCAGAACATGCAAAACAGTGCAAAAGTAACATGACAAAACTCTGTTCAGACAATGAATGGACTGATTCTTACATAGCACTTTTCTAGTCTCCCAGATTACTCAAAGTGCTCTATACAACATGCCACATTCACCCAATTACACACTTTCGCTTAACTGAGTGCTCCCTAACTACATTCATACACATTCACACTCTTGACATGCAGACTGGAGGAGCCAGGGATCGAACCACTATCCTTCTGATCAGTAGGTGATCTGCTCTACCGCCTGAGCTACAGCCACCCAGTGTCAAAGAGGAGTAAACCGTTACTAGGTTTTGGATTAAGTGTACACTCACAAACCTTTCAAACCTGCATTTGAAACGTTGGCTACCAGCAGTGTAGTATTGCAACATGGCATTTGGGTCTTCTAACTAAAATGGGAAAATAGGAACATAAATAATGCCATCATTGCCAGACCTGGCCCACATCTGGTTGACATACACCCTGCCATGACACCAGTCAGTCAGAAGTGCCAGCTTGATGCCAGATCCGGGCCAGACCTGTTTTCTATGAGCCTGGGCCACATAAACCAAACCACAATCGAGCCAGATATAGCATGCCATCGCATAAACAGTGGCATCATTGCCAGACCTGGCCCATATCTGGTTCACATACACTCTGCCATGACACCGGTCAGTCAGAAGTGCCAGCTTGGTGCCAGACCTGTTTTCTGTGGGCCTGGGCCACATAAACCAAACCACAATCGAGCCAGATATGGCATGCCATCACATAGACAGTGCCATCTATGCCAGGCCTGGCCCATATCTGGATGGCATACGTCTTATCATGCCAGAAGTCAGCCAGCACTGCCGGCTTGATACCAGATCCAGGCCAGACCTGCTTGCTATGTGGGAACTACCTCACCACAATTATAAACAGTATATTTGCATAATGACTGAAACAAGCACCACTGACGAACAATGGGCTGTGAGGTCAAGGAAAAGGGAAAGACCATCTCTGAATTGAGACTAATTGCAGCCATTCCCCGACTCTCTGTGAATGGTACTAATGGCCATTACTCAATGGTCATTGATCACTGGTTGCTAATCAATGGCCATGACAATTTGCGTATTAATAATAAAGAAACTGACCTCACATCCCATTGTTTGCCAGTGGGCCAGTTACAGTCATTGTGCAAATGTACTGTTTATAAGGCTGGGAAAACCCACAGTCAGCTGAGACTGAAGATGTCACATGGATGAGTGACGAAACATTTCTCTCACTGCTGCGTCCAGATGAACAGAATCACCTTTATGGGACTTACTGGATCTTGTCTTTTCTTCAGATGAGCCAGGGCCACTGCTGTCAAAGGATGATTTTTATCTCTATCTGCAGGAATTCATATTTAGTGGCATTGCTCTGATCTGGGTCCTTCCCTTCCACATGCATAAGAGGGAAGCGCAATGCAAGGACATCAACAGCAAGACCCCAGCACTGAGCACAACAGGCAACGATAAAAACAAATATAGTGATGATTGAGTCAGACACAGCATCAAAGGAGGAGCTAGGGTAGAAGTGGGTTGCTTTGCAGCTTGCGGCAAACACGGTCAGGCTGAAGCGGCTTAAATAGTGCAACCTCTTTCAGATTTCGACACATAGAAGAATAATCGAGCCATCAACTGTTGTGGGCTGACACTGAGACCAGTTGATCTGCCTGGATTACACCATACTTGACTTCATGGTCTACCAGAATTCACTCATCCCGTCCGCTGTCATGCCGTACTATAAAATGTCAGCTGTGTGTTTGCCAGATTCACTGGACTCTGATCTGGACGGCTGCCATTCATTCAACTGTTTTATTAGTGTACACATAAAACAAACACACACAAGCAAGCAGCGCCACCACGTCAGGACTGACATCTGCTCTCAGACCCACTTTATGGTTGCAGTGTATACTGAGCATGTGTGAAACCAGGCTGTTAAGAGCTCTGCTTCCATATTTGTACCATATGTGTTTATTTGTATTTTGGCATCTTTGTGTACATGTCAGTTGGTGTCAGTGATTAATGAGCGTAATCCACTTCCTTATTTCTATAATAAGAAAAGAAAACATAATAACATCATATAAATTTCTCCTCTGTATCCGAGCCATTCAGCTCCATAAATAGACTAATAAACGCATAAACTAGCTACAGAGAGGGCGGTGAAAGGTTTTTATGCACACCAAATAAATACAATACATTTGAATATGATGTAACTATGAAAATATTGAAAGCTATTTGAATGTAGGCTGTACTTAGAACAAAACTTATTAGTCTTTGTTTTTTCTGTTCACTTTTGCTAATCTTTTTAAAGGTAAATACCCAATTAATATGTCCTAAATAATGACTGAACAATGAAATTTCTGAATTTCACGGCAGTCCACTTCAGTCCTGTTGAAGTGTTTTAGGTGGGAAAAGTGGTGGACTGGCCAACCAAAGTGCCATTCTTTAATTCACCTGATTATATAATGTAAATATTAAACTGATCTATTAATATGATTTCTGACTAGCTTGTCTGACACACCTAGGTACTGTAGTTCACTGATAACCACCAATCTGACCCACTGCATGACTCAGATACAGCATTATATGGCGCTTCCGTGTCTGCCCTTTGAAAACACTCATCAATACACTTCTTTACTCACTTATTGTATGCTTAAAACGTTCAAACAGCCACTGTGGGATCAATACTAGGATTTGCACACAACACACACACAGTTACTGCTCAGGTGGTCCAGGTTTGCTTCCCGAGTTTTCCCTCAGTTCACAGCTTCAGCCTGTGACAGGGACATCACTGTCTCACTCTGATAACATGGAGCAGCTTAATGTTTAGCCCAAGACCCACGCACATGCACACACACACACACTAGAGAGCTAAGAGATTACAAAGGCACAGAGACCCATATGCCGACAAGCAATGGAGACGAGTAAACTCAATGTGAGGCGAATGCGAGGTAACGATCAAGGTGAGTTATAACAGCTAACAGCATTTTAAAATGTGTAATGACTGAAAAAGAAAAAACTTTCAGGACTGAGGTGGCGTTACCTGCCACTGCATCTTTATTTCAGCTGCACTGAGTGAAGAAGCGAAGTGATGGAGTTTAATTCTGTGCAGATGGTAAATTATTACTGATTGTATTGACTGGGAAAAATAATTGACCGTGAAAGTCGCCTAGCTGATATTAATAGCAAAGTGAAAACTTGTTGAAGTCAGTCCAAGCCTTTAATTTGCTAAGTAGGGCTATTAGCCTGTTAATCCACATAAGAGCCTGTCAACTGTGCTGCGTGGCCTGAGAATGAGCGGGTGAATTCATTCTGAACTTGTGATAATGTAAGGAGCAAAATTCAACAAAATTTTCTTTCTCTTAAAATTTTGCGATTTGTTTTTTTATCAGGACAGGAAAATGCTGGCAAGGTAGATTAACGTTAAACATGGTGTTTAATATATTAATAGACTTAACTTCGACACCTGTTCAAGCAATTACGAAAACAGGATTTATTGCTTAGACTTTACAATTTCATGAAAGAGAGTGTTGACTAATGTAATTAGGAAGGAAGGAAAATGTCTTTAAAACAGACTTTTATCCATAAATAACTTTAGATTTTCCACAAGGATATCTGTTTACTTTTCAGAACAGGAAGCTATTTCCATCTATGGTTGAAGTAATTTAACATTTCATTTTTTTCTGATTTTGATCAGCCTGATACAACCCAAAACTAACGTAACGTGTTATAAAAGTCAGCAATTATTATTATTTTTATTTTTACTCTGTATAAAATCTTTAAAATAAAAACACTTTATGGGCAATTGGCTGTCAAAGTCATTCTTGTCTGTGCAGAGCAAACATTAGAAGTGAACTGAATTTATTAGGTTGACAGGTAGACAGACAACTCTAAGAAAAGGGTGCTCCAGGCAAAGAAATAGTCTGACAGCTTTTTTTAATATTTCAACTGTTGAACAAATTAAACAAATAGAAGTTCACACCTCTGACAGCACTAGTGCCGAATTCAATTAAATTTTTGTGCCAAATCACAACAACAGGCACCTCTAGGTACTTTGCATTATAACGTAAAACCATACAAAAACAGAGAGAAATCGGTGGAACAGTCGTACTGCTAAGCTGAGCTAAATATCTGGATGCCCTCGATATTTACAGCAAAGAAATGGGAGCACTCATCTAATTTATTCTCATCATTTATTAGCCCAGGCTTAATCTGTGCATTCTAAACTATTAAAAATCTTAAGTAAAAAGTTATTTGGAAAACTACACATATTAAATAGTTTAAGAAAAGACGAAAACATCCAATAATTTCTGTTTCTTTCTAACAGGTATTGTTGAAAATGACTCCCCAGCAGAACCACATGGCAGCAGCCCTCCCCGACCTGTTTCTGCTCTTGTTCGTCTCTACGTGTATGCGCTGCATGGCTGCCTCTGCGAGGTGGCCTTCACTGCTGTGTGGGACTGGTGCAGCACCCAGGACAGGAGGCTGGCAGGCCACAGCAGTCTGTGGGCACTGCCCATGTATGCCACAGCAATCTATGTCATGGAGAGGCTGAGGGCCCTGATGCTCGCTCAGAATCACCCACTGACTGTGCGGCTCATGCTCTACACTGTTTTCATCTACCTGTGGGAGTTCAGCTGGGGTGTGGGGCTTAGTTTGTTGGGAGCCTGTCCATGGGACTACTCAGGCCATAGGTACAACCTGGGAGGACTGATAACTCTGGACTATGCACTTCCCTGGGCTGTGGCTGCATATATAGCAGAACAGCATGTGATCAGGCACACTTTAAGAATAAGACTGCATAACTGAACTGCTGTTGTGACGATCTGGACTCATGTGCTTCCAAAACACTTAACGAATTAATTTCGTATCAATTATATTGAAAGTAACTATTCTGTTGTTTTTAGCAGGATAATAAACCTGACTGTGTAAGTACATTAAAGGAGTAGTCTTGGTTTTGGAAAATAAGATGACAATAAGTCTTTACACAAAGCCACAGATATGAATTGGCCCGGACACTTGGAAAAATAAAATATTATGAAGAAACAGCAGGTGTAGTTTTAAAGTAAAGTGAATAAAAACAGAAAGAATGATCACCAATGAGCTTTGAACTATTGAGAAAGTGAAGCCAGCTTTTTTTAATCCTTTGATCTTTTCCCTGGATTACTCACGCTAAGCTAAAATAATCCAATCACTTAATACAGTCAACATCTTTGCTTTAAAAAGCAGTTTTATTTTAAACATTTAGCCTCATTGAAAGTAGAAGAAATTACAGCAATCAATTTTCTCAGTGCAACATAAATACTCTTTGTAGCTTCAAGGCCAAATTCATGCATGTAAGCAAACGAGGAACTGTCCAAATATTTCATCCTTTAGAAAGATTGTTTAAAACAGCTTGTACCGATTTGCAATGAGGAAGTTACTCTATGTATTAAAAAGAACTGAACAATAACAGCACACGTGGTTCAGCACATGTGGGTGCACATGTAATTACACAAAGACAAACATAGATTTACGCTCTGTCTATGCACACGCAGACCTATTTAAGTGTCTACAGATAATGTGAGACAAAGCGTCCTGCAAAGTAGTAGATGGGAGCAAAATGAAAAACAGGAGATGTCCACAAATATAGCTAAATGCTGAAAAGTAGGCATCAGAACAGAAACTAGTTAGTCAAAAACACAAACACGTACCCTGTGCTGTGATTGGTGCCTTCCTGGTAACGTGTTTTGCTGGTGCACCTGAAGCAGTAAAATTCTGAATTCAAACAAGCTCAAATTTCAGCACTGGGGATAAATAAAATAGTAGACAAAACCTAATAAGTGGGCTTTAAATTATCTTCATATATGACAATAACATCATTAAGCTTACGCACTACCACTCCCAAAGTATCTGGAAGAATTCAAATCTTTATTGAAAGGCTCTTTCAGACTGTCAACTGAAGGCTAATTACACTGCTGATTTATAAAGTGTCACCAGTTCTTAAATGTCAGCTTTGTAAGACATGACAAATGTAGGTGGTTGAAAAGCAGAAGACAAGTACTCAACCAATCAGAACTGTCCAGTGCAGCAAGCTCCACACCCATGGTTCCCATTACTTATTAATAAATATTGCCCCACCTAGCTGGAACGTTTTATTGCAGGGCAACGTTCCTGGATCTTAATTTATAGCTTACACGTCCATGGGAAAAGTTTCTGCAGTGAAAACGATTCAGAAAATGTTCATTAAAAAAAATATTTGTATTTATTTTTTTAGTCTGGGTGCCATCGATAATTATGACTGGCATCTCACAGCCAAATGTGCTTTGAACTCATTTCCAGTCATTTGTGCAGTACTGGGGGAAATCCCGTACTCCATTAAACAGTGATGATTAAATCTGGCAAGCTGAAGTTGGCACCTATCAGCAGTGTCATCTGACAACAAGGCTGCGTTCCTGATACTCGTTGAAACTTGTGTTTTTAAGTCCTTTCAGCCACTGGGACTGAAGTTTATGAGTGACAGTCATCTTGCAAGGAAAGCACATATTTTTATTTCTATAGATATTTATTTATTTTTCTCTCAGCCATTTTAGCCAACCTGCTATTCCATTTTAAGATAAAACCTCTTCTCACTAACACTCTGGTATTCATCTCCTTTTTTATGTTGCAGCTTTTGAGCCGGGTCGTAACAGCACTCACGTACAATTACATCTGATAGGAGAGTACAGTTTTCACATTCTTTAATCACTTTTATTGCAGGGTTTACATCATTTAGTCTTTATGTGTTAGTCCATGAAATGCTTTTCAGTGAGCAGGACAGCACTTTCTAATACAGATGTGACTTAGAGTTCATGCTTGGGTTGATGAGTATTTAATGATTGAGGGTATCAATTAATACAGCTACAAGTAAGAAAAGTAAAAAGAGATAAATAATTTTTACATGAAGATTTGCTCACTTTAATGAATGCTACAGCGCTCTATTCATTTTTAGAATCACAGTGGCAACACTTTGAAGTCTATGTGATGGTTTTAAACTTTGTTTTGTGTTCAAACATAACCTTAAAAGAAAAATTGCTCTTTTTAAGAAAATAATTTATCTTATTATGTGGGACTGTAGCCTAAGGGTCATACTGGTAACTGGTAAATATGTCACAGTGTATTTCAGGACATGCTATTGAGTAACATGAAAAGAATATAAAAAAGCAGCATAACAAATTACTTTTTACTGGGAAGTAATCAAATTCATTTCTTTTAAGTAATTGTAAAACTAACACTAGATATGACCGTAATGTTATTAAACAGAATTAATTTGGTTACAAAAATCCAAACAAAGCATTGGGTTTGGCTCCAAAACTGTCAGTCTGCTGGTTGACGTGAACAGACGTGAACAGGCAGCCTGCTAAGGAGTCAAATTCCTGTTAGCTTGGTGTTTCAGTTCACTACTGTGTTTTCAGGAACTATTCAAATTTTATTCAAGGGGCTAAAAGGTTTATGAAACAGCAACAGGTTCTACATGTCAGTTTTGTAAGCAACTACACAAAATGTGTAGGTGGCTATGAAGCAGTTCGTTGGAAAAGTTCATCTGACAACAACGTTGTGTTTCTGATACCTGTTGAAACTTGTGTTTTTAAGTCATTACAGACACTAGAAATGCAGTTTATGAGTGACAGCCAGCTTACAAGGAAAGGGCAAATGCTCAGACTGCATGTTTTTATATATGCATTTCACTCTCACATAAAATTACATGTAGTGATTGATGAATGCAAGAATATAGCATCATCATTGTTCATTACTACTGTCTACTGTCTACCCTTACTACATGGTCTATGCTACTTACTGTATTTGTTTTATACATAAAATACTTTCAGTTTTTCGAGCTCATTTAAATAATTCGAGCTCCCCTCCCAGCATATGTTTCAATGCAGGTGTGATTTGACGGTTGGTGCTTAAGGTCTCTTCCTCTCTGGGTTTTGGATCACAACCAAGGCGACAGTCCCCTCAGCTCTCTGCCACTGGTATCTACGACAGAGAAAGTCACTGCATGTAAATCTGGAGAGTTCACTTTCAACACGTTTGATCCAATAATTTGTACACTGAGTGAAAGAGTTTGTGATTTACTGACAACTTGATATTGACTTACTGGCTCTGCTCGGGAATGAGCAAACTGTCTCCTGCAGAGAGACTGAACTCCTGCTCATTCATAGTCACTGTAGAAGATCCCTCCTAAGAAAGACATGTAGAAGAAGAAGGGAGATTTACATGTGCATCCAGGGACAGACTGTTGGGACAGACTCTGCATACATACCAACTGCCAAACCCACACATCAGTTTGGGGTGTTGTCATCTCTGTGAGTCCAGGTCCGAACACCATCGCCTGTTGGGGAGGCAGTAAAAATAGTCTTGCTTATCACTATCATTATCTACAACACGTCTAGTCTCGTTCTGTTATTTCAACAATAATGATACCTTTGACTTCAAAACATCCTTTCTGCCGGATAGACCTTACTATACAGTTGTGGTCAGAAGTTTACAGACACTCATCATGGGCATGTAATTTTGTCATAGTAATTTTGTTCCAGTAGTTTCCAGTTCAGGGTAGGCTCGTGCCTCTGTGGCCCCTGGGTTGTCCCTGAAAGTCCTAGCCAATACCCTCTCATGTGAGGGAGACAATTTGTGTCTTCTTGTGGTGGCACACACATTAAACCTGTACTTACAAATATTTATTTAAGGTGTGATCTTACAATCTAGTTACTTAGTGCTTTCAAACAAGTCCTGTTTATACTGGCAAAAAGAAACAACCATTGCCAGCAGTCAACCATGATGACAAGAAGCTCGTCTTAAAGGACAATGCAGAACCTTCAGGATTGCTTATTAAAAGAAATAAGTGAATGCATGTTTATATTTGAGTGCGTATGTATACGTTTGACCCTGCGTGGATTTAAGAAAAATATTTTGGGGGTTTTTAAGTAATTAAAGATGCGTGCTGTGCAATCATTCCACTTTGGTTTTCATGATTCAAAGAAATCATGAAAACCAAAATTGTAACTACATATGAGTGCAGGCCTAAATGAAATGTTTTACTGAAAATGACTGAAAACAACCCTGATCAACCATCTCATATAAGATCAGTACCTGACACTAGGTTTCTTACCTCAGTCTCAAACTGAGCTCCGAACATGTCGATGGGCCTGCCATTCCCCAAAGATGGCCTCTGTTTTTCCAGCCAGTCTTTGAAGGAGAAGGGCGTCATCACATTCATGGTGTTCAGCTGGAAAGGAGGTTCCCTGAAGACTTCATCTATCCATCCAATAATAAACATTGACACCAGTTCAAACTTTATAGGGACTTACAATTTCTTCTGAACAACTCACTTGGATCAGGTTTCCCCGTTTTGCACTGCTTGGATGCCATGAACCTGAAAGTAAAATACAGTCAAGTCAACATACTTAAAAGAAAGAGCAGGATCTAAGTATGGCTTGTAAAAATTAAAAGATGCCTTACTCCTTGATTATTGGCACCAGCTGGGTTCCTAGATCCTGACAGTAGAACCATTTTTCAAATAGGATGTTAGTGGTGTTGTCTACATAGTACCTGAGAGCACAAATACATGCTAACATAAAAATCTGAATTGAAGAATTGTTTTTTGGGGTTTGGGGGGTTTTTTGTTTGCTTTTTTTTTGTGTTTCACTAAGATCTAAGACTCAATTCAATAAAATTTTTATTTATCTATTGTAAGACCCTACAATAAAACAGAACAAAGTAGCTGCTGATGAAGATAGCCACTTAATTAAATCCAAGGCATCACTTAACATTTAACATTTATATATAAAAAATGTAGCCAGTGGTGTAAATACATATCATTAAAGGTTTATTTGTTCAAATAATAAATCATTAAGCAAAATGTGCTGGGTATAATCTGAAGTATACCAGCCCCATAAATTTTATTTGACCAGATTCGATAAAGTTAAACATTTTACACTGTACTTATTTTTGTTCTTGCTTGTACTTGAAAATTGATTAATTAATTAAAGTAGTTTAAGTCAACATTTTGGGCATACATTTTTGTGAGTGTAGTTTTAAGTCTTACTTGATACAGCATGCTGTCTATTTAGTAAATTATGGTCCTGTATAGAGAAAAACAGACAATAAGGAGAGTATGGCCAGCTTGTGATTTATGGAGGGTCAGGAGTGCCAGAATGAATTCATTAAATATGCCATTAAATAATTAATTAAATGCCCATTCATTTTATTCAAAACACTTAATAAATTATTTATTTCAATTGTAATTAATTAATGACACGTTTAATTAATGAATTATATATTTAATTAAGTATTTATTTATTTCACATTTTAATTAATCATTGACACAACTGATTATTTATTCACTTGTGTATTTATTTAATGATTTTGGCACTCCTGGCCCTCCAAAGTGATTGACACGGGGACTCTGTCAAATCCCCAAAATGCTGCTGTAATTTGATTATGTTGTCAGATTTGAATTTGATTTTATTTGTTGTAAAAATGTAAATTTGTTACATACTTACAAGGTAAACATTAAAGTTTACATCGAATCTGGTCAAATAAAATATATTTAACTGGTTTACAGTTTATACCACACGTTTTCTTAACTGATCTCTGATAAACCTCTTTTTATGTCAGTTGAGTTTTACTTAAAATTAGTGCCTTGTATTTATGAGGGCAAAAAATCTTTTTTTTTAAGTGCAGCTGTGATTTTCCTGTCATTTTTATGACCATTCATCATTTTCCGCTGTCAACAACTCTCTAAGAAAAAATGCAGAAGATCGAAACTACAGCAGTGAACCTCAGGCAGTCGGTTTCAGTGAGCAGTCTTCTCCTTTCCATCACCAAGCCCACGGTGTTAGCCTGTCTCTGGGGGGAGTGAGGGATCCGAGCTGGCAGCAGAAACATCTAAAATTTGAGACAAAAAGTAGTGGAATGCACAGTGAAGAAGATTCACCTGAGATAAAGCTTATTGCACAAGCTTGCTGTGCTTCCTTATTTTTATCAGCAGAGAGCGATGGGAACTGGAGCAGAAAAATAGTTTCCAGGAGGGTTTAGTGCAGCTGTCTATCTCAACTAGCATTTGAGATAAAATATTTATAAATATTTTTTATTCCTGTTTTGAAAGATGACTAAATAATTTCTGTTTTCTGTTAAATAAGTATCTTACTACAAATTTAGAGCTAACACACTACATTGTGGGGGGTCTAAGAGACCTGGGCCCATCCCGACTGGCTGTGAGAAGTATTTTCTTAGATATTATCTTCAGTTACTAAATGTGGTTTTGTTTGTTTTTTTGTTTTTTTAGTACAGAGCTTTTATGATGTTATCACAGAACAATTTTCTGACTATTCACTACAGCCCGTTTCACATTTACAAACACGTGTTAAATCTGAGCAGCGCATCGCGGTTGAGCACAATGTGAAAAAACTTTCCTCTACTTTATTTGGACGCTGCTGTAGACGCCTCAGGTTGTGACATGGGTTACTGAACTTGTATGACTTCCTTATGTTTAAAAGATATTTACACCAGTCTCAGCGGGGAAAACCCAATTGTTAACAAATAATTTTTCGCAGGTTTTTTCCTCCTTTTCACAGAAGGAGTATTCTCCAGGGTCTGTCAGTGCAAAATGGGAGGAAGGGGCTACAGCAGGCAAGTCAATGCATCAAATATATTTTCTATTGAATGTAAAAAAAAATGTGGAGAATAAATGGCTGTTTGAGCTGAAAATTTCAGTAAAGTTCAGTGACTCTGCAGCGCAGCGCACCGCTCTCTCTGCTGCTCTCTCACTCATCTGATATTTAATTACAATCTCTTTGTTTAAGTGAATGGACGGCCTGTCTCAGTCTTCACAATTAATAATGATGGATTGGGAATTGTTTTCTTAATCTCTTCATACGTGTGTAGCAGAAGTATTAAAAATAATAATCTGTGCAATTAAAAGGCCCAGACCAAATTACTCTGTACCCATCCAGAGGTAGAATCCTGCAGCTCCTCTTGCACAAACAGCTTAATTAATGCTTTTTTTAAAAGTGTTCCTTATTTTTTATGCAACTTTACAGTTAAATTCTATCTGAATGAATGTGTGAGTATTTGTGCACAGCAAAGGTAAGAAGCAGAAACATAAAAGTTTAGAGCTTACCTCTCCCTCTTTGATGTGTACATCCTTGTGTTTACCATTTTCAATCACCTTCAGACACATGTCCCCCTTCAACTGGTAGAATAACTACTTAATACAGAGAAAGAAAACAAAGAATGGCAGTGGGTTAAATACATGTCATAGATATTTATTTGCAGGCATCAGCAGGTACTTCAGTTGTTAAAAGCTGTTAGTCACAATTAACATAAAGAAATCTCAGACCAACCAGTCAAAGCTCAGTCTGGGTAATGTAGGTGGCAGGAAGAAGAAAGCACATCAATACTGAAAGAACCAAGAGGGAGATATAACACAGAGTGTCCCAAATGCAAGGAATCAAATGTCAATATTATGTTTAGCTTCTTGATATTTCTTAAAGGGCAGTGAATCCTTTCAACTACTTTAGTCAAAAGTATTTCCATTGGCAGAAATGTACACAGTCCGTGTTTCGTGTTAGGAACAAAAAGATCCTACACTGATTAATGGAAATCAAAATTATTGACCTAGATAGGTCTGAATTCAAAGACATGCTGAGAATCACATGAAAAAACAATGCAGCAGGCTAGTCCAATTTACCAAATTTTATTGCAGCAAATCAATCAAATGGTCCTCAGTAGTTTGTATGGACTCCACAGGCATGTATGCATGCGTGAAAATGTCAGGCATGCTCCTAGTGAGACGGCGGATGGTGTCCTAGAAGGTCTGGATCAGGAAATCACTGAGCTCCTGAACAGTGTGAGGTGCAACCTGGTGGCATCAAATGGACCAAAACACGATGTCCCAGAGGTGAGCATCAGGGCCAGTAAGTGGTCATTCTTTCATTCTCTCTGCCTGGACGCTCTCACCACATGAAGCCAGCTGGGTATTGTCATGCACGAAGAGCAACTCAGACCTTCCGTGGCCCTGTCAAGCTCTCCTAGAAAAACTGCCTGTCTCTGTGCTGGGAGACACAGCAAACCTTATGGCAATGCCACATATTGCTGTGTCATCCTTGAGGAGTTTAACTACCTCAAGAACTACCTCTGTAGGGTCCAGACATCACCTTCCTTTAATTTTTTTTGAGCAGCATATTTACCAACATGGTACCAGAACATGGCTCTGTTCTGGTACCACCTTGCTAACCCATGAAAACTGAAAAGTCAGAGGTGGGTAGAGCAGCAGCAGGACCCCTAATAGAACAGGCTTTAATGACAAGAAAATGACAGTTACAAAGTCAGATACATGAAAGAAGCAGATGGAAGGGAGGTGGGTGGCAAAGTGGCTTGCAGATGTGTAGCAACTGACAAAGCAGCTTAAATAGAGCACCACATATGAGATAGCCATATATGTGATGTGTGGATTGTATCAGCTGAGCCTTCAGCTGATATGAGTGGGCATATCTTGGAACTGCAGCTGACCTTGACTTCATGGCCTGTTTGAACAAAAATCATGTTTAGATTCACAAACAAAGAGCTCATACGTGACTCTGATTCAGCTGAGTGTGATGCAGTTGGTGTTCAGCAAGAAGCACGACAACAGTCTCCAGGATGTAGGCACACGTTTCTTTCTCAGTGATTAAGAGGAGAGTCACTCAACAAAAAATGTATGGATAATCAAATAATGAGCCTCAATTAAAATCAAAGGAAGAAAACTCGTAAAAAATAATAATAATAATAATAATAATAATAACACTCATGAGCCAAACCAGAAGCTTAATCTTCCTGTGTTATGACATAAATATTTATGACAGTCAGATTCCTCAGACTGCCTCAGGGTTTTAGTGGGTTTTGTTTTGTTTTTCTTTTTTTTTTTTCACAATCCGCCAAGTGCATCAAAACTTACTGGATGATTTCTAATCTAATCTAATCTTTCTTTCTTTCTTTCTAAGAGTTGGGAGTTCGCCTTGTAATCGGAAGGTTGCCGGTTCGAGCCCCGGCTCGGACAGTCTCGGTCGTTGTGTCCTTGGGCAAGACACTTCACCCGTTGCCTACTGGTGGTGGTCAGAGCGCCCGGTGGCGCCAGTGTTCGGCAGCCTCACCTCTGTCAGTGCGCCCCAGGGTGGCTGTGGCTACAATGTAGCTTGCCATCACCAGTGTGTGAATGTGTGTGTGAATGGGTGGATGACTGGTTGTGTAAAGCGCTTTGGGGTCCTTAGGGACTAGTAAAGCGCTATACAAATACAGGCCATTTACCATTCTTTCTTTTTTTAAACACAAACGCTGTTATAAGAACTGTAGTTTCCATAGAATTATTTTATATTAAATCATGATTCAGTAGCAGTGAATGTTTAATGTTGTGAAAATGGCTGTCAGCTCACACACTTTATACTTTGACACAGAAGCAAGGAAAACCAGTAGCAGCAGCTGTCCAAAATAGCCTAACCAAGCATTGCAACACTTTGGTGGAATTTGCCCTAAAAGGACAAATGAAGCAACTTTGCAGAAAACTGTTAATGTTGTCTTTTGTATTAAATTGCAGGTTCCTCTGCTTTCATAGTCCATGTGTGTTGCTGGAATGAGGAAAAAAGGAGACTAGTCCACCTCTCACCTCCTCCCCTTCCTCTATGTGATAATCCTTCCTGGTGTTAGGGCCTCCGACAAACATGACAAGCAGCTGGGAGAAGTGCCTGAGACAAAGAGGAATTAAAATCATGTCAGTGCATGCACTGTGTCCTCGCAGTTCAACTGTCTGAATCCTGAGTGTTCAAACTGCCACATAAATTACACATTGCTCAATAATTACAAAACTCAATTCACATTTGCAAAGAATAAAGAGTGAGAGTGCAGCTAAGAGTAAATGTGTTACTTACATGAGTTTGTTGCACACTGGGGGCAGGAATGCATTCTGATTTTCTGCAATCCAGTGTTCCACATTGACCTGAAGAGTACTGCTGTTCATTTTGACGTGATTTGTGCAGCAGAATGAAACCTCTGGGAATGACCTCTCTGTCTGCTGTTATGACTGTTTTAAGCAAGAGGACACATAAAGTACAAAATGCAGAAGTGGGAGTAAGCAAATCGGGGTGGAGCTCGATTTCTTAGCTGGGTTAAAGGTTGTTGTTTAATAAGTAACATCATGCTGTCCTGCAGACCAAATGGAATCTTTTGCAACATGCACAACGCCACGATGGGAGCAGTTTTTACCTGGCCTACACTGTACAAAGGGTATTTGAGGTCTAGTTGAGGTAAAAAATTATTCTCACTCAGTTTTCTGCTTCAGTGTTGGTTGTACATTTTGGTTGAGTTTCAACCAACTTGTAATTAAAGTCTGTTCCTTCAGTTTGCTATTTTTATTTAAGTGAAAGTTGGATTTTCCAACACATCTATGAGGTTTACAAGAGAAAGCAACACTTTTCTCGGGGAAAATGCCTTATTTGTGCCAGAGGTCAAGGGAGAAAAGTCAGGCTGCTTTGAGCTGATAGGAAAGAAACAGTAACTGAATAATCATTACAACCAAGGTATGCATGCGGAAGAGCTTCTCTGAACCTAACCCCAACAGGTCGCAGCAGATGGCCCCGTCCCTCCCTGAGCCCGGTTCTGCTGGAGATTTCTTCCTGTTAAAACACAGTTTTTCCTTCCCACTGTCGCCAAAGTGCTTGCTCATAGGGGATCATATGATTGTTGGGTTTTTCGCTATATGTATTATTGTAGGTTCTACCTTGCAATATAAATCGCCTTGAGGCAACTGTTGTTGTGATTTAGCGCTGTATAAATAAAATAAAACTGAATTGAACTGACTGCACAACACACTAAACCTTGAAGATGGGCAGGTTCCACTCATGTTAGTAAGAACAGGAAACTGAGGATAGTTTCTACAAGGTCACCAAAACTGGGCAAAAGAAGATTGGAAATGTGTTCCCTGGTCTTGCTTTCAATATTTGGATAATAGGGTCAGATTTAGGTTAAACAACATGCAAGCATGTATCCAACTGCTGGCAGTGTTTCTTTGAACACTTCGGACCCTTTAGTACCAACTGAGCATCTTTTAAACACGCCAGCCTACCTCATTGTTGCTGACTATTTCCATCCCACACTCTTCACATGGCTCATAACGTGCCATGTCCCAAAGCTCAAGTCATTTCAAACTGGTTTCTTGAAAACCAGAATGAGTTCACTGAGGTCGCCAGATCTCAATCCAGTAGACCACCTTTCACTCCATGGATGTAAAGCCAACAAATCTGCAAAGGCTGTGTGATCCCATTATGTTAATATGGAGTAAACTCTCTGAGAGATGTTTCCAGCATCTTATTGAATCTATGCCATGAAAAGGTAAGGTTGTTTGGTAAGCAACAAGTGGTCCGGTAGTACTAAAGTGAACTGAATAAGGTATCTGATAGGTGTATACGGACTTCAGACCAAAATGGGCTGATGTTCATGTGAATTCCTGCTTGTTTCATCAAGTTAGATTTTGAAAAATGTGTTTTGTAATATTGAAATCAAATTTGTGATTTTGATCCAGTGGAAAAAATACTGAAGGACTTCATGAATTCAGTAGTTACTAGAAATAAGAGTTACAGAAGATGTTAAAACCAAAAATTCACACACTTCCAGCAAGTTCCAGCATTTTTGTAACGTGTTTAACTGAAGAATTTACAAAGAGGGTATTCTAAAGGGTTTACTAACTTTTGAGAATCAATGATGAGTGAAGATGAAAGTCTGTTTGAGATATTTGGTCATGGGCAAAGAATGCACTGACCAATAAAAAGAGTCAAGCTTACATAAAGCCACAAAAACAACCACCACAAAGAAAAGTGAAGTGAAAATGGTAATTTAATCTGTTCAATATCATATCTGCTGTACAAAGTGTGCTTAGAGTTAAGACATTTAATCAACTGATAATCATTTAACCTTCAGTATGAAACCAAAACAATTAACTATGTTATTGACAATGTTTTTGATGCAAGCTCTGTCGTGTTTTCAGTGTTTTCTTGCCAAGATATGTTGAGCAAGATTCATCACAAGAGCAGTTGTTTCTTCCTTTTTGTATTGATTTGTCATGACTAATATATTCTTTGCGGAGGAATTATGAGTTACCAGTGAGCAACAAGTACATCAGTAATTTGAAGTCCAGTGGAATATGAACAAAGAAATCCTTCAAGTGCTGTTCAGAGATATTTATTAAGTAAAAACCTACCTCCTAGTGGGCCAACTTGAAATGACAATTTTACAAGTAGCTCAAAGAAGTGTATGCTGTAAATTATCGAGAGCATAAATTTTGCTATTGAAACGAAATTTCAGGAAACTAATCAAAATGTAGATAAATGAAGATTTGTACGTGCACACAGTCATGTGGCGTGTTTTAGACAGTAAAAATGTATTTTGTCCAAAAAAAGAGCTTGTGAACATGGTTATACTACTTCTGTTAACCCCGTTCAATAAAAAGCTGCGTCTAGACTAAAGGCACATTTTTACTAGATCCTTTCAAATGCATCGTGTTGGTGTGCAGAGGTGTACAAAGTTAAACTACCACTGTCCAAAAACATATTAAACACACTGTAGATGCTTTTAAAGGAATTTCTGGCAGTTTATTCAACGAGTGAAAGTCTGTCTTTACACTATGCCATAAACAAAGAAAGACAAGACTTTTATGTATCTATAGTTATTGTAACTAAAGCTATATTTTGTTGCATCTGTTATTCATTGTTTTTTCTGTGAGACGGTTCCCCCTCGTGGTCACAAAGGTAATAAAATATTATCCCAAAACAACAGTTACGCAGTATTTATTTTGTAGACAGACTGTACATAAAGTCAGAACGCGTCTATCAATTACAATTCAACTAATACTTTTTTAAATGTACTTTTAATTTCATGAAAACTGTTTAAGCGGGGTCATTCAATAAAGGGATAAAGATTTCATTGGTTCTCTTCGTGTGTGTTCTTTTTAACCTATCACAACCAATATTAGCTTGTGTACACTCACATTAGTTACGTGATCTCTAATCAACGTATTATATATTTTGATACTTAGTCGTTTTGAAGCTTATTATTTATTTAAGTATTGATTATAGTTCATATGTTAGTCCTGAAGATACACTTTTTATTTTAAGTAGAAAATAGGATGTTAGTGCTACCTGCATCCGCTCGTGTTTTGTTGGGCTCATCAGGCTCGGGTCAGGCCTCGGTGGTCACGTGATTTGTGGCCTCACTGAGGCGGTGCCTTCTGCTCAGCGTGCTGCACGCAGACGTTGTCTCAGCAAACACCGTCACATTTGTAATTTGGGGTTCAAAAAATTCCATATAACAATTGGACGTGTGTTTTGCTGCTAGAAACCGAATCGTCTTTGCTTTTTGCGGATTAATTAGATATAAATATTCTTTCAGGGACACGAACCGATATGTTCACTCATAAGAACTAATTCCGGTTCACTGGGAAGCTTTGAACTGCTTTCTGGAAAGTGACCATTGTTGTAATCAGGTCGGGGCTGTTATCATTTCCACTTGCTGACTTTCTTTGTATTTTTTACGGATTTACAGCAGAAAAAACAGCGCAAGCTTTTTAGAGTGTCATGAAAGAAATGTCAAGGTAAGTTATGCATGTGACACATTATTTCCTCGTGAACGATTTTGCCCGCGTTTAAGACAATTCTGAAGAATAGGCTAAAGGCTAACGTTAGCAAACTGTCACAACAAGGCCTGCAGCCTTCGTTTGTTGGCTGTCTCGCTTGGTCGCTGGTGGGAAACTGCAAAGTAAATGTGTCAGAATATCCGCACAGTTTCCAATTGTTGGTTTTATTTGGGAAAATGATAACTTTAAAAATGTCTTTCTGCCGAGTCGTTACTTAAACCAATTCTTCCGTAGCATCCGGCTAACGTTTTGCCAACTTGCTAAATTAGCCAAATTGTTAGCTTCCCGTCGTGTTTGTAGCATCTCTGCTAACGCTCGCACGCTGTAAGGAGAGGTTGAATAGTGGCACTTTTTAAATTTGCTGTCTTGGTCAACTCGCTTTCCAAGTTCGACATTGCACACAACTATGGATTTAAAGCTTGTTGTGTGCGAGAGATGTGATTTAATCAGGTTGCTGTCTGTGGAGTGTTTACACAGTATAGTATTCGCGGCAATAGAACAAGCTAATTGTAAAACCCGACTGGTGTTTATTGAAGTCTTGTTAACGAGTTGGGTAATGGTTCATGTCTTGTTCTTACTGAGCTTGAAACTTTAAAAAAAGTGTGCTAAGTGGTGGTGTAGTATCTGCTTTTTGATCTATTGTACCATGTTTATCGCAGCACCATGCCTAGTGGGCAGCAGCCTCAGAAACACTATGGCATCACCTCTGCGATTAGCCTCGCGCCCCCAAGAGAAATAGACCACCACTACACCAAGAAGCTCTGCGATGCAATGAAACCTTTTGGAGTTTTTGAAGATGAAGAAGAACTCAACCATAGGTGAGGAATGCATGTTTCTTTTTCTCTGCCTCTCTCTCTCTCTTTGTTAATATATATACCAATCACCACAATACAGTTTTTGAATATGTTGATTACAAACCTATCATTCGAAGAGCTATAAGCATTTAAACTAAGCCTCTTTGATATCTATTGTCTGCATTTTATTTGATGTGCACATTAACTAAATGAATGTACATGGGCATGTAAACTCTTAGGACAGGTGACCTTGTGAAAATCATGTTCGCTCTCTCAATGAATTAGTGGAAATGACAGATTGTGAAAGAAGTGTCAGCTGAAAAATCTTTCTTTTCAGACTTGCAGTTCTTGGGAAGCTGAATAACTTTGTTAAAGAATGGATTGCAGAGATCAGTGAGTTAAAGGTAGGTTCTGCTTGGTTCCTGAATGATTTCTAAACCTATTACCAATTTCCACCCTCAGTTCATTTTACATTCATGCTGAAGTAAGATTTATGGTCCCACAAATGTGGCCGCCTGTATGCACATCATCCACCCAAAGCCTACTGCTCCAAATCATATGTGCTTCTACACACTTCTCCAAAATCCTGACTGCCTGTTGTTCAAAGTGGGTGATGTGTCATCCTAATCTTGATTGGTTGACAGTTGGGCCAGGATAGAGAAGGGAGCAACAGTGGAGTTCGCTGGGAATGGGTGAACTGTGGAAAAAGACTTCAAAGATAAATAAATAAAAACTACAGCATGAAAAGCACAGACCGTAGCTGCTGTAGGCACTACTTTTTTTTAACGCTTGGTTTCACTTCAGCTCCTTGTATATCTGAAGTTTGATCTTCTCTGTGTCTGGAGGAACAACAATATTACAAGCAAGAGTGGCCCACATATCAATTCTACCACATACTCTACGCTACCTCCACTACGCTGATGACAAGCCTGTCTGCAGGCCTGGAGTGGACAGTGACCGCACCACCACCACTGGGCCATAAATCCCATTTAAGACTAGGGCTGTTCCACTGTGTAATCCTTGTTTTTTTTGGGGGGGTTAACTGTTTATTGAGTTAGGCAAAATTTTTGTGGAGTTTTACAGAATTTTCCACTCTTTATAGCGATGTGACATTAATTATTGCATTAACAGAGGAAAGCCCTCAATTGAGATGAGCTTTATCAACAATGCACGAGGATCACTGCAGATGTCCACGTGCTTAGCAGTTTATTTGTGACCCCAGAGAAACACTGTGCTACAGAGGCACCAACTGCACAAGCACCCTTTAAAGAATAAATAACAGGTGTCCATTGAACCAACAGAGTATAATCTTTGCTTCAAAGTTTCCTCGTCCAGGAACATGCAAAGCCATATGAGGACATCCACATGCCTGCCAATTTTTGTGACTACTCAGCTACACTACAAAATAATAAATACCTGTGCAGTAAAGCACAAATTGTCTTTGGTGTCTGCATCTCTCTGTTTCCAACCAAGTGCATTCCCTTTCTTGGGCAAAAATGATGATTGGGGCTTACTGCTTTATGAAGTGTTTAATCTTAAACTATCTAATCAGACAGTAAAGTGATCTAACACTTTCTTCTGTTGTGTTAAAAGTCATACTGACTTCACGGTTTCTTTCCTCTGCTCTACAGAACCTTCCACCATCAGCTATTAGCTGTGTTGGGGGCAAGATATTTACATTTGGTTCATACCGACTTGGAGTGCACACAAAAGGTATGTGTATCTGTTACTCTAATAATTTAACATCTTGTCAACGTGAAACCTGTAGTGTATGATGATTGGCTGATTCTTTTGGCACAAAAAGAGTGTGTTAGCTGAGCATTATTACCATCTATTGCTAAACCCTGTACAAGCAGGTGTGCAACATTGTTTTTGAAAAGCTCAGCTCTCCCTGACCACACTGAAACACAAGGCTGTCATTGTCATGTTCCTGTGCTATTGAGTGTTTTTGAAAAGGCTAGTTTTGGTGTCAGGAAACTGGGTAAACAAACACAGACAGACACTGATGTGAATGTGGTCTGAGTCTGCCATTGTTTTAAACAGCTGGCCAGTGTGACCAAAGGGTGAAATCTTTATTTAAATACAAGAGTATAATAGTGATTTGCACTCTTCTCATTTTTTTTAAGGTTACCTGGTTAGCATGTAAACTTTGCAGTATTTTATATTTCAACCTTTTGCTTTCTGGGACAGAAAGATCACTTAACTCTTGATATATTGTTGTAATTGTAAATATTTTTCTTATTAATGAGCAATCGCATATTGCCAAACTGCAAATGAAGTTCTTTGTCTTTCATTTCAGTAATTTTAGTTGCTGCAGAATGAAAATGTAGTGCAAACATGCTGTCATTAAAAACCTGCCATGTTACGTATGACAGCCTGAACTGTATTACAGTTTAGTCCAACTTAATGCAATCACGTGTGAACTACTGTTATGCATTGGCGTTTTTAATGTGAGACAGCAGTTGCCAGTCCCGTGTGAGATAATGAGCTGTTATGGTCACAAACATTGCAGCGTCACTTACCCAAGCTCCACCATCTTGAGCAAATTTGGAGATGGTTCTGTCAAGCTAAGGGTGTACAGTGTGTTTGATTTTGTTTATTTTTCCCTGCTTCTCTTCAGTTGAGCTGATTTGTTATCTTTGCAGTCCTTGCCTAATGCAAGGACTGCAAAGGGATCTTCGTAGAATTCTACTGTAGAATTCTTCTATTTTACTGCCATATGACACTCTTTTCATATCATGTGTCATATCAGTCTCATGTCTCACTCTTATAAAAATGTTACAAAAATGTTTTACCACCTTCCTTCCACACACACCTACACTTGCCTCTGCTGACTTTACTAGAAAAAAATCAATAGCACCATCAAGTGGACTGAGAAAGCAATGGATTTTATTATTCTAGTACTAAAACTCCATTTATATTTGAAATTTGTGTAATAAACAAAGCATTGCTGTTCGACAAACTGATGGGACAGTTTCTGTTATGCTGGCCACAAATTGTCTCTCACTTAAGTGATTCAAATATTCAAAATGTTTACTGAAACATTTTCATCTATATGGCCAATATTTAAACCCCTTTGTTAAAAATCTGCTCAGTTTTGAATGTTTCCTACATGTTCTTCCTTTCTAGTCCCCTCGGCAGGGTTTTTTTTTTTTTTTTTTTCCCTCATGTAAATGTTCAGTAATTTAGTCACCTTGAACATTGAACCTTGAACAACATGCTTCCTCTAAACCCATAACTTTTTCTACGCTAAACATGAGCAGCATTTGTCATTTGGCATGTTGTACTCAATAGTTGCAGAACTTCTTTGGATGTTTACATACCTAGTTTAGTATTTCCTAAGTCTGTGCTTTAAACCATAATGTTTTATCATGTAATCTTGACTGAACCAACTTTACTATAATTTGATTTATCAACCATTTATCCTGCTGATCAATCCAGATGACACTGATCAAAGTTACTCCTCCTTACAGGAGCTGATATTGATGCCTTATGTGTGGCTCCACGGCATGTAGAAAGAACAGACTTTTTCCAGTCTTTCTTTGAGAAATTGAAACAGCATGAAGAGATTAAAGATCTCAGGGTAAGTCTTGTTGACACAGCGGGGGGGCAGACTGACCTACAATGTCCTCAGATGTCCTTGGTTTGTTGTTGATGAGGCCTTTTGTGTGTGTTCTCTACCCCCTCAAGGCTGTTGAGGATGCTTTTGTACCAGTGATAAAATTCAAATTTGATGGAATTGAGGTGAGTTGCATTGTCACCCAAATGATAATCATGATTAAATCAGTGCATGCATACTGATAAAAGTAAACTAATTACACTATTGTGTTGGTAACGTGCTTGCTGCAGGTTACTTTGTGCCATGTTGCTTTGGTCATGTTTCCCATTTCAACAAGTATAAAGGGTTTATCCCATAATGCAAACATTTTATCTCTAATGTTTTATGTCTCTGTGTGAGCAGATTGACCTGCTTTTTGCCAGATTGGCTTTACAATCCATTCCAGACAACCTGGACCTGAGGGGAGACTCCATCTTGAGAAACTTGGACATTCGATGTATCCGCAGCCTTAATGGTGCGCTCAGTGGTCACTGCTAATCTGAGACTTTAAGTTAAAACTGACACATCTCCAAAGTGACAAACAGCCAAAGTTTTCCTAATGGGACTGTACTCACTGTAACACTGCCCTTGTTTTGTTTTTGTTTTTTTCTTACAGGTTGTCGAGTAACTGATGAAATTTTGTACCTGGTGCCAAACAAAGAGAACTTCAGACTGACACTGAGAGCCATCAAACTCTGGGCAAAACGTATGTGTGCTTGCACTTTCTATGTGTTTGCCGTTGTTTGCGTTTATTGTATTTATTTGCACTTGGGTTGTGTATCCTGTATAGAGGTTTTGCACGTGGCGTCATGCACACGCTGCTCAAGAGCTGTCCGCCATATTGGACATAATAAGCGTTAGCAGTCATGTCTAATCACTCAAGTAGTTTAAATAGAAATTGGATACAGGCATCAAATAAACAGTATAATGGCATAACAGTTATAAGTTACTTGAATTTTTAAAATCACCAGTGTCTGTTTGAAACAATATTTGGCCATTTAAAATTTGTACATGTGTTTTCTCTTTCTAGTTTATTATTTTTTTTTAATTTTATTTTTTTATTATTATCTTCATCTGCCTTCTCCACCACTACACTCAGCTTCTCACCCTCCTCATCTTAAGCCTCACTCCTGAACTGAAGTTAGGGTTATAACATGAGTAACATGTTAGTTTAATCTCAACAAACTTAGTTTAATCTCTATATTGTTGCAATTGGTTAACGGTAGCAGATCAGACATGAGGCCCTCCCGTCTCTGGACAGCTGAGGAGATGGCTAAACAACAACATAATATCACAAGCTAACATCATGCCAGCTAACATTAGACTCTAGCGTCAAGACTTTTAAACTGCTTTCCCTCTGATCAAAACTTTGATTACATTCTCAAATCACCAGAGTTTATTTTCTAAGTGCGAATCTGCCCACATAAGATCCACTTCAAAAATGTTTCAGGAACAGCCATAAATGGCAGCGAACAGGAAATAACAGCAGCACTTACTGACGGAAAATTACAGATATCCTCAATAATTCATCTCAGTGTGACTGTCGTTAATCAGAAATGAGCTACGTTCACCCATTGATAATGTAAGGGATAATGCACAGAGAGGCGCCAATATCAATTTCGTGGTCCACTTGATCCAGTGACTACAGTCCAGTAACTAGAGTTTGTTACCCATCTTGACACAAAATACTGATAAGCATTCAAACTTTTGTAGACTTGTAAATCTTGTTCAATATAATGTTTAATATAAATTGTGTGGCGTAATGTTGGGGAGAAGATTAGATGGATTAGCTGAAACTTTATTAATCCCTCGGGTGGGTTCCTCTGGGAAATTCAGTTTCCAGTAGCACAGCACCGGCAGAAGTTGCATGTCACAGATACAATAAAGGGGAATGAGAGTAAGGATATAGGCATAAATATAGAACGCCTGCATTACACGTCACAGCATCAGTTAACACACTAAAAGTGTAGACGTTAACATCAATCTTCAGCTCTTCCCTGCCAAGTTTCTCCACATAACGAGCAAGATGCTTGTCATAAAGTGTTTCACTTCCTCTGAGAGAGGTTTTCACTATGTTTCAGGATTATTAATGTCCAAAATGGCCGATAAGTTAATGCTACGTGGTAAGCAGTCACATGTCTGCAAAACCTCTATGTAAACATTTGTGTTTACTATCACAAAAGCGCTCCTCCTGTTTTTCTCACATGTCAGTGTACAAGTCAACAGAGTGGTTAGTGATGCTCTTCTGAATAACCTGTAACATCTCCTGTGGCCGCAGGTCGAGGAATCTACTCCAACATGCTGGGCTTTCTGGGTGGAGTGTCATGGGCCATGTTGGTAGCCAGGACCTGCCAGCTATACCCCAATGCTGTGGCTGCCACACTTGTCCATAAGTTCTTCTTGGTTTTCTCTAAATGGTGAGATTCTACAACTTATCGTCTTCCGCTTTTTGGCAGCATCTCACAGCCCAAATACATTTATTTACTGCATTCATTCCCTTCCCCCTGCAGGGAGTGGCCGAATCCGGTGCTTTTGAAACAGCCTGAGGATAGTAATTTAAATTTGCCTGTGTGGGACCCGAGAGTGAGTATTACACCAGTGTTTTACCTTCTTATGGTATTGTTATGCCCTCTTTTTTGCACATGTATAGCTGTGTACACACTGGTAAAGCTATCTGGATGGAGATGTGAAAAGTTTATTGGTGTGTTTTTTTTTTAATTTGGCTCGACAGCTAGTGTGTAGGTACATTTCACATCTCTTATTTCATGTCTCCTCATCCCTATGTCCTCACGTGACCACGACATTGATTGGGTCCCACTCATGAGCTCCAGTGCTCTTAACTCTGCTCGGAGAAGGCCTCCCAGAGCAGAGCAGTTTGGAGGAAGGAAGACTTCCCACATGGACGTCTTGTCAGATAACACACCCCTACAATAGAAAGTGCATTAGAAACTGAATAGAGCAGAAATCTTTTTTTTTTTTTTTTTATGGGCGTCTCATTTATTTTGGAGACTAAGCCCTTCGTACTCTTTCTAGCGCTAGTATAAATATGGCAACCGTACCCTAAGTGGTAGTGCTGAGTGGGGCAATGGTGTGTGTACAGAACATTTCAGGACATATTGAGACTCGTTTTTTTGCAAATGTAACTCTGTTCTAGCTTGTCAACCTCACAGAGCCATGGGAAATTACTTAAACTGAAGAAGACATTGAAGCTATTAATAAATGACTTGGATCTGTGTAAAAATAAAGAACATTTAATCAACTTTCTCGGGATTTGAAAAAAATCTTTTCGTCTGAACATTTGTTTTTCCTGTGATAGCAAATTATTTTGGGTGGTATTTGGTGGTTTGGTGGCTTTTAAATGAACGTGGCCTCCTAATTTTGCTTTTTGATGTAAAAACAATTTGTTGTTGTTTTTGAATGTAAAATGACTGTAGGTGATTGCATCCTTACACCAGGGGGTGCTGCAGAGTTGGCCAGAGGGAATTATTGAGCCTGTTCTCTTAGAGTCAGAGCAGGAGCAGCTCGTCTCTTTCAGTCTTTTCCTTTTCCAGCTCTTTCATATGTTTGTTTTTATAACTTTGCTTATAAATCTCTTTTCAAACTAAATGCTTTTTGCCTTAATTGAAAACACTCAAGCTCTTTGTAACTACTGTGTCATGTTTATTGTGTCCCTTCAGCAATAAACTTTTTAATTGCATATTGGTGTCCTTTCCGTTCAGTCACTTGGCGACTGCTAAGCTGTAGGCTGAAAGTACCGTTTAGATTTTATTCATGCCACATGTTTGCTTTGCTCTGAGACATTCATCACAGTGTGGACTGTTAAAAGCAGAAACTGTTTATTTCCTGGTGGTAAGTTGGCATTCGGCCGTAGGTCCTCCCCTCTCCTTTAAATACAGAAAAGCAAGTATCCAATGTAAAACCAATCATATGCAGGATACTTAAGAATGTGTCCCACTTTTGTGACAGGCTAAATCCAGATTTGGTGATGCTTATCATGCAGCTGGTGTTAAGGCTCATTGTGCACATAATATTTTAACTGTTTTGTAATGCTGGCAAACATGAATAGCTCTCATTTAGGAGATGATGTTAAAGATTAGTTATAGCTCATAGCCTTTTTTTTTTCTTTTTTTTTTTTCTTTTTTTTTAGAAATAGTTTCTTTAATTCTGCCATCCTCACATTGCCTGAGGGGAAAAAATGCAAATGAGGGAAATTTAAGGCAAGCAGAGTGAATTGGGATGTACTGTGTGGGTGGGTGGGATGTGTGTACCTTTTAGCTTTATGTTGCTTTTGTGCGTGTGGGTGTGGGTTGTGGTGAAATTGATCTTCTCATTCAGCTCGGTGGGTGGAGTGCACTGACGCAACAGCTCCCTGATCTGCAGTGAACCCAACAAGAGTCCCCTGTGCTGCGTCTTTCCTTAATTAATTGACCTTTTTAAATTCTAGGTGAACCCAGCTGACAGATATCACCTGATGCCCATCATCACACCTGCCTATCCCCAGCAGAACTCCACATACAACGTCTCCACGTCTACACGTACCATCATGAGCGAGGAGTTCAAATACGGTAAAGAGTGAATCAGCGCCGTAGCACTGTGAAGTCACTTCATCAGTGTTTTCCAATTTACACTGGGTGTACACGAGGGCTGAATGATCAAATCCATCTTCGTTCTGTCATGAACAGGTCTCAGCGTCACAGATGAGATTCTTCAGGGCAAAGCAGAGTGGTCCAAACTGTTTGAGCCGCCCAACTTTTTCCAAAAATACAAGTGAGTGCTCTGTCTATGCTTTTGAAACAGCCTGAGGATAGCAATTTAAGTGTACCTATGTGGGACACCCCTCCCCTTTGCTTTTTGCTTGTTCTACATTTTGAATTTGCAAGGTACATATTTGGGGGGGAAAAAAACAAACAAATATGATTTATGCAGCTGAAACTAACTAGTGCAACTTGCTCCCCCCCCCTCCCCTCCTTAGCAAGTTATTGTTTCTGTGGTGTGGGCAAATTTGAGTCATTCTGTGGTCAGTTTGGGTGACTCACTTTGTTTATGAATGTTCCTCCCACACGCAGTTTCTGCTAGCTTTCTGTTTGTTGGTGCTGCTCCGTTACTGGAGCTACAATGGTCACCTGAGCAGTGGTGGGACTGTCGATGCCCAAAAACTGTGGATTTTGCTCCTCGGTGTGGTATTTATATTGAGGATTGGTACAAGATCATTAAGACTGCACAGTAGTGCATCAGCAGACCAACACCAGTCTCTGTGAAAGCCTGAGGTCTTTCAGGACCTCTGGATTTATTATTTGCATAACTTCCATTCATTCTCTTCCACTTATCCTTTTTAGGGTCGAGGGGGGGTGGAGTCTATCCCAGCTGTCTCAGGGCGAGAAGCAGGGTAAACCCTGACCATAACTTGTCTAACTTTCTTTCATGTATTATGTTTTTTTTGTGGCAGACATTACATTGTTCTCACTGCCAGTGCATCCACAGAAGAAAACCACTTGGAATGGTGAGTGTCAAAGATCAGGATTCCTAGTAGCTCAGGAGCTCTAAATCTGTAAATCACCATCAGCCATCATTGTCTTTGAAATTAATTGGTATATTTGAGCCTGCCACTTTGCATGCCAGCTTAGTTTTACTTCTCATGTGTGTGAATTTTATCTGTATTTACAGTCATGGTACAGGATCGTGTATGAAAAAGATGAATGTAGCTTCGGTGTGTGTGACAAATTAAGCTTTTGCAGAAGTGTGTGACTTTTGTTCTTTTTAAAACAAAAAGTGAAATTGTTTAGATGTATAGGTCTTCATCTAGGACTTCAGTAAACTCTTTCCTGTTGAGTTTAGTCTCAGCAGCTAGTGTCAAGTTTTATTGAAGACAGTATAATGATCATTTTTGTCCGATTAAGTCCAAAACAAGGATTTAGCAGGCCTAACTTGTGATTGTGAGCCCCAGGCGGTTTCCTTAGGTTTCTCTCTAAGATTTGCGACAAGAGCCAAAACACTCCGCTTGAAGCTTCAAAAACAGGCCTTCACTTAATGGGTGATGTTACAGTGACTATGTCCAGCCATATACAGTTTGTCCTGCACATCAGTTGGAAAACTGTACCAAGTGCACTGTAACTGGGCGATTTGCTTCATAGTTCAGTTGTCCTATATCGTACAATACGTCTCATACATGCACCCAAAAGGAAAAAAGCGTAACAGCTGCAGCAAGAGTCACATTTATAACACACAGAAAAGTTTGTATGTTTACATACAAACTTCTGTCATTAGTAGTATAACAGTCATTACTGTTATGCTGGGTACACTGTCATGGGGTGCATTGTACAACATATTTACGTCGTTCAGACCAGAGCAGATTCATGGACTCGGAAAGTGTAATCAAGGCTGAGCAGTCAGAATTATCCTGCTGTTTTCTCTTATTTGATGATGATTATGATGAATCAGCATCGCCACGTCACATACACACCAACCTCAGAGCACGCAAGAGTCAGAGTGTAGATGTGTGCGCGCTGTGTTGCAAGCGTAAGTTATCTGTGAAGAAGTGACGTGATTAAATGTGGCTCTCATGCATCAGATAAGTATAGCTTAAAAATCACCTTGATTGGTGAGTTATCACCTTTAACTGTGACCATCATCGACTGATGATATCATTGCCTGTCAGCGTAGCCTTGTGGTGTACCCTCCCTAACTACATCCGAATGTTTTTTCCCCAGGATTGGCCTGGTGGAGTCAAAGATCCGTGTTCTGGTGGGAAACCTAGAGAGGAACGAGTACATCACCCTGGCTCATGTAAACCCCCAGTCATTCCCGGGATCTAAAGAGAACCGTAACGAGTGAGTCCAGCTTCATCCACAGAAGCTCAACCAGAACATCGAAACAAACGCATATTCTAAGGGAGCATGCTCTTTTTGTGTTTCTCCAACAGGAACGATTTTGTGTCGATGTGGTTTATTGGGATCATCTTTAAGAAGGTGGAGAATGCAGAGAGTGTGAACATAGACTTGACATATGACATCCAGTCTTTCACAGACACTGGTAGGTCCAGCCTCACTCTGCGTTTTAAGTGAGTTGAAGGAAAAATTGCTGCTAAATCTTTTTAAACATTCTAGGAAAAAGGACAATCCGGTTGTTCAGTGATGACGCGACGAATCCTACTTCCGGGCCTAAAGTAGTCTGCGTTTAATATGGCTTTTGTGTTGTTAACATGTTTAATGTTTTGTATTTTCTTCTATTTAATCTCAAAAAGCTCCTAAAAACAGTCAGTGATCACCGTTGACCTCCCTCGGCTTTTATTACCGCTAATCATTTATTTAAGCTCAGTTTTTAAAACCTTACGATGTAAATACAGCACAGCCCATGCAGCAGTATATGAATAACTAACCTCGTATTGTGGATGGATTATCTCAGTTGTTCTCCTGGCTGAAGTTTGGTCCGTTTACAGCATCCTGCCATGCGATTACATTTGTTCCTGACCACTGAGAACACTCACGTTAACTTTTATCGAGTGGAAAAAAAAGTTAGCTTGTTTATATTATGCTAACATAGCTGTGTCGCTAGCGGTCACGTAGCACATCATTATATACCAGCTAGCCAAACTTCAGTAACCCTACAAACGTCACTGCTGTTTAGTTTTCTGTCTTCATTTATGTTGGAAGTGATAGCAGAGCTGTACGTTTGAATTTGTTTCTAAACCCCTGCAGTCAGGACATGCTATATTGTATTTAGATAGAAGCTAGCGAGCTAACTTCTAACGCCGTTAAATGTCATAAATTCCGTTTTCATGGATGCCTGGATGTTAAACTCAATTGTTACACCTGGTAGAGAAGAACCCTGATCATTTTATTAAAGATGAAAGACTTTAGACAGTGTTTTAACTCTCAGTAATGCCACAGTGATCATTTGATATATGGACCTGCAGCAGAGTTTAGGCCCAGACACGGCTAGTGACGTCAGACTGAACAACCGGATAGCTTGTTTGTTTTTTTTCAGCATTAACATGTGCTCTACTTTATTGTATATATCAGGGAAAACAGGTGAGTTTATAAATGAACTGAATGGAACTGCTGCAGAAATACCTATCCAAACATTTTAGCTCCTTTTTCTAAAGGTTTAGTTTAGATGTTTGTTGTTGGGTTTTTTTTGTTGTTTTTTTTAAATTGATCCTACGAGATGTCAGTGTTGTCCTAGTCTTTATAGTCTTTGCTATGTCCACAGTTTGCAAAAGCTGAAGAGCGTAATGGTACCGAAGCGAAGGCAAGAAATATGTTTTTACTGCCGCACCATATCTTACAGCAGTCCTTCCCAACAGAACATACACACACTCTCTCCACTCTATCCACACTTTGACCAAAAGAAACAATCGTTTTATTTCCAGAATACACAAGGAGATGTTTTTTGTTTTTTTTTTTTTTTTTTTTTGTTAACTAGGCTTTTGAGTCCTACTACTCAGATTCACACAGTGTGATGAATCATTCAGGGCGGCTGTGTAACATACAGCTCTGAAACGTAAAGTTTCTGTATGAGTCAAACAAATCTGGTGGCTTTCAAAAGCGCATGGTGATGAGTTCAGTTCTCCACTGAAAATGGGCTGGCTGACGGCAAAGTAAAGTGGAGGAAATGTTTTTGGGTTTGTTTTTTTTTGTTTTTTTTTAATGTATATTAAAAATTGTTTAAAAAAACACTATAGTTTTTGCAACTTTAATAAGCAATCATTTACTGTGATTTATAGTGGTGTGTAGGTTGTGTGCCTCTGCTGCTGTAGTTATGTTGTTACATTTAATGTAATTGGAGTTTTAACATTAAAAAAAGGGCACAAATATACTACAGATACAAATTCCGGCCACATCTCAGGTGTTTCACTGAGTCAAATTGGCAGAAATGACCGGAGCTTATTTGTATGATTTTTATGTTTAACAAACATTTATATACACTTGTAGAGGTTGTCTGTCAATGTTAACGTGACATTGTGCACATCAGTGTACAGACAAGCCAACAACATCAACATGCTGAAGGAAGGGATGAAGATTGAAGCAACACATGTGAAGAAGAAGCAGCTCCATCAGTACCTGCCTCCTGAAGTGGTGCAGAAGAAAAAGAGAGTAAGATGTTGTTTTGGAAGTTGTTCTGTGATGCTTGTGTCTTGTTTTTAGGTTTGTTCTCTTCCTTTAACAAATCTGTCCTCTCCCTCCCGCAGAGCATAGCAGAGTTGAACCGTAGTTCTAATGGTGGCAGCTCTAAGCGGTTCTCCCTTGACAACAGCCACCTGGACAGCTCCAGAGACACAGACTCAGGGACTCCCTTTAACTCCCCGCCCAGCAAAACCTCCAAGCCTGCATCTGACACAGACGACAGGTATGATGCACTACTTGTGTGTAATTTTTACTGTTAGTGTTGTCCTTTTTCCTAATCCCCTTTTACCTCATAAATACAGTTGTGTCTTCAAATTGTTGTCATGTTTTTTGCTCTTCATTTTGCAGCGTCAGTCCTCCTAAGCAGCTTTTTGTGGAGGGTTCTCCAGCACCTGTTGCAGCTGCTCCTCCTGCTGCTGCTGCTCCTCCTGCTGTTGTTGCTGCTCCTCTTCCTGCTCCTGTTGCTGCTGCAGCTAAAGACCAGGGCATGTCCATCCCTGTCATTGGTTCAAGTGAGTTAAAATAAAATCACACAGGGGCTGTGTATAATGCATGTTTTACTTTCCTTCCTAACAGAAATGTCGATTTAAACTGCAGTACTTTAATTAAGGAAGTGCAGAAAGTGTTACCGTGCACTTGTTAAGTTGGTCTCTAACATGTCCTGTTTTGATTTCCCAACTCCATCACCTCCTCATCCTGAAGAACCTCCTCTTAAAGCAAAGCCTCCTTCCCCACCAGCCAGCAGCTCCATCACCGGCAGCGCGAAGCCTACCGCCACCAGCAGCCCCAAAGAGGAGCCCAACGGCCTGGAGGACTCAGTCAACGGAGCTCCTTCCAAGAGACCACACTCACCCACACAAGAGGACCCGGCCAAGAGGCCAAAAAACACAGACGTAAGCATTTTGGACAACTTATTGACATATTTAGAAGAATGGACCAGATGCTGAAAACTGTTGTGTTTTGCTGCTGCAGGCGGTGTCAAATGATGACGCTACCTTCAAAGAACCATATCCACCCTCGTCTGACCCCCAAACACATGGAGAAGCATCCAGCATTGTAGGTGTTGCTGCTGCTGTGTCCGCCTCTGTTAACTGTTAATAATAAAGGATTTTCTCAGTAATGTAAAGCAATTAAAAAAAAAAAAAATTACATTTTCTCTTCGTTAGACTTCTCTTGCTGGATCAAAGGCAAAGCCCATTCCAACCATCGATACCTCAAGAACACAAGCAAGTTCTTTATTTTTACCCACTTGTTAAATCACTTATTGAAAGACTTGAGGTGATTTCTAACACTGCTGTTGTTCTTCCTCCCTCAGAGACTTCCCAGCATGGAGCTGCCAGATGCCTCCTCGCCTCTCCCTGCCAGTAACAGCTGTCGTGTTGTGAAAAATTCCATTAAACTGGCCCTCAACCGCCACAAGTGAGTTTCATCAGTTATTTATATGTATGGGGGTTTTTTTCCCCCCTATCACATTTAGTAGTTGAAAGTGATGCGATTCTGATGTGCTGTATGTGTTGTCCTGCTTGTTTTTCAACGTGTCTGTGTAGTATCACACCTCCCAAGCCGCCCGTGTTTGAGGACACCCTCACCACAGACGCTCCTGCTGCCAGCGAGGAAAAGGGCATGTCCATTCCCGTGATTGGCTCAAGTGAGTATCTGTTTCAACAGCTTCTTTTCATTAGAGTGCACATAAAATAATTAGAAAACAAATAAATTACAAGCAAGAAACAAACGGCAGGGATGTCCATAAGATCTTTTTTTTTTTCTTCTTAAATAAACCTGTAGTAAAGTCACTGCTGCGTCCTGTCAGTTATCAGAGACTGTATTTACTCTTCTCGTTTGCTTTAAAAGGACAAGAGATTAATCACTCTGGTCATTTACAGGCCGGCAGAACAATCCAAAACCTGTTTGAAAAACACTCTTGGCGTACTGCTGCTTGTGGAATATCAAGGAATTAATAGGGTTGTATATCATCAATTGCATCAAATCATTTAATCAAGCTTCTGTAATAAAATTCTCCTGTGCTTTTATTTATTTATTTATTTATTTTAAAGAGCTAAATAACCCAGATACATGTTATCAGGCTCAGCGATCCTGATTCTTGGATCAAAGACATACCCAAAACTAAAATGAACAACTCCTTTAAAAAGATCGACAACCTTTTAATCAGATAAAAAAAAATGAGATTAGGCAACTTCAACCAATTGTTGTCTTTTTTTTTTCTTTTTTCTTTTTTTTTTTTTTTTTCAGGTCGCGGTAGCTTTGGATTACAGATTTTTCAACAAAATACTAATGAACCAGCATGTAATGGCTGGAGCAAACACAGTAACAAACCCCAAAGCCACACAGAACAGCACAGTATTTGTTTTAAATGGTAACCATCACCTCAGCCTACATTACCAGCAGCTGTACTAGAATTAATTGTGACCTCCAGAAAGGTGATCTTGCACTCATTTCTCAGTGAGGCACACTAGCCCAGTTCAGGTATTTTTTTTTTTCCATCGCAGTGCTCAGCTGTCAACTTTGGTGACGGGTCAGAGCTGCTAATCGCAAACCACACTCGTGCATCTGTAGTGCTGCTCACTACAGGTGTTCTTTAGCGACCTGTTGCGTTAAACACACCACATTTTCCATATCATTTTAAAGTAAAAGCAGAGCTTTGTTTTGCTTTCCTTTACGATGTTGAGGTGGTCAAGTAAGATTTTGATCTTTGTGATCTATTAGATTATATTGTGTGTATATAACAAAGTGATTTTTAATTTTTTTTTTATTTTATCTTATTCATTAATGAAAGTCCAAATGTCTTGCATGATTTCTACATTAGTTTGTTAGCACATGCTAAGCTAAGATATAATGTAAAGGCTAGTCGAAAAAACTCACCATTTCTGTCCCAATCTTTCTCTCTGTAGAACATGTGACATCCAAACATGTGGTGCCTCCCATCGGCAGCTCCATCCCCACGCTAGTGAGTCGAGTAGTCGACCCTCTGAATGGAGCGGCCTCCAAGAGACCCCACTCCCCATCGTCGGAGGAACAGGCCAAAAGGCTGAAAGAAACAGAAAAGGCCAGAATCCATATAGCTTGAACTGCCGACAAAGACTGGATTCACACAGATAACCGAGGTGAGGGGCTTTAAGTCGAGTCAAACACTGAGGACGTGACTTCACACAGGGACAGGCGGCGGCGTTCAGGTCAGTCAGTCTGAAGCGTGAAGCAGCACAGACACCTCACCTCAGACCTCGAGATTACAGTCTTGCCAGTGGATAGGGGATTCGGCCATTGCTGTCACACACTCACAGCCAGAGGGGAGTTTAACCCCCCCTCCCGCAGTCTCGGAGATATGACATGAGAACTAAAGCAGCAGGTTTTTTTTGTTGTTTGTTTGTTTTGTTTTTTTCTTCTTTTTAACTCTGTGTTTAGAAATCTACACATTACAAGAGGAAAACATGCTGTTCTTCTATTTCATCGTCTCCTTTTTCCAGTTGACGTTTAAAAAAAAAAAAAAAAAGAAAAGAAAAAAAAAAAAGGCCCTGATCATTTATCAGCACTTGCTACACACATTTCTGGTGTATGCTGATTTTCTTTTACTCCTTAATTTTCTTTTGTCCTCAACAGAAACCTGTACAGTAAATGTTGATGTACATAACTTTTTTTTGTCTTAAAAAGGAGCAAAAGATCACCGTTAAAACTTTTGACCATTCTATTGTAGTTTTATCTAAAAATGGAAAAAAAAAGTATATTAAAAAAAATTGTAATTTTTCTTTGTTTTCTCTACTGCTTGTCCAAAAACAAACTGTCCCCTGCCCTGGATATATTCAGTAGATACTGCATAGGTTGCAGGGAGGGTTTAGTGAGGGTGTGCTTGGATGTGACTGGATACTAAAACCACAGCTCATTGGACCAGTATGAACTCCAGGTGTAGGTGAGTGTAGGCGTGCAAATGATCTTGGGCAACACGAGAGCTTCTCAGGGGCTGGTAAGGGCAAGAAAACGTTGTCATGACAACAGGAACGGTCACCAGAACCATATCAAAGTGCCACAGACGCTTATAGTTCTATTTGTCTGAGCTTCAGTGTCGCACCTGTCCGTCTCTGATTGGATGAGAAGCCTGACTTTTTCTGCTCACGTTCGTTCAATCCCTAGATGTCAGAAAAGTGTCCCGACACAAAGTGAGCGCTAAACAGTTTAGACGGCCCCCCCGAAGTGCTTTCTATGTCTATGATTGGCTGATTGGCTGACACCTAGTAATTTACCTCTAGTCCATCAGGAGGACTAAACAAAATGTTTGGGATACTGCTTGACCCCCTCCCAAACACACACACACCCCTCCACCTGTTCACTGTGGTCTGGTTTTGCTTGTGAAGCGTGATCCTTATAAAAACCAGGTCCTGGTTGTGAGTGCATCTCATGTCCTTTTGGGAAGTTTGTGGTGCTTTGTGACAAGAAAAAAAAAAAACAAACAAAAAAAGAAAATGGTTCGAAGCTTTTGAAGAGTTGTGCTGGTTTGTGAGTGTATGCATGCATGCATATGTGGTTGACTGTGTGTGAGCGTGCATGCATAGATGGCTGTGTTTATGTGTTGGAGAGAGACAAAATTCCCTTCTATTTGGGTGTTAACCCTCTGCGCCTCCTGTGGAGGTTCTTAAAAGGCATCTCCTGGGGCCACTAGTGGCAGTGGTGGTGGTGAGGAGAGGGGTCAGGAGATAACTACTTTCTTGCCTTGCCTTGCCCAACCCTCCATCTTGAAGCTGGGTGTCTTTGCATTTGATTTCAGTACAGAGGATATATAAATATAAACATAGTAAAGTGTAAAGCGATGCTAATGGGGCGCCCTCTTCATTGGAGCAGGTTGACAGTTGGGACATAGGCGTTCCAGCATCAGTTTCCCCAACTAAATGTACAGAGAACAGTTTTTTCAAAAGGCATATTCTTCATTATTTGGGGGTTTTCTTATCACTTTATTTATATTTGCATATTTGTACCATGTGATTTTGATTTTGTTTTTTTTTTTTTGTTTTTTTTTGTTTTTTGTTTTTTTTAAATAGCATTCATAGCAGGTAGGTCTTTTGAATCTGCACCACTCTGTTTCAGACAACTCATGTTTTACTGTTCAGGAACATTTAACAAAACAGGTCGTTTAGATGTTTGTTTCTAAAAATGTATTGAAAGGGTATTTTTGTATGTGTTTATCACTTCCTTTAAATAACTGTACACCCATTAAACCCCTAAAAACAATGTGCTGTCTGTGGTTTGGTTTGGTTTTTTCCTCAATTTTATAATTACACCTATGAAAACGCCGTAATGGGAGAAATGGGATTGGATGATAACTGATGTGCCGTGTTTGATTTCCTGGAAATGTTTATCGTTGAAGTAAAAAATGTCTTCTAAGAATTAATAAATGAGAGCCAGTAACTATACAATCCAGTCTTGTTTGTGTGGCAGCCAAACAGAAGGAAGTCAGGTTAAAGCAATGGGGAAGAGAGCCGAAACACGTCAGGCAGCAGATGAGCTGAAGGGGCCGAGGTTACTGTAGTTAACTAAAAAACATTAGATGGTGGGGGGAAAAAACAATTTCCTCTTTCCTCTGACATCTACCCCATACAATAATAATTAAAAATGGTGAAACTGATTTTTTTTTTATTTTTTTTTTTTTAAATCTACTATAGAAACTGAACTGGATTGTCAAAAATGAAATCAAAACTAATTAGAAAATATGAAACCATAATAACAAAGCCTGGTATAAGATGCAAAGCTGCTCTAGCGGAGTCCAAGAACTGAAATATAGATATGGGAATGAAGAAAGCAGATGCTGTCTTAGTGAGAAGCAGTGTAATACTGACATTACTATATTAAAATGCAAGGTTTAGCATCTTTACCCAAGTTAGCTGCTGACCTCATCTTTCACCTTGTTTCCCATAAAAATAGAAAATCACAATTTGAATTTCATGCTTGCACAGAGCGTTCAGCTTATCATAAAGGTTGACTTAGTGCGGCAACTTAACCTGAGAACTAGCATACTGGCAACTCTAAAGCTAAAAAAGTCATGAGCAAATACCAGATGTTTGTCTGAGCTGCAGATTCAATAAAGAATAGCCAATTACCTACCCTATCAACCACAAAACAGAGAAAACACTGGAGCTGGGCAGATCCAAGTATAAATACCAACGCTGGTAGTGGTATCGGATTGATACCGGTACTACAACAATAATAACTTTGCTTTGATCCTCTAAGTTCTGTATGTAGCCCACTAAATTGTTTTACATGATTTCCCCCCCCCCCCAGAAATTAAAAAAAATACGCCTCAAACATGGCATGGGGTCCAGAATCGGCTGGTAAAGAATTCAATCCGGCCACTGGATCATTTTGGAAAATGTGAAGGAATAAAGACATTTTTGACTTTTAACTGTATTTTCATAAGTTTTTTTTTTCTGTTCCCATTTATGCCACACCAAAGTAAGTTACAGATTTCTGTACTTTTACACATTTACTTAACTAAAGTAATTAAACCAAAATATTTTACTGATAGATTTATTTCTGTTGAAATAGCACTTCATTTTTTTAATATATAGGATATCTCAGAGATGCTTAATTAAGCTTCTGTGCCCAGAAAGGACAGTTTGACAACAGAAGCCGACAAAAAGTGCTTCAGAGACGAGCACATTTACAACCTAGATACAACATACATGAAAAGCTGAATGGCGTATTTTGTTGTATTAACTAATTACTGTGTAAAGTAAAGAATCACACTAATTTGGTGGTCATTCAAATGTGTTCAGAATTTGCAAATTCATGATGATTCATCTCGTAAATCATGACATACTTGCTCTCCCCCGCCGCCGTTATATGTTAAAAGTATCGGTATTGCTAGTGACAGTACTGGCCCTTTATTTACTTGGTATCGCTCAGTACTCAAATCTGCTGTATATGTTTCATATAAACACATAGTGGCTGTGCGTGTGGTGCTCCCTAATTGGTATCTATTATCTCTATTATCTATAATTTTTCGTGTTCTTTATTTGCGGCTGCTGTTGCGTCGCTCTTCTTTACGTATGTTCCCACCCTCATTCTCGCACTTCCGCCACCCACTTTAACCTCGAGCCCTGAAGGACCGACTCCCGTGGACCGCGCCGTGCATATCCTCGAGCGGGCAGGGAGGAGGCATCGTTGAGAGTGAATCCTCTGGACCCCGCCCTCTTTTCACGGAAGCATCTCATTGGCTAAATCTGACGGTGACGGACGGGAATTCCCCCGCTAGTGTCGTGACAAAAAATAGTTTTCTGGCCGCTGTCACTCATTCAGCCCGAGGTTCTCCAAGACACAATAACCCGTGAGAGAGTGTTTGCATCATGGACGGTGAGTAGCAACACCTTTTATTTCCTGTGTAATAACAGCGATAAACGTGTAGAGTGAGCGGGTAGGAAACAAACGGTAATAACCACACCTGTGTACCTGTGTCAGCCAAAAACTCGAAAGCGTAGTACTGGCTATAGTTCGTACAACTTTGTATCTGAAGCAGAATCGTGTAGCTGTTCAATATCACCACGAACTGGAGTACTTACTCTTGACTTTGATAGTATTCGACACTAGTTGTGGGTACTATCACTGCTGAATGCTGTGAACTTCCTCGTTGTTGCATGACTAGCAGTGTTATTGGTTGGGCAGCTTTAGCTAAACTGATTGGGTTTACGAGACCAGTTTTAGCAATAGCGCCATTACTACCACAGAGCAACGCGTCTGTGTGTGATTTGGATATCTATTTGCTTAAATTGTTTCTGTGTGTCACATTTTCCTCTCCAGTTCTTATGTCCTCCGTGCTGCGGGACGAAGCACACCTACGTAAGTCAAGTTCATTTGTGCTCCTGACAAAAATAATCTTCACAGGTTAAAACTTAAAAGTGAAAAATGTGTGTGTGTGTTGGGGGGGAGGGGGGTGGGTTATGGTTCACTGAATAGTGTCTTTTCACTTCCTCTTTTTTGTTTTATTGGTAAGCATTGTATTTTCAGACTTATGTTGTAAGAATGTGAGAGAGCCTGAGGTTCTTGTAATCCTTATCTTTACTGGTGTGTGTGTGTTTATATAGTGTGTAATGAGTGCGCTCGAGCCTCATGATCTTTCAGTTCTTGCAAAGTGATCAGGGCAAACTTGACTGGACCACTTTTCTTTCTTTTCTTTTCCTTTTTTTTCTCTTAATTATGTCAAAAATGTTACTTGACTTGTTTCGTACTGGCCTGCCGGAATAACAAGCAGCACTCTGATCTGAGTGCTTGCTGTCATGTCCAAAAATAACCACGTTTTGTGTTGTTACTTCAGTGGAAACAGTGTACAGCAAAAACTGAAACGCTTCCCGGATCAGTTTTAGTTCCCCTCTTGCACGGGCATCATGTGGGGTCGGTTTTATTTCCTCCAAAAACAAACAAAAAAAAGCTTGAGGAAACAAACTTTATGCCTTGTCATTATGCAGAACGGCTGAAATGTGCTTTTCTGAGTTAACACTTCTGTTAAGATTTGCAGTCACGTCCTGTCAGCATAAAGTTGTTTGAAAGCTGAAAGATTTCTACACATCTGGGTTGCATTCAATAGGTCTGTTCTTGCAGCCATCTTTAGGATGTAGAAATCACTTTCTTACAGACCTGCTAATTTCCAGTTCCATATTTTTAGTCTCAGACTCTACTGAAGTAGTTTAACATGATTTGATTCTCAAAATAATGTCTATTAATATCACACTGGTGCGGGCCCTTTGTTTTAGGCCCCCTTTCATTTAAAGAGATTTTCTTGTCATTTGCTGCCCCTCAGAAAGAGAACATTTTAACAGCAGGTGCTCACAGCCAGAACTATTTGCATTAGATGACCATATTAGGGATAGATGCTCTCAGTGACATCACACAGAGCCAAGATGAACTTTCTAAAATGGAGCCTTAAAAGCAGTCTGAAGTAAAAATTTATACATGTGCTGATGTAATTACTTGAGTTTTTTTGCTAGATTTAATATAAAGATTCACAATTACAAGAGTATATAAAATAAACTAAGAAAAGGCCTAATAGGTTCCTTTTAAGGTTCATAGACCAATACATAAAGATTAGTATTAAATCATAATAAGCCTTTTTCACAGCAGGCTCGACATAGTGGGAAAGGTTCAGGTGTCACTAAAATCATGGTTCCCAAGAAGGCAATGACTGAGCCTGAAACCGAGGCAGCTAAATGGAAAGCAGCCAGCATTTTTTTTTATCCTGTACAGCTGCGTTTTTACTGCTGCGACATGTTGAAATGTTTACTGAGAAAAAGAAATTTGAGTGTTAGATGTAGGTTTTGAGCCCCCCACCTCCCAGCACCAAACCACTCATGTGGCAGCCCAAACAGGAAAAAACTAAAGCAGATAACTGTGTCAGATTCACACTCGGGTTTTCTTTCTCGTCTTTTCAAATCTGTTTATCGACTGCTTGTTTGTCACCCCTCTCCTTAGTGCCTGAGCCAGGGATCCAGATCTTCGAGCAGCCCAAGCAGAGAGGAATGCGCTTCAGGTACAAGTGTGAGGGTCGCTCAGCCGGAAGCATCCCGGGAGAGAAGAGCTCTGACAACAACAGGACGTACCCCAGCCTGCAGGTTCGTCGTAAGACCCCAATCCTCCTCGGCCGCAGTAACCTGTATATTTGTGCGTAGAAGCACTTAAGCATGTGTCCTTTCTACATGCGTCTGAATGCACACGATTCCTCCTTCTCCTCAGATCCTGAATTACTGCGGGAAGGGAAAGGTGCGCGTTTATCTGGTAACGAAGAACGAGCCGTACAGACCACATCCACACGACTTGGTGGGAAAGGACTGCAAAGATGGATTCTACGAGGCCGAGTTTGGCCCGGACCGCAGAGTGATCGCGTGAGTGCTCCTCCTCCCACGGTCGCCTCCACCTGTCCAAACTCGCTCTCTATCAGCGTCTGCTTACTTCACTGCCAGTTGTTATCATTGAGAGCCCTAGTCTCAATCTTAATCAGCACACTTTCACCGAAATAAGTAACCACTCTCTCTGTGACGCACTCACAGAGCCACTCACTGCACAACCGAATTGCTCTCTATTAACAGTATTTCGTCTTTCGCTTGATGGTTTCGGGAGGCATCGTGTGTAAACTGATGTCCTCTCAGACACAGCTGAAGAAAGTCTTGCAGCACACTGTATACACACACACACACACAAAGCATATTTGTCGACCCATGTCTGTGAGGATGGCAATATGGGAATTCCCCAAGTGACATCACCCATATTTGCTGCGTGTTAGAGAGAAAAAAAAAAAAAATTGCGCGCGTGTGAGTGCTGGAGCATGTGTGTGAGTGTGTGAATGAGTCAGTATCTTTTGGTGTGTATAATTTGCAAATCCCAAACAGACCTCTGTAGTAAATTCAGAATCATTTTGAATTTCAGGCGTTCTGGGTAAACAAACAGAATTAGTCCAGCAGATTCATTACTGAATGTTTTCTTTACTACTGAAAAATGTGCCGGTCTGACTGGATAGGTGAGAGTAATTGCGTCATTACTTTGACCTTTAGACACAACAACATCATTGAGTTCATTTACAGTTTTAGAGCTTCCTTCACTCAGGTTTTGTTCATCTTGTTTGAGCGCTGTCATTTTCCTCATGACATTTCTTTTTTTTAAATTTTTTACAGTTTCCAGAATTTGGGTATCCAGTGTGTGAGGAGGAGAGAAGTGAAAGAGGCAATCATACAGAGGATCACCAGAGGAATCAACCCCTTCAATGGTGAGTGCTCTGAATTTTTGTGGCTCTATAACTACATTAAGGGTCAGTGTTATTTATGTTGGAGAAAAAAAAACATGTTTTTAGACAAAAATGAAAAAACTGAATAAACATAATAGGTAGATATGCTATATCTACTTATTTACATATTTATTATTGAAACCCAAATATGTATTAAGCCACAGCTAAAAATACTCACCCAAACCATATAATTTCCCCCAAATAGAATCATTTACATTAAATTAACACCCTTCATATTTGTATGTTACCTTTATTTGTAAAAGCTGGAAAGTAAGTCAACTTTATAGCCTTAATGAGCTTAACTCAAGCACCGTGCAACCATGAAAATGAGCTAATCCAAATTAGCCATGCAAAGTTAAGCTAATCTCAGTTCTGAGTGTACAGCAATGCTAGCAGCTCTGTGAAGCTATATGTCAATCTTTGCAGGCATGCAAACCATGAATGATTGCAAATGGGTTTTTTTTTTTATCTAATAGTAGCCCATCCAGCAGGATTTGAAATGAGTCATTCATATAATCCTTCTTTTCAATCCCTAGGGGCTAATCTAAGACAACATGTAGCAGTAAACAGGCTAATAACCTTCTAGCTCCTAATAAAGTACCAAACAAGCCAACAGAGTTTTAAATTAACAGAGCTTTACAGGATTTGGTGTAAAGATTGTCATATTGGAGTGTTTTACACTCCTTCTTTACTTAGCAGTGTGTTAGTACTCCAGAGGACAAGGCTAGCATTTGTTATGCCACGAATATGTAAATTAAAATAAGACTGTTACCTTTCAAAGAAACCTGTCCAGCATAAAACACACACAACATTATGTCCAGTAACACATCCGGCTAACATCAGTGGTATTTCTGCTTTAGTTATTTTGTATAACCAGACATTTGCAGCAGGTAATATTCGCTAATTTACATACAGAGATGCTTTGCTAGCTTTATGATTCTTATGTGTAGCTACAGCTAAAGTGTAATAAAAGTGCAAAGGCTTGTGTGATTGAAATAATAGATACATAAAAAACTAGAGTTTTGCTAGTATAATATCCAGCCTGATGTTAGCTGATATTGTCATCTCCCCAGTGGATGATCCACGCTAAAGTCAGCAGTTGACAAAACAGCAAATGGAATTGTATGTGGGTAAAATATAAATATCAATCCTGTTGCTGCTGCCTTTCCTGATCTTGTTACTGTTAAGCAGCTTCAAAAACAATTCACAAGAATTGTTTTCTAATGTTGGTTGACCCAGTTCTCAGGCAGTTTAGCAGATTTTCCTAACATCAAGTCACAAATCCGCTCTCTTGCCACCGCGCTATCTACAGCAATGCCATTTCCTCTCTGTGCTTTCATTCTGCGGTCCTCCAGAGCAGACAGACAGTTCTCGTGTACAAACAGGCGTTGAGCTACTTCCCCATTCTTTGTTACAGTTGCTCAATTCAGCACAGTGCAGAGATGCCACGTGAGAGCTGGGAATGCAGGATTCATTAAAAGGGGGAGGGGGTGGACCGAGGGGGTTCCCCGGCCCTGAGAGATGATGATAAAAGTAGAATAGGGTGCTTTACAGGTCTGTAAAACTGCGGAGGGAGTGTGCTTTTAGCTTTTGTTTAGATCTCAGCTCTCACAGTTGTTATAGAAAAGAAACCATGTAAGTGCACTGAGTACATTTGCATGGTAGCAAGTGGCAATAAAGAGCAATTTGAATTGCCTTTACAGCAGACCCAGTTTTAGTAATTAAAGTGCACATCTTTCACTTGTTTGTAGTCTTTATACCTGATAATTGTCTTGGCCTGAGCGCTCTCGCAGACCAAAATATGCAAGTGCCTGGCTGACATTTTTAGCACCTGTCACCACTGACTCAGATATGATCACATCTCTGTTTTTTACCCCTCTTAATAGCCACTTGGCCCTTAAAAGACTTGAGCTACTTGTTGCGCTAGGCCATATAGAAGCCCCACTATAAGCACTTGAGTTAAAACTTCTTTAGCTGCAGGAACTCAGCGTATTTATTGCCACAGACGTGTGCGATGGACAGCTCGATGTCTCTTCTTTTTTTCACATGGCTCAAACCTTCCCTTCTCTTAAGTTCACTTCTGCTCTGAAACTCAGCTGCTTCCTGTGTCAGGATGGGGTGTGGTGGAGGGGGTAGGGGGGGTTGGAGGCACTTTCCCCTCCCTGTCCGTGAATGCATGCATCTGCACTTGCATAAAGACTCTCTGTGAGCACTGTCCATTTTTGGCCGAAAGCTCCCCTCACCTCCACGAGCGATGACACGCAGGCATCCTGAGTAGTGCGTAGTAGCATTTTTCTGTAGTACCGCTCCATCACATTTTAACATTGCGGTTGCACACCTGGCAAGCGTTTGTTTATTTCACACGGGACATAAATCTGCTGTAAGACGGCGTCCATATTAATTCAAAGAAATACATGTGGCTATAACCGCACTGACAACCAAAGAAAATGCACAGCGGGGCTTCAGATAAGTGCCTGTACAATTCTGCTGAAGCCTGTGGTTTTGAAATATCTTCTGTAAACAAGTGGAAAACTACTTCTGAGCACAAAACTCCATTAAACATCCTTTGATTTTTTTGTTTCTGAAGTTACCGGCGTTGAATTTCACCATTCCTCTCGCAAACTGAAAATCTCACAGATCCTGCTTTTATCCCAACACTATCGGATTCAGCCACAACACACTCACGATTTCATGCAGATTAATTGTGAAATTATGTCTGAATATCAATGGACATGTACAAATTTGCCAGTGCACCACAGACAGTAGTTTTCTATTAGAAATTAGCTGTTTAAAAATGAACATTTTACCGAAGAGGATTAAGGTGCAGTGATTGTCCTTTGACTAACTTCCACCATGTTTGGGTCCAAACGGTCTGCTTTTATTTTTGTTCCCTAGCGAAGCTTCCCTATCTGCTGTAAATGCACACACGTTCATATAATGTTATATGATGCAACAGCACTATATGACTTCTCATGTAGCGATTGCCTCAGCCTCAGCCAGACACAAAAGCTCCACGTCCTAAAACGTGGTGAAATTGTGAGTCATGCAGTGGAGACATTGTTTGTGGTGAGACTTGGCACCTGCCTCCCCGTCTTTCTCACTTTTACACTCTGCTCTCACAGTCAGACTAACCACTTACCCTGAACACCCCCCCTTCAGAGCCACATACCACCCCCACCACCTGCGACCCCCGGCTGTCATTGAACATGACCCCCCCTCTCCCTTGCAGCCCCTTGCAGCCCAGTGTATCTTATGACGCTGGGCCCAGTTTCTTTCCACCACACACTCTCAAACATCAACCACCACTGCTACCTACAGCCCACTTTCCTGCACCTGTCCGTCCAAGCTTCTCCCTCTGTCAGCGACACTCCACCAACACTCACGCAGACCAACACAGCATGTTCCATCAATATTTGTTCTGACGGTTTCGTCTTCACTTCTCCCTCCTTCAGTTTCTCCACTCGCTGCGTGTCTCTGCCACCTACAGTAGGCAAACCTGATGACCCAACAGAAAGCTGCACAACAGAGCAGTGCTCCACACCGCAGAACAGAGTATTTGAGACCAATTAGACCTCCAAAGCTAGCAGGATTTGTTGTGCATTCTCAATGAGAAGACGTACCTACGCTACCTCCTTCTAGAGACTCTCTTGTAATGTCTTGTAATAATGTTTTGTTACATTGATAGAGCACACTGGCACCAGACCAGAAAGAAGCGTTATAGGGAATTTGCTTTTTTCATTTTTTTTTTAATCTGACTGCTGCTGATCAAGTTTTTTCTTTTTAAACTAACAGTCAATCCCTCATCGGGTAAATGCTTCGTATTAATTATGCCACATAAATACTAAATTCTCGAGTGGTAGTCGTGCACAACAGGCGAAAAGATGCAGAAAAGCAAGTCAGTTAGCACAGATTCTTGTGTTAAAACTTCAACAATGACAATAACATTACTACGGGCTGCAGTCATGGTGTCCATAAAACAAATCTTTATGTGTTTAGCTAATTTACCTCTTCATAGCAACCTGGTGTGAGGCCACTTCTGGCTCAGAAAAACCCAAACAAACACACACATCAAGGCACATGTCATGTTCTTCCCTGCTTGTTGCTTCTACTGCTATGAAATCAAGTCAGACTCACAGCATGAATCTGATTACTTCTGACTAAACACAAGCAGACTGTGAACCTAGAGAAGATGTCCGGTGCCAGCAGCACATGCAGAGACAGAGCAAGAGAGCTAGCTGGCTCACTATTGGCACTCAGCATGCCCACTAAGGATGAGGACTTTCCCTACACAGCTAATGTGTGACTACAGTTGTATTGTTTGGGTTTTGCACATATAATTGCCACGTTATATGCCTAAAACAACAAAAAATTAGCATGCTTGAATATAGAGAGTAAGACACCACTAAAGAATCAAAACTAAAAAGCTTATAAGATATTTTCTCATGTCACACCACTTTCACATACGTCAGGAGGCTCCCTGGTCACTCGTGCAGGAGAGTCTCATCTCTTTACTTATGTGCGGTGTAGACACTCAAACACACAGACACACACACACACACAGGCTCATACTTGTTTCCACTCTGAGGTGACGTGTGGAGCGTCACAGTGGCGACACTTTGTAGGTGGGGATGGCCTCATGAGCACGGAAGATAGAAAGTAGGTAGATGTGAAAGCCTGCTCTGTGCGTGCGTGTGTGTTGGCGCGTGGGCGTCTCTCAGTATAGAGTGTGTGTTATGTGTGTGTGTGTGTGTGTGTGTTTGCGTGTTGCTTCTGAAGGCGGGTGATGCAGATGAGCATGTAGGCTGAGGACGTTTGAAAAAGCTTATCTGTGACGTTTTTATGTTGATCCAAAGGTGAGGTTTTGGGGACAGCCTACAGATGTGTCTGCATAACTACACTGTCTGCCTGTTTTTCTCAATGTAGGAGCGTATGCTTATAGCATGCCTTTGTTATTGCTGTAATAACGTCTGTGCAACGGTGTGCACTTTGAAATACTTTGGTACTTCTGTGTCCAGCTAGGTAACCTATATCAGTGATATGTCACTATTAGCCAATAGCAGATGACATTTACTAGTCTGATATTTAGACTGATGTTTATCCAGTTTGCAGGTTTTAGACTTTTTTTTTATAATGAAATACTGTTTCACTTAAACAAGAAACAAAAGTCATAATGACTGGCATTTATTTTTATCGCCATGCTAAATAGGCAAAGTCAGAGAAAGTAGAACATGTTACATTTCAATTTATGTGCCATCCATCCTTAAGCACTGTGCTCCACACAAATATAAATTATATTTAGAAAAAGAAAAGGCTGGACGTTAACCAAACTGCAACTCTAAATGTAGCTGGTTTGCCAATAACCTGGTAGGTGCTAAAAGTGCTAACAGTCTCTACAAATTAGGTCCACAGTAACCACCGGGTAATACTTGCACTGGCCCTTTAAAGGGAAAGTCTGGTGTAAATGTTTCTTAGTTTATATTTCTGAATGTTTTCTTTATTACCAGCTTCATCTAACTGATGTAAGTGTGTTCTATCGTAGTGCCACGGGAGCAGCTGTTGCAGACAGAGGAGTACGACCTGAACGTGGTTCGCCTGTGCATTCAGGTTTTCCTGCAGGATGAGAACGGCCACTACACCCGAGCTCTTAACCCCATCGTCACCAACCCCATCTACGACAACAGTGAGTGACCGAGCACCGTCTGTGTCAAATACACTGACGTCACATCAGGCAATTGCATGAGACAAGAACATAATGAAATAGCTGTACAGTGACAAGGACACGGGCTCCCCGAGGTCAGCTTTGTACACCTGTAGAGTTCAGATAACAGCAGATTTCAAGTAGTGATTATATAAGATTAAGTACATACTTAATTCCCTTTCCTGTGTGAGTATAACAATACTATGTAAGTACTGAGAAGTGACACACATAGTGGTGTTTGTACATACAGTGTGTACCAGCAGCTGCAGCATATATGAATGCAAGTGTTTGTTGCAAGACCCGTGTACGTGTGTCCACTACTGTTTCAAGTGTTGCAGTTGGTGAACTAGTTCACTGTTCCTCACATACACAAACACACAGAAAGGGGAAGTTCTTTATACACACCAACCCTCAAACAACACCGTTACCATGGAGCACTTCCTCTTCTCGCTCAAGGCATGTGACATGTGACTCAACCTGCCGAAGCTTTAGCTGTAAACTGAACGAGGATTGTTCTTCAAAACAAAGGCAGCTTTTTAAGCTAGGCCCACTGTGTCACCTAAGCACAGCAGTAATGAAATCAAACAAAAGCAGATTCTGGTTATATTGTTTTTGTACTGAGCAACTTGTAACTTGTAGTATTTGTTGCATTGTGTGTTTAGAACTTATTTTTTGTATTACCAGGGGCCCCAAACACAGCAGAGTTGAGGATTTGTCGGGTCAACAGAAATAGCGGAAGTGTCAGAGGAGGAGACGAAATCTTCCTACTGTGTGACAAAGTACAAAAAGGTACATCAAAATGTTCTGCACTATAGACCTTTGCATTTTTGCACACTGTACTAAATTTATTTGCATCTGTTTTCTCTTTCTTCATCTTTATTCAGTCCACTGATCTAGTTTACCTCCCACACCCATAGTGCCTGTCTCTTTGCATGCTGATGTACTTTTCTGTTCCTGTATTGCTCCAGATGACATCGAGGTGCGGTTCTTCTCTCCTGATGGCTGGGAGGCCAAAGGCTCCTTTTCTCAGGCTGACGTTCATCGCCAAGTTGCCATTGTGTTCAAGACTCCGCCCTACCACAACACGTCCATAACGGACTCGGTGACTGTGCACATGCAGCTACGCCGGCCTTCGGATCAGGAAGTCAGTGAACCAATGGATTTCCGGTATCTGCCCGATGATAAAGGTGAGCAGCAATCGCTTTCTATCTGCGGGGGCTTACTAGTGGCGCCTACTTCTCGGTTAGACTCACATAATATTAATAAATTGTTGTTTTTTCATCAGATCCTTATGGATACAATGAGAAAAAGCGCAGAAGAGAGCACTTGATGAAGATATCGGGATTGTCAGGTAAGCAATGTGGCACTTTATATATAGTACAACTCATGTGATATGATTACTTGTGATTGCACAAGTTTGCATTGTAGCTAAGGTTTCCCATCTCCTTTTAGGTGGTCCATTTAGCGGTCTGACAATGAATAGGCCCAAGGCAGTACCACAGAGTACCATGAGTCACCTGAAAAGAGGTAACTACCTTTAAAGTCATCAAAAAAAGGAGGATGGCGATATACTTCATTGCTGTGAAACTAAAACTCTTTTCTTTTTTCCAGACATGGGCAATGCATACCCAAGACAACAACAACAAACTTCTATGTTCAACCAACCCTACCAACAGGCTCCTCAGAATCTAATGGCACCCAATCTACAAATAAGCCATGCATGGGCGAATTCCAATCCAACACTCTCTATGGACACAGTCACCATAAACCCAGGTGCCAGCAATCTGCCACGTCCTGTTAGCAGGCAACAGCCACCGAACCGCAGCTACCAACACCGTGTGGACCACAACAGCTGTGAGAACAATGCCCTCCCTCAGCTCTCCATGCGGGATCTGCAGTGCTTGGATACAGGTTCTCAAGCCCCTGTAATGAGAGAACCAGAGCAGCTCTTCCACCAGCAGAATCAAAGGGAGGAGCTCCGATCAGAAACTCCAAACCAAGCTCAGAACCATCTGGTCAGCCAGAACCAAGGTATTCAGTGGTCCAATTTTACAACCATGGGTACAGTTCCGACCCCCTTTAATGGATCTGGAGGTGGAGGGGGATCACAGGGGGTAGGGTCGTTCCCTTTCCTAGAGGGAATAGAAGAGAATGATTTTCTGAAGAACATGGTGGGAGGACCTCAGCCCTGCTTCCAGTTGAAACAGGAGCCCCAGATCTCAGTGGGACAAGAGAGCCATACTCCCCTCATGCAGTCCCCAAGGGAAAGCCAAGGAAATACGTATACCAACCTGCTGCCCCGTCCAGTGAGCAATGGCACCAACAGAGATCCAATGCGGCCAGACGGTACTGCCATCAAAAATCTCCATAGTCCTTACGTAAACAACGGCATGGCTGCAGAAGCCCACTTTCCAACTTTGGAAGACTGGATGAATCAAAATGACTGAAAACTGCTCAAATTCTTCTTTTCAAACAGTAGCAGTTCAAAGGAGAGCAGAAATTTCTTTACTCACGCTGGCCCTGCTATGTTCAGTAGGCCTTTGCTTGGGTTGTTACCTCAGTGGGACCAAAATGATTGACAGCCAGTCAGCCTAAGGCAATGTTTTACAGAGATGCAACTGGTTACTGATCACTTGATTGGTTAGCAAGAGTACTTCCTGATTCTGATTCTAACCTTGTGGTTGGTCTTTACTTCCAGTTAGTCATCAACATTATCAGGTAAATTTAGTTTCTTGAAAAACTGGAGACAAGTTATTCCCAGTCCTTGTCCTATTTAAATTGGTGATGCATTGTTTCATAATTGTGTACAGTGGGATTCTGTAAAGTTCAGCCCCAACTTGTAACCTGTGATTTGTTGTTGCTTGTCCAACAAGCCGTTTATTTGTAGGGGTTCAGCTTTCAGCTGCTGGTGTTTGCCATACTAGTCAATTGAAGTGATTCACCTGGTCTCTTTAGGGGGTAGGATCTTTAAGTGGATGATCCACGCTTTTAATGACTATAAAAGGAAAAAAAAACAGTAGCGTTGGCTTCCAAGCCAAAGTTATGCCTTTGAAGAAGTGAATGTACTACTTCCTTTCTTGAATACTTTTTTGTAAAGTTAGAATTACTACCAATATACTGTAACATAAATGATTTGTTTGGGGGTTCTTGAATCTTGAGAAAACAAAGGAGTAAATTTATTGTTTTTGTATAATGCTGGAATATATTGCTTGTTGTTTTACTATTGATTTCTTTGTAAAATTTTCATACATATATGAATTATAGTACAATACTTTTTTTGTTGATTTTTCTTTTTTTTTTATTTGGTACCAAAGCATTTACTGTTAAGTGCACTCTGTACATACATGTTAGCCATAGTTGAGAGTTACAGCAATACCAATGCCGAAACACTCAAGAACTGGCAAGGTACTGAAATTTCCATTGAGGAAGTGGGAGGAAACACATTCAGCTGTGTCTTTCCTCTGTAATGACTATGTCATACCAGAGATTGCATGTATTCAGAGTTCTCAGAGCATTTCTAACAGATTTTTTATAGATAAAGATGTCAATTTTATTGTTTTATGTATTCAGCCGATGCTCTCTGAAACATTAACTGAAAGTGTCTTGTTAAAGCATTGACGGCACAAAGCTGATGTTAGACAAACTTTGAAGGCCTTCCAAAAGCTTTATGGTCTAAAATATAAACGTATATTCTGATGACTACTTTGTAAGATTTGCTGTTTTTTATTTGTTTTGGTTTTTTCTATGAGATCAATTCTTAATAAACAAAGTCGGTCATTTCTAAATATTTTTTGTCATTGTTTATTATTTATATATAATTTTTTAAATGGTAAAATGTTATAGCTCATTGCAAACATGCATTGTCATGGGCATATTATTTAATAGATGGTCATGATATTGTGTGAAGTCATAGATGTGACTGGACATGACAGAAAGAAATACATTTTAAATCCACCAGTGCTACCTTAATGTGATAATGTGATCAATAAAACCTTAATATAGTTTTTAAAAAAACCCCATTTGAATAGCTGTGTTAAAGCTAAATTCCCAGATTAAAAATCGGTTAATAGTGTATATATAAAAATTTAATGAACAGGGTGTGGCACTGTGATTTTTCTTGGGACAATAATGAGGGGTCGATAGCCTGTCAGAGGATGTATTCCTGAATAATTAGTGTCTCAACAACAAAACAATAAGTAGACTGAGGCACATGACTCTTAACTTTCGATTTAGACCGAGTCCATCCTCATGTTGTTATTTAGCATGAGGACAGGCTCATGACTTCTGCTGTGACCAAAGGATTATTCACTTCCTTCTCAATCCAACAAAATAACATCAAATGTCCTGAAATGAATGTCTCAAGCCTAACAGCAAAACTTGGGCTTTATGAGTCCAGACACGAGTGTAAGCAGTTCTTTCTGCGCTAACTTTAGAGTTGAAATTTTAAAAAAATTGTTTTATAACTAGCTGGTAGTTAGCTTAGCATAGCATAAAAGCTAACAAGGGTAAATGGTTTTAGGAGAATTTCTCAGCTTAACAATAGTGTGACATATTATCACATAAATGTTAAAATGAATGTTATACTTAAATTATTTCACCTATTTGGGAAAAGTCTCATTTTTGCTGTAGAAGACTGATTTATTTTTATCTAACAGTTCAGATTGGTTTAGCTAGTTTAGCTTAACTTAAAAGATTTGAATCAGACATGGTTCATGTCTAAAGATGACAACATTTTTTAGTTGTGCTGGTGTTTTGTCACATTTTGACAAAACCAGGCTAACAGTCTTCCCTATTTCGGTCCCTGTTCTATGCTAAGTTCAACCTTGGCTGTGTTACCTTAACACTGTCGCTGCTGAACAAACCAAGCAACTTTTATTCAGTATTTCTGACGTCAGGTTTCTGCACATGGTATGGACAAAATCCGGACTGACCAATTGCACAATAGGGGAAATGTAGTGACTTGGATATTGTTGAGCAACGTACGTTGAGTAAAGTGGCCACGGTGTTTGTCCCAAACACTTTGGAATAGTGCAGCAGCTTGTTATCAATTACTTACAATTTTTGAGTAAAAAAGCCACATAGGAACCATCCTGCAGAAAATGTTTTACATGTATTATACCAAATCATAAATCATTGTGTTCCCTTTAATCTATATGTTTGATATTTGTTTGGTTTCAATGATTCTCCAGGTGATCTTTTGCAAGTAAAGGCTTAACCGCTCTCTAGAGACGCTTAGTTTAGTTTCACTATAGCTAAATATATTGTCATAAGGCAATTTACTTGAAATCTGTTAATTTGATTTCTTATCAGTATGACATTTCCTCACCACCAAAAACAGATTATCATCCGTTTTTGGTGAATGGTAAAGTCACTATGTCATCTCCTGACATATTTCTGCCTATTCAACGTATGACGTACAGTTCTGACACATGTGAAACTGAATTATCTCAAGGTGTCAATAGGCTGGCGGCAAGAAGGTGAAATTTTTACTGAATATCTCAAATCTTTCAAAACAGAGTGGTTCTTGCATTTTTCGGCCTTTTACTCAGTAGCACTTCAGACAAACATAAGAAATAACCTACAGTTTCTAAAAGGAGTCAGATGGTGCACACTGAAAAATCCATATCAGTGTGCTCTGTGCTACTCAAAAAAATCAAGAAGCTGCAAGAAGAATTAAGAATGGAGAATTACTACAGTACAGTGCAAATGTCATAAGCCAATTTGACAAACTGCTCATCACCACTGGCTAAAATGCAGACCCAAAATGACAGAGCCTCTACAGATAGTTATGGACACTGTTGTTTCTCTGAGGTTAACACGTCACATTAGGAGTAAAGGCTTTGGCACACAACTGAACCTTTAACTCAGACAATACTGAAGCCATATGACGAAAGAAACATCAAACAAGTGCAGCTAAAGGGAATTCACGAGTTTCGTATTTACATCAGTACCATTCACATTTTCATCACAAATAAGAGATTTTGTTGTTGATAGGTGACAAATCAACAGCTGATTATCATCTTTTCTTGTAAAATTCAGTTTTTCGCTGCCAACAAGGTAGTTTACAATCAGTGTGTCCTGAAGCGTCATTACCAAGGAAGCCAGGATGTACTACAGGGGAGACGTTTGTTTTCTCTCGTATCAGGAGGCTGAGAAGAAATGCTCTGTGTAGCTTCCTTCCTGTCGCGTTGAACGGAACCACAGCGAACCCTGATTTAACCTCAGTGCACAGGATACTGTAAACAATCCACTCACAGGTTATATTGGTTTTGGTTTATTCCCCCCAACTTATTTGTAGACACAAAGCATATTCCTATTGAATCTCAGTTTAACCTATAGTATTTATCAGCTTGACTTAAACAATCCTAAATTATCCTAACCTCATCTGGTGTTTATTACAACTTCTAATAGAGAAAGTTTTCTAGTTCTATTCTCCACCAGCTAGTTGCTGCTAACTTTATTGAGGAAAGCAAAATAGGTCAGTTTCAAGTGACAACACCAAAACAATGAGCTCAAGGAGACTAAAACAACCCCCAGAGATGACTGCATCAGCAGTCATTTGTGACAGCTAAATAAATGGCCAATTTAACATTACACTTAAGAAAGCATGAATATTCAATCCATATTCATTGACCTGACAAGACAAAAAAAAACTGTAAAAAAATCAGATTTTGCGCTTTTCTAAGTACTTGAAACATGCCGCAAGACAGTGTTGGATTTTATTTACAAGAAAAAAGAGTAACCACAAGTAAGTAACCTGTTCTTTATGGCTAGTTTAGCAGGTGAAACATGTAAGATGTTTGTTCCTGTAATGGTGCCGTTGCACTGACATTCAGACTGAACATTCATAATAACAAACTCGAACTGAGCTGACATCATTCCTTTTGATGTTTATTTAGATGCAGCTCCATATGTTGTGGAGGCCACAGAGAAGCAAACCATTTATATAGACTCTGAATTCGATGAAAACCAACATATGGGAGATCGTGGCTCAAGAGTTGGGACTTCGCCTTGTAATCAGAAGGTTGCCGGTTCGAGCCCCGGCTCGGACAGTCTCGCTCGTTGTGTCCTTGGGCAAGACACTTCACCCGTTGCCTACTGGTGGTGGTCAGAGGGCTCGGTGGCGCCAGTGTCCGGCAGCCTCGCCTCTGTCAGTGCGCCCCAGGGTGGCTGTGGCTACAATGTAGCTTGCCATCACCAGTGTGTGAATGGGTGGATGACTGGATATGTAAAGCGCTTTGGGGTCCTTAGGGACTATTAAAGCGCTATATAAATACAGGCCATTTACCATATGGTGCTCTGTGATTACTAGATCTTCATTACCCATATGGAAAAGATATATATATAAACTTTCTATCTGTCTTGTGTGAAACTTGTATGAAAAGCATATAAGATCCCATGAAAAATTATATAAATGAAACTTGTATGTTTTGGATACTTACTAAAACAATGTATGAAAGTAATGAGAAAGTGGCCACTTTCATGAGTAAATCATATAAGCCTTATATGATTCACTATATGAAGTAAGCAACATCTTATGCAAGTCTTTTATAAGTTTTTACTATTTCTTTTCCATATGGGTAACTTTGAATCCCAAACACCAGCAATGTCACAACCACCAATACAGTTTTCTCAAACTTTCAGACCACAACTCTGGTCTTCTAAGATTGTTGTTGTTCTGTTATGCATTAACTTCCAGTACTTTAATCCAGCACTTAATTAACGACTTAAAAAAACATGTGGAAACAAGTTATGCTAGAAGTGTCCTATATTGCAACATCATATCCGGTTTATTGGTAAATAATTGCAGGACAGAATGTCCTCACGTTGACAAAATAATGGAGTAATTCATCAGGACATTTCACCTCTGCAAGGATCTGCATGGAGATGGGCACACAGTTCTCACAACATCAGCACTGAATGACAGTTTAGCTGCACACAGAATCCGCATGCATGTGTTTGTATCTGTGTGTGATAGACACAGCTTGTCCCAGGTACTCACTGCACTGTATGTCTTTGAGTATTTCTTAACCATGTCCTGGAAAAGGCGAGCTAGACCTGTTTAGCCACCTATTTCCCGTAATGCCCCTCCTCTGCTGCTCTGTCTCCTCCCATTTCCCTCAGGTCCCCTCCTCCCCCTTCTCTCCCCCTCTTTCTCTTTCTCCCTTCACACTGTAAATAGTTGCTGACTACACCAGCTCCACCTGAATGAATTTGCAATCAACTCACAAAATTAGACAGAAATTACTACAGAGCAGTCCTTTCCTCATTGCATTTATTATAAACAGGAGGTTTCTTTTAATGGCATTTATACACTTCCCTTATTTACTTACATACTTCTGGATTACATAAGTTATGGGAATTTATCAGATTACAATATATTACTAAATATAGAAACAAAAACTGGATATTTTTTGTCCTACCCTGTGCACAAATAAGAAATTTAGACTGAAGCTGACTTTACACAATAAAGCTCTGTGTTTTTCATTTACCTCAGTTTTGCATGGGGATTTAAAGAGTCCATTCACTTTTGTGACTAATATTGATCTGAATTAACAGATCAATAACAATGCCAGGATCAAAACTAGCTCTATTTCCCAGTCATTTGTCTATAAGTTTGGAGCATGCCTTTACTTCCATTCTCTGATCCTACAATTTCCAAACTTCCTGCTGCACATTTTAATGATAGGTATTGTACAGTATGTGTTGCTAGAACAGCTCCTTATGCAAGACCCAACTCATGTTCAGAGCAGGGAAAATCCCATGTAGCTGTTGCTGTGAATGTTTGACTAGAAACAGTGTATACCTGTCTGTTGCTGAGTGTTCAGCAGACATGTGTGGCCTCATTGTTTTCACTGATTATTTTTCATGTGAGTAAAGTGAGCGTCCCCCCCCCCCACACACACACACACACACGCGCACACACGCACACACACACACACACACACAAACACAAAAATCCACCCAATCCAACCCAAATCAGGAAGTGTATTAACCACTGCTGAAAATACTTTTAAAGTAGCAGTAAGTACAAATTTGCAGACAAAGGAGTCGACGTTTGCACTTCAGTGTTACCCAATGAAAATTGGTACCAAATGTATAGCATTCAAAAACATAATTTAAAATGAGCAGGAACCAAACAAAGACGGACTGAACTCCATCATGATCAAGTGTATAGTTTGTCTGTATGACTTGTCTTTTCAAATCACCACATTTTGTTTTTTTCTAATCAGAGACCATAGCTGAATGACCTACAGCTATTTGGCTAGCTAGTTTGTTTAGCAATTATAAAGGATGCTAAATTTAGCTAGTCAAAAACTGGCTTAAAATGAACCTGCTTGAAAAAACAAAACAGCCACACTGTTACACTGCTACAGCTTTAAATTTAAGCCTTGTTAGTTCAATAGAACAAGCAGTAAAATGTAAACAGAAAGGACAGTATTTAAGCAAGCTTATTCAGTCCTGACATAACTGAACTGAATAAGCTAGCTTATACCGGACCTAAGTTTAATTTGCTAATTTTCCAATAGACAAGTTTAATTTTAAGCTTATTGTATTAAAGCTTATTCTGGAAACCAAAAATACAACTTAAATAGAATAACCTATAAAAATATATTGTAGAAAAAACAAACAAAATGCAGCACTAAGAGCTTAAGAGCTCTGAAACAGAGTACAGAGTTCTTCTTGAAGCAAGCCAAAAATACCATCATTCATTACTAAAATGATTGCAGCTTACTGACCATGGCTTGATATATTTTTTGCGATAGGTTATTTACTTTACTACAACTGCTTCTGAGTATTGTGGTTTCATTTCTAGCTCATTCCAGAGTGCCCAAATGATGTCTCACTACTGAAAAATATCATGCTGATTCAATATATGAATATGGTTACTGAGAAAATCCTAAAGAGATATGCCACCTCCCACTGAAACTATTGCAACTCTTTATTAGCCTACTGCATGAACATGGAACTGCAAATGGCTGGTCCATTGATACTGGTTCAGCTGTTGATTGAGTATTTGATTGCAGAACAAAAGGATTCAGTATCATGCGTGCGCCTTTGCATCAGATGACTTAATAATTGCCTGCATTACAACATAGTTACCTAGTTTGACTCGTTTGCCTCTAGAGTCGTGACATTACTGCATTTCCCTTTTTTGACAAGCAGCCTCTCAACTGTGTCAACACAATGTGGCAGACAGAGGCATTAAGTAGACACAGACTTCGAATAGCTTCTGTACGTTCCACCAACATTTTTCTCTTGGCACTTCCACTTTTGTTAGAGTTTGTTTATTCCCCTCTGTCATGTATATTTGTACAATACCAAGTATTTGACACAAAGAGGAAGAGTGAAGCTGTGTGTGTAAAAAAGTACGCTCAACACTCTCAGGTCATTCCAGCGTGCTGCCCATAAAAAATACAGCAGGAACACTGGAAGTTCAGAATGAGTGCTGAAATTGACAGATAGACAGTCAGATAGACGGCACTGGGGAAAGCTTAGGGATTATTTGAACTAATCTTTACTATGATCACCACCTATTTCGGTTGTGTACACACAGGAATATACAGGGTAAGTTTCTGGCTGCCCCGCCAAATTTATTTCCAATTGATTTAAATGTACATGTCAGAGGCTCTTACAAAAAACTTTCTTTTGGTTCCTCTTCATTTTGGTGATTTCTTGCTCATTCAGCATCAGCGGGAAATAGACTGTCTGTCTTACAGCTCCAAGACCCAAACCAAGTTTATATTGCTGGGTTCTTCGTGCTCAAAGAGAAGAACAAACAAAAAGGGACTAGAAAGTATGAAGAAACCAGAACCCTTGGAATGTCAACAAAAATTAGAAATTTTTAGCTTTATGAAGGGAACAGTTACAGTAACTGTTCCTGTCATTGCTAAAAATTGTGGGTGGGTACTGATTTCAGCTGAACTCTCTCAGTTTTGAAAAAAAGGTGGAAGTGATATCCAGTGGCACAGAAGAAACTGCTGACCAACAATGTGATAGCATACAACAGTGTACAGTCTACATAACCAGAGCCTGGAATGTCTGTTAGCTAGCAGATGTCAGGGTTTGTTTTTTTCTTTTAAACTATAATCAGCATCGTCCGCTTCATAGGTTAGTTTTTTTCTTTAAACTAAGCAACTCTAGAAACTTCTATCTAGCATTGTCAAAAGGTTGCTTCTTTTTTCTTTTTTTCTTTTTTTTTCCAGGTTTTATGCTAAGCTAAGCTATTGTGGTTTTGCAGTCATGTAACTGCTACATGTTAACTTTTCTGCCATTTTAATGATGCTGTGGGCCCAGTGACACAGGCCTACAGACTGATCACATACCATATGGTAACTACTGTTCACAATGGAAAAAATGTGTATTCCCTGACTAGGGTGGCAAAAACCTCCATCTTATTGCTTTAGTCACTAGCAGATTGTTGCAGTCACCTGTAGTTTGCACTGAAGACACCAACTTGTCTGCAAACACTAAACCAAGTACTAGTGAAACAATGAAAAGTGTGAGACAAAAATGAAACAGAGAATATTGATCTAAAGTAAAAATCGAGCCTTTTAAAATGTGTTGGTCGCGCTGAGACACAACTGATAATTTGATACATTTGTTTCTTACAGTTTAAGCCCAAAGTAGCATTTCTTTATCATGTAGAAATACTGAGAAGTATCATTAAAACTGCTCCTCTTTTTCTTGTATTAAAATATCTCAGGAATTAAATGCGTAGTTAAAGTGTATTTAATGTTTTTACAGTGACAGATAGGAGCGTTTCACTGGTCCAGCTCACTTAAGATCAAAGTGGGCTGCGTGTGGCCCACACCATAAAATGAATTTGACATCCCTACCATAGAGGTTACTTATTACCCTTATTTTGGAAAACCTGTCTTTGGACAATAGTATCCTTTCAATTTGCTTTCACGGTCCTGCTTCGGTGTTACAGCATTTTTCTGTGCATCATCAAAAAGTGTTTACCAAAGAACACAAGCTTGATCCAACCCAACATGTTTGGAATTATGTGGGATAAGATTTATAATAGGGCTAAAAAGTTTCAGGTTAAGATTTTTCCCAGAAGAGTGGCAGATGCAGTATTTTTACAACCAACAATCACACTTATATCTTTGAGCATGAAATAAATTAAATATCTTTAGTAATGTAACGTAACTCAAGTGTAAAAATCATTCTTCTTCTTGCTCTTCCAATACCATCACAATATGAAAAGGTCACAGGTCACAGTTGCATGGCACGAACCCCTAAATATCAGAAGCATCATCAGTTCAACAGTCTTCCCCCACTCAGCGTCACCACAGGCAGACACTTGGATTCGCACCTTTGGCCCTGGATTCTGACACCATAACGCCACAAAAAGGCAGCCTTGGTATTGTGCACCTACGCTGTGAGATCACACTGGTGTTTTCTGTCGTCCCACCCCTAGGGAATCTAATGTGACAACACTGCGCACACCCCACCCCCACCCACCCACACGCACCAACAGTGCTTGACATCACAGGACTCCCTTCTGGTTGTTAGTGGTTTTTAAAACCACTCTGTACACCTCCTTTGCTCACGCTCACAGCAGCGGAGTCACAGATCACCCCCTCAGTTAACTGACGTTACTGAGAGCTAGTGAACGCATCCTCAAGCCAGTCTCACACACCAGGTTAAAAGTAAAATCTTGAAGCTGCTCTGTCAGCAATATTTCTGACAACAGAAGATGTGATAATGCTAATATTCATATCTATAGATATAGATATAGAAATATATAGATATATATTCTACTCAGCAAACAAGTATCCATCTTCTGTTAGTGTCAGAGGTGTGAAACTGTGTCAGCTGCATGTTGTTTCTTTTTGCTAAGCAGGTTACAGAGGATAACACAGAGATGTTATCAGATCTTAGCAACTTTACTGTCTAGATAGAGGAAATAGTGTCATCTCGGGTGCATTAGAGTGAGGACAGGAGACTTTGTAGTGTAGTATTTTCTTTGGTTACCAAAAGCTGTTTACTCACATTTCACATTCTGACTGCCTGTTCTGGGTTTTGTAATAAAAATCCAAACATCAGCAGCGTGTTGACGTCTCTTGTCAAATTAAATTAAAAATGACTGCATATTAGTTAGTAAAACCTTGGTTTTTAAACGAAAACGTGTTCTTTGCTTAATTACAGAGTACAGACAGGGGAAATTCCCTTTAGTCTGTAACATTAAAGTGAGTCACAGCACCCTCTGTTGGACAGAAGCACAAAGTGCAAATGTTTTTTAAGCTGATGACATTCTGAGATGACCTCACACGTCACCCAATTTCTTCTGTCTTTGCTTTTTTTTCTCTCACAGGGGTCTAGTGAGTGTTTTACCTGTAAATACTGAATTTATGCCTCAGGTCTTCTATACATTAAAAAAAAAAAAAAAATCCCCGCTTGCCCCTGCAGGCGGTCAATCCTTCAAGCTCGGGTCCTCTATCAGAGGCCTGGGAGCTTGAGGGTCCTCCGCTGTATCTTAGCTGTTCCTAGGACTGGGCTCTTCTGGACAGAGATCTCCGATGTAGTTCCCAGGATCTGCTGGAGCCACTCGCCTAGCTTGGGAGTCACTGCACCGAGTGCTCCGATTACCACTGGGGCATATACATATATATGCAAGCTGGAATGAAAGACAGCACAGAGACCCTAATCATGGCAGCACAGGAACAAGCTCTAAGCACACGAACCATAGAGGCGGGTGTCTACCACACCAGGCAAGACCCCAGGTGCATGCTTTGTAGAGATGCCCCTGAGACAATGCAGCACATAACAGCAGGGTGTAAGATGCTAGCAGTCAGGGCATATATGGAATGTCATGACCAAGTGGCGGGCATAGTATACCTGGCCATACTGTGCCAAGTATGGCCTGGAAGTTCCAAGGTCAAAATGGGAGATGCCCCCTAGGGTGGATGAGAATGACCGGTAGCCAGAGTAATACTGGAAGAGCATGTGGGAGAAGGGACCCATAACAACAATACTCAGTGGCTAGCAGAGATAATAGCAGACCACAGCAACCACCCTGAACAGGAACCAGTAAGCATCACAGTGGCAGACATCCAAGAAAGATCAACAAGATCAACAGGACCCTGAGAGCCTTCATCAAGAGTTTGATGGGGATGTGGCAAATATCACTAGAGGCCAACTTCAAGCCACCAAAAGTCACCATCAAGTGTGGGATCTGCCAAGAAGTGTAGTTGGATCTTAAAAAAGAGAGGGAAAGGATTCAGAACTGAGGGGAATGTACTACCAGGAGGCAACATTGTAGACATTAAGGACAAAGAGTGGGGAATTAGTTTTTAATCATATGGATGGCATTTGGATTGAAATTAAAATAAAATGAAATAAAATTAAGATTCCAGATTTTAAATGAAGCCACAAAGCACGATGATTTGTTGAAAATGTGACAGACTCCAGGAGCATTTTGAGGCGGAAATGAAAGGAAAGGTAGCAAACACAGAGAAAGAAACAGAGGAAATAGCTCTGAATAAAATGTAAAAAGACTTTCAAATACCAAAAATGATTTCACAGAATAAAAGGAAAGCATTAGAAATTTGCATGAAGAAACAAGAAAGACAAAACTCAGTATTAACATTTGGACTTGGACAAGACTAAGACTTTTCCTTAAACAGATATTTCTTTTATTTCAGTAAATAAAACTTAAGTCTAACCTCACAGATGTCAAAGAGCTCAAAAAATGAACGGCATAAAGTCATTTTTTGGCATAACAGATTATTTATTTTAAAATGATGAATTTTGTCAATATTACACTACAGGTCCACAGAGTACTTCACAATGCAGTAACTGAGCTATCACTGTCAAATGTTCCTCTGGGGAACAGTGGAGTGGAGTGGAACCCGGGGGCAAGCACCAATTTTGGGCTACTTTTTTTTTTAACAGTGACAGCTCAGCTACTGCAGTGTGACTCCACACCAGATAGTGGCGGTAAAGCGTCAATTCTATGTTTTTAAGCAACGATAAAAAACCCAAAGGAGAAGTGGAAGTACGGGTAGGCAGTGGTGGAAGGATATTTTGCGAGGGCTCTGGATTATTTGTGTACTGTGCATACATATTTTGCTATGGATTCACAGCCCCCGACACGGCCATGGGAAAGGCGGATTCCTGGCTCTGTGGGTGCGCCTTTAAATTACAGGTGAGCGAATTTCGGAGTGGCCGCAGTCGCGAGAAGTCCCTCGTGTTTACAGCTGCAGCTGCTCGCAGTTGAAATGCTGAAGTTGTCGCTGTCACTTCGTGCAGGAGTTGTTAGACCACAGTTGACATTTTGTTTTAATAATGGACACGATGGTGAAAATTATTGCAAACCGATGAGTCGTGTTTGCGCTTGTAAGAGTAATTGGTTGCCATTAAAAAAGCCCCCAAAAGAAAAACGGCGACTAATTATTTATCTGCACAGTCGTACAAGTGGCTAACTAGCTAGTTTGGTCCTCTGAGGCCGTGTCCTAGTCATTGTGTCTCGCTAGATTTCCCTCGTATCTTTCAATTGAGCTTGTTTCTTTGTTTGTTTTGTTGCAGTTCTGGTTAATAAGTTAAATTAATAAAAGCCCTAGAAATATTTTAATTGTATTTCTGTTTGTTCTGTAGTTGAAAACACTCAATTCAGAAGAAAATGTAGCTGCTGTCTTTCTGTTGCTGTTTGCCAACAAACTCAGATCCTTTCATTTTTATAGCCTCTCCAGAGTGTCTTGGGTCTGTCCCGGGGCCTCCTGGTTGTGCATGCTTGGAACCCCTCACCCAGGAGGCATCCTTGCCAGATACCTAAATCGTCTCATCTGCCTCTCTTCAAAGTGAAGGAATAGCAGTTCTACTCTAATCAAATTCAAATTTTATTTGTCACATACACAGTCTTACACAGTACGATATGCAGTGAAATGCTTAGACAACTGCTCGTGACCTAAAGAAAAAAAAAAGACTATGAATAGGATAGGAAATAAATATGGAAATTAAAAGGGTAAATTTAACTAGGAAGGAATAAAATATAAAAATTAAGTTAAAAATGAAATAACTGTACAACAAAATACACAATACAGAAGTATGTAAGAATGTATGAAGAAATATGGAATAATAACAGCAGCTGTACAAGTATTAAATGGAAATGAAGAAATATAATGTCCAGGGTTGTGCAATCCACATGTGTAAGTGTCTTGTGCAGTGCAAATATGCTTTAAGTGATGAAGTGATTCGATTAGATGATCACGCATCTAATCGAATTAGTGTAAACAACTCTAAGCCCCTTTCGAGTAGCTGAACTCCTCACCCTGTCTTTAAGGGAGAGGCCAGCCACCCTTAGAGAAATCTCTTTTGTTTTTTCATCTGTCAGTCCTCTGCTCACCTCTTCCCAAACACGTAAACAGGACCCAGAGAAGATTAAACTCCTCCGCTTGCTGCTGCAAGTCATTGTTTTTTTTATTGTCTTCTTCTTAATATATTCAGATAATTATAAAAACATATGTACAACAGTAAACAGTTTGTTTATGCAGTCGGCTGGCATTTGTGTATATATACAGCAGTACTCTCAAACAAGAAATAGTGAACGCACCTGTATGAGGCAAATTCCACAATCACAGTTCAATCAGTCCCCCCACCCTGACACTTTTTTCCACTTTAAGTGAAGAAATGGAATTAAATCTGCACACATATTTATCTTTTTTTGGACATATCAACGTATCCTTTTAAGGTTAAGAGAATATGGTCATCAGATTGGAGAAGCTGAACAGTCAGAGCTGTGATAATGATATTTAAGGTGTGTTGACTGGTTCATAATGTCAGCTCATGTGAGAAAACATCCCATGCTAAAAGTTGCCGGTAGCTGCTGGTTGATGGTGAGCGGCACGGTGAATTTATTGTGTATTTTCCACAGTCTGTACAGATGAAGACTAGCAGAGCTGGAGATGAGGCAGGAGGAAGAGTTGACTCAATTCAATTTCAGTTTATGTATATAGCATTAATCACAACAACAGTCACCTCAAGACACTTTATACTGCAAGGTGGAGACCCTATTGTAATACAGAGAAAACTTAATGATCAAAACAACCTCTTTTTGAGCGAGCACTTGGTGACTGTGGGAAGGAAAAACACCATTTTAACTGGAAGAAACTTCCAGCAGAACCAGGTATAGGGAGGGGCAGCCTCTGAAGACTGGTTGGGGTTGAGGGGATGGAGAAAAGACATGCTGTGGAAGAGAGCCACTCTATGAGCTGTTCATTCAGTTTGTGGACTGTGGTTTAGCTTGACTCCATGCGTTTGTGAACTAATGCTTTGTTCAATTAATGTTGCCATGAATTATGGGTGGATTTTACTGATATTCTATCTTTATGTTGTCACCAAACAGATCTGCAGATTTGGGACTAGCTACAGGCTCCTCCACCTCTGCTGGCCCTTCTGTCCTGCCCAGGATGGCGCCCCCGGTGCCCCCTCGTCAGGTCCAGCAGTCCTACCGTCCATCCTACAGCTCCTTCTCCCCCTCTTACAGCCCCTATGGGAGCTCCATCTATGGTGGCTACAGCCCTTACAGCTACGGCTATGGTGGCGGTTATGGTGGTGGCTACAGCCTGGGAGGATACAGACACACACCTCACCTGGAAGACGTCCCCCCCAGCAGGTTTGTGCAGCAGGCAGAAGAGAGTAGCCGCGGTGCCTTTGAGTCCATCGAGAGCATCGTCCATGCGTTTGCTTCAATAAGCATGATGATGGATGCCACCTTTTCTGCGCTTCATAATGGTTTCCGTGCCGTACTGGAAGTAGTGAACCACGTCACACGACTGCGCGTGCACCTCACCCGGGTTTTGTCAAAGTTTGCTCTGGTGCGCACATTGCACTACTTGTACCGCTTGGCGCAGAAGCTGCTCGGGCGGAGGCTAGACCCTGAGGTCGAGGCCCTGTGGCCCAACCCCAGTGAGGCCACTGGTACGAGATCGTCCAGAGAGATGGAGGACCAGGCAGTTAAATCCTGGCCCATCTTAATGTTTTTTGCTCTAGTCTTGGGTGTACCCTACCTTATCTGGAAGCTGAGCTCCACTGCTGACTCTGAAGTCAAAGGTAAGGCTTGGAGATGGAACAGTAAGCACTCGCATATTCATAAAGATACATTTTGTTTTGTTGTTTGCAGTACACGTGTAAAGATGAGTCTGCTTGTATGACATCATGTGCCTTTCTGTAACTCTGTGGCAAATAAATTGGGTACTATAGCTCCATATGCCATTAGTCACTTTACAACTGACAGTACAAAGCAGAAGGACTTGTTTTTAATTAAAACAAGTTAAAATTATGAATGTCTTTAATTCAGTTTCCTTGCTTGGTTTAGACACTAACTGGGCAAGTGGGGAGGATGACCACGTGGTGGCCAGAGCAGAATATGACTTTACAGCTGCTTCTCAGGAGGAGCTTTCTATGCGAGCTGGAGAGATGCTCAACCTCGCTCCTAAAGGTGATGAGCTTTTTACTGGCTGCGGGACATTTGATTCTGAGTGCTTTGACCAAAAACCTTCTATTTTTATTTTCCTTATCTTAGAAATAACAGATGAGGGCTCTTCTCTTTTTTTTTTTTTCATGACAGTGAGAGGTGTGCCCCATGTTTACAACTATGACAATGTTTTCCTTTCCCTCGTGTTTAGAGCTACAGCCCCGTGTGCGTGGCTGGCTCCTGGCCAGTGTGAACGGTGAGACCACAGGGCTCGTCCCAGCCAACTATGTTAAGATTCTTGGCAAGAGGAGAGGCCGCCGGGCCGCAGATATGGAGAGGCTCGCTCAGGCCCAGCAGGCGAACACGCAGGCACCCCAAACAGGCTTGGCTGCACAAATGCAGACAACTGGAGCCCAAGGCTTTACCCCGGACCTCCCCTCTGCCTCGGCTTCCTCAGAGGACTTTCTGGAGTCGGCGTACAGAGAAACACCTGCTTCATTCAATCAGGGATCATCCAGCTCCACCATGACCTCCAACACACCGCTTAACATCCCTGAAAAGACTGATCCATGATCTTTGTGTCCATAAGTTTTCATTCATAACAGTGGTTTGTTCAGTCTGTAACTCTGGAGCTTAACTAATAATCTGCTGTTAGTTGATATTTTGGGGTGGTGGGCGATCCACAGACCTCATCAAGAACTGTTAAAGTAATTTTTGATTCAATTATTTTAACGCAGTATGGAACTTCTTATTACTTGCCAAGAATTGTTTCCTTACACAAGGCTCACTGCATCTGAAAATCTGAGCTTAATTTTTTTTAAACTCAAAAGCTTTTACAGAAATAAACATATGAGTATTCTAAAATGTGTTTTTAGGCGCACTGGCACATTATGTGTACACGGACAGTGTAAGAACACAGTTAAGGTGTTTTGTTTGATCATGTGATCACGTTTTGTTTTGACTCTCACATGTTTGGATTTCTGTATAGTTTTCTGTGATGTTAATTGGATCTATTCACAATAAGAAAGGGGCGAATTTTGCACATTTTCAACAGTTACCATTCAGAAATTTTTGAAATATTTAATATGATTATTATGAAAATAAATAATTTAAAAATCGTTTTTGTCCAGTGTGCTATAAGGTATCAAGTGAAAATGTTAGAAATTTTGGCAAGATTTTCAATTTGATTAAACTTGGACCCAACTGTTTAGTTTTAGTTTATGCTAATTTAAATGGCTTATTAGTATAATTTAATTTCATTTAATTTTTTTAAAAGTCTGACTTTATGGCAGAAGCACTTGATTTGCGACCACTGTCTCCAAGTAACAGGACGCCTAGCCTGCTGAATTGCGCCAACAGTGACTAGTCACCGTTGCAGATACAGACCGAATAACCGCATTTTGTTAATCCAAAGTGTTCTGGGAATAGCTTTTTATGTATCATTTTGATAGTGTAACCTGTCGATAGCATTTTCTGTGTTGTCGGGCTTAATAATATACATACGTCAATTTAAATAGCCACTTGCTCAGCCAACTGTATGCTAGCTAGAAGCTAATGCTACCTTCCTTGGCTATCGGAATTACTGAGGTTAAGGACGGAGTTGAGCCTGAGGGCACATTTTTGATGTTCTACTTCACTTTCGCCTTTGGTTTAAATGTCATAGCCACCGTTCTCAAAACGACTTTAGAGAAAAAGATAGAGAGAGATGATTACATTGGTTTACATCCCACCAGCAGCTATATAACGCATTAGGACGGACCACATCACTGGTGACCGTCATTTGATATTTACGGGGAGTACCTGAAGGCAGCAGCTCTGTCCCGTCCCGCAAACGCAGCTAGCATTAGCCGGTAGGAGAACACCGCAGCATCAGCATCACCCACACGCACAATGAGATGAAACATTTACCCACTTTTTAGATTGTACGAGACGAGGGTGAGTTTTATCTCACAGACCAGAACAGTAAGTGTCATTTCTGTTGTTGGATGTGTGTCACATATTTTTTTTCTCAATGAAAATGTGTTTCTGAGGCATAACAACCAAAGCATACTAAACAAACAAACAAACAATATTTGTCTCAGTAGTCGGCCAAATTTATTATTTTATGCAGTGGTGCACAGTTTCACAACTGGTCCATCCCTTTTATTCAGCAATTAATTTATCTGGGCTATAAAATGGTCCCTCAGAGTCCATCGGCCCAGCCTACTTACCTCACAAATAGTCCAAACCCTGAAAGTATTCAGTTTACTATCATGAGACAAAGAAAGGCATCAAATATACATTTTTTTATGTGAGAAACTGAAATCAGAAATTTTTTTCCAATCTTGTGTGACACAGAATGCTTAAAGGCAATTAAAACTTTCTATGTTATTCCTACGTAAGAGTTTTCTATCTGACATCCACACGGAGATGCATTGAAGATCACGTTGTAGTTAATGCCTTCTCTTCGGTGTACAGACTAAATAATACCACCTTCGAATTAGTATGCGACCTGCACTGTCTCCTATTGGTGTTCTTCTCCGAGTAATCAGTTCTTGATGGCTTACTAACCTTAACTTTTTTTTACAACAATGATAACAAACACACACAAAAAAAACCAACAACGAGTGTTGGTATGTACAAGGTTTGTGTACAAACAGTAATGTGTACAAACCGTGTTCTTGTTAACTGTAATTTGTACAAACCTTGTGTTTACCAAAAGTCATAGCACACCATTCCTGATCCCCCCTGTGTTATTTTGGCCAGAATCCTTCTGTCTCCCACCACCTGCACTGGGTCCAGGGTGCATCCCAGAACAGAGCTGTTCTTCCTGATGAGTTTATCCAACCTCTTCCTGTCAGTTGCCGATAAACCGGCGCCTTGTCTTTGTTGTAAAATCACATTCCTCTTGAATTTTTCAGTTAACGTTGATGAACATGTTATCCCAATAAGTATTTATTTAGTTGGGGGCTTTTTTACATTTAAAGTAAGAGGCTGAGCCAGCTATGCCACTACGTTGACTTCAACAGGGCTACTTAAACCGAATGTACAGATCATCCGTAATCCTTCTCTTTTCTTTCCATTTATATGATTGATTGATTGATTGACTGATAATACTTTATTCATCCCGAGGGAAATTGGGTATGTGTAAAAGGAAAAACTGTTAATAAAAAGAAATTTTTAATGAAAACCTAAACTGGGAAAGCTGAGAACCAAATAACAAACCTGGACAAGAGGGAACGGAGGTAACATGAAGGATGACAAGCAGGAGGAACATCATGGAGGAACACAGACGGACCAGTAACGCACACAAGAGGACAAATGCTATAAATTAGTGATGGCCCGCTTGAAGCTGATGCTCCGGTGCATGTGTCAAAAAAACCAACACACCGCTTCAGATGCACTCTGTTGAGGCTTGATTCGTTTGGCCAGAGTCATGTGATCAGTGATGTCCAATTGTGAATTGTGAATTCCACTCTGTAGATTGGGCAATCATAATGAAGCAGGTCATTTTTTTTGTAGATTCAAACTGCTCTTCATATTTTTGACCACCAGATGTCACCAGAGAGGACTGTTAAAAAGCTTCGAGTAATGAACTGTTTTTCAACACAAGCTTCAATGCTTCAGAAAGCTTTGTTTGGCCATCACTACTATAAATACATGCAGAGGGAAATGAGGAAACTGCACACAGGAGGGGGACACAGCTGAACCTAATGAATCTGACAAGACTGAGCTGAAAAACGAGATGGATCATTCATGTACTGTACATGATACGGGTAGATGCTGTATGTTCATGGGATGCTGGAGAGGCACAGATTAGGGTATTTGTGCAGCCAAGGTTGTTTGGGGTGCATCCGTGTTCGCCCGCTAGGCCTGAGCGAGCCTGTCCATATCTGCGGCCCGGCGACCTCTTCTCTTGCTAAGGATCTTAACGTAGTTGGCTGGGACGAGCCTGTGGTCTCACCGTCCACACTGGCCAGGAGCCAGCCCCGCACACAGGGCTGTAGCTCTAAACACGAGGGAGAGGAAAACACTGTGATAGTTGTAAACATGGGACACGCTCACACAAAAGAAGAGCTCTCATTTCTAAGATAAGGAAAACAAAAATTGAAGGTTTTTGGTCAAAGCACTCAGAATCAAATGTCCCACAGCTAGTACAAAGCTCATCACCTTTAGGAGTGTACAAAGTCACTTCATCTTTACCCAAAACTGTAAGCTGTCATCTGTGAGGCGCGAGCGGTGTTTGTTTTTACCATAGTTCATGGTGGAGAATGGCTGCTCTTCTGAGTTTTGCCCTAAGCAGCCGTATGAATGGCAAACTACACTGATTAGCAGTGGCATAGGCACACTTATTACTATTCGTCAGATTTATTATTCTTATTAAGTGTGCCTATGCCGAGAGGCACACTTATTACTATTCGTCGGATTTATTATTCTTATTATTATTTTCCTTTTTCCGCCTAAAATTTCGCCTAAAATTTCGCCGCGTAACTCGCCCCACAGTTTTCAGACAATCTTCATATATGTTATATCATTTTGTGAGGCTGGATCAGGAATGGTGTGCCAGCCTGGTGTTTATTACTTCTATAGTTTTTTAAATATTAATATTTTAGTGAAAATTTTCCCACGCTTATCTGCCGCACAGTTTTGACACAATTGTTACATATGTTAGATCATTTTGTGCGGCTGGAGCTGGACTAGTATGGTATGACTTTTGGTGTTTATGACTTTTATAGTTTTTGAAATATTTAGATTTAAGTGCAAATTTAGGCCAATTTCTAGGCTCCTGAGATAGATTCTGCTTTTGGCACCATAGAAACAGACTTCATTTGTGGTGTGTTGGCTCTCTCTAGTGGCATACCGGGAGTACTACGGCCGAAAGGGTGAATGGTGGGTGGAAAACTCCATATCCCACAATTCATAGCACGCCTCTACAGAGTAAACAATGGCGGACACCACTTCGTTTTATATATCTTTTATTCGTGTTTCTAGGTCACAAAATAAACTTTTAAGATATTTTCAGGCGAGAATGTAGGTGTGTAAACTTCAAATATCTGATCGTTTTATCAAGACATCCCATATTAGCAACAGTTCTCTTACGTGTTGCTGATAGCCGGCTAGCTAGCTAGCGCTGCTAGCTAGCGCTGCTAGCTAGCGCCGCTAGCGACCCTTCATGAGAAAGCACCCAGGCTTGGCTTACAGTGAGGCGGCTGACTCTCGTTTCATCACCCGATCGCTCGCCAAGGGTCTGTGTTTTAGCTGGACTTATTTTTCGTTTATATGGGCCGATGATGCTGGTCGATGTGGAAAAAATAACTGAGTTGTTTGGTGGTGGAGCTACAACAGAGGGCAGCTATCCACCGGTGTGTGACAGAAAGGACATGCCGCGAACGAGACATACGAGGCAGCGAGGCGACTGCCGATCGACCGGTGGTTGCTAACGTGGAGCTCAATCGTGGATCAGGGAAACCGAAGGCAGGAGCGTGAGGTGAACTGAATTTCAGGTAAGAAGTTATGAACTGCACTCTATTTGGGTCAGATATAAACCGAGTTTAGGTGTAGTTTATTTTCGTTGTGCTGACCTTTTACAATCGTACTGCATGCTAGCTAGCATGACGGGAGTTTCTATACAGCAGTGTGCGCGCTAAGTTACTGACGTTGAACTTTATTTTATTCATAAGGGTTAGTTCGTGAGAGTTGCCGTACAAACGGAATCGTCCCACATTCAGAGAAAATATTACGATTTATTCTGTCGTTACAAAGCCTCCCCTGTCATTCTCTCGCCTGTTGAAACTTCAATCATGAAACTGATCAACGATCGGCTTTTCGCTCTTGTTTATCGCGCTAAACAACAGCAGCACGTTTAAGCTTGATCAGCTGTTGTTAGAATTCATTTGATTTTAATTTCTAGTATCAGCTGATGTTTCCTGAAGCCACAGCTGAAAAAAGGGCTGGTCCAAACCAGGAGATGTCGTTACTGAATCATCAGAGCTGAACTGGTGATGGAGAAACAGGTTTACCTTTTAGGTGACATGAATGAGTTGAAGGGAGGTTATGAACTGTTTCTGAGAGACAAATAAAGACCAAGCTCCTTTTTTGTGTAGCTGACAGCTGGTAACTGTGCAGGGGCGGATCTAGCAAAGCTTTTGCCAGGGGGCCAGGTAGGACATTAACAGAGAAAGGTGGACACAAAGTTATACTTTATTTTCTTACTCTCATATAAAATATTTAGCTTTTATTAAATAGTTATCTGAATCTTACAACCAAAGTTTGTATAATAATACACAAGCTTGGCTGTAGACCATTGTTCATCATTCAGAACACTGTGTAAAAATAACAAAAAACAAAAAGTGAATGCGAAAGTGCATAAATATTTATTTTACGTGTTTGATGTGTGTGGCGGGGCGTGGTCTGCAGTGCCGCTGCAGGGGAGGTGGACCCACCTGAGCGGCATCTGCAATCACGCCTCTCGGGCGTAGTCTGTGCTCTCTCGGCTGCTTTTTGGGTGTGTGTCGGGCTGTGAGTTGAAAAGCTACAGCCGGCTGTGTGGGTAAACCAACCATGTGTGAAAAGTGGTCCATAACGTAATGCTTCAAAGCGTGTTCATGCAAACATTGTCGGGTCTGCCGTGGTACAATGGGACTTCTGCTCATGAACCTGTGTGCACAGCGTCTGCAAATCGGCGCTGTACGAAGTAACTTCATCTTTACACAAAACTGTAAGCTGTCATCTGTGAAGCGTGAGCGGTGTTTGTTTTTACCATAGTTCATGGTGGAGAATGGCTGCTCTGCTGAGTTTTGCCCTAAGCAGCCGTATGAATGGCAAACTACACTGATTAGCAGCGGCATAGGCACACTTAAAATTTCTTCTGAAATTTTCGCTTTCTAGTTGATTTTGCGACTCATTTTATTTCTCTATCTGATAAAAAACTATTCAATCAGATAGTTATTTGTGGTGAATGACATACAGTTTCAAGAAGTTTTATCCACCAAATCTGAAATCCCAGCACTACAATATTAAAATCCAAGCTTTTTCAAGGATTTCAAGCACCCGTACGAAACCTGCATATGAAGTTGATGATTGTTAAAATAAAATAGAACATTTTAGTCAATTTCTTGTTTGCTCTGAAATCTACGACATCACTATATACAGAAAAGCTTGACATGTTATGCAAAAGAAAAAAAAAACAAATACACGAACAAAAAGTCTCGTAATTGTCAGTTTCGTAATTTCAAAATTCTCCAAAACTAACATTTTCTTTGAATGACTCATATTAAATTGATTAGGGTCAAATTTAGTGTGAACAATATTACACAAACAAACACGTGTTTGTGCGTGTGCGCACACATTAGAATCGCTTTGATCCCTTGTGATGTGGTAACTTTGCATTGATCCCCAAACCCATAAATAGGAGCGCTCTATTATACTTTATGGCTTAACAGACGTTGACCTGACAGCAACCAAAACCCTTTCGAGAAGTTTTGAGAGCATTTTACGGCAAACCAAAACAAGTTCAGTTTTGTTTCTCACCAATTTACAGAGCAAACAGACACATTACACCATGTCAGCCAACCCATCCTTCACCTCAGATGAGCTTGAAATATCTAAAGGGAGATCACCACGTGGTAGAAGCTTTCCTTGGAGAAGGTGGCTTTGGTGTTGTAACCAAATGTCACGATACAAAAAACAACCAAACTGTGGCTATTAAAGTCAACAAGAGCGACCCTGAAATTCTGCAACAGGCAAAACTGGAAATTTTCCTCCTGGAGCAGCTGCGACGCTTGGATCCAGACAGGTGCAACATTGTTGAATGGAATGGCTATTTCCTCGATGGAGAGCGTATTTGCTTAAATTTTGAACTCCTTGATCAAAGCCTGTGGGACTACATAGGGGACCGGAATAACCAGGGTCTCCCAATAAGAGAACTCAGGCCAATTTTGCATCAGCTCGCAAATGCTCTGTTCCACCTGGGTTCTTTGGGAATAGTGCATGCTAGTGATGGGTAGATGGGGCCTCGTGAAGTGTTTCAGCACATTCCCCAAACTGTATCGACACTGTGTCGACACAGTTTTGCTGTTTTGCTCCATACTGACACCTGCTGGACCTTAAATATCATTGCAGGCAACTTACTTGAGACTCACAACAGACACTGATTCAATGACCTAGTCATACTTGTACACTGTAAGGTATTGTACTTTCCATGGAATCATTTTATCTCTTTTATATTGCAAATATTGTAGACATCTTTAAAATATATTGTGAATGACATTAAGTGAATGTCAGGAGTTTTCCTGTAGTGCAACTCAGGTCGGAATAAATGACACCCAAACAGGTTTGCAAGTTTAACGTGCACACGAGTGAGAGCTCAACGGAGACTCACACCCTCCAACAGTTGTCAGCCTTTATTTATACTCAAGCATATTTGTGTAGCGTGTTCTTCTCAGAGACGTACAGGAAGAGATAAAATAGAACTGTGCTGCGTGCAGGCTTCCTGTTGAGCTTGCACAGTTAGTAACATAACAGATAGCGTAACTTCTCTATTTGAGCTGAATACTAAAAGAGCAAACACATCTAGAAAATAAAATGTACTTTTAAGCATAAACATAATAAAATCTTTTGACAGTGAAAATTAAAATGACAGTATTGTGAATGTAATATTACCCATTTGACTCAGTTTATTATAAATTACTATTCAGAAAAATAGGTTTATCCAATGTTTTTGCATTCAGTCTATTGCGTTTTTTTTTTTTTTGACACCATTTCCCCCGCTTTGGAAAACTCACAGGGACAGATG